>NC_087445.1:48612964-49237964 GCF_036321535.1 Camelus dromedarius
ACTCTCCCCTCACTGCTTTATCCAGACAGCCATTTAGTTCCACCACTATTAAACAATCTGTGTTGGTTAATTTAATATATAGAGTTATTTTCTTATTTTTTATCACTACTTTTTATATATGGAGAGAATTCTTTTGTCATTTTTCATATTTAGGTATATATATGTATCCATACCATTTTATTACTACTTTTCATATCTCCCTGTGTGTGTGTGTGTGTGTGTGTGTATATGTGTGTGTGTGTAGTCCCTCTTTTGGAGGGAATTGTCTATTTATGTTCACTTTTTTTTTCCTTTAGGGATGTTAATTTTTATTGATTTCCAAATAATCTTTATATATTAATGTTATGAGACTTTGTCATATTTTTAACAAATATTATTTCTGATTTGTCATTTACCTTCTAATTTTATTTTTTCACTTTTTGTTATTGAGATGCACAGAGCGTGTCACATTTGATGAATTTTGACAAATGCATATACCTGTGAAAACCACATTTCTATCAAAATATAGAATATTTCTATTACCCTAGAAAGTTTCCCTATGTCCCTTCCCAGTTAATCCTTAGCCCCTGCCTGCCCTGCCAGAGGCAGCCACTGCTTTGATTTCTATCACCATGAATCAGTCTTGCTTGTTCTAGCATTTCATGCAAATGGAATCATGAAGTGTGTACTTTTTCTGTGTCTGGCTTCTTTCACTCAGCATAATGAGTTTGAAATTTAGCCATCTTGTTACTGTTGATACACTTTGTTCCTTTTTATTGCTTAGTGATATTCCTTTGTATGAATATAGCACAGTTTGTTAGTTCATTCTCCTGTCCATTGATATTTGAATTGTTTCTAGTATTTAGCTCTTACGAATAATGCCCCAGGGAACATTCTCGTACTAGTCTTTCTAGCATATGTTTTTATTTTTCTTGGATGAATATCTAAGAATGGAATTGCTGGATTATATAGTAAGTGTACATTTAACTTTTTTAGAAACTGCCAAACTATTTTCCAAAGTGATTGTACCATTTTACATTCCTACCAGCTGTACATGAGGTTCCAGTTTTTCCACATCCTTGCCAAAATTTGGTGTTGTAAGTCTTTAAAATTTTAGTCATTTTAATGGGTTAGTAGTGTCTCATAGTAATAACAATTTTCGTTCCCCTAATGACTTAGGATATTGAACAATTTTTCATGAACTTATTAACCATTCATATAATAGTAAATTTGACTTAGAGATTCTAAATTAAATGTAGTCAAATTAATTAATTTTTAAATAAATTTTATTGCTTTTATACTAAGAAATCCTTCTTAACACCAAAAGCTAGTAAATAGTTTTCCTTTTACTACTGTATCAATTAAACCCCTAAACATTAAACTCTTTAATCTGCCTATATTATTTTTTAAATTGAAGCATATAGTCTGTTACAATGTATTGATTTCTGGTGTGCAGCATAATGTCCCAGTCATGCATATACATACATATATTCGTTTTCATATTCTTTTTCATTAAAGGTTATTACAAGATATTGAATATAGTTCCCTGTGCTATACAGAAGAAATTTGGTTTTTATCTATTTTTATATATAGTGATTAACCTTTGCAAATTTCAAACTCCCAAATTTATCCCTTCCCACCCTCTTCCCCACGGTAACCGTAAGATTGTTTACTATGTCTGTGAGTCTGTTTCTGTTTTGTAGATGAGTTCATTAGTGTCCTCTTTCTTTCTTATTTATTTATTTATTTATTTTTTTGGATTCCACATATGAGTGATATATAGTATTTTTCTTTCTCTTTCTGGCTTCACTTAAAATAACAATCTCCAGGTCCATCCATGTTGCTGCAAATGGCATTATTTTATTCTCTTTTTTATGGCTGAGTGGTATTCCATTGTATAAATATACCACAACTTCTTTATCCAGTCATCTGTCAATGGATATTTAGATTGTTTCCATGTCTTGACTTTTGTATATAGTGCTGCTTTGAACATTGGAGTCCTTGTATCTTTTTGAATTAGAGTTCCCTCTGGATATATGCACAGGAGTGGGATTGCTGGATCATATGCTAAGTCTATTTTTAGTTTTTTGAGGAATCTCTATACTGTTTTCTGTAATGGCTGCACCAAACTACATTCCCACCAACAGTGTAGGCGGGTTCCCTTTTATCCACAACCTCTCCATCATTTATCGTTTGTGGACTTTTGAATGATGGCCATTCTGACTGGTGTGAGGAGATATCTCATTGTAGTTTTGATTTGCATTTCTCTGATAATTAATGATATTAAACATTTTTTCACGTGCCTGTTGGCCGTTTGTATGTCTTCACTGGAGAATTGCTTGTTTAGGTCTTCTGCCCATTTTTGTATTGGGTTTTTTTGTGTTTTTGTCATTAAGTTGTATGAGCTGTTTATATATTCTGGAAATTAAACCTTTGTCAGTCGCATCATTTGCAAATATTTTCTCCCATTCCATAGGTTGTCATTTTGTTTTGCTTATGGTTTCCTTTGCTGTGCAAAAGCTTTACTTATATTATTATTTTATAAGTTGTAAGGAAACTCTCTGTTCTTATATAATTAACCAACTGAACTATCTATTGAATAATCACTTCTTTACTACCTTTATCTTAAACCAACCTTTAGCACACAATTGGATCTAGTTCTGTGCTAGTGTGTTACTTTTGATTTTTCTCCTAGTGGTACACTGTTTTAACTATTAGAGTTTTAGAGTTTATTTATCAAGTAATCAAGTTTACTTTCATTACTCTTTATTTCTTCAAAAGTTTCTTAGCAATTCCAATTCATTTATTTGTCTAATCTAACTGCAGTAAGCTGAATAATGCCCCCCAACCAAGATATCTGTGTCCTAATCCTTGGAACCTGTGAATGTTACCTTACAGAGAAAAAGGGATTTTGCAGATGTGATTAAGTTAAAGATCCTGAGATGGGAAGATTATCCTGAATTGTTCAGATAGGCCCCATGTAATCACAAGGGTTCGTATAAGAGGCAGGTAGGAGTAGCAGAGAGAGAAGATGATGGGGCCACAAGCGAAGAAATGCAGGTAGCCTCTAGAAGCTAGAAGACGCAAGAAGCAGATTATCTCCTGGAGCCTTCAGAAAGAGCAGGCCCTACCAACATCTTGATTTTAGTTCCTTAAACTTCACCTCAGACTTCTGACCCTGTGTGTTATTTGTGTTATTTTAAGCCATTAAATTTGTGATAACTTGTTACAGCAGCAATAGGTAACTGATACACTAACTTAAAAATTCCTTTTTAAAACTAAGTTCTAAGTGTTGTTCCACTGTGTTTTTGATTGGATTATATTAAGCAGGAAATTTCATTTGGGAAAGATTGAAGTTTTTATACTATTCAGTCTTGCTATACAGACTTCTCCTGAAGAATGCTCCTATCTCACCTCTCTGACCATTTCTGCTCCTTGCCTCTATCTTAGTCGGGGTTCCCCAGAGGTAGACCTGAGGCAAGGGTTTGAGTGCAAGTAGTAGGAGAATGAGAAGGTAAGGGAAGGCAGCTAACAGAGGTGTGTCATCAAGCATGCACCTCCGTGCTCCCCAAATCTTCTTGAGAGAGCAAATGTATCACGTCAGCCTTGGAGATGGAGGGCCATGAGAGTGGGGGAAGACCATCAGACCCGGTAATATCAGCAGGTGGGTCCTGTCCTCATAGCCACTATCTGTGAGGGCACTCACGTTCTTCCCAGGGGTCCAGTGTCCACACGTTCCTTGCTCCCTCACAGGGAGGCAAGGTTGCAAAAGGGAATCAAACTGGCCTAATTCTGCCCAGGACATGGTGGCCAGAACAGCTTCCTAGGAGAGGTGAGCTGCTTGCCAAGTGTCTAGGTAGCTGTAGTAGATGATCCTTTTCCCCTTCCCATTGCAATGAACACCTGGTTTCCAGTGTCAGCATTTGCATCTCTTTGCCCAAAGGCTTATCCTGCTGGCCGGAGCACATGGCAGACCAGAAGTGCCAGAGAACTAAATGTCCTCCCCAGCAGCTTCCAACCAATGTCTGAGGAGGGGATGGAGAAATCTGACCCTCAGAGTTCCCTAGTGGATTGAAGCTGGATCACACACCCTTACTGGCTGCCTTCCCTTCCCTGCCTCCAGCAGGTGCTTCTTGGGGTCACCTCCCAAATATATATTTACACCTGAATCCTTGTCTCATGGTCAACATCTGGAAAAACCCATAAAACACAGCAAGCGATGGACGTAAGTGGCCAGAGGGGTAAGATGGAAGCATTCTAGGCATGGGAATCAAAGGCAAGTCCCTTGGAGCTGCAAGATTTTGAGCCCAGGGTGTGAACTGAGAGGATTTTGACCTTCTTTACACTTGATGTTTTTATGGCTCTTATCATTATGGTGCTTGGCTGGCTTGTCACCATAGCTTCTCTTTGAGATCTGCCCCTGAGACTGGAGTCTTCTTAGTGGTTCTGGCCACTGGCAAGCCCCTTTGAGCTCCTGAGAGAAGTAAGAGTGTCTGAAATTTGGCTCATTTAATTTCATTGAGGCAGCAGAATCTACAGACCATCTAGACTTCATTTTGACAGGAGAGCTGAGAACAAAGGCTTCTGATAAAAAGAACACTCCATTCAGGAGAATTTAATATGTTCCTGGGAGGGGAGAAACATCAGTGGAAATTGAGCCAGTGCTCCAAGGAAGATGTTCTGCTGGGCCCTCCCTGGTAACCATGGGGATGGAGGAGAGTGGGAGACTGGCAGGATCCACATCCCATAAAAATGTTGGCTGCTGGATTGCAAGATGAAGGGCCTGCAGATAGCCTCTGACACCATGTAATTTATGGGGTAATCAGAAGTCCTCCTAAAGAGCTTCAGGGAAGAGGAGCTGTGATTCAGAGCCTCCAGGCCTTGGGTTTTAATGAGGCACTGGGAGCCCATAAAGATTTAGATCAGAATGATTTGCCCATTTAGGATGTTGATTTTATCTTAGTACCGCCCCAAAGGATGCTGCTGCTTCTCTGAAATGCCTCGAAGTCTGCATATGGAAATCCATAGCCCCGAATTTGAGGGGTATTTTGTAAGGGCCTGGCCAATGGGTCTGGAGTCTGAAACTCTTCATTTGACACTGGAAGCTGCTTAGTGCCAAGAAACTGAGAGAAGCTAAGAATTTCAAGCTGAAAAAATCCTTACAGAAGGGGATGCTGAAGTCCAGAGAGGTCAAGTGACAGATTCAAAGTCACACAGTAAGCCAGGAACTGTTAACATCAGTGATAAGATCAGGTAGAAGAAATAAGAACCATCAGTCTTTGCAGGGGAAAGGGCTGGCATGATTCCTTCTTACAAGGCAAAGAGCAATCTACAGGGTGCAAAAGACACAAACAGTATCTTTTGAGGCCTTAAAGTGTGAACCTTTAAATTGCTTTCCTACAAGCAAAATATATATTACAACATTTTCAGAATCTCTAATGGTTGGTTGAGCAATTAAGAGATAGCTTATTAATATATGGTGACTGACTCGTGAAATGGATTAAAAATGGCATCTGTGTGCCTTTAAGCTGAGACATTTCCAATATCTAGAAACACAAGGGTCTGAAATGAGATGTTGAGTGAACAGTCACTGGATCAAAGGATGAATGAGACTTGGCTGTCTCAGGGGGACTTGGCCCTGGTCAGGGAATCTTAATTTTTTTTCCCTTTCTGATTCTAAAGATAATACATTTTTATCGTAGAAAATTTGGAAAACACATGTTCATTGTAGAAAAATACGTAGAAGAAAAAAATCACCTATTAACTACCACCTTCCAACCTCCCCAGAAATAACCATTCTTCACATTAGGATGTATTTCCAACAAGCCTTTTTTCCTTTTTGGTATATATGTATTTTCAAAAATCAGTGTCAGGATTAGAGGTTTGTATCTTGCCTTGATTCCAACTAATCATTTAACAGTCTCCAAAGAGATGAATTTAGGTAGCTGCATTATATTCCATTGAAAGATTGTGGCATAATTTATTAACCTATTTCGAGGTTGTTTCCAATTTTTCAATATTATAAATAACATGATGATAAACATCCTCGTGCATAAATCTTGGGTGGCACCTCTTACTGCTCTCAGAGTCTGTTTCCAGCGATAGGATGCAATTCTGGCACCAGGCACCCAAAGGCTTCAGCTCCAGCAGCGCCCAGCCCAGCCCTGCTCTTGGCCCCATCCTGAAAGATGACCTAACAGGGTGGAGAAGAAAGCCTGAGTCTGTGGGAACTCAGTGACTGCACTGCTGAGCTGTGTGCCTTTGGGCAAGTCCTTCTGACTTCCTGTGCCTTGGTTTTTCCTTCTGTAAAAGGTGGAGCATGAGCTAGGTCATTGGATTTCAATTTTGTTTTTAAAAAACCCTTTTTGTTCAAAGGAAAATCTACATGGAATACTGTTATGTAAAACAGAAAAGAGTGGCTTGCCTTTGACTGGAGTCAGAGCTATGCCTGATCTCTCATCCAATAAAAATTATTAAGGGCCTACTAGGTGGCTGGCTCTGTGCTAGATACTGGGAACAGAGTATGAGCAAAAATCTTTGGTACTTTCCTACACCCCTGGGGGAAGGGGATGGGGTGCCATGGGGCACTGCTGACTGTACTGTGTTAAGACTGACACCATTAAGCACCTACCTTTTTATGACATTCATTACTTACAGACTTGATAAGGTAGCTTCTGCATTGGTTGAATTGCCCCAGGCTCTGCTCCCTTTTAGGAATAACCCTGCCTGATTCCATCTTATCTAATGACCCCTGAGCTCTGGGGTAGCTCCTCAGAGCCCCAAGGCCCAGTCTGAAACCTCTATCCACTCTGGGGATACCACTGTTGCTACCACTCATGCTGCTGCTGATACTATTCCCAGCAGCTTTTTGTTGTTGTTTTGTCCTGAGTTCTCCCTGCTCACCGGACACCATGCTTAGTGCTTTACATGCATTAACTCAGTCAGCCCTCACAGCCATTAGGCTGTGCTGTCTATCATCATCCCCATCTTACAGATGGGTAGACTGAGGTTCAGGGGTGCTAAGCTGCTCACCTGGGGTTACATTCCTTCTGCCTCCAGAGCCCATGCTCTTGCTGACTACACACTGCTTCTGGGAGCCCCTCTTGATGCCTCAACACACTGGCAAAACTCTCCCACTATTGGCTTATGCCCAGCCCCCCTCAACCCATCATAGCATCTACCTGCACTTCAAAGGGGGCTGAGAATGGGGCCCATTTAGGGGGTGATGCTGGCTCCATCTGGGGACAGGCATGGTCCTGAACGACTGGGTCTGGGCAGTGGTGTGAGTCAGGGCCGAGGGACCAGACATGTGTCTCTGTCTGGAATCCCTGACCCACCTTGAACCTTGCTTGATGTTCCCACTACCTCCTCTCCTTGGTGGAAAACTGTTGGCAGTTTTCTCCTTTCCTGCCATCTCAACTCAGGTATCTCAGTGAACCCCAAAATAATTCCTGGCAAAAACTAACTTTGGACTTAGGTTTCTCAGAGAACTCTGACCTGGGAGATCTGGGTCCTGGCATCAGCTCAGCCACATACTGGCTCTTGGGTCCCAGCTTTCTCATCTGTGAAATGAGAGGCTGACCTCTCCCCTCCTCCTTCAGGGCTCAGAGAGGCTCCTGATGAGAATGTGCTTTGTGAACCTGGAGTCCTGCACTTGGTGTAGGAAGCCCAGCTATGACTATTGGAACGAAGCTACAGGAAGTGGGTTCACAAATGGATGGTGAGTCCATAGGTCCTTAGGGGATGGTGAGCCCCCTTTTGGCTTTCACAGCTTGGTGACTGGCCAGTGGTGACCTCTGCAGCCCCTCTTTGAGCCTGAGTCCCCTTATCTGAAAGGTGTGGTCATCTCACCGACCCAGGCGAGAGTCGTGAGGGTGAGTGGAGACAACACGCTGGAAGGTCATAGCACTACCCCTGGCACCTGGTGGTGCTCAGCAGGTGGGAGTCCCCATACCCTTCTCCTCCCCTTCACCAAGATTCCTTCCCTGGACAGAAGTGCCTCCCAGTGTAGGTTGGGAACAGCTAGCACCTGAGCAGGTGACAAGCCCCTGGGGCTGTGGGAGCAGGTGTGAAGATCCAGGGCCAGGTCCCCAGGCAGGCTCTGGTCTAGGCTGGGTGTGAGAGTAGTGGCTGTTGTCCATGTGGGGCTAGGGGCTGGGTGTCGGGAATGGAAGAGTGGAGCTCTTTTTTCTGTTATTTCCTAAATCTCAGGTGGAGAGCAGGTGGTAAATCTTCAAGATTTCTACCTTCCACTCTGGGGAAAGAGGTAGGGTGTGAAGAAGGAAAGAATGCTTGAGTTCCTGTCCTGGTTCTGCCACTGACCTCTGTGTGATCATGGGCAAGCCCCCTCCCCACTGTGGCACACAATTTCTGTACCATAAAATTAAGGTTTAGTTAAATGTGTGTTTAGCTGTTATGATCCACTAATCTGTCCCCCTCACCTGGCACCTGGCGGTGCTTTGCAGTGTCTGACTTCTGCATGCCAGGGGGGCGGTTCTGTGCCTGCAGCTCACCACGCTCACTGGCCTGTGAAATCCCCAAGGGCAGGGACTGTGTCTGATCCATCTCGTCTGCGCCCTCCGGGGCCAGCCGCGACACTGCTCAGTTGTGTCTGGCTGAATGAGGGAAGGAAGTGCCCTTTGTGGCAGAGGAGAGAGGGGCAGGCTTGCCAGTGTCGCCTTCTGCCTGCCCTCCCCCACGACCAGCTAGGCTCCGAGTCTAGGGGTGGGTGTGATTGCTGTCAGGGGCAGAGGCAGTTTTTGTGTGATTTTCATTATTATTTCCCCCAGTGTGAAGCAGGGTTTGTCTGGGTGACACTAGACAATAACGTACAGGGCTTCTGTTATCAGCTTCCAGATCTGTCTGTGTGGCCAGGCCGGGCTTCCGGAGGTCAGGGGCCTGGTTGGATTCCTCTCTGTATCCACAGTGCTAGTGCAGGGTCTGGCACAGAGTTGGTGCCCAGTGAGTAGGCAGAGGACCCAGTTCATTGCTGGGCTCCCTCTGACTCTAAACCTTTATTCAACAGCCCCACAGTAACGGTCACCAAGAGCCAAGCCCACGGCCAGGCTGTGCTGTGGGGGACAGAGATAAACCTGACTAATTTCTGACCCTCAGGCCTCCCCCCCCCCCCCCCCCCAGTGTGGCCAGGGAGAGTCTGACAGATCAACCTAGGGCTGAGTGGACAGTGTGCTAGAGGAGTGGAGGACAACCTGGGGCTTGGGGAGCACAAAGGAGGGAGAGCACATCACCCAGCACATGAAACAAGTGTCTGAAACCACAGGCCCTGGAGCCAGAATGTGCGTGTTCACATCCCAGCTGTGTCCTCTCTCAGCTCTGCAGTCTTGAACAAGCCGTTTCATCTCTTTTGCCTCAGTTTCCTCATCTGCCAAACGAGCACTGTGCTTGGCAGATAATGATGGTCAATAAATGTCAGCCAAATGAAGAGAACAAATGGCCAGCCCTCCTTAGGGCAGAAGAGGGACTCCTACCCGTAGCCAGGATATATGGCCCTTGGGCATCTCTTCAGAATTCAAGAGCCCTGCCACTTAGTTTTAGCACTGCTGATGTTGGGCGAGACAGAGAGGGGCAAGGACTTGCCTGAGGCCACACAGCCAGTGGCAGAGCCAAGACTGAACCCAAGAGCTCCTACCTCCCAGCCTGAAGGACATGCCTCTTTCCCAGGCACTTCCCGTGTAAAAGCCCCCTGTCTGCGTGGTTGGACTGATCACACAAGGCCCATGTGAAATGCAGCTGGATGCTCTTCAAAATTTGGCTCAAAGTGAGTGTGCAAGCTGGCTTTCACTGGTCATTGGACCGGCCAGGATCATGCCGGTCTTCTTGGAATTTCAGAGTTTCTCTTTTTAAGTGAATTATGTTGGTTGGCTTTGCCATTTAAAAACATATCCAGGGAGGTGTGATCAAATGGCTTCTTTTTTCTTGATATATGTCATCTAAACAAGACGGAAGCTGGATTGTCCTTTTTGGAAATTACCTGCTCTCCTTCTGCTTCTCTTCTCTTCACTTTCTCTGCCAGATTTAAGGCCTTCTTGGGCATCCCTCCACCTGACCTCTCTTCTGGGCTCCATTCATCTTCATCTTTTTCCTGTGTTATTGCAACCACCTCTTCCCCATATCCTGGCATGTGGTTTTGTACATCTCATTTCCTTCTCTACCAAACTGAGGTGTATTAAAAAAAATCTGTTCTCACCATTTCCCTACTCCAAACCCTCTGTGGTTTCCCAGAATCTTCAGGGTAAGGACTAGTGTCTTTCCTTGTCATTTAAGGTCTCCCATGACCTGGCCTCAGTTAACCTATTTAGTTTCACTTCTCTCCTTCTTCCTAGATACAGATTCTTTATACCCTATAGGTAAGTCGGGGGGAACTAGTTATCCAGGTCTCAGAGGCTGAGAAGGTTGCTGCCACTGAGATCAGGTCCCTGGCAGGCAGACCTTATCTTAGTCTTCTGTGGCTACTCTGACAAATTGCCTAAAAAATAGAAACTTACGTTCTTAGAGTTCTGGAGGTCAGAAATCTAAGTTGAGTCTCACAGCGCTAACTCCCATCCCTTCAGGAGGCTCCAGCGGACGCTCCCTCTCCTTGCCTTTTCCAGCTTCAGGTGTTTATGAGCATTTCTTGGCTTGTGGCTGCATTACTCCAACCTCTAACTCCGTGGTCACAGTGCCTTTTCCTGGTCTGCGTCAAATCTCCCTCTGCTTCTCTCTTATAAGGTCCCTTGTGATCGTATTTAGGGTCCACCTGGAAATCCAGGATAATCTCCCCAAATCAACACCTTAAACTTAATCACATCTGTGAAGCCCCTTTTGCTGTATCAGGTGACATTCCCATGTGCCAGGGATGAGGACCTAGGTATCTTCAGGGTCATTCCTCGGCCAACCGCAGAGCTCAGAGGGAAACAGGATGCATTTCAAAAGCTCTCTCACCAATGAGACAGACTTTTTCCTGCCACCCTGAAGACCATTACTTACCTGCTGTGTGCAGCTTTCTATCCTGTTAGCTTGTATTTTATGGAATGGGGAAGATAAGAATTATTCTTTTAAAGTTGGCTAGGTTGTATCTTGGCTGACACTGGATATGCAATGACAAAATTATTGAGAAATTAATTGATGTCTTGTTTTGTTGACTCTTGTGGGCTTTCCAGAAGGAACAAAAGCATTTTCTCCCCAGGCTTTATCATAGCCCTGCATATCTTTCGACTCAGGGAGGAATCTGCTTGTTTTTCTAAAGGTCTGGGCATTTAATTTTGTTTAATCTTTTGTTCAGGAAGGGAAGAAGGTTTTCTGGTAACCTCTGGCCAGTGTGGAGAATTGGCTTCATGGAGGAGAACCAAGGCCCTCCTTGAATGGGGTTGGTTACCCTGGAAGGGGGCAGGTCTGAGGAGAGGGCATGAGGCTTTGTGCTCTGTGGGTTGGTAAAGGTACACTGCCTGCCTGTTCTCCCTCCCCCTTCCTCTACCTTCTGTAGTGGTGTGGTGGGTTCCTAATTGCATGGAGAGGCCTAACCTCACCACAACGTGGGTCCTGGTGGGGGGTGGACTGGGTGGGAGTGGCTGTGTGGGAGCCCAGGAACCCTGGGTGCCTCAGCAGAGACCCCCCGAAGGCTTTTCTTGGGGCAGAGGGGAGTAGGACGAGTGACTCTGAGATCTGGACTGTGTAAGCCTGGGGGCTTCTTGTACCATCCAAGGGAGGTGGAGGGGCTTCTTGCTGGCCATGGATGTGTATGGACAAATGAGCTTTATTGCAGGAAGCATGAGAGTGTCCCTGTTCCCTGTGAGCCATGGAGCAACCCTCAAGCCTGTTATAGACAAGGGAGGTAAATGGGATTGGCACCCTCCTTTTGAAGTGGAGCGGTAATCCATACCTGTGCGTCAGACTAGAGTCAGACACTGCCAGATGCAGCCATGTTCTCCAGGGCCTCTGTGTTAGCTGGGGCAGACACAGACAGCTACAACACTGGGGTGCAGAGCCTGTGGTCCCGAGATGGGGACAAAGAGATTGGGCAAGTGCCTGATTACATCCCTAGCTGTAGGGGTCAGAGAAGGCTTCCTGGAAGAGGGCCCACTCCTGCTGAACCTAAATGGAAGAGAATTTTGGCCCAGGAGAGACAGGGTTGGGGAAATGATGTCTCAAAGAGGAGATGGTGGTGGTGCAAGAGCCAGAGGAAGCATCCAGAGCACGAGCCACGTTACAGGGACATGAGGGAGAAGGCAGAGCAGGAGGTTGGGGTTTGGCTTTGGAGGGAGTTGGATGTCAGGCTGAGGCGGTAACAAAGAGAAGGCAAGAGAGATGTGATCAGTTCCAGCAATGGCTAAAGCTAAAGCTGGAAATGGCCTGGCCAGATGTCACCTCCCGGAATATGGGAGGACGCTCTCTAGGGCATGGTTGTGGTCACTTGTCTGCTGGGTCTTCCTCACCATGGTTGTCATCTACTAGAGACTTCCTCTTTCTGGATTCTGTGCTAGATACTTTACAAGTATTATCTCCTTCACTCTTCACAATAACCCCCTGAGACAGATACTAGTTCCATCCTCATTTAACTTTTGAAGAAAACTAAATACAGAGAAGTCAAGTAACTTGACCAAAGTCCCCCAGCTCATGATGGTCGGACCATTGAGCTCCCAGCAGATCTTGCCATCAAGGTGCCAGGCCAGTCAATAACACTAAGAACAAAGGCTCTGAGCAAGCACCTGCTCTGACCACCCACTGAACAAATGGGGAAACTGAGGCTGGGGGGCTTGACCAAAGTCACCCAGTAAGTAGAGGCAGAGCTAGAAACCCAGGCCAGGGCTCTCCATGCTCACATCAGGAATGTACATGCCTGCAGATGCAGCAAACAGGTGGGATGCCTGGACGTGGCACTGGCCAGGTCCAGCCCACCGTCTTCCATCCATTCCCAGCCCTCAGCCACTGATGTGTTTGTGGGACCACAGGGGCCACTGGAGGACACTCTTTGTTGGTCACAAGCTAGTTTGTGACTCAATTTTTCAAGATGTTTATTATATAATTTTATGTATATGTATATAGGTTGACACACACACAAAACAATATTTGCAATGTATATATTCAAGGCAAAGCATGACAGTAAAATTAGCCTGTGACCCACCACCCACCTTTGGAACTGGAACTTTCCTGGCATTCTTCCATATATCTGGGTGCATCTTCCCTATCTTATCTCCTTACCTCCCCAACAGGTGACCACAACCCAGATTTTGGTGTTTGTCATTTCCTTCCTATTTTGTAATAGTTTTAGCAAATATGTGTATATTCCAAAGCCATATGTTATTTACTTTTACCAGCATTTGAACTTCATAAAAGTAGTATCGTACTATATATTGTCTTCTGTGAATCCTTTTTTAAACTCAGTGTTGCTTCTAAAATCCATCTGTGTTGATGCATGCAGCTGTAGTTAATTCATTTTCCCTACTGTATAATATTCCATTGTGTGGACTGCCACATATTATTGGTCTTTTGCTTCTAGTATTTTGCTATCATGAATAATGCTGCTATAAACATTTTTGGACATGTCTCCCAGTGCACATGGAGGAGTTTCTCAAAGACATACCGTGGAGTGGGACTGGTGGATCATATAGTATATGAACAGTCAACCCTATAAGTTTAAGCCAAATCAGCAAATTCTACCCACTGCAGTGTGTGTTCCCTTTCTCCTCCACTTTGTGGTCTTCCTCTCTCCAGTGCCCCCTACTGGCAGAGGCTAAGAAGGCACCAGTTGGCCCGGCTGAACAAGAGCAGTCCCAGGTGTGCATCACAATGCAGAATTCAGAGGGGTAGGATTAGAGATGAGAGGCGTAGCAACTAATTTAGAAACATGTCAACTACGCTGAATGAATAAAAAACAACTGGGCCAATGTGGCCTGAAGGTCACAAGTTTAAAACCTCTGCAATGTAGCTTGATTTCCTATTGATTTTCACTTGGTCCTTCTGCTCTTGCCACAGGGAATAGCTCATCTTTCCCCAAACATGGTGCCCTCCCACCTCCAAGCTTTTGTTTCTCTTTCTCTCCATCTCAGTTTCCTTCCTTGCCTGGTTACTTTGCTCCTCATTCACGTTCTTGTTGCTGAAAGACCATTTGAAATCTGCTTCCTTTGTGGCTTTTTCTCTGATCTGTCCAGTGGAGGTAATAAAAACTATCCTTCCCTGGGGTCCCATGGCTCTGTATCTGCCCTCCGTCTGAGCACCAAGCACTGTTTCACTCAGCATCACAGTTGTTTTGGTCTCTGACTCATCTCTTCGCTCAGAATTTTTTCTTAAGTTTAAGAAAAGCGATGCAGCATTATGGGAATAGAGAAAATAATCCTTTCATATCGCACTGCTGGCACCACTTTTTATCATTTTTATGTATTCCTTTCTAGTTTTTCTGTCCATGTGTTTTGAATATGTAACAGGCCTGTAATGTTGTAGCTGATTTCTTTTTTTATCCTTGTTAGGTCAAGGATGTTGCTTCCATAGTCTTCATCACAATCTTTTATGGTTATGCATCATTCCGTTGTGTATTAGTAATCTTTTGGTTCCAAGTGACAGAAACTCAACCTAAATGAGCCTCAGCAGAAAAGGGATCTTTATGCAGAGGATACTAGGGCATCTTACAGAAGCCAAGTGGAAGCTTTGGCTGGGCCTTGGGGACCCCTGGAACAGGGATGCAAATGCTGTTGGTATTATCTTGTGTCTGTGTTGACTTCATTCTTTTCTCCCTCCCCCAGTTGATCTGCTTCCTCTGATTTTCTTGTCCACATGGCAGAAGACACCCACTCACCAAGCCCAAGCTTTACATGTGACAATCCAGCCACCCCTCAGAGACTGGTCCCTCCTTCTCAGGAGCAGACTGCACCATGTCATTAGGGACAGAGCCACGTTCTGCTAATGTGGGTCATCCTTGAATAACCAGTGAGCTGATGTAGAAAAGGGGTCCTGGGAAGAGAATCCCATGGTGAGGTTTTATACTGCCTCCGAATAACTGCTGCAGCAGTCATTGCGTGTATTAGCATATAAACTTTTCCTTATTTTGAATTATTTCCTTTGGTCCAATTCTTAGAAGTGGGATGACTGGATCATAAAGTTCATACATTTTTATATATGATATTATTACCAAATTGATTTCAAAGAGGTATTCAATTTCACTCCCATTGTGTGAGAGAGCCATTTCATTGTACCACTGAGAACATTGCGCATTATGACTTGAAATTGATTTTTTACTATTTTAATAATCGTAAAAAGATATCTCTGTAATTTTTATTAGCATTTTTCTGCCTACTAGTAAGGCTGAAGATTTCCCCATATATTTGTTTTATTAGAGTGTATTCCCTTTTGTGAATTATCTTTTCCTGGTTTTGACCATTTATCTAGTGGTATGTTAATTCTGTTCATGTTTAATTGCTTCTTTCTTTTATGTGTGCATTTCACTTTCTCTACCTTCTTCTACCTTTCTGCATGGTCTAGCTTGTATTATGGTTATTTGTGTCCATGTCTGATCTTTCTTATTAGACTGTGAGCTCCTGGTGAGCAGAGCCAGCCCTGAGCACCAGCCTAGCATGGAACTTTGTCCTAATAAAGCCCTCAGTGATGGTTAATTGGATAAAATACGCATTTGGTTACAGCCTCCATTGTACAAAAGTAATTGTTCAGCCTGAGTGGTGTGTGTACAGGCTATAAGGATACAAGGAGCCCAGACTTCATTCATTCAGACTGAAGATCTGCTACATCCTAGGATCTAGGAGTATCCTGGAGCCACAGGACAGTGGAAGAGAGAGAATTAAACATTGATTGCACAGTTGTGAGAAATCCTACTTATGCCACAGAGTTCCAGAGAATTCTATGAACGCTAGTGGGGAAGAAGAACAGATCCAAAAAAGCAGAAATTAGCAAACTTTCTATAAAGGGCTAGGTAGTATTTTAGGTCTTGCGGGCCATATATAGTCTCTGTCACATAGCCTTCCTTGTGATTTTCTTGCCTGCCTGCCTTCCTTCCTTCCTTCCTTCCTTCCTTCCTTCCTTCCTCCCTCTCTTTCTCTCTTTCTTTCTCCCTCCCTCCCTTTCTTTTTTTCTTTCTTTCTTTCTCTTTTTCTTTCTTTCTTTTCTCTCTTCCTTTCTTCCTTTCACAGCCTGTTAAAAATGTAAAAACAATTCTTAACTCATGGGCCATGCAGAAATGCGAGGAATGATTTGACCTGATAATCAGATCATTACCTAGGGGGCTGAGGTTCTGGTGTCCACGCTGCTTTTGCAGCAATGTGACCTTGGGTGAGTCTCCACCTCTCTCTGGGCCTCAGTTTCCCCCTTGGTACTAAGGGATGACTGGCCTTGCTCTTGTTTAGTATGCTGTTTCTGGCAGCCTTGTGATGAGGCTGACTTGGGATCAAGATCAAGTTCAGCCCTGAGGACCACCAGAATGCTGCTGGGACCCAGTCTGCCCTCCCCAGGCACTGTCTTTCTCCTCCTCTTCTCCTCCCTCCATGGGGTCTCTGGTTTTTTCTTCTGACTCCTCTCCTCCTTGCATTTCTGCCCCACTCATGTTAAAAGATCCATGAGTGCTCTCCCATCCAGGCTTTTGTACCTGCCTGCACTCTTCCTGGGATACCCCTCCTTCCCCTCAGGGGATAACCCCTGCCAGCCTTGCTGGGGTATCCTCTCCTCCGGAAAGTGCCCCTCCACCAAGTTCCTTCTACTCCTCCCACACTGGGTTGCGGTGGTGAGTTTTGGATGGGGTGGTAGTCCCAGTTCTGATTCCCCTTGGTACCCCATGCCTGTCATGGATCTGGACACTAGGCAGGGAGAATAGGTGGGCCTGGTGAGGGGCAGAGGAGGCATGGGGAACAAAAAAGATGATTAATGGAATGACTGAGCCATATTTTGTTTTCTAGAAAAAGGAGGTGCTGGAGCTCTGGGGTTCCTTGTTAGAAGTAGCCAGTTCCCCAGAAGCTCTGGGCAACAAGTCCTCAAAAATTTTGACTTTTTTGGTGTCTTCTCAGCGCAAATGTGGAATTCTGAAAACCAGTCCACATCCATTGATGCTGGGCCCATGAGGGGACCAACCACCCTGATTTGCCCAGGACTGAAGGATTTCCTGAGATGCAGGGCCTTCTCTGTTAAAACTGGGACATTTTGTCTCCTTATCCATGGGTGCCTCTGATTTGCTTAGAAGAGCAATTATAGCTAAATTCTGTGTTGTCTCTGCCTTCTCCAAGTCGCAGTATGTTGGTCTTGTTCAGCCAGTGACTAGTTAAGGGCACTGAATACCTGGGGGATCTGCAGAGCTGTGTCCTCCTGGGACAGTTACAGACAAATCCCCAAATGCCTGTCTCAGAGTAGTAAGTTACTTTTGACATTAACCCATTTATAGTCTAGATTTTGATGTGCACAGGGAATAGATTCTCCTGAGACAACTCATTTACTCAAACAATTGATGTGGAACAAACTCATGCCAACAGATAATTTGCCAACTTGACCACTTATTCAGGATGGTAGCCGATAAGCAGAGCTGATGATAGAATTTTCTAGTTCATCTTTTCCTTTCTTTCCTGCATTCTTTTATGCTATCCTTTTCCTCCCTCCTTAGACATCTGTTGAGCTCCATCTCATAAAGGGCATTGAATGGGATGATTAGAAGTTTCTACTTAATTCTGTGATTCACAAGAAGCCCCTAGAGTTTTATGAATGAGTGAGTGAAGGGTTCAGGGCTTTGGGCACTTGCTGTCTGGTGGTTTGGACCTTGACCTTGAGGAGAAGGTCAGTGACTTCTGGGAGGCCTTGTTTAAGCTGGTGGCCACGGTGGTAGTGAGAATTGCTGACACTCACTTGGCTCCTGTGTGCCAGGCATTGTTTCAGTTGCTTCAGGTCCATGGATGCCTTTACCCTTTACAGTCCTCAGTGCTGAGTGCTATTATTATCTCCATTTCACTGATGTGAAAACTGAGGTGCAGAGCAGTTAAGAGACTGGTCCAAGGTCACAAAGCTACTAAATCAAGCCAAGATTTGCAACAGGGATTTGAGCTCCAGAGTCCATGTGCTCTCTTGCCTCTCAGGGCACAGGAAGAACAGAAGGAGTAATTTGGGGGCCAGAGCAGACCTTATGACTACTGAGGTAGGGAGTGAGGGAGAGGGTTACTGTGACGTGGCCCCAGGTTTCTGTTTTGGGTCACAGAGGATGGTGGGGTCCTTTGATTTGGCTTCTCAGATTCCAGGGCCCACCTTGGCCTTACCCTAGAGCAGTGGACCTCAACTCCATTCTGGGATGGAGGATCTGACTTCAATGTACCCTTTGTAGTTCTCTGGGAAATCTCAACACATTTAAGTCTATCATGCAACTGAGAACCAGAAACAGTTTACCTTTAGAAAATGTGGCTCCGCATTATGTGTGCAAAATATAGTAAAAACCATATGCTCGTGGAAAAGTTGTGGAACTTGCAATTTTATTCTGTTTTCCATTAATATTCATTTCTCCATTTGCCATTTGTTCACTTACTTTTTAAAAAAAAATTTCATCAAAAGTAGACAAGCAGTTGCAAGCACTAGTTTTAAGAAGAATGTATCAAATAAAAAATTTTAATTTATATAATTCTCCCTATGAACTTAATGTTATTATCATTATTTGGAAACCATTGAGTAGATGACCCCATCCAATTCCCAAAGCACCAAAGTTGGAGAACTGTGTCCAGTTGTTACATTCTGGAAACACTGTCCTTAATTCTCTAGTCCTCACTCACTGTGGATGCAAAGAAGTTTACATTAACAATAATAACTTGAATTCTGCTAGTTCTTCAGCCACCTCTTAAATTCTCTCTAAGTTGTTCCCCAGGGAACAACTCTCAGGAACACTCCCTGAGAGTGTCCCACATCTGTTCACACAAGGGGATATATATAGAGATGGTATGTAAATCTTAAGAAAATGCCTTTAAAAGTAGGAAGAGATGCCCTTCTTTATTACTTTTTGCTTGCTGGAATGCAGCTGTAATGGCTGGAGGTCCAGCAGCCACAGAGGACCATGAGTCAAATTTGGGAATGCACAGTAGAGTAGCAAGATGGAAGGAACATGGGTCCTTGATCCTGTGGTAGCTGTACCAGCCCAGTATTTCTTATTGCTGGACTTAAAAGCAGTAGAAGAATAAACTTTTATCTTGCTTAAGACACTATTTTTAGGGTTTTTCTTTTCCTCAAAGCGGAATCTTACCTCAACCAATATTGATGCCAGTGTGGAACTGTGCTCTCCTCAGTCCTCTTGACCAGAGCCTCTCTGTGTCCATGTTGGAATGAGGCAACGTATCACTCTCCAGTTCTGCTGCTTACTGTTCTACTTGGACTCCACAGCAAAAGGTTTTCAGTTTCCCAGAGTAGCCCTTCTCCTTACCTTCCTTTTTCTTCCTTAGTAATGTGTTATTTCAGGCTTCTCATACTAACATACATGAAGCACCGGGGGAACTTGTTAAAATGCAGATTCTGATTCAGTAGGTCTGGAGAAGGGGCTGGAGAGCCTGCATTTCTAGCAAGTTTTCAGTTAGTGTTGCAGAGACTGGCCCAGACCACGATTTGAGTACTAAGTTGGAATGCTTGGCCGTGAGCTATTTGCAGGTACAGATGATGTGAAATCTTGTCTGTTTCCACAATGCCAGGTACACAGTAGAGACTCATTGTATGCAGAATGACTGACTGACTAATAGGCCATTAATATGCAAGATGCCAGTATGTCCTGCAGAAAGGAAACTGCCTCTCTGTTTACTATGCATATCTCAAATTTATTTTCACTGAAACCGAGTTTTCAAAAATACCTATTGATATTCCGTGGAAATAGTGCTCTGAGAAACTCACTTTGGCAGACCCTGATTTGCAGTGGGTCTTTGCTTCCCCTCTTAGCCAGAGTGAGCCAATTTCCCTACGGGAGCCTCATATCCAGGATTCTATTTGGGTGTCTGCTTCAGCAATTAGAAGAAATTGTTTCAGTTCAGACTCCCTGTATCCTTGAGGGCCTGCAGACTCCTTGAGGGGACATATTTGAATACATTAAAATACAGGAGGGGCGCTATTGCCAAGGTGTTCATTTTTTCTCTTCCCCTGGCAGTGCCCAGCAGGCCTATGACCCCCTCAGGGCAATGGCAGCCTGAGTTGTTTGCCAATTAGCATGCTCCTGTGGATTTGTTCAAATGTCTTTGTTCCCAGGCTGAGGCAAGGAGGAAGTGCTGGGGAGAAAACTGAAGGAGTTTGAAGCCAGAGAAAAGGCTGAGTTTCCCTCCAGGGGTGTTGTTGACTAGGTGAAGCCCTAGAGCTTTTTCCTGTAAAAGAAGCCTCCTGGGCTCTGGAAGTTCTGCTTTGCCAGCTTCAAGGGAAGGAGGGAAGTTGGGGGCTGGGGCTTTGTCATCCCTCTGTGGGAGCATTCTGAGAAATGCAGGCCTGGCTGCCTGTTCAGGAGCCCCACGAGTGGCCTGCAGCCCCCAAGGAGACGAATTCACAGGATGAAGTCATGGGGTCTACATGAGCTGCATCCCCTGAACTTGGGCACTCAGCCCTTTGTCCTCATTTTAGGTCTTAACATCAACTCGGGATCAATAAGGAAAAGCCTATTCAATGTTCTGTTATATATGTCAGAAGATATGACCCCCTATGAAATAAAAGCAGAAAGCCATAGGAGTCAAGGCACAGACACTCTTTAAAAAGCCACAGAATGAGGTTTTTTTTTTTTTTTAAAAAAAGATTAAATGAAAAGGGAATTAATGAGAAAAGGAAACACTGTGAGAGAAACTAAAAATGTAATCACAGAATTAAAACTCATCATTAATCCCTTGGTGAGATTAAAGAACAGAATTGGTGCTGTAAAATATTAAATCAGTGCTGTAGAGGTCAAGGTTGAAAACTCTCATCAAAAATGCAGGGGAAAAGATAAAGAAATTAAAATGCTGGGAGGAAAGTTTATAGATATGGAGACCAGAGAATAAAGCAGCACCAAGGAGACACTCCATGCTTCTGTGGGAGAGATCGGAGAGAAGCAATCATCCAATAGACAAGACAACAACACCACGCAAATCCTGAGGGTGTAGCTTGGAAGAGATCAACCTGTGCCAGGCCAGCATTGCTAAAGGTGGACCTATACCTCGACACCTCACAAAATGCTTGAAGAAGGAGGATTTTAAAAGCCCTACCAGGAAACATGTAGAATAAAGAGGAAACCCTACAATGAAAGAGAAATCAGACTGGCTTCAGACTCTTTTTGCCCTCAATTTCACCGGATAACGTCAACAGTGTTTTCAGGAGAATAAAGGAAAAGACTGCAATCCAATTATTTGATGCCCCACCAAGGTACATTTCATGTTTGAAGTCTCAAGAAGGATACTCTCAAATATGCAGGAGTGAAAAGAACATACCACCTTGTACCCTTTTGAAAAAGGAACTTGAAAAAGTATTAAAGATTGTCAAGAGATGAAGCAAATTTAAGAACTGAGAGTGGGAAACCCTGGTACAGGAGAACAGGTTGCTTGTGCCTGTTAAAAAGAGAAAAATATAAGAAGTTGTAAAAGTGGTCCGAAATAATGAATTAAAAATATTCTCAAAAGAGGCAAAGAGACTCAGGAAATACTGATTTATTCTTGACTGATAGAAAAAAATGTGGATTAAATAATACTTTTTGAATTATGTAAACTAGAGTTGAATTACAGACAGAATATATATCATATGTGAATATATAATATAAAATACATTATAATGTATAACATAATATGTAATGTAATATGTATATGTGTACACATACATACGTACACACTCGCTCTCTAGGGAAGGTAAAAAGCAAAGAATACATGTTCCACACACTACATAGCAAACACTAGAAAGAACAAGAAAGCACTAAAATAATCTTTAGGTCTTTCAAGATTTAGTCTCTTAGTAACTTTCAAATATGCAATCCAATACTATTAACTATACTCACCATGCTGCACATCCTATGACTTATTTATAACTGGAAGGTTGTGTCTTTTGACAGGGAGAGTAGATTCCCCCCTTTCCCTGTCAGTTTTATTTATTTTATTTTAATTTTTTTATTGAAGTACAGTTGATTTACAATATTGTGTTAGTCATATGCATTATAGTTTATGGTGTATATTGTGTTAGTTTCTGGGTTTTGACACATGTTTTCAGTTGTGTCACAACCACCACAATCAAGGCATAAAATTTTTCTGTCACCCCCAAAAGTTTCCTGGCATCCCTTTACAGCCACTTCCCTTTGCACACCCTTGGTCATGGGCAACCACTGATCTGCTCTCTCACTGTGTCTGCTGCAGGTCTCCAGAGCTCCCCTGAGCATCTCTGCCATCTTTGGCATTCTGTACTGCAGATCTAGCTGTATCTGCCTCCTTGAACTCTGATCTGTCCCTCAACTCAGTAGGTTTGCTGGTCTTGGTTTGGGTCCCCCTCTCTGTGCTGTGGCCTGGAGACTCTCTCCATACAGTCAGCTGGGACAGCTGTAGCCTACCCTGTGTGTTTTCCTGAGTCAGGAATCATAGTCCTATATCCTGGGTCCAATATGCGTAAGAGATATTTTACTCATTTCATTTGGTTTTTAGTTTTTCAGGCTAGGAGGGCAATTCTATAGCAGTGAATCCTTCGTGAGCAGAAGTAGAAGTACTCTGACTCATAGTTTGCTGTTTGCCTGATGATCTCATGCTACGGGGTGTCACCAGAAGAAGGCACTTCAGGTACATTCAGGCTGGTGGCCACTCCCTGGTGGCAGGTGTACAGTGTCAGCTAAAACAGAGCGATTGTGTTTCCAGTTTGGAACCCATTGCCTCCCAAAGGCATGAAGAAATATACTGGTATATTTTAATAATAATTCATTTTGAAATAATTTTAAATTTAGTGAAAAGTTGCAGAAGCAACTGTACGGAGAACTCCCATTGTTGTCAATTGTCCCCCAGAGTCTCTGTTCCCTCTCTGGTCCAGGACCAACACAGGCTGACACGCTGCAGTTAGTAATCATGTCTCTTTAGTCCCCTTCAGTCTGGAGCCATTCCCCAGTCTTTCCTGCTCATGCACATCCCTGACAGTTTTAAGGGGCACAGGCCTTTCATTTTGGAGCAGATTACTCAGCCTGGGCCCCTCCAGTATTTCTTCATGTCCAGACTCAGGTCGTGCTTTCTTAGCAGGAATCACATAAAAATGACACCGGGCTCTTTCAGGGCACTGCATCAGGGAGCACGCAATATCAATCATTGCATCACTGTTGATTCAATTTTAATTACCTGGTTACATCGTTATTTCCCCAATTACTCCACTGTAAAATCACTATTTTACTCTTGGTAACTTGTGGGGACATGCTATGAGACCATGCCAGTATTCACAGGTGTCTTTTTGAGGAAGTAAAACATTTATGATTTCACTTTGCCCTAAAGACAACAATAGAACAATAGCTATCATCCAATGAGCATTTATTATTTGCCAGGCACCATGCTAAACACTTTCCATATCTTAATTTAATCCTCAAACACTGTGAGGTAGGTACCACTTTTATTCCCTTTTACAGACGAGGAAACAGTTTGTGTGGTAATGGTGTGGGAGCAGGACACATTAGATGCCACCTATTTGGTCTTCTTGAGTACTAAACATTTTTTCCATTTAGTGCCCAAAAAACTATAAAAGACATTAGCCAAGAAAGAGTTAAAAGAACCAAACAGAAGTGGTTTGAATCTTTCCCTTATATCTCAAATGGTTCTGTTTTTGGCAACTAATGACCCAGAGGTTCCTTTTGATGCTTTAGTAGATAATACACCTTAAAATCTTCAGCCATTTAAAAATTTGGTCAAAGTCACTTATTTAAAGCCACCAAAGTTGTCAAAAATAACCCCCCCTAAAGCTCATTAATCCCACCAATGGTAGGTCAGGTCATGAAAGGAACATGAAAGAAAATGACTAAAAATGTCAACCCAGTCGAAGCCATCGAGAAATCCACCAGTGCAGGGACCACCCCAAAAGAGACCTCAAGGACTATCTCTGTGTATAAAGAAAAACCCACCACAGGCATTATTAAAATATGAGAATTGATGGAACAATTTTGATACTGGTAAAAAGTTATGAGACTAAAATATTTTCAAATACCCTTGAGAAAGAGACCATAATTTTCTCATGTATTAATTATAAATTAAACACTGTCTATCAGTCTCTGTTTCAATTCTTAATGAGTATTTTTATCTGAGTTCATTTTTATTAAATCTCCCACGGGAGAAGAATAGTGGATTTGCAGACATTTTACTAGGGCCCATTTATCATGGGCCATTTGCTCTGGTTATAAATTTTGCAGTTGAATGACAATGAGTGAAGAGAGAGCAGAGCAAGAAGTGGGTGGAGACAGAAATTGGGTGGGATTAAAGGTGGGTTTACACAGAAAACAAACAGCATTTACATTTTGATACAGCTCAAAATGACCTGGTAGAAGTTCCACATTACATTGTCCTTTGAATGAAAATAGCAACATTAAAATGTACTGCTTCACTTACACCCCCATCACAACACTCATCTCAGCTCAAAGGATTTGTGGCCTTCACAGGCATAACACACATAGTTTGGGCTTTTTCTGAAGACCCTAAAAGCCATGGATTGGAATCCCGGGTTGTGAGGCCAACACGCTGAACCAACTGAGTGACCCTCGCTGACTGCCTGTCATCCAGTTCCCACTGAGTTTTGGTGTTCTCAATTCATCATTTAGGAAATGACTCTACTTAAGTGATAAAAAAAAAAACTTTGTATTATTTTTTGCTGTATGTGCACATGTGCACATGTGCGTAATGAGTGGAGATAAAACTTTAATGAAATCTTCAAAAGGCCAGTTAACTAGTAGCGGTGGCGAGGGATGAGTGAGTACAGTAAATGCCAGCATCTTGTTGGGAATGTGATTCTAGAAATCACGAGCCTGCATATCTGAGTTCATTATTTTGGTGGCTCAGAAATATTTTGGGAAGTGTGGCAGAAGTGGCTGATTTTTCTGTCTTCTATGTAATAGAAAGCTGAGGGTTTTTTTTGCTGAGTACATGGCCTCCCAGAAGAAAGACTACATTTTCCAGACTTTCCTGCAGCTAGTTGCAGCTGTGTAATAACGTTCTGCCCCATGGGATGTAAGTGCTGTGTGCACCTTGGAGGCTGTGCCCCTAAAGGGAAGAGGCGTGTTCTCTCCTGCCCCTTCTAGCTAGCTGGAATATGGACACATGGTGAGTCATTTTGGACCAAGTGAATGAGGGAACCTCAGGATGGCAGAGCAACAAGAAGCCTGGGCCCCTGACAACTTGACAGGCGGAGCTGCTGTACCAGCCTGGACTTACGGTTTCTGATGTATTTCTTAACCAGTACCACAGTGAGTCCAGGACCCACTGTGATTGTTGCCATGCTTGTCTCCACCACCAGGCTGTGAGGTCCTTATGATGATCTGTCTTCTTTTTTCTCTCCAGTTCCTCATGATAGCCCCAGAATTGCACTGGGCCCTCGCACAGAATAGGTGCTTGTGAATGTTTATCAAATAAATGAAAGAATGAATGAATGAATGAATGAATGGTAACGCAAACCAGCCTGTGGTGGGAGCTGTGATAGATGCATCAAAAGAACTGTGGAGGGAGAGCCACAAATTTATGTCTAGGAATTTGTATTTGTCTGATTGTGAGAGAAAACTCAAATCAGTGACCTAACCATATAGTGATTCATTTTCTTCACAGGGTGAGTGTCTGGGGGTGGGTGGTTTCTAAATTGGGTTTAGTGCTATCAGGCCTAAGTTTCTGCCAGTCACTTTGCCTCTTCCTCATGGTCACAACATAGTAGCTAAATTCCGACCATCATGTCTATGTTCTAGGACAGCAGGAAGGTCAAAATGGTGAAAGGGAAAGCCAGCTAAGCCTGTCCCCTCCAGATATTAGCAGGGCTCAGGACAAGAGTACCAAGTGAAACCCAGCTCCCATATGTTTATGTATTTAAAAGTTGTTAATTCACGCTTGCAGACTATTAAATAACATACCTTCACCTTCTTGCTTTGACAAATATACATTTAAAAGGACAAAATCTAGAATATAGTTTTTATATTACTGAAAATCAACAAAGCACCAAAGACAATTGAATTTAATTATGACTGATATATCTAGGTATTCAGTTGATGAGCTGACAAAGTCTGAATGAATAGTAAAAATCAAGGTATACATAATTTATAAATTATTACATATTCTATAAATTTTTTTTTGCTTTTATCTTAGCAAAATTCAATAATTATGTTATCAACAAGGTTTTCACAAATTTGTATGCTATTAACAGTAATGATCTAAAGGAGGGGTTGGCAAACTATGACCTGCAGGTCTGTTGCCTGTTTTTGTAAATAAAGTTTTACTGACAGTCAGCCAGGCTCATTCTTTTATATATTGTCCATAGCTGTTTTCATGTTACAGCATAAGAGTTGAATAGTTGTGACAGAGACCATATTGCCTATAAATCTAAAATATTTACTCTCTGGCCTTTTAAGAAAAAGTTTGCCAACTCCTATCTAAAGGGTTAAAAAATAAAATGCAATTGTAGTGAAAGTATACAGAATTTGAATATATTTTTTACCAAAAAGTGTTAGTTAAAAATAAGTGTAAGTTAAAGTGAACATAAAAACCAAAGAATTAAAACCATATTTCATATACACATTCTAGAGGTTATTTTTTTCTAAAGAAGTCATAATTATTTAACAATTAAAAGGTAAAATATAAATTATAATTTGTGTATAGCAACATTGTTTAATTTATTTTATTTAAAAATTTTTAGTTACATAAATCTTATTAAATATTTCTGTAAAAATGAAAACTTGGCATTCTATCATTCAACATCCATGTGATTGCCAGGGTAAGTGCTTCATACCCTGCTTTGTGCACATTCTGTCTAGACCTACACATACACAAGTTTGAGAGTAATAGGAACTGTTGAGTGGCAACATGCTCTTCAGCTGCCATGTGCAACTGTTGAATGCCCTGGTAATAGTGAGTACCTCCGAAAAGGGGATGGGGCCTTGGAGAGGAGCAAGAAAATGGATGGTTGGTGTAGTAGGGAGATGATACTTTGATGTGTAAGAATATAACAATTATGCTACGTGCTGGGAAAGAATTAACAATTTTTCCCCTTACCTAAGCTCCTCTGCCATTCAGTCCTTCCTGATTTCAAAAGCAGCATTCATCTCCAATGTCATCAGGAACAGACACAAAATTTCCAGACTCAGTGTTGTTACAAGGAAGCAGGGCAAGGGATGTGGAAGTATATTTCCCTGGGGCCTGAATGGTGTTTGTAGTAAGAACAGATGTTTAGGGTATAGATTGCTTGCATCAGTGTTGAGTATGTGAGTGATCTCATGATACAGACCAGCTTTGTGTTTGTTAAGAATGTGTGTGAGTGCTTGTGTGTGCGCATGTGCGCGTGCACACGCATCGTATACGAGATCTTGTAAATCGTGGGACCCAGAGTGGGGTCTGAGAATGGCTTTCCCAGGAACCCACCCAAACGACTGCTGTTTACATTTCCTCGGCCATGACTGTATGCTGTGGCCCCAATGGTTGCAACGGAGCCTGGGCACATTGTTAACTCCTGGAAAACCAGGAAGGAGAATGACTATGATGTTGGCAATGAGTAGTCTCTGCCACACTGCCCTCACCCCTCTCCTCTTTCTCTCTGGCCTTGACCTTCTCCTCCAGCCTCTTTCCCCTGCCATCATACACAGGTCCTCCCCACAGTGCCTCCACCTTGAGCCGAGAGCCTCCATCTTCTATGCCACTCCCATTCAGGGTTGAAATGTGTTGGACAAAGAAGCTGAGAGTGGGAAACCCCAGGTGTCTCCTCAGTGCTCCCCTAAGCCACACCACCAGGAGCATGTCATTGTTGGTGGGCCCAGCGGTTGTCACAGAGCTAATTGACATGAGCAGTGCAGGGACCAGGTGCCACCTGCTTCCCTGCTCCCCCTCCACCTAGGTGTGGAAGGACCTTATCACCAACTGGTAATGGACTGTTGTCCTCTGAAGAGCTGCCAGAGAGTTTGATGCATTCTTGCAGATCAGTGAGCTGTGTCTCTCTGGGAAAGTGAGGGCCCCACCCAGATGAACTGCAGGGTCCCAGCTCCAGCTGGGGGCGGTGAGGGTGGAGGTGCCTCAGTTAGTTCCCTTCCCCTCTGGGACCCTGCCCCTTTCAAAGGTAATGTAATAAAGAGAAGGGGATTTTGGGGAGTATGACTCAAGTCTGGGAAGGAAAGAAATATCTTTTTATGTAATCAGTTACTGGAGATATGCCAACAAGAAATCACCCTGTTGTGGTCTCGGAAGTATGCCAGTTTTTTAGATATTTCACCTGATCACAGTGATCTCACCTTGCTCCCCTTTACCATCTGACACAAAGAAGCCAACGAAGATCTTGCTATTTCTGTAGGAAAATTGTGTGATGTGCATATGTCTATGTATGTGTGTGCATCACAGTGAGTATGTATGCATGGTGTACACAGTGCATGTGTGCAGGATAGGGACATGTATGCATGTGCACATGTGTCTGCATGAGCACATGTATGCACATATATGCACTTGTGCATATGGGTGGACATTAATACACTTATGACAATTTCTATAAAGGGCAAGGGACCCATATTATCCTTTTAGTCTAAGAGTTCATACCAGAGTCCGTGCTTGGATGCCTGTGAACCCCCTGAGATTACATGCCAAAATGTTTTTGCGTGTGTATTTTTCTGTAAGCGAAGTCCTGGTTTTCCTTAGGTTCTCCAACTTCCCAAGTGGTTTAGGACTGTGATAGGCAGAATAATGTCCTTCCACAACCTAATCCCCAGAGCCTGTAAATATGCTGTGTTACATGGCAAAGCAGAATTAAGATTGCCGATGGAACTAAGGATGCCAATCAGCTGACCTTGAGATGGAGAGAGCCTCCTGGATGTCTAGGTTGGCCCAATATAATCACAAGAGTCCTTCTGAGTGAAAGAGGGAGGCAAGAGAAGGGTACCAGAGTAATAATGTATGAGAAAGACTTAACAAGCCATCACTGGCTTTGAAGAAGGAAGGGGACCATGAGGCCAAAGAATGTGAGCGGCCTCAAGAAGCTAAAAAGGCCAGAAAATAGATTCTCCCCTAGAGCCTCTGGAAAGGAATGCAGCCCTGCCAACACCTTGATTTTAGTCCAGTGAGACCCATTTCAGACTTTTGACCTTCAGAACTACAAGAAATTTGTGTTGTTTTAAGCCAGTCAGTTAGCTGTAATTTGGCACAGCTGTCATAGGAAACTAACACAAGGACTGTTTCTTTAGTTAATATTACTTCATGCTTCTGAGCTCTGTCCTGGCTCCCTGAGTCCTCCCCACCAATCTGGAGGTGGGACTTGCGCCTCCCCTCTGAGCAGTAAGAAAACTGTGGCTCAGATAGGTGAAGTTGCTTGCTGAAACTCATTCAGCTATTAAGCGGGGGAGGTCTCTTTTATGCTCAAGGTGGGCAAGGGGTGGGTTTAGCAAAGAGTGGGGAGACCTGTGTCTTAGCCAAGGTCCATCCTAACTTGCTGTATGGCTTTAGGCAGGTCACCTTCCCTCTCTGGGCCTAAGTTTCCCCATCTTTAAAGTGAGAGAATTGTACTAGAGCATGTTTGGTCCTGATGCTCAGTAATTCCAGGCAATAAGATATGTATATATGCTCAAGTGGCTTATTAAGACTCCAGGAACAACCAGAAGGAAGGAGGCACTGCCCCCCCCACCCCTCATCCCTGCTTCCCAGTCTTCATCCCACATCTTGTTGCCTGGGGGCCAAAACAGCTGGAGGGGGTGCCCAATGGTGATAGTGATATTGCTGAGGGAAGAAGAGAATGGAGTAACCAGCTAGGATGTGAAATTAAGAGTGTGAGAAGTAGCAGGGGAAGGGAAGACCCCTGGGGGGAGTGCAGTGTCTCCCCACCTCCAAAGTCCCCAAGATGCCACCTTGGATCATTCTAGCTCTGCTGTTTGATGGTGAGGTTTGTTTTCACTGGCAGTCATATGTACACAGGAAATAACCGGATCCCCTTCTACTACCTGTTCCCAAGAGTCTGGTGGGCTCCTCACAGCACCTGGCATACAAAGAGCTTGGCCTTAGAGTCAGAGGGCCAAATCTACCAGCCTGCCTGGTCACTGCCTCTCTGGGCTACAGGGAGGAGTTGGGAGCTATCAAGGTGAGACTGAATTGTTCTCACTAGGAACCTATTGCTCTTGAGCTCTTTCCTTCATTCTGGGGAACCGCACATATTAGTGTATTTTACTCATCAGGTGGCAGCATATGGCTAGTGCACCATCCATTCACCCTTGGACCTGGTGCTCCAGTCCCTTGCTACTCCTAGTGTGGTCTGCAGCCAGCAGCATTTGCATCCCCTGGGAGCTTGTTATAAATACAGGGCTGATGAGGACCATGCAGAGCCCAGGCCATTTCAGGGCCTCACTTCAGCACTCTCCACTCTGGAATTTCCTGCCCAAAGGGACCAAGCCTGCATTCAGGACCTACTGGCCTCTTCTGCAAGGTCACTGCACCCCAGCCCCAAGGAATGGTCAAAGGGTAACTGTGCAAGTGAGAAAGGGGATATGAGGGTGCAGAGTGGATTTTGGACATGAGGGCTTGAGTAGGAAACTTACATGTAAATAAGATCCTTACAGTTCGGGATGGAGTCATGCAAGAGGGTGGGAAGAGAGAGGAGCAGGTGCTGTGGGCTGCAGGTCTCCTCTTTTATTTGTCCCGGGTTCTTAAATTGTCAAGTGTGGGCCTATGTGATTTTATAAAATAATTGTTCTAGCAATGGATTGGGAACATATCTGTCTGTGGTAGTCTATGATTTGATTCTTTTTTTTTAAACATTTTTTATTGAGTTATAGTCATTTTACAATGTTGTGTCAAATTCCAGTGTAGAGCACAATTTTTCAGTTATACATGAACATACATATATTCATTGTCACATTTTTTTTTGCTGTGAGCTACCACAAGATCTTGTATATATTTCCCTGTGCTATGCAGTATAATCTTGTTTATTTATTCTACATATACCTGTCAGTATCTACAAATTTTGAACTCCCAGTTTATCCCTTCCCACCCTCCTCCCCCTTGGCAACCACAAGTTTGTATTCTATGTCTATGAGTCTGTTTCTGTTTTGTATTTATGTTCTTTTTTTTTTTTTTAAGATTCCACATATGAGCGATATGATTTGATTCCTAAGGTGGGGGAAGTTAAAAGATTTCTTAAAGGAGAGCGCATTGGAGCTGGGCTTTGACAGATGAGTAGGAGTTCAGTAGGTTGAGACAGGGTGAGAGAACTACGTGAGCAAAGACTGGAGCTAGAGAAGTGTGAGATGTTTGTGGGGAAGGATGAACTTTATGCTGGAGTATTCTTGCTGTGGGGCCAGATCATGTAGGTGAGGAGTTTGGTGACAGGAAACATTAAGGATTATGAGCAAAGTGAGGGCAGCATTTTAGGAGGAGTTTCAGATGGAAGCATGGGGAGTAAGTGGCGGGGGTGGGGGGCAGATCAGCAGTGTGGAGACCAGGATTTGACCTGAACTGAAGCAGAAGCAGTGTGACCTGGAAGAAGTGGACTCCAGGGACATCACGTAGATGTTCACCTAGACTTGGTGATCAGTTGAATGGATGCAGAGTGTGAGTGAGAAAAGACATGTCCTGATTCTTTAAGCTGCTATGACTGAGTTTCCTTCCCACAGGTGGGAGATAGTGAAGCTGATATGCCTGGAGCAGGGGGCACCCAGGTGGAGAGCTCCAGAGATGCCTGGCTGGATATAGACTTGGGAGCCATCAACAGACAGATGGTCAAAAGATGGGATGACAACATGAGAGGAGAGAGGACAAGACTGTCCTTCAGTCTGTACTGAAAGGGATGCCATCAAGAGGTGCTCAGAAAGGAGACCTGGGAGGTCATTGACAAAGCCTGACCACTCTTGTATTATGGTGCTAAAGTGCCACCATGACTACCTCCATGGAAAGGATACCAAACTGGTCACAGGGACACCTGTGGTCTTGTGAGAAGAGGATTTGGGAGATGATGACCTAGAGGCACAGGGACAGTGAACAGCCTACCATACCCCTAGAAACTCAGGGCTCTTTTGGTTGCAAGTGATTGGAAATCTGACCCAAAGTCAATGTATTGGCTCACATCCCTGCACAGTCCAGGGGTAGATCCAGCTTCAGGTATAGCTGGATATAGGATCTCAAATACTGTCAGGGTGCATTTCTTTGTTTCTCTGTCTCTCAGTTCCTCCTCCTCAAGATTGACTCATTCTCAGACAGGTTTTCCCCTTTGGGTTACAAGATAACTTCTAGCAGTCCTTGGGCTACATCCTTTCACATTCAAACCCAGCAGAAAGGGACAAGAAGCTTTGCCTCATATTCCCAGCAGTTCTGATGATCACTCTGATTGGACCACCTTAGGTTAAGGGGTCTCTCCAACCCAATCACCATGGCCCAAGGAATGCAATGCCCATTGCTGGACCAGAGAGTAAGGGTCTACCTAGACCACTTGGACTAAAAGTGGGGTACATAGGCCCTCAGAGGAAAATCCTGGTTGTCCCTTTTGAAGATGGATACTGTGAGGCAAAAAGAAATGTCCATTCCATCTTTTTTCCCAAGATAATTCTCTATAAAAAAGAAATAGGGAAACTTTCCAACAGCATAAGCAAGTTTATATAGCAAAATGATAAATTCAGTCATTATTTTTTTTAAAAAAGGAAAACACATGATACAATGGTTAAAAATATCTACTAAAAAGGAGGTCAGAAACTACACTGAGTGTGCAGGAAAACCTTTATGTCTGGAACCACGGAATTGCATTTAACTTTGAGCTTCCTAGTGGCCAAGCAAAGAGAAGTCCCAATAACTCATGGAGATCTTGTTGGCTGAGAGAAACAGATGGCACTGGGCACTGATTCCACATCCAAATAAGGTATATTGCTTAACAAAACGATAATGTCTCATTGATTTTTGTACAAGATGCTGGAATGGTTTTCTGTGGCTCCTCCTTCTAGATTTCCTCCTGCTAAGTGGACAGCGTAGCATAGTTCATGCTTCAGAGGGTAAAGAATTGCAGACCCCAGGCCTAGTCTCTGCTGATTTATTCAGATCCAGCAATTATGCTGGGAGAATCAAGGGAATGGCTGGGTCATCACCAGATCCTCAAAGCTTGTTGGACTTTTGTGGGTTGCTCTGTCTGTACTGGAAATTAATGCAAAGGGAGAGGTCTCTTTTGTAATTAATCAAGCAGTAGTGAGGGCAAGTGCAGGAAGCTTGCGTTTCCTAACACATCAAACAAAATGGCGCCCAGCAGCCAGCGACAGCAGCCTTGGAGAGGCTGGCCAAATTGGATTAGCAGACCAAATGTCTGTTCTAATGCCTGAGAGATGGACGAGGCACTTATTAAATGGTCCACAGGCAGGGATGTTTCGAGTACTTAATCAACCCTTCATTTCCCTCCTCCAGGGAACAGAGAAGCCTCAGTGCAACCCATGGTGAAAAATTACCAATCCCTGCAGGATCTCTCCCTGCCATTTTCACTGCAGAATGTACATGAATTATAGCAAGAGCCCAGAGAAGACAGTGTAAGGATACTCGGCCATGGGGCAGTGGAAACCACATAGATCTGGGGGCAGGAGTCCTGGCTGCAAGGCCCGACTCACCGACCTGCTCACTGTGAGGCTGTGGGTCCATCATTCCCATCTCTGGGCCTCAGTGCTCCTTTGAAGGCCTCCTCGCTCTGAGGGCTTGAAACAGCCTCTGAGGATGCTTACGGGCGGCAGCAGGTAAAGTGGCTTGTGTAGGCAGGTGCTTTTCCTGGGATGAGGACTTACTCTGCGGGGTAGAGAGGCAGGGTGCCCTTGAATTTTCTCCTTGTGATTTTAATTCAACATCAGCCTGCAGGGTGGAAAGCTCTCTTCTATTCTCTCATCATCTCCCCTTCCTCTTTTCTTGATTAAGAGACTTAAATTTTAGAGCCAGAGATCACCAAAGAGGCCTTCAGGGGCCCTCTTTCAGAGCCCTGGAGACGTCCCCCCTATTCTCTGGTAACATCTCTCCCAGGGTAGCTTTTGAGGTGGATTCCCCTTCCCTTGCCCCCACTTCTCTCACCCAAAGATGACACCCTTGATTATGCCCACTTTTCCCCTAGAAGGAGAAAATAAAGGTAGGGGGATAGGGTCCTGTGTTAGACTGTGCATCAAAGCTCATCACTGCCAGCTACATGGTGACTTTGACCTCAGCCACCCCAGGCCCATCCTTGTACAGTTTGGGAAACTGAGGTCCAGACATAGGAAGGGCTTTGCCCAAGATCCCAGGGTGAGTTGGCCATGGAGCCAGGGCTGGTCCTCACCAATACACTCCTCCCCTTTGCCATGGGCCCACCCACCTAAGCCAGGAGAGAGGCCACCACTGAGCCTGGTCAACAGGGGAAATGGTCTCAGTGGAGCCCACCATCCTTACCTTGAATGCCCCTCTCCCAGTCCTGAGGCCCGAGATCCCTTCTTGGTCACATGGATGGTCCCTTTGCTGGGTTCCATGTGCACTGGGAGAGTATCCTTTGTTCTTTTCCTCCCAGGAGAATTTCCTATAATTAGAGCAAGCACCCCCACCCCCAGCACAGGGCTGCATGGTGGGACCTGCCAGGTGGGTCTACTTTACTTCAAGGAAGTTTAGTAAGCCTTTCCATAACAATCCTTATTAAGAGCCAAATAGAAACATTAAAGAAAGCAAGATAGAGTCCTTGGGAAAAAATCAACAAACAAACCCCACAAACTTCTAGTTAGAATTTGGGCCCTACCACTCTAATCTGTCTGTTATCCATCAGTGCTGGACCTCATCCCACTGTCATCACCACACTTCAGTAGAACGCTTCTTTCAAGCTGGCCACAGCATTTTTCCAGGGTCGAACATTTTTGATGTTCCTGCTAGCAGGGGACTCATCCTCACTCTCCACAGTTGGGATGCCCAGTGCAGCTTCCACCATCAAGCCCCTCTGACTCCACAAGACTGACGGACAAGACGGTTGGAGAGGGGAGTGAGAAAGTGTCCCTGTTGGGCTCCGGCTGCCCCTCCTGCATTAAAGGATCAAAGGGAGGGATGAGTTATTGCCTCAGCAGGTTGGGAGTGGCCCTGCTCCCTGTCTTTCCTGGTAGGAGCCGATTTCTTAACTGATTTATTTACCTCCCTGGCCCTTTCTTCATCTTTCTGATTAATAGTTAGTTGGGGGTTCTGGGAAATTTACATCCAATTGTTACCATAGCAACCAGCTCTCTCGCACAGTATCCCATAGAAAATGCATTTTGGGCCTTCTGAAGGAGCTGGGTTTACAAGAATCCCAGCGTATACCAGGGCAGAATGCACACAATGATATTCTACTGAAATGAGTAAGAATTACAGGCAAGGATATGAAATGGTCTTATGCATCATAAATTGGGAAGGATGATTTTAGTACCTTCCCTCTCCCCTTTTTTAATCTCTTTCATTGGACAACCCTCCCTCTCAATGTTCTCTTTTAGGTCCCCAGAAATTTAGTTCCCCATGGGACAAAGGCAGGACCAGTTTTTTTTTAGCAAAGGAAGAATTTGTAGCAGGCAGAGCCATCTGAAGATCCAGTTGGCAACCTTGGGAGGTAGTGATCTCCCCATCACTGGAGGTGTGTGAATAGGGGCCTGCTGGAGGGCTCTAAGGAGGATTGCACAGAGGACGGGTGAGGGCTGGTATATGTGGAATCTCTGGGTCCCATCAGCGGTGGGATGGAGGAGTTGAACTGAGCCTGCTTCTGAGACGTGCTCTCATCTTCCCCCCAGCTAAGCAGAATGTCATTTTGGGGCATTTTAGCCCCCTGGGCACCTGGGATGTCCTTTGTGTTCTCATAAACTCAGTGCCCACACCCTGCCTGGCCCATGGATGAATGAATTAATTCCTTAGGATTTTATTAAGTGTGTGAGCAGAATCTACTACCTGTTTATGTGTTCTTTAATTATGATAATAAAAATCAACATTTTAAAGCATGGCCAAATAACAGCATGAACTGAAAACAAACAAACAAAAAATGGCATTGCTTGTAAAACTCCATCCCATGTGTTGGAGTCATTCCCTGAATTACAGCTGAGGTATGAAAGTGTTTGTCCCCTACAACCACGTGGAAATGGGGAGGCTATGTGGTGTAGGGGAAAGCTCTGCCTGAAGGGACAGGAAAGCCCCTCTTGGACAAGTCCCTTACCCTCCCTTCATTCTCTCCTCTGTGAATTGGGAGTAATGGAATCCATCAGGAATGGACAGCTGGTTTTCACTTATGACTGGCTCTGACTGATGAGTGGAGGCTGCCCATAGTGCTGTGTACTGGAGAATTCAGTTGTTTCTGGGCTCAGCTAAAGAGTGTGTGGTAATAGATTAGCAATGTCTGCCCTGGGCACCAGATGGGAGGAGGGTGGCCCATGTGTCATGTATTTCCCATCCCTGGACTAGGTGATCCAGGAGAACCCTGATGGCTCCAGATGCCAAGACTTAATGCTTCTAGGTCACCTCAGTCATTCCTCTGCCCTCTTCTTGGCCCTTCTCTACTCCTGATTCTGTAAAATTATGAGGAAGCTGTGAGGCTGCTGCTTCAAAACCTTTTTACATTTTCTGTTCTAAATAGAATAATCTATGTGAAAGACATCAGAGTTAGTTTGTAAATGAGGCAGATTAGCAGAGAAAAGCAGGATTTAGATTCCAAGGAACTCATGGCCTGCAGCAGCTTGCAGGAGAGCCACAGGCAGAGTGGGGACTGTTGAAGTCTTTGGAAAAGACAACAGTAGATGGGCTACTGCAAGGAGTGGATGGATTCAGGTCTGTAGGGATTGATTTGGGGTGAACAGCTGCATTCCAGGACTGAGAGTCCTTCTTGGCAGCAAGAGGCCATTCACTTGAGGGATCGACACCGTACTGCTTTCTTGGGTAAAATACTCTCCACTCTGTTCCCCTTGTCTATCCTCTGGCCTCATCTGCCTCCACTCTCCCCCATCCACCCTGGATTCCAGTTACACTGGTCTCTGTACCATTCCTACATGTGCATATTTTTTCTTAACCTCATGCCTTTGCCAGCACTGTTCCAGTCACCTGACATACTCTTTTCCACTCAGCAGACTCCTATTCATGCTTCAAGAGCCAGCCTCAAAGTTATCTCTGAGATGCCTTCCCAACCTCTGGACCATGGAGACTCCTGCATCCTTAGCCCCTTCTCTGTGTTTAGACCGGCAATGTTTTCTGCCTTCTTGGTAAATCCCTACTTTGCTAGGTTCTGGGTCAACCTGAACACAGTGGAGTGAAACATCTTAGAACATAGTCATTTTGTGATAGAAAATAAAGATGGTTTAATTCTCTGAGGAGAGCAGGAAATTTAATTTCTATAGGAGTCCTCCCTGGAAGCTCATCCCTCAGCAAAGGGCTGCCTGAGGGTACAGGATGGATTCCTTTTGCCTGTGCACAGGCCTCTTCTGGGCCTGGGCTGGGCTGGGGGATGGCAGGGGTTGCCCTGTGGCTGGGCCTCACCTCACGAAAGGCCTCATATTTCATCTTTTGATGTTATCTCCAAAGGAGGCTATATGGGTTATATGTTCCATCACAGAGGTACCCTGACCAGATGAAAGCAGAAAATGTTCAGCCAACCAAGTAACACTTGCATTTCATTACCAAACCACACCACTTGTGGTGTGCTATAAATTAATATGCTTTTTAAAATAAATGCTGTGATTATCTTGTGATTAGCAATTATACTGCATTGCCTTTTCTTTGGTATTAAAAGTGAATCACTTAATAAATGTAAAGATTTAAAATATGTCACAATTTGTATAATTGTCTCTTCATATTGCCACTTGTTAGTATACAAAGCACCTCAAAAATTGGAAGTGGCCCAGGCCTCTCTTAGCCTCTGAGAAGCCCCACTTGCCTCCAGTTAAGAAAACAATAGCTGTGTGACCTTGGGCAAGTTGCATAAACTCTTTTCCCAGCCTCAATTTCCTTACCTGCCCCACTTGCAAAATGTTGAAGACAACGCTGCCTTGCAGCATTTCAATAATGAGAAAACTGCATGGAATACGTAAAGTACCCAGCAAAGTTTCATATATACAAACTTCCCTGTAGATGGCAGGTGCCCAGTAATTTGTAGTGGTGATTATCATTATTTTATCAAAATGCCAGTTTATTTCTAGCTGTTTTGATGCCGAATATTCCTATATCTGTTATCTATTTTTGTGTAACAAATCACTTCAAAATTTAGTGGCTTAAAATAACAACCATCTATCTAATCCCAGGATTCTATAGGTTGGCCTTTTAGGCTGGGCTCAGCCAGCAGGTTTTCCAGACTCAGCTTTGATTCCACCTGCTTTTGTGCTCAGCTATGGCTGGCTTTGCCGATTTGGGCCGAGCTCTTTTCGTGTTTGGGAGCCTCTGCTGGGACAACTGGGCTGACTTACTAACTCATCTCCAGCAGCCTTCCCTGGGCTTATTCACATGGCAAGGACGAGAGTCCCAAGAGAGTGAGTGGTAGATGCAAGGCCTCTTGGGGCTAAGGCTTGAAATTAGCACAGTGTCACCTCTGCCACAGTCTATTGTTCAAAGTTAGTCATGGTCTCGGGGAAACAGAACGTACGTCTTGATGGGAAGAGCTACAAAGTCACATCCACGAAGAAGCATAGATACAGGAAGGGAAACAGTGGGGGTCACTTTTGCAAACAATCTACCATAATTCCCCCTTTTAAACAAAAATGAGAGCCTTGAGTTTATTCCCTGTGTGCCCCAGTAAGCAAGCGGGGATGAAGTCTGTTCTTTTCCACTGTCTGATTCAAGCCTATTATTAGATCTAGCTTAATAAAATGAATTTCACACCTGGATTACTCGCCCACTAACAAACACTTTGTTCTTATCGATGCCTGGGACAAACACCTAGGCAGCCTGGATTTGTAGTTCCATTACCTCCAAGCACAATAATTGTTAATTACTTGCTTTATTTAGTTCTGTTGCGTTTGCCAATAGTCAATTACCTATGTTAGGTTTTCTTGTGATCAGTGGGGCTTATCCAATATTGCAGCTCAGCTCTGTTTTTGTCTCAGAGATGTCTTTTCCAAGAGAGTTAAAGAAAACCCTTGTTCACTAGTTTATTGAATATTAGCCTTTATCTGTTTATTTCAAAGGCTCCTTATTCACTGCTGCAAGCACCAAAGTGCTCAGGCTGAGCTCTTAGAATCCAACAAAAGACTAAAGATAAGCCTCCCCTTTGCCTGATCTGGCTAAATCCCAGTACATGGGATAGAGGAAAGAGCGAATCATGGGATCCTGGAGCATTCGTTTAGCTCATGCCTAAATCTCTGAAACTGCCTTATCCCCTCTAATCCACCCTCCTTGCAGCCAAGAGACCTAACGCAGAGATCTGATTGTATCACTCGTGCTAGAGAGCATTGACAGACCCCATCCCTAAATGCTCCCTATGCTCATGCCCTCCTTATATGACTTTGCAGGTGCACGCCTTTGAATCTGGACTAGGCCACGTGGTGTCCTTCGGTCAACAGAATGAGGTGGAAGTAACAATGTGCCAGTTCTGAGCCCCAGCCTCAAGATACCTTGCATGTCTCCTTTTGTACTCTTGTGCCGCTGCCATTACCATGAGCAAGACATGCCCACGCTGGCCTGGTGGTCCCAGGAAGAAGATAAGAGACTCCCATAAGGAACCGAACCACTTCAGCAAAGCCCAGCCAGAACCAGCCAACCCCTAGCTGACCCCAGATGGGTAAGTCATGAGCACAGATTGCTGTTTCAAGCCACTGAGATTTGGGGTGGTTTATTATGTGGCAAAAGCTTACTCATCATTCTTGTGATTAAACCCCAGCACTGGTCCCCTGTAGCTTGAGGTATAAAGTCCAGGCAAAACCTTGCCATATCTGGGCCCAGCTACTTCTCCTGTCTTGATGCCTCCAGATCTTCCTTTTCATTTTACACTTTAGCAATGACCCCAGATGGCTTGCAATTCTTCAGATGCATCATGCTGGTTCACATTTCTATGCCTTTACATCTGGTTTGCCCTCTACCTGGAATGTTGTTCTCCTCCCCTTTGTCTGCCAGGAAAACTCCTATTCAGCTGTGAAAACCCTTCTCAGGCATTGTTCTCCAAGTCTCACTGTACTCTCCTCTGTGGTAAATCATCTTCACCTCTGTGAACGGTCTAGACTCATATATATGTCTGTTGTTACCATGTGACGTGGTGTTATGATATGGCCTTTTAGTTTTGCTTTTGGCCATTTTTGCCGTCTATTTGATTGATTCACTTAGGACTAGGATAGCCTTAATTCATCAGTGTATCTCAGTGCCTAGAGCAGTGTTCTGGTTCCAACAATGACTGATGACTAACGGAGATGTTAGGATCCCTCCTAGTTGGGGAGATTGCCTACAATGGGAAGATGGTTATTTCTTGCTTCCTTACCCTGCCATCCCGCCAAAACTCACATGGTGGAATTTGCCTGTGTTGTGTCTTTTCACTGAGGGTCTAATTCCACCATAGGGGACGCTCAAGTGCTTAGTGAACAAATGAGTCCTTGGTCCTCTGTGTCCCGCCATGGGTCTATGAGCTCCTCCAAGGCTGAATCTGAGTTTATCCACCCCTGCGTCCATTGTGCTGGCACTAGGCCTATACATAAGCAGTTTCAGAAAATCCATTTAAAGTTTTTATATTTCTGGAACTTCCATCAAATACCTGGCACCATTCTGGGTGCTGCTGATTGGTGGTGACAGAGATAGACATGGGTCCCTACCATCCATGCATTCCAACTGAGGAGACAGGAAAAAGGATAGTAAACAACTCAGTTAAATAAAACGTGTCTGTTTGTTCCCATGGCTGGAGGAAGCTTCTGGCATTTGGAGGTTATTCGTGAGTAGTGTCCAACTTAAAATGTAGCTATTTGTGAGGAGTGTTTGGGAGCCGAGGGGCATCTCAGAAAGAATAGTTAGTTTTTCTCCAGAAAAGTGAACCCTGAGATACAACTAGAAGTCAGTGATGGCTGGTCCTACAACAACAGCCAGGGTGCACCGTGGACAGAGATGGGATGATGGTGTTGAGGGGGAAACAATGTCATTTTGAATATGAGCCCTGTTCTGAATGGCTCTAGGGCACATTCCAAATTGCAAGTGCTGATTTGCAGTCGAGCTGTTTTTCACTTGGACAACTTTGTATATTGTGCTCTAGGGTAAGCAGTAACAGCGATGTATGTACTTACTGATGAGGGGGAGGCCAACCAGTAAATAAAATAATTACAAAGTGTGACAAGCACTTTATATAGGAGCCTGAGATGAAGTTGCGGGGAAGGCAGGGGCTAGATTATGTAGAGCCTTGACCCTGTGGTAAGGGCTTTGGATTTTAATGAGAGTGCATCGGAGACCAGAGGAGAGATAGGATCTGATTTGCGTTTAAAGAATATCACTTCCACTGCCATGTAGAGTAAGTTTTCATTCAATTGAATCAAATATTTCTGGAGAGCGTCCTAACAAATTGGCTGCTAGTTCTTGAAGCCGTCACCTCCCCCTGCTGAATTTCACTACCTCCTCATAGAACTCGGGACCCTAATTTTCCGAGGAGACAAACATTCAATTTCTGGTTTAGATTTGCATTAGAAAGAGACCTTAATTACTCTGATCTCTAACACCTCTGAGGAGCTGATTGAGCTTTTCAGATGCTAAGAGTGTTAATTGGCTGAGGGACCCAGCTGAGCGGAACACCCCTCCCCCACCAAATGGGTCGTGAGTGAGACAGGGAGATGGGGAAGGGGGCTAGAGAGAGGAGGGACACCTCACATTTGTCAGGTTTCCTGGAGGTCTGAAGAGGGGAATGAGGGGAATCAACACACATCAGTTTTGCCTGCTTTCCATCCTTCAGGTCTCCTCCATCTTGTACTTCGGCCCAAGATCCAACTCACTTCCACTTATTCCAGGAAGCTCTCCTTACCCCTATCCTAGAATCCCCCCACCCTTGCCCCTAGCTGCTTTCTGGGTAGTCAGTGCCTCCTTGGGATCCTCGTTTCTAATCAAAGCACTTCTCCTTCCATTGCATGGTTTGTTACTTGGATGGTCCTTCCACTCTGAGGACGAAGACCCATCTCTTGAGGCTCTGATTCCTTGAACAGCCCATAGTGGGTGCTCAGGAACTGTGAAATGAATGAGCAATAGAACAAATAATAATAATAATGTTAATAATAATATAACAATTGAAGCTGTCGCTTATATAAGGCCTCCTTTATTCTGTGATGTTTAGTCTCAGAGAAGACATTTAGTCCTCCAATTTCTGCCAGAGCTCATGTCCTACATGAATCACCATTGATAGTTATAGATTTATTTGTGGGATCATTTAATATTTACCACCTCATGAGGACAAGAACACCTGTCTGTTTTATTCACCACTCAATCTGCAGTGTCTAGCCCAGTGCCTGGCACATAGAGGCTTGATAAGAATTCTTGAATGAGTGAATGCTTGCATACCTCCAGTGGTGGGGAGTTTTCACTATGTCTTGTGGAAGTCTTGCCCATCTTTGGCACCTTTCCCTGTTGTTTTTTGTATTGAAGCTACATTTGTTTCCCTGGAGCATCCATCTATCTAGTCCTGATTCCTGGACTCTCCCAAAGACAGCTTCTCCCTCCGAGGGAGAAGGCTATGATCTATAAATGTCTCTTCTTAACTCCATAATATTTAATTAATAAAAATGAGTCAGGAAAAGAAGAAAAAGGGTACAAAGACAAATAGACAAATATCTAGATGAGAAATTTAAACCTGACTGCATCAATAAGCACATTAAATATAAAGGGTCTAAATGCCCAAAATAAAGGGCAGAGATTACCAAATTTCATTAAAAACAAGCCCCAACTATATGTTGCCTGTAAGAAAAGCATTTTAAATATAAAGACACAAATAGGTTAAAAGTGAATGGATGGAAAAAATATACTATGCTAACACTAGTCAAAAGAAAACTAGAGAGGCTATATTAATTTTAAAGTATATTTCAGAGCAAAGAATATTACCAGACATAAAGGTGGTCATTTTATGATTATAAGGGGGAGTCAATTAATCAAGATAACATAATCCTAAATGTTATGTGCCTAACAATAAAGCTTGAAAATGCATAAAGGAAAACTAATAGAACTAAAAGGAGAAATTAAAAAATCAACAATTATCACTGGGGATTTCAATACTCCTCTCTCAAAAACTGATAGAATGGGTAACCAGAAAAGCAGTGAAAATATAGATGACTTGAATAACAGTATTAAGCAACTTAACCCCACCGACATTTATTGACAAATAAATAACAGCAAAATTTACATTCTTACCAAGTGTATATGGCACATTTACCGAGATAGACCCTGTTCAGGACAAGTCACAATAAATCTAAAACAATTCACTTCATACAAAGTATTTTCTCAAATCACACTGGAATTAAATTATAAAACAATAACAGATAAATCTCCTCCATAAAATCCTCAAATGGGAACTAAATAACACACTTAACTCCTAAGAAACCCATGGATCAAAGAAAACATAAAAAATGAAATTAGAAGATATTTTGAACAGAATGAAATGAAAATATGACATTAGAATTTGTGAGATGCTGCTAGCACTTTATGGGGAAATTTCTAGCACTAAATGACTATATTAGAAAAAAGAAAAATCTGAAATCAATGACCTCAGCTCCTACCTTAAGAATAGAAATGAAACCCAAATAAGCTGAGGAAAGGAAATAATAAAGATTAAAGTGGAAATAAATGAAACAGAATATAGGAAAACCAAAAGCTGAATCAATGAAACCAAAAGTTGTCTCTTTGAGAAGATTGGTAAGAATGATAAACCTATAATTAGGCTGACCAGGGTAAAAAGAGCAAAGACACATATTTCTAACATCAGGAATAATAGGTGATATCACTATGGATTCTCCAGATTAATGAAAGGATAACAAGGGAACATTATGAACAACTTTATGCCAATATATCCAACAGCTTAGATGAACTGGAAAAATTCCTTGCAGGACACTAATTACCAAAGCTTACTCAAATAGAAAAAGTTAACCTGAAAACCCCTTTATCTATTAAAGAAATTGGATTTATAAGTTATAAAAACCTTTCCACACTGATGAATTTCACAAAACATTTAAGAAGGAATTATGAAAAGAATAATACTAATTTAATACAAATTCTTCCAAAAAGTTTGAAGGAGTAAGGGAAAGGAGGAGGAAATATTTCCCAATTCATTCTATGAGGCCAGCTTTACCCTAATACCAAAAGCAGACAAAAGCACTACAAGAAGAGAGAAGTACAGTCCAATAATCCCTTATGCACAGAGGCTGAATTCAACAATAGACTACAAGGATAATGCATCATGACCAAGCAATTTTCCCTGGAAATGCAGGGTTGGTTAAAATTCAAAAATCAACCCATGTGATTCACATACTAACAAACTAAAAAAAGAAAAAAAAATCTCATAAATACAGAAAATGCATTTGACAAAATCCAACATGCATTTCTGATAAAAGCTGTCAGCAAACTAGTAGTGGGAAGGACTTGCTCACTCTGATGAAGGACATTTATAAAATCTCAATAGCTAACATCATACTTAATCATGAAAGACTGAGTATCTTCCCTAAGATCAGGAATAAGACAGGGATATCCATTCTTGCCACTTCTATTCAATATTGTACTGGCATTCTTAACCGGTGTAATCAGGCAAGAAAAAGAAATGAGACACCCAGGTTGGAAAGTAAAAAGTAAAATTGTCTTTGTTTACACACTATGTAATCATCTATGTAGAAAATCTATTGGAATCTACCAAAAATCTACTAGAGGTAGTAAATAAGTTTTGCAAAGTTGCAGGATCAGTTTACAGTATTTCAATGTATTTTACACACGAGCAACAAAGTTGGAAATAGAACGTTTAAAACTTACCACTTATAATAGTATCAAAAGATATAAAATACTTGGGATAAATCTGAGGAAAGTTGTGAAAGACCTGCACCTGGAAACTATAAAAATACCACTGAGAGAAATTAAAGAAAACCTAAAAAAAAGAACTTGGAAAATCAATAGTGTTCAGATGTCAGTTCTCCCCAAATTGTGAGCTATAGATGCAACACAATCACAATCAAATTCCCAACAGGGCTTTTTGGCTGAAATTGATACGCTGATTCTAACATTCATTCTAAAATGCATGTAGTCCATAACAGTGTAAATAATTTTTGAAAAAGGACAAAACTGGAGGGCTCACACTACCTGAATACAAGACTTATAAACGCATAGTAATAAAAAAAAGATACTGGCATAAAGGTAAATAGATGAATGAAACAGAATAAAGAGAATAAAAAGGCAGAATAGAGAGTCCCGAAATATAACTGTATGTATATGGATGACTGATTTTTGACAAAGGTGCAAAGGTAATGCTGTGGAGAAAAAATAACTTTTTAACAAAGGCTAGGACAACTGAGTATCCAGATTCTTTTTTAAAGGCCAAAAAAACCAAAAATGTGGATTTATACCTTGCGCTTTATATAAAAATTAATTCAATGGATCATAGACCTAAATGTAAAACCTAAAACTATAAATTTGTTTTACAAGGAAGCATAAGACAAAATCTTCATGACCTTGGATTGGGCGAAGATTTCTTAAGTATGTCACCAAAAGTGCAATCCACAGAAGCAAATTTGATAAACTGGACTTGATCAAGTTAAAAACTTTTCTACAAAAGATATTGTTATGAGAACAAAAAGATAAGCAACAAACTAGAAAAAATATTTGCAATTCATATATTTGATAAAGGACTTATATCCAGAATATAGAAAGAACTCTAAAAACTCAATAATATGAAAATAAGGAACCCAGTTTAAAAATGGACAGAAGAGTTGAACAGATGCTTCATCAAAGAAGGTATAGGGATGGCAACTAGGAACATAAAAATATGCTCATCATCAGTAGTTATCAGGGAAATGCAAGTTAAAAACCACAACGAGATGCCACTCACTGGTATTGAATATGATAACCTGCTGGTTTGAATATAAAATGACAGTTATTTTGGAACTTGGCATTTCTTAGAAAGTTAAATTTACACCTACCGTATGATCCAGCCATCCTACTCCTGGGTATTTACCCAAGACAAATGAAAGCGTATGCCCATTTAAAGACTTGTACACAACTGTTCATAGCAGCGTTATTTATCCATCATCAGGTAAATGGATAAACAAAATATGGTACCTCCACACAATGGAACACTATTCTGCAATAAAAAGGAATGAATTATTTCTGCAAACAACATGTGTCTATCTCAAAATAATCTTAAAATAATTATGCTGAGTGAAAGAAGCCAGACAAAAAAAGTATATATATTGTATTCCATTTAGAAAATTCTAGAAAATGCAAGCTAATCTATAAGGACAGAGCAGATCAGTGAGGATGGGGTTGGGAGGGAGGGATTATGAAGGACACAAGGAAACCTTTGGGAATGATGAATATGCTCACTCTCCCGATTGTGGTGATGGTTTCATGGGGGTGTGGGTGTGCATGTGTGTGTATGTACATACATATATATGTCAAACCTTATTGAATTATATACTTTAAATATGTACCGTTTATTGTACATCAATTATATTTAAAGAGCTGTTTAAGTACATCAGAACCTTAGTAAGATATATACACACACATGTAAACTCCTGAGCCCTGCCCTCGGTCTACTGATTATGTGGGGAGGAGGCCTAGGATGGCAGTGTTGCAATTCTGATGCACACCAGTTTGAGAGCCATGGCCCCATCATGTTGAAATTCTTTCCTGTGGCCTGGGTTGCTCCGCTCTCTCTTTCCCTGCTTTCCTTGAAAGCCTTACCTCTCTTACTCCCCATTTCATTCTCTAACCTCCAGCCAGCCCAGTTGTCTGAGGTTCCCTGATGGGTACATGATCTTATGACCTTGAGGCTTTGTAGACACTGTTCCCTACCTGGGATACCCTTTTGCTTTTCTTCAGTTGACTAATTCCTACTCCTGCTTCAAAACCCTGCTCAGGTGGCACCTCCTCTGAGAAGCCTTCCTGGCCACCCTACTCTCTGTCTGAGGCTCTCCCATATATACTTTTTTCCTGGGGACATCTCTGAACTTTGTTTTCCTGATCTGTAAAATGAACCTAAGAATAATACTTACCATGGAGGATTGTTTTAAACTCAATGAGCTAACAGATAAACTACTTAGTATAGTTCTTGGTATGTATTAGAATTCAACATATGGTGGGTACCCATCTTTTCTATCAAATGTAGCTTTGTGACCTTGGGCAAGTTACTTAATCTCTCTGTTCCTCAGTTTCCTCAGCTGTAAAGGGGGGGGGGGGTAAAAGATTACCTATCTTACTAGGTTGATGTATCATTTTATTTTACTTTAACAACACAAATAGTTTGCTCAAATGAGCTGATGTCTGTAAAACACTCAGAATGAAGGTGCTGGATTTGGCAATTAGCAGGGATGTGTAGAGAGTTGTTTTAGAGGAGGCAGAAGCCCAACTGCCCGGATGGAGGAGTGAATGACTTGGAAAGATGAGAAAGGGACGTGGAGGCAGCTCCTTAGAGCTATTTGGATGGGAACAGGAGGAGAAGAAGGGAGGGTGGTAGCTTGAAGGAGGAGGGTGTGCAAGGGTTGAAGAGAAGATGCAGTAGGGTGGGAGTGCCTGCAGACACAGGAGAGAGCAAGGGGGACAGAGGACAGAGCGAGGGGGAGGGACTGCATGTGTGTACAGTGGGAGGTGAGAAGTAGTCTGGCAGGGAGGGATCGACTGCCTTCATTAGTGCTCACTGCCCTCCACACTCTCAGTGGAGCAAACTCAGATGTGGAAGGGGAGGTGGGTGGTGTATGGGGGTTGTTGGGGAGGGTGGGAGAATTGTGAAATAGCTCTTGAGAGTGTGGGGAGAGTTATAAAAGACTGACAGGTGGTGCTAAGCGGAACCCAGAATTTGGAAGGGTGCCAATCTGCGCAGAGCTAGGGGAAAGGAGATTGATTCACCTGCAGCTTTAGCCGCTGGGGTGGAGGATGGAGAAAGTGGAGGGTAGCATTGCTTTAGGACTGGGCTCGATCACTGGTAGGCAAGCCAACTTGTCTCCATTTGCCTGGGACTGTCCTGGCTTTAAAATTGAAAGTCCCAACCCCTCAGGACAGTTGGTCACCCAACTGGGCAGAGTGGTGACAGCACCGGGATCCAAGGGCTATGAGGATGCTGGTTCCCAGGATCAGTGCCAGGATGGGGGGCTATGCAAGGGATGGACACTCAGGATATGGCAGTGGGAGGTTGGGAGGGAGGTTAAGGACCTAAAGGGGTTCTTCACCTGTCTTCCCAGTGCCTGAATAGTGCCTGCCCCTCTACTGAGGCTCTGAATACTTTTTCAGAGACTGCAAGAGCAGTCATCCATGTGCTACTTTCAGTTTTTGCCATAGCCACACAGCTTCTGCACTAACTTTTCTTCAAAATCAGCTCCTTAGTAAATCTGTCTTAAAAGGACACAATCTCTACCCTAGATGGAGAAAACCAGAGAAACCACACAGACTTCTACCAAACAGGTGTTGGATTCTAACTACCTGACAAGGAGTGAGTCTGAGGATGCTCCTTCTCTGATAACCGGCGCCAGCATCAGGGAGGTGTTTAAGATGCGCTGTGCCAGACAGAGCCCTTCATCTGCTCAGGGGGATGGAGACTCAATAGGGGCTCAGCACTCCTAGGGTACTGAGGTCTGTGTCCCTTTACTACTTGCCTCCCTCATTTTGGAAAATGCTGTGGTAAAGCATTGAGACTGTAGGTCCTCTTGATGTTCTCAAGAGTCAACAACAGCTGTGCGTTTAAATACCGACATGTCACTTTGGTGGTATTTCCCTGAGAAGTCATATATAGGCTCAGACAATGTTACAGCTAAAAAGGTTCCTGTGGACCCTGGTGATCTGAACCTCATATCCCACCCCTGCCTGCATTTTTTTTCCCCCAGAGGTAGAAACTAAAGCCCAAAGAGGACAGGGACTTAACCAGGGCCACCCAGCTAGAGCTGGGAGACTCGTGCCCTGGCCTTCCCAACTCGGCCGTCACACGTCGTTGGCTGCTTTTCCCAATCCTTCCCCACTTTGCCTTCAGAGACAATTTTGCTTCTTGATTTCTGACTTCTTGTCAGCTGTGATTAATGAGGAAGGCTCCCACATACACGATTTTCAGCTGTACCCAGTTTACGACAAACAGATTAGACCATTTAAGTCAGAATAATGCTATTTAGCAAAGCTGGATTTAGAGCTGGCAGAAATTAAGAAGATTAATTTAAAGGTAAAAAAAAGGAGGACAATCATAGATCAACACCTGAAAAATCTCACTGCCTGTACACATCCCTAATTGAGAAGTATGTGGACGATTCCATCCGTGAAATTCAATTATCATGCAAGCCAGAGGAAGCAGCTTCCCTGGGGAAGAAACTAGGCAGCCCAAATCAAAACGACTCCACCTGTCTGTTTTCGCGTCAAAAGAGTGAGAAAATCTGCTTTGGTGACGGTGAAATATGGACGGTATGCATCAACATTAATGAAAATTTCCAGGGGTCCCTTTCCGTAATGGGATTACCTCCCCAGCTCCTCCATCAGAGGTCAGCCCAGAAAAACCTCGGAGACTCCACAAACAAAGCCTCTGGATACTGAGGACAGCCGGCACCAGCACCCTTTTTCTGATATCCTTTCCCCTCAGCCTCCAGGCGAGACTGGATGGGGCTTGCAGACAAAAGGCTCCCTCAAGCCCCTGCACCCTTTCCACTGATTAGAGGCTTCTTAACCCAAGCAATCAGCAGAGAAAACTCAAGACAACTGTAATGATTACAAATGAGCCAATGGTAATTGACCCGCCTTTTAACTGCAGGGAGGTGGGGTAGGGAGGCAGATTCGTCAGCACTTGCTTTGTCTCTCCATCTTGGCTGAGATTCACCCTGGAGCACACTACAACCCCTGATCTGCAGAAGAGCAGGACGGAAACTTCTTTTAATTCATTGTTTTGGGTGGTTGGGCTACTGTGCTGAGAGGTTTACAGTTTGCAAAGTGCTTTCACATTCATCAATGCAGAAAATTCAACTCAGGAAACCCTGAGATAATGTCTCCCATTATACAGATGAAGAGACGGAGGTTAAGTGATTGGGCTCAGCTGCTTGAAGGATCCTGGTTGGATTCCAATCTCACGAATGTTTGGCGCTGCACTAGTTAATACAGAGGAGAGTGCAGTCTCAGTCTTTCAGGGGCTGGTGTTCTGGAGGGAAGGACTAGACACAGACTGGGGAGATCATCATGAAAGGTCAAATATGATCGTCAGAGCTGGTGCCCAGGGAAAGGTCAAAGATGGAAGAGACTGCATGATGAAGAAAACATCCGAAGGACAGGGGTCTAGTCTGTCTTGATTACCATTGTAGCTGCTGCGCCTGGCCATAAATATGCTCGGCACAAAGCAGATTTCAAACATATATTTTGAATAAATGAATGAATGATGGTGATGTCCCTTGAGACAGGCCTTAAAGGACATAAAGAACTTGGGGGATTTGGAGGTGAGCAAGTGTGTTGGAAAATTATTGACCAGAATGGAACACACAAATTGTAGGATATCAGAATTGCAGTAATACTGGGTTTGCTGAATCTGTGATGGGTACAGACAAGCTCTGGCTGATAACAATGTGGTTTTGCTCATTTGTAGAAATCCAACAAATCTTTGCAGCATTAGCTCATGGAGGGTGACAGACAGATCTCTCATTCACATGCATCCTCCTTCTCTCAAAGACACTGGGAGCACTGCTTCAAGGATCACCGGTGACTTAACAGTTTCCAAGTTAGTTTCTCTCTCCAGGAAAGATTTTGAATTCTAGTGGCTAGTCCCAGATTGGAGCTGGATTAAAGAGAGAGAAGAAAACTCAGTGAGAAGGGGAAAGTTCTGTGTTTAATTGGAGACTCATGTACTTTTCAGTGTAATGAAAATCCATGAAGGTGACTCTTTATGCTGTCTTTTGTGTCCTCAGGAGCACTTATGAAGGGAGCGACTAGTGTCAGGGCAGACTCTCCGGTGCTACCCAGGAGGAGCTTGCTGAGCTGCATGGAATGGGGAACATGGTCTCCAGCCTGAACCATGATCTTCACATTTGTGGTCTGAGACAGGAGGGTCCCATTGGCTCCAGGTCAATGTGAAAGTCAACAACTTCTTAGAAGGGCGAAGTGTGAGGAAAATCTGCCTGCCCCTGACTATCAGATTCTCATTTCAACCTCTCACCTAAAAATAACAGTGGGTTTGCCAAGCCCTGATCAGGCATGGTTTGTGGGAGAAAATGTGATGGCCCCATTCCGGGGCTGGCTGGTTCCACTGTAATTCCCTTCCCTTCCAGTCCCTGACCTCCATGGATTGTACATCTCCTTTGCCATCAGACACCTGATTAGGTTCAGTCTAGGGAGAGGTGCAGGAAACGGGAGGGTGGAAGGTAGGAGAGGTCAGGTATTTCTTCTCCCATCCTGCTCTAGCATCATGTCTCTTGCGGGGTCTGGGTCCCTCTGTGACTGCCATGAGCAGGCAGCCGCTTCTCTGTAGCTTCTGCTCTCCTGAGGCTCTCAGAATACCATTTCTTCCCTCTGCTCCTCTGGGCCTTGGGGTGCAGTGGCTCCTGCTATGATGAGTCTCTGGGTGCTTCACCATCCTTCTCAAAGCCCTGCAAGTGGTCCCTTTGCCAAAGTCTCTTCAGTGAATAGATTTATATTTCCCACCCAGATCCTGATAGAGAGGAGATTTCAGGCTGGAGATCAGGGTTCCCTGCCTCGTTCACCTCTGGACTCTCCTCGTCTGATCGCAGAGCCTGGCTTTTACACCCTCAGTACATAGAGACAGAAGTCTTCTCCAGGAACCCACACAGTTTGAGAGGATCCTCTGCCTTCTCCCTTATCTCTCAGCCTGTAGGATGGCCCTTCTCCTGGGCTTCTTCATAACAGGGAGCCTGCACACATCAGGAGAGGAAATGCTCATACCTCCAGGCCCTGCGGCTTAAGGTCCTGGCTGCTGGTCCTAGTGTCCAGTTACTTGTTTCACTCCCCAGAGCCCTTGGGGTCTCTAGAAATGACAGGTGTATCGTGCAGCTCACATGGGCAGATGAGGAAAACCACAGTCACTGAGGAGAAGGGCCTTGCCCTAAGTTCAAGCTTAGCATGTCCAAGTGGAACCAGATTTCTGGGAGGAAAAAGCTGACTTTTAGGATTGGCTAGACCTGAGTCTGAATTCTGGACCCTCCTCTTATCCTCTGGGTGGCTGTGGGCAAAACATTCATTGCTGAGTCCCTTTCCTCATGTGTAAAGCAGGAGTGATAATCTTCAAAGTTACCGAGAGGATTGCCTGTGGTGTAGACGGGGAGGGCTGAGATGCGGGCTGGCCCTGTGACCCACATGTGCTCATGCTCAGATCCTCTCACGCAGGTACAGTGCTCCTGAGAAAGCAGTTTCCCATCTCTACTTTCTCTCTCCTCTACAAAAATGACCCTCAGAATCCCAAATGCAGCCTTTTATGTGAAGATCGACTCAAACCCCCATCCTCATTCTGAGGACGATCCAATGCTCCCCAAGATTTCTGTAAATTCTGAGGGTACTTCTTTTCCCGTGGGCACCTTTGGCTCTGAGGAAGTCCCATTTCTGGATCATCGTTTTTACCTCACCCTGTTGTTTCTTTCCTATACTGTTAATGAGATATAAAATGCAGCCCTTTACACAATTTTTACAAAAACAAACTCCCCCAGAACAGAACAAAGCTTGCCCTTTGCTGTAGCAGGCTCTGGGCGTCTTCTCCATTTCCTTTCCTTTCTTGCCCCTTACTCCTGGTTGTCCTGGGAACTCCAAATTCTCACTGCCATGCTGAGCTCCGCAGTCTGGTGCAGCCCCTGCTCCCCAGTTCTGCTGCAGGCCACCTGTGCCCACTGAATCTCTCATGTGTACCCAGGAGAACAGAAGGGACTTTCATCTCACACTCCCCTCCCTCTTTGAACACAGCCTCCGGGGTACACAGCACTGTTTTTCCTCCGTGACCTGGGCAAGGCTCTGCCACCAGTGGAAAAAAAAAACCTGTCGATTCTTTCTTCCACTTGCACACTTTCTCAAGGGATCAGGGTGGAGGTGGAAGCGGGGCTGCCCTCTCCAATCCCCCAGTCCTGGGTTGGGACCCTGGCACTGCACTCATGTGCTGGAGACCTTGGGGTGTTCTAGGCATGAAACACTTTTTAAAGTCTGCTTGAAAATCTTTAGCATAAGCAAGCCAGGGCTGAAAGTAGACTTCTGTAAGAATGTATGGCTGTGGGGTGATGAAGGTGGGACAGTCCTGGGAGCTGTTCCACAGGCATCACCCGCCATGTATACAGCAGTGTAACTGGGACTGCATGGTCAGGTGTCCTTCAGGTAGGTGACCAGGTCACCATCTCTGGGCCTTTGTGTCCTCACTGTCAGGTGAAGGTGTGGGGCTGAGCAAACTGGAGCCCCAGCCCTGTGCGTGCCCAGCCTGCACCCTGAGCCTGGCGAGCTCTCAGCCGGAGCACAGACATCCTGGCACAGGAGCCTGTGCACACACGCTCTCACGCAGAGCCCACATCTTCTCTTGATCACTCTTTCTCTCACCTTGTCCTTGTGTCATAGATAGAATCCCATCTGTCACACTAAGCCATCTGCTTCCTCTCCTGCCATCTCTGCTGCCCAACTCTAAGTAAATTAAAAAACAAAGAGGCAGGAAGCCGCTGACAGCTGCATTTATCCTCATTTCTGCGCCTGGCAATGGGAGCTGAAGGGCCTGCTCCGTGGGTCTGGATTAAAGATTAGTTCGGGCTGGTGAAGAGGGAACAGTCCCAGGACAGTGACATCGTGACACTGATGACACCACAGGTGACAATGAATTTGGGCTTGGGCTGAGGAGGAGGGGATTGGGGCCAGCATGAGGGTCAGTGGTGGGGCACTGGCTTTGGAGATGGACAAAACTGAGGTCCAGTATGGTTTGCTGACCAGGACTGAGGGCTCAGAGAGGCAGCTCCCATTCCAGCTCTGCCTTATAAATTACTGACCTCACAGAGCACTCGGGAGACTAAGTGAGGAACATCAATTTTGGGTTGATAGCAGATGTGGGCCAGTGCCCCATAGAGAGCAGGTATTTCTGGGGACTTGGGGTAGGAGGCAAGGAAGAGGATGGGGTGGGCAGGAAGCCTTTCATTCAGGGAAGGGCACTGGGGAGGAGTTTGTGACCCAGGTCTCCTCTGTGGGCCTCAGTCTTTGCATCTCTAAAATGGGACTAGGACTGTGGGGCAAAACCCTAGGGAACATTCTGAAGGAGCAGGATAAATGGGATGAACCTGGGGGACATGCAGGTCGGAGGAACTGGAGATCCAACATGAGGGCTGCTGCTGTGGCTTCTGGTGTAATGGCTCTGTGGAGGATTTTGTTACTGTTTCTCTTGTTTTCTGCCCTCCTGTGACAAGATTGTAATTGCCCCACCTCACTGACATCAGACTTGGCCTCTGAAAGTTAAGGGAAGTGCCATGTGTCAGTTCTGAGTGGCAGCTTTCTGATCCACCACATATTTCTGTTACTGCTCTTTCCCTTCTTCTATGGGACTGAAATAAGGTGTTCTCATCTAGTCCAGGTCTGGAAATGAAGATGGAGTGGAACAGAACCAACACTGACCCACAGCAGATATGGATGAGAGCCAGAAATAAATGTTGTTAGTTGTTGACATTTCAGGGCCATTGACAAAAAGCTGACTGATTCAGGCCCCTTCGAATCCAGGCTGGTCCCAACCTGCATCTTGGAAAAGAGATGCAGCCTGCTCCTACCTGGATCCCTGTAATCTCTGGTTTTTGTTTGTTTTTTTGCCAGATGAGGTGCCCTCTATGACCCTCTTGGGCCTCAGTAATTTTGCCTCTGAAATAATTGGGTTGTGGGCAGTTGAGAGTCAACAAGGGAAGGGGAGGGTGGAGGGACACACAACTATGTCATCTCCAGCCCCAGAGGATGCTCACAGGGTAGGCAGGTATGCGGCACACATAGAAGTGGTCATCATGTCCCCCTCTTGCTCTCAGTGGCATAGCTCTCCGAAACATAAAGAACTCACTGTCACAATTGCTGGGGTCCAGGATGTGGGCCGCGCTCCTCCCACGCCAGGCTCCCACAGTTAGAGAGAGGCCTCTGCAGCTCATTTCCAGGATGTAAGCTCAGACCTCCCTGCATATCAGGGTCTGAGTCCCTCCTTTCTGACCCAACCGAACAGAACTCATCATTGGAAAGTGACCAGGTTCTAACTGTGTCATGAAGGTGTTGGGGTAGGCGGATAGTTTAACTCAGCTTCAGAATGAAAGCTTTGACATGTAGAGAGAGGGGATAGTTAATGGCAACACAAATCCTCTTTCTACTGTCCTGAGATATTTAATTCTGGCCCCAAACATGACTATTCCATTCTGTAAGACCAGAGCCCTTTAGGCAGCCAGGTCTTTTTGGAGGAGAGATTTGTCTTTTGGGAGGTATCCTGGCTTCTGGACATCCTGCCTATGTTTGTGCTTGACTCACTGCAGAAGCAGAAAAGCTGAACACTCACTTTCCAGGCCCCAGGCACTCAGACCCACCTGCTCCAGTGACACAGAGGGACAGTGGAGGCTCCATCCTGGTGCAGCAGCAGCACCCAGCCTCCAGGGGCCATGGTGGCAGTGGGGTGGGTGATGGCATCTGGTGCCCAGTGAGCTGTGACTCACAGGACTTGGGGCCAGTAGTGGTGCCCTTGATAGCCAGACTCTGTGTTGGCATTCTGGCTGTGGTCCTGGCCCCTGCCCATTTTCTAATCCTAACTCTGCGTCTGTCCGAACCACACTGTTAGCTGCTCACTGTGCTTTCCCTAAATGTACTTTCTGCTTATTATTAGCTAGAGCTTGTTTCTGTTGCTTGCCAGTAGGAGCCCAGAAGTTTACAACACCCTCCTGAGTGGGCAGGTCAGCATCTTGTCCCAAGTATGTTGTCAGGGGATTCTTTCCAGGAATGCGTGGTTCTATCTTTGAGGAGTGTTCTGGAAAATAAATTTTGTTATATTTCCAGGAATATTTTAATGCTTCTTATAAATTACCACCCAGACAGCAGGTCTGGCAGTTAATTCCTTAATCTGGTTCTGAGCACGGCTGGCCCTATTCTCATGAAGAAGTCGTGTTGGGGTGTAACATAGGTGTGATGTAGTGGTTCCAGTCACACATAACAGGCAGCTCCTATTCTGGGCATTGGACAGGAGGGGGCATCTGTCACAGCCTCATAGATGTCAGTCCCAGAATGCCCCTTTAGATGGTCTAGTCAAGTAATTTTCAGAATGGTGCTGGCAAACCAGCTGTATCAGGATCACTTGAGAAGCCTGTGAAAATGTGTGTTCTAGTGTCCCAAGTCCAGGATCTGCATTCTGATTCTCTAACCTAACTCGCAGACCCCATTGTAGATGGGGAAAGGACCCAGGCCTCCAGACCCTCAGGTACTCAGTAGCCCCTCTGCAGTCCTGAAAGTAGATCCGACCCCTCTCAGGCAGGAAAGCATGATCTAGGTTGGCTGCCAGCAAGGCCAACCTGGTGGGGAGGGGCATGCTGCTTCTGGAAAAAAAACGATGATGAGTATGGAATTTATAATCTGGCTATTTCAGCAAATATTTGTGTACTTTGCTGAAAGGTGCACTTTCAGATCAATTCTACACTGCATCTTTTTCAAATTATTCTAACCTGGCAGAATTGAGTTTATTACTGATGTAAAAATAATAAACTCAGGAATCATTCACTACTTTCTACCCTTAGGAGTCAGCCCAGGTTTTTAAAAAGTTAGGAAAGTCCAGGATGACCCCAGGTTTCCTGAATAAGGGACTGGGGGATGAAATAGGAACTCGGTGGAAGGACAGGCTTGGGGGAAGTGGGACATAATGATTTTGTGGTGTGTGTGAAATCATCGTAGGAGTATTGGTAGGCAGAGGCCAAACATGTCTGTCACTTAGGAGAGAGGTTTGGTTTGAAAGCAGAAAGTGAAAACCTTCAACACAGGTAAGATGGTTTAGAGATAGTGTTTTCTGTGATAAGTGAAAAGAGACTTCCTCGGTCCCTTTGCCAACTGGCAGGAAATGGGGGTGGGTTAGGGAAGGAGGAGTGAGTAGTGAGAGTCTGGGACCAAAGAGTTTATAAATTTCATCTAGCACTAACATTCTGCTGCTCTGTTAATAACATTTGTGAACTCAATTAAATTCAGTTTAATTCGACTCAACTCATTTCAATAGTTCCAGTCACTCTGCTGAGCACAATTCAACTCATACAGTATTTATTGAACACCTGCTATGTTTTAGGCCCTCAGGTTCACCTGTGAACCTGAGATGGTCTTCATCCTAGTGGACTCCCACTTGTCATATTTGGCAGTGGGTCAGAGTGTGATGTTTAACTGAACATGTCAGGACTGAAGTCCAGAGAGAGGAGGCAACACTCCCAAGTCACAGAGCAAAGTGGTGAGACAGGCCCAAGCCAGGATTCCTGACCCCCAGCCCAGTGTGGGGGATTTCTCTGAAGCAAGGTACAGCCAGGAAAAGGAGGTAGGATATGAATGGTCAATGTGAAAATATGATTAGTATTTGATTATTTGCACAAAGGATTAACAGCTAGGTTGGCTCTGGAGTCCCCCTGAGGACAGCAAGAGGGTTTTGGGGCTCACTGCAATAATTAGTGTCTCTTGAGCTGGATGAGTAGATGAGAGAATCTCAGGATTCGGGTCATCCCATTCAATTTCCTGCTATTTAAAAGAGTCTTGCACAGCTCCAATGACAAGGATCTAACAACTATCCAAGGTAGCTCATCTCTCATTTGGGCAGCTCTGACTATTGGAATTTGTTTTTTCACAGTGAAGTGAAATCTCTCCTGCTGGGGTTCCAATCCACTAATTTGTCTTAGCACAGCCCCCGAGTACCACAGATCATGTCTGCTCCCTTTGTCCTGGACAGCCCCTCAGAGATTCGGAAGTGACCAAGCCCCACTGAGCCTGTCTTCTCCAGGTTAAGTGCCCCAGGTCCCTCAGCCATTGGGTCCTTTCCCCATCCTGTCCTCTAACCCCTTCATGCATTATGGTTCTCCATTGCCCCCATCCCAGAGCTGAGCACAGCACTCCAGAAGTGTGGGATGGACACATCCTGTGATGAATGAGTTCTTTAATGCTTATTGCAGGACCATTTTCATGCTGATATTGCCTGTATATCAGACTGAGACAAATGACCTTGTGACTCACTGTCTGTCTACTGATGACCCCTTGCTTCTACTCACTTAAGGACACAGGCACCTCCTGATACCTTTGTCTATATGGGGGAGGGGTGGAACAGGCAGGGCCCAATGAAAGTGGTTTCCACCCTGTGCAAGTGAAAACCTGAGACTACAGAAGTGTGGTCTGTAAATTCACAGCATTCATTAATGACTGGACCAGCAAATACGTTTCATTCCTTTGTTACTCAAAGTGTGGTCCATGGACCAGCAAGATCAGCATCACCTGGGAGCTTTCTGGTACCTACTGAATAGCAGGCCCCACCCCAGACCTACCGAATCAGAAGCTGTGTTTTAACAAGATCTCCCAGTGACCCTATGCCCATTAATTGTCACATTGCTTGGCTCGACCTCCAGGACATGTGGCTCATGCCAGGGTGACCTCCCTAAAACTCTATCTGGTCACTCTGCTTTCCTACATCCATTCGAAGGGTCCCTGTTGCTTTCAGGATAAAGTCTAACCTCTCAAGCATCATGATCTGGCTTGGACCAGGCTCTAAGGTGTATTGCCCTTCTCACACCTGAATACCAAGTCATACCAAACGACCCATGGTTCCCCAGAAACGCTAGACCGTGTCACACCTCCATGCCTTTGTACGTGCTTTTCCCTCTGCCTGGAATTCCATCCCTAGGGCTTTTTCCTCTGAGAAACTCCTCCTCAGCCTTCATTTCAGCTTCAAGACCACTTCCTGTAGGTGCTGCCTGATTTGTGCCTGCATCAAATCTAGCCCTTCCCTCTGATGAACACTTAACACAGCAGAGAGGGTGTAGCCTAGTGGTAGAGTGCCTGCCTAGCATGCACAAGGTCCTAGGTTCAATCCCCAGCACCTCCACTAAAAAAATAAATAAAAACTTAATTACCTCCCCCCCTAAAATAAAACAAAACACAGGCACACTTGTGCTATCAACACTGACCCACAAGTGTCTTCCTCACCAGATTGTGAATTCCTTGGGGCAATGCAGAGTCTGGGTCTTGTTTATCTGAGGATAATAAACCTAGCACAAAGTGGGTGCTCAATAAGTGCTAGATTGCTGATGCAGTTAGGAAAGGCCACAGGAGAGCCCAACTGGAGGGAAAGCTTTTTCAGAAAGGTTATTCCTCATAGTTGCCTGTCTCCCTGCTCCCCCATGGTGGGGGCCCTCTCTGCCCATGGAGGGTTCTCAGAGAATCAGCCCAGCCTCATTCCAGCAGTATGAAGTGCCACCACCAAGAAATGCCACTTTCTTCAGAGAGTTTCCTGGATCCTAGCCCTCTTTCAATTCAATCCAGTTTTCCAAGCCTACTGTGGGCTGGGTTTGACTCCCAGGAAGCCAAGATGGAGCAGATCTATTCCTTGCCTTGGAGAGTTCATAGTCTAGTCGGGAGTCAGGCTCAAATGCCTTTTAAACAGTGCTCTGGAGGTTTGAGGGAGAGAGGGTCCCCACTGGCAGGATATCACTAGGCAGGGTCAGGGCAGGAATGCCATCCAAAGCAGAGGGAACAGCAAAGGCCCGGTATAGTGAATGGTTATTTGGCTGGAGCAGAGCCATGTAAAGTGGGAGGCTGCAAAAGTAGGCTGGGGCCAGGTTATAGGAGGAGGGGCCTCCAATGCTAAGACAGTATATTGTCCACAGGGCTTCTCTGTGTGGCTGTTCAGGCGTGTACTACACAATGCTGTCATGTCTCAGAGTGCATTTGTTTTGCAAGAAACCTTATTGTTTTGAATGTTAGAAAATATTATTGTAAATTTTTTCACTCTAAAGATGGGTAATGCATACATTTATCATGATGATTTTCTAGCAGATGGAAGTAAAATGTCTTGTTCTAACCAGGTTGATACATATTGTTCCAGTCCTACTTTTGAAGAAGAAGTATGTTTTATAATCGAAAGACCTAGTTTATAACAGTATAGACTGCAGAATGCAAGCTCAGACATACTCCTAAAAATACCTACTTCTAAATTAATTTTCTTAGTACCAATTTGACACGATGTTTTATGTAAAATTACTGGTACAAGTAAAAGGATGCAGGAAAAAAATCAGTATACAGAATGCTTTAAAGCATCAAAGGAATTAAAACATTCTTTGAAGAAAAATTAAATGATGATGTTTAAGAAAAATATATTTTCAATGCTAAACAAATTGGAGATCATTAATACCAACTTCTCTAAAGAAGGAGCATGAGAAAAAAATCAGAACAAGATTCATTTTAACCTTGAATTCCATGATTAGCCCATTTGAGACCTGTATAAAATTTCAAAGTCGATTTCTTTTCAAAGATACTGGATACAACAATATTATTTTTAGAAGAAAGGTTTGTAATGCTGAAAAATATTATGGCCTTTTGTTCTTCCGAGTGACATATATAATCTGAAGAATTGTGATGAACTTGAACTACTGTAACTATGTGAAAATTGACCACTATGCTATTGATGGGGCATTGATCTGTGAGGAACTAAAACCTTAAACTGTTTTGTAAGCTCTGCTTTTGACGTTTAGCAATACACTTGTATCAGTAATTTACTGGATGCATTTCTGAGTACTTTTGTAACTCTCAGAATGTGTTTAACATTTTTTATTGAAGTATAGTCAGTTACAGTGTGTCAGTCTCTGGTGTACAGAATAATGTCCCAGTCATGCATATATATACATATATTAGTTTTTATATTCTTTTTCATTAAAGGTTATTACAAGATATTGAATATAGTTCCCTGTGCTATACAGAAGAAATTTGTTTTTTATATGTTTTTATATATAGTAGTTAATATTTGCAAATTTCAAACTCCCAAATTTATCCCTTCCCACTCCCTTTCCCCTGGTAACCATAAGATTATTTACTATGTCTGTGAGTCTGTTTCTGTTTTGTAGATGAGTTCATTATGTCTTCGTTTTTCTTTTTTTAGATTCCATGTATGAATGATATAATATGGTATTTTTCTGTCTCTTTCTGGCTTACTTCACTTAGAATGACGATCTCCAGGTCCATCCATGTTGCTGCAAATGGCATTATTTTATTCTTTTTTTATGGCTGAGTGGTACTCCATTGTATAAATATACGCACAACTTCTGTATACAGTCATCTGTTGATGGACATTTAGGTTGTTTCCATGTCTTGGCTATTGCATATAGTGCTTCTATGAACATTGCATGTATCTTTTCAAATTAGAGTTCCTTCAGGATATATACCCAGGAATGGGATTGCTGGATCATATGCTAAGTCTATTTTTATTTTTTTGAGGAATCTCTATACTGTTTTCCATAATGGTTGCACCAAACTACTTTCTCACCAACAATGTAGGAGGGTTCCATTTTCTTCACACCCTCTCCATCATTTATCGTTTGTGGACTTTTGAATGATAGCCATTCTGACTGGTATGAGGTGGTACCTCATTGTAGTTTTGATTTGCATTTCTTGGTAATTAGTGATATTGAGCATTTTTTCATGTGCCTATTGGCAATTTGTATATCTTCATAGGAAAATTGCTTGTTTAGATCTTCTGCTCATTTTTGGATTGTGTTGTTAGTTTTTTTGTTATTAAGTTGTATGAGCTATTTATATATTCTGGAAGTTAAACCTTTGTCAGTCGCATCATTTGCAAATATTTTCTCTCATTTGGTAGGCTGCAATTTTGTTTTGCTTATGGTTTCCTTTGCTGTGCAAAAGCTTATAAGTTTAATTAGGTTCCATTTGTTTATTTTTGCTTTTATTTCTATGGCCTTAGGTAGACTGCCCTAGGAGAACATTGCTAAGATTTATGTCAGAAAATGTTTTGCCTGTATTTTCTTCTCGGAGGTTTATAGTGTCTTGTCTTATGTTTAAGTCTTTAAGCCATTTTGAGTTTATTTTTGTGTATGGTGTGAGGGAGTGTTCTCACTTCATTGATTTACATGCAGCTGTCCGGTTTTCCCAACACCACTTGCTGAAGACTGTCTTTTTCCCATTGTATGTTCTTGCCTCCTTTGTTGAAGATTAATTGACCGTAGGTCTGTGGGTTTATTTCTAGGCTGTTTTGTTCCATTGATCCATATGTCTGTTTCTGTGCCAGTACCACACTGTTTTGATTACTGTTGGTAGCTCTGTAGTGTTGTCTGAAGTCTAGGAGGGTTATTCCTCCAGGTTTGTTCTTTTTCTTCAGTATTGCTTTGGCAACTCTGGGTCTTTTGTGCTTCCAAGAATATGTTTAACTTTGACAATGTTGGTTGCCAGTGGAGAACATAGATTCTTGAAATTAAAATGCATTCTGTCCAGAACCAGGACTAGAGCGTGCTCATTGGGGTTTGTTGAAAAGAGATCAAAACCCAAAGACAAAGAATAATAAAGGAAAGACACTACATAATAAAAGGGGGTGGGCTTGCCTCATCCCCAGTCAGACCATGTAAAAACCAACTGATCTAATAAATATGAAATAGGTACAAGAAAAAGATATTTTAAATTACTTAAGATTTATAATCAGTCAAATCTAGCAATCATTTCTAGAGAAAACAAGATATGGGAGCAAGTAAACATATTAAAATGACCACAAACATTTTGTTTCCATGAAAGCAAGATGCATGTCTTAGCCTAGGTTCCCCTAAAAGGCAAAGGCTGAGATGTGAAGGTGGTTCATTTGGGGAAACTGGCACAAGGAAACTGGAAAGAATGAAACAGGAAGGAAAGTCCTTCCTGGCATCTGCTGGGAGCACCTGGGCTCTGTTTGGCTAGGACCTGAGGAGACAGGCAGAATGCACCCCATGGGTAGGGGTGGTTGTTCTCTGAGGAATTGATCCCCTTGCACTTCAGAGTTTGCATATTTGTCAGAATGTCTTCTGTGACCCCAGCAGGAAAGCCCCAGAACAGGAAGCAGAAGATATAGGGCCAGCAGAGAGGACGTGCTCTCAGGTGACCCTTGTACACAGCTGGTTGCCTCAGAAACAGCTGGAGTAAAAAAGTGGCTGAGAACATATGAGGTGGGGCACAAGAGGTGTCTGACACAATGTGTAACAAATTGAAAATAAATAATCATAGTCTAGTTCTAATTACTGAGTGAATAAAAGCTCAAATTTTATACTTAGAACTTTTAATTTTGGTTTAATGAACACATGGTATACAAATCTTAAGTGTACACCTTAATGAATTCCAAGTACTCTTCTATATTCTATAATTGATTCATTTTCTAAAAATGACTTTGTTACAATTATTATTAAGAAGTAAGTAGTGTACCTGTTTAAAATTGTACTTGGGAGATGGGTGGCTTGTTCTAATTTGCATTAAGATGCCATCTTGACTAGCAGTGGAGCCTCTGAGTATAACAGTGCTGTGTGTCCTAGCAGGTTAGAGAGGGACACTGTTTCACCCAGTGGGTGAGGCTTGGAAAATTATAGCCAAACTGACTTTTTGTAATCTGAATGTTTTTGAAACCTCAACTAGGAGAATTTGCCATTTTAAAGGTCCTTATAGTCATTAGAGGAGCTTGTATTCTTAGCTTTTGGAACATAGAAATGCCTTCCCTCCCTCCTTGACCTCCTTGAAGGTGTTCTTACTAGAGAATACTCAGAATTACAGATGGTATACTATTTCTCCCATTGGGAGGACTTGGTGAAAACTCAGGGGCCTTTTAAGATGAGGCGACCGGCCAGTGTCTGAGGATGCCCAGTTTCTGGATATTGGAGCTGGAAGGGGAGTCAGGAGATTCACTGAATAACCAGTTTACCCTGAAGGAATGGTGTGTGGCGGTGGGGAGATCTGAGGAGCCCAGCATGTGTGGCCACCTGAAGGGAACCATGGCATGAGAGTTCCTGGAGCCCACATCTGACTGCAACCATGGCTGCTGCCGTGATGTCCTGAGAAAAATGGCTTTTGCTTCACTTCTGCCTTCCAAGAGTTCCTCTCCTTGACAAACCATGCAGGGAAGGGGATTCTAGGGAATATAGTTCCCAGTCTGATGCAAGAGCAGTGGTTGCAAGAAGATCTGGAAGAGCCCACTGTCAACTTGGCATCCGCGCACATCCCTTTCACTAAGACTGACTTCTGAATGACGACAGTAACAACAAAACACTCTCACCTAGATTGATGTATGCCTCCTTCGTACAACCGAAGACAAGCTCACAGTCCCCTCGCCCACAAAAGAGGAGACATGAAATCTCTTTTAGGAAACCCTATCCGCCTCTAGAAGATGTTTACTCATCTAGCTGGGTCATCCTTCCCCTTTTATACCCTGTAACTTAATATGGAGACATAGGATTAAACACTATGAATGCACTTCTTATTAGCCAGAAGGGAAGGGGAGAGAGGAAAACAGAAAAAGAAGTGGTTAACATACCAATATATTCACCTCAAAGCAAGGAAACAAGAAAGCACACAGTGCCCATTTTGGCAACTGTTCATGTGGTTGTAGCTGGAATTTGACTTCTTTCTTTTACTACCCATTCCTTAATCTTTTTTTGCTCTTAGCAAGCATTTTGACTAGTTATGGTTCCTTGTCTGGTGGAATAACTTAGACCTTCATTCCTGAAGAGTCTATGTCATTAAACTATGCTGATGTTTTCCATGCACTTTTACCACAGGGCATGAGAATATTAGGAAACATCCAGAAAATCTCCTGGATCCCAGAAAGACTCCTCTTTGTCCCTGTCTTAGTCTGTTTGGGCTATTATAACAAAGTGCCCAAGACTATTGTATATAAATAACATTTATTTCTCACAGTTTTGGAGGCTGGAAAGTCCAAAATCATGGTGCCAGAAGATTCTGTGTCTGGTGAGGATCTGCTTCCTCACTGATGGCTGTCTTTTCACTGCAGCCTCAAAGGTAGAAGGGTCCAGGGAGCTCTCTGAGGTCTCTTTGATGAGCGCACTAATCCTGTTCACGAGGACTCCATCCTCATGACCTAATCACCTTCCGAAGTTCCCACTTCCAGATACCAGCACCTTGGGTGATGAATTTCAACATACGAATTTTGTGGGGACACAAATATTTAATCTGTAGCAGGCCCTATTGTAAAGTAGCCATTTAATTTCTCCTTGGTAATCAGGACTAATCACTCCAGTTAGTACAGAATGGACCATCATTGCATCCTTTGGAGGAAGTAGTCTTCCTTTGGGAACCAAAACTTCTAAGCCAGGGAGCCCAAAGTCATGGGGATAGAAACAAAACTATTTCTGGTGTGTCATTAAGGGGAATAGTGATATGAGCCATTCCTGTTTCCTCCTGTTGATTCCTGGACCCCTGAATCCTGGCTGTGGGAGAAACAGTACCATACATGGGTTACTGAGTTAGAGTATCCCCTATTCCGTAGGATATTAGCCCAACACTGCAAAGCCTCATGACCCAGCTGGTGCCATAAATGAGTCTTCAGAAGGCCATTCCACTGCCTATCAGACCTGTTGTTTCAGAGTGATGGGGAACATGGTCAGATCAGCAAATTCTGTGAACTCGAACCCTAGGATTATTTCAGAGCAGTCACCAAAGCTTCATGTTTTCTTACTCAGGCCTTGAGCTGGGAACTTACAGCCTGAGCTCATTTTCTTTTCTCAAATTCTTCAGCACAGTTAGAAGTGGCCAGCTCACCTCACAGTCCTTCTGCTTCTTATTTCCACTAGGATGAGCCACTGCAGAGCTAGGTGGTCATTTGATTTTCTTTCTGCAGAAACCTGACTTCAGATGATGACAGGTAATAATGCAACACGTTGCTCACCATGTCTCCCAAATCTGGGTGACACTTGTCTTTACTCAGGGACACCCAATCGACAGTGGGTCATCAACATGTAAACAAATATTCTGTCACTTTGTGCCATGGATTACCATGATTTTCCACGGTGTCATTAATGCCCTTAATTCTAATATTAGTGAGAGAATGTCTCACTCTCATCTTTAAAGCTCTATTCCTCGAAACACTAGTAATTTTAGTCAGGAAAATAGAGCCATTGCAAGTATTACAAGAATAAGGGGTTCAGCACAGGCATTAGGGCTTATGTGAATCTGAGAGTAACTGTAGGAGGGAGGTTCTAGAAGGAGAAGGTGGGAGGATTTGAGAGGTGGTTGTGAACCGCTTTCACCTGGATTGCAGGTGGTGCAGGTGACGTGGGCGGCCCAAGTGGGAGAGTCGGAGAAGCAGCGTGCGTCTGGCGGCCGAAGAGGATCTGTGGAGTGGGAACTCACGGGGAGGTCTGCAAAGCCACTACGTCTGCTGAAACTGCCGTGCCTGGTGACATTGCTGTCCTGTCTGACTGTCATGCCTTTCCAATAATAATGGCTTCCTGCTAGCTTCTCATGTCCAGATTTTGCACAGGTCACCCTCATGGCAGTCTTCAGCATGGAACCATTCAGGAAATAGCATAATGGGAAGTGTAGTTCCAGCCTGAAACAAGAGTGGTGGTGCCAAGTTGACAGCAAGACAGTCTAGCACAATATCCAACAATGGGGGATTGGTTAAGTAAATTACGATATAGTCAAATAATAAAATCTACACAGCCTGTATCAGTGAGGGTTCAACCAGAGGAACAGAACCAGTAGGAGATACATGCATTAAGAGATTTGTTGCAAGGGATTGGCTTACCTAATTGGGGGCGCTGGTTAGGCGGGCCTGTAGGGCAGGCCACTGGGAAGGGCAGGCTGGAACTCTGGGCGTCAGCTGGAGCTGGTGTCCACAGGCACAGTTTCTTCTCCAGTGAAGTTTCAGCTATGTTCTTCAGTTTTCCAACTGGCTGAATCAGGCCCACCCGGATTATCTAGGATAATCTCCCTTACAGTTAACTAATTAGGGACTTTAATCACAACCACACAATACCTTAATGGCAATATCTAGATTCGTGTTTGACAGAATAACTGGGGACTATAGCCTAATCAAGCTGACCCATCAAGCTGACCACCCACAGCAATTTAAAAAAAAAGGAGATTGTATAGTAAGACAATTCATGATGCTCTAGAACATTAAATGATACAGAAAAGTGTTCATGAAATATTAAGTTTAAAAAAGCAGGTTATAACATGACGTATAGAGTATTTTATTTGTGTACAAGGATATCTATTTAAACATAGAGAAAATAGGCTAAAATAGCACGTGAGAATGTTTAGAGTGGTAATTACCGAGTGCTGAGAGACTCGGTGATGAAAATTTTCTCTTTTTTGCTTATGTGTATTTCCTGAATTATTTACAGTGAATAAATGATACTTTATAATAAGAAAAAATTCAGATAGTCTGTTTTAGACTCATTAAGAAAACTTGCTAATTAAAAAACAGTAGGCTCCTCTGGAGGAGGTGTGGGAGGTGGGGAGAGGGGGCTTTCTCTCCCCTCCTGCCCTCTCAGTCTCTCCTTTCCTATCTACTTACAGACACTAAAGGTACTTGCAAAATAGGAATCTTTCAAGTCTTAGAATGAAAATGCTTCCCTCTTACTCCTCTCTTTAACAAGTGTGAGTGGATGCAGCGGGTGAGATGTCGAAAGTGAACGTTTAATTTAGTACACACAGTGGAGAGAACCTTTAATATAATATTAATTCCTTGTGCAAATTAGCAAGGTTTAATAACCATGTGAGCCACCGGGAATCCTGGTGTGACTCAAAATGACATCTGCATTAATGGTCTAATTAATAATGTATATGTTAATAAGAATCTCATTAAAGCCAGGGTACAATTATCAATGTAGGATGCAGTTCTTTAGCATCTGTGTACCAGTGTAGTGCTCTGGTGATTCCAGTTGCAATTTCCAATGATAAATGACCTTTTAAGTCTCATTAATTGATTAAGGAGGCAGCGATTAGTGTAAAAACTTAACTGCTTTGGAAGTACAAAAACCACTGGTAAGACAGTGATGATTACAAATCAGGAGGCACTGGGCCAGCTCGTCACAGGCAGCGGGGGGTGCAGAGTGAGCAGTAAGAGACAACACGCGGTTAATCAGGCCCACTCATCCATGTCTCCCCCCTCTGTACCCCTGGTCTTGGCATTTGACTCTGCAGTTATTAGTATTTTCATAAGAATTATATCAATACTAATTAATTTTTATGGAAAAATTTCTTTTCAAAGCCAGCACCTTAAAGTTAATGGGCTTCTTTGGTCCATTTTCCTCTTTAATTTAGTTTATCTCCTCTCAAATCTTTTTGAAATTATTTCAGTCAAGGCTGTTGTTTCACCATGAAGACTTGGTTTATCAGTTAGGTTTTTTTTTCTAATTGACTCATCTGCCATTGTAGCTTTCCTTTTCTGGGCCACTGTTTTGATCAAGCCCAGGTTTCTTGGGCCGTATTTAGCAAATCAACATCGAGAAGATTTGATGCTTTGGTCAATTTTTAGTCAATGAAAATTTCCACCACTTGGAGTTTTATCCCTTGTCAATTGTATTGTGTGCTGATTATTGCCACCAGTAATCCTGGTTGTACAGTGGGTAAATGACTGAGAGCTAATCTTTATTCCTAAACTAACACATGAAAAGAAAAATGTGAGCAAGTTTATGAACCAGAGGCAGACATTAAGGGAGAGAGAAGAGGAAGGAAAGTGGGGGAAGAACCCAGAAGTGAGGATGGATCCAGAGGTGGGAGATCCAACAGCAAAAGGCTGTTCCTGTTCTAGCTTATTGGCTGCGCTGCTTTTGACTTTTCATCAGAGTCAAAACATCTGCTCACCTAAGTCCATGGTTTCTGAGCCCCTGCCCTAAGCTGGATCCTGGGACATGGGTAGTAGGGCTCAGTAATATAGGGGTTCTGCCCTGAAGGAGCCCCAGTCGCGGGAGCCAGGCATGGAGGCTGAGGGTGCCAAGCCATGGAGGTGGCGATCCAGGGTGAGGGAGCCACCCAGTTGCATCTCTGCTCCGCCAGCAGCTGGCACAGGGGCTGCCCAGGGAACATGCTCAAAAATGAAGAAAGCTGTTTATCTATTAACACGCATCAAGACTTTACTATGTCCCAGGTACTAGGTAAGGATCTGAGAGGGTACAGCTGCAGAGCCAGCAGTGCAATGGGAGAAGGGGAAGGAAGGGACTGAGAGGAAGCAAGCATGTTGAACAGATAAACATATAAACCCGGCTTTTTTAAAAAGTAGGCAGGAATTTTTAGTAACTAATTTTTAAGATTGAAACCAGTTATGCTAAACTAAGGGCTCGTTTGGAGAGAGGGTGGCACATGGCATTGCTGAGCAGAATACCTGGGGAAGGTGATGTTTACCATAGTTTCTTCTTATCTCAGTTCTTGGGTGCTCAAAGCTGTTACCCCATCCTGCCTCCTGGTTTCCTCTCCTGGGAGACCCAGGAAGAACTCAGGAAACTCAGGTTTTGGCTTTGCCTCTGAATGCTTTCCTTTTGGCTGTGGGCCTCAGTTTCCCCACTTGTAGCTCCACCCTTCCCAGTGCCCCTTCTCATGGGGCCACCAGTCCTTACCCTTGGGAAGTGCCAGCTGGGCCCTGTTTAGAATCTGGGGCTCTGCCCATCAGTCCTTGACCCCTGGGACCCAGGTCTTGCCTTCTCAGGGATGGTTTCACACAATTGAGACAGCCCCTTGGCAGAACCCACTGGGACTCACAACCCTGGATACTCAGCGAGAGATTTTGGGTCCTCCATCATCCAATCCAAATTCTCATGAAGTCTCCTTCCTGCATTCATCATCCTATGCCTACTTGTCTTGCTCACATGATTTTCCCTAAGTCTCTGTCAGTGTGGGGCTGGGATCTTTCTGTTGAAGATAAAACCAGGTTCCTGGAGCCTGCAGAACTGCCTGGGCTCTGTTGAAAGGCTGATCTGTTCATATCAAATTGAAGCTCATGAGACAGAGACAACATTTATTAGCCACCTGCCATGTGCCAGGCTTTGTGCTGGATTTTTAAGTGTCATAATCTCATCTACCCAGAATTGCATTTATCATTCACATCTTGCTGATGGAGATACTGAGGTTCAAAGAGTTTTAGTGGCGTGTTTAAGGTCCTGCAGGGATTAACTAGTTCAGCCCTGCTTTCTACTGCCCCAGGAGTCATCTGGGGGTCTGCTCAGCGGTCAAATCTCCATTGGCTCTGATGCATTTTGGGGCCTGCAGGACCCCCACCAAGTTATCACCTCCTGGTGAAGCAGGAGCAGCTATGCTAATGGACTGCAGGTGGTGGGTCTGGCTTCACCCTTTCCCTGCTGGGGGCCCCAGAGAGAGAGACCATCAGAAGTTAATCCCTGTGGACCCCAGATTGTGTTAACCAAGGACACTGGAAGTCTCTTTGACTGCTACACAGCATCTTAGAGAGGAAAGACCCTAGGAGGTGATCTGGTTCTGCCCCTTACTGTTCAGAGAGGGGAAGGCACCTGCCCAAAGTCACATCAGGCAGGGCTAGGGTCCCACCTATGCCTTCTGACAGCATCAGCCTAGTTCTGTCTCTTTTTCTCCGTGACTCAAAAGTCAACAGAGTCACAGCTCTGGAGCTTACAAAGCCTTTTCTTCCCTTCTCTTCTTTCCTTTAACTCTCCCTTTAAGAGTCACTTTCTGCTTTCCTCTTGATAAGAATTTCACAGCAATTCACACACCCTGAGGGGTGAATGCATAGCAGATTGCTAAAGCCAGGCTGTAATTATCCATCCTTCTGCTCCAAGTGGGGAATTCACTTGCACGGGGATGAATGCTGCTGGGTCTGTCACCGGTGCTATTGTTTCCTGAGCACTCGCTCTGGGCTGGCTCTTTGGGGGCCTTGCATTGGTGGGCACAGAGGTGAATCAAAGAGTGCTGTCCCCAGGAGTTCCCAGTGCAGCAGGGGACTGGAGATGGGCCCCAGATAGATAGGAACAGACAGAGCATGGCAGGTATCCAAGGTGCAGACCCATAAAACCCTGCGGACTCTAGTGGGATTTGGACGATGCTGAAGACAAGGGTGGGGCTTGGCAGAGCTTCATGTCTGGAAGCTGCAGGGGCAGAGGTGTGGGAGTGGGAGGTGAAGAGAGGGGTTTGCTGTGTGAGAAGGCAGGCTGTGTGAGACAGGTTGGAAACGTGAGTCACTCTGATCATAAGCCCTAAATACCTGTGACATTGGCATTGCCCAGAGATTATAAACCTGCTGCCCCAGAACAGACTGAGACCTCTGATGAGTTTGTGTGGCCCCCACAGTGCTTTTGTTTTGTTTTTATTTTATTAATATTTTGAGTTAGTGACCAACCTTTAAAAACCAGAAGATTTCACAAGAGAAATGGATTTCCAGGTCTTTGGAAATATTCAGAGCTGGCAACCCAAGGTCTGCATTTCTACCTGGTGACACAGCTCATGTGTATTTGGGGATGTGTGTTTTCTGTGCTTCTGTCAGATCTTGTGTGTGTGTGTGTGTGTGTGTGTGTGTGTGTGTGGTGGGGGAGATCCATGACACCTCCAAAAGCTGGAAACATGGTGGAAAAGAAAAGAAGAATACTGAATGGCATGGAAGCGGTTCACAAAATATTAAGTAGAAAACAAGTAAAAAGAAATATTAACTGTACAATGACATTTTAGAAAAATGTGTATATATTCTTAGGAAAGATTGGTTATCTCTGGGAAATATGATTAAAGTTGACTTTTCTTTGCTTGTTTCCATTTTTTACAAGGAACATTTATAGCAACAAAATGATTTTTAAAATCAGTTTTAAAGTAGATCTGAGCTGGCTGACAGTGTTTAAATCCTTTCAGAGCTTCTCAGCCGCATGTAGGAAGAAACTCAAACCCTTTAATCTGCCAACCTGGCCCTTCCTGCTGAGGGTCAGCCTCTGGAAATTCTTCTCTATATTTTAGTCTGGACGCTTGGGAGCCTCTGCACACTCTGGGCATTTGGTGTGATATGTCTCTGACTCCTCCACGCTCTCTCTCTCCTGCTAAACCCTTACTCATCCTTTCAGGGCAGGTTAAATGCCACCTCCTTCATGAAGCCTTTATCCATCCCACCCCCAAAGGGCCACTCGCCTCTTCTTCCCCATGGGGTTGTTTGTAAAGTATGTGTTTGACTCTGCCACTGGGCTCTGGGCTTCTAGAAGGCACAGACAATGGCATCTTCATTTGTTGGTTTGTCCATTGGGACTTGTGTGCAGTATGTGATCAGAAAAAAATGCTTATTGAAGTCAATTGACTGGAAATGAAGAGAGAAAAACGAGAGTTTTAGTTAAAAGCAGGAATTCAAATCCCTGCCCTGTCTCATATTGCCTGTATGATCGACCAAAGGCAAGTCCTTAATCCATCTGTGTACTTGTTCGTCTGTAAAATGGGCACACAGACCAGCTCTGACGACTAAATGAAATGATGTGTGTGAAAGTGATTTAGAATGATAGTTACTGTTTTTGTGCATTTCTGTTCCTTCAAGGCAGCTCTTCCTGAATGTTCTGGATGGTATGGACTGACTTACTCAAAGTCACGTGGGAAGTCAGTGGTGGAGCCAAGACTAAAGTCCAAATCTTTCTCTATTTATGGGCTGTTAGCTGTTCTGTTACAACAAGTGTTAAAAGAAACTAGGAAATGTAGTCAGGAGCTGTTGTTGACTTCTCTGTGCAGGTGTTGTGGTTTTGTTTGCTGCTGGGGGATGGTGGGGGAATGGTTCTCACCCCAACTGAGTTGCTCCAGCCATTGCCATGTTGCAGCCACCATCTGTCCCTCCTGGCTTAGAAGCAGGTGTGAAAGGCCTGGTTCAGCCTCTCCGTGCTCTTGTCTTTGAGCCCTCAGTATCCCTGTCAGATGCTGAGCTGAGGGCTGGAGCAGGATGGGGTTGGGAGGCCATTTTGCTTGGTGCCTACAGGGGAATGGGCACTTAGGACTCTGCCCAGAGAACGAGGATAGTGAATTGTCACTGGGTGCACTCAACCAGGCCTGCAGAGCAGCCAACACACAGAGGCCAAAGGCTCAGAGAAGATGCTGGGCTGTGGGAAACATGTTTCCAGGGCTTGTGCAAGGCATGGATGTTGGGTACCATCACCCAAGCCCTTGAAAAGATTTGGTTAGTGTGAGCAGAGTGGCATACAAAGCTGGCACATTTTGGAGCATAACGTCTGCACCAGGTTAGGCAGTGCATGCCCTGGGCAGTGGAAAGGGGCCTTGCATAGGAGGTCAGGACCCCTCAGTTCTGAAGCTTCAGCTTTGTGAACTGGGGTGACCCACCCAGCCCTCTTGAGTCTCCCTCTTCTTTATCTATCAGGTAAAAGATTCTTTCATCATACAGAGATTAATCAAGCACCTACCACGTACCGAGGAAACCTCAGTAAACAAAACAGACAATATGCTTGCTCTCAAGCAGTTCACATTCTAGTGTGATGGCCATAATCCCTGCCCTGCCATGCTCCCAGTGAGGAGACAGCAGATGGGAGAGTACTTTGTAAACTGTGGTGCGCCTGTGGGAGGCTGTGGTCGAGAACTGGCTGTGGTCGAAAACTAGCTGGGTCTGTAACTCAGCTGATCTTTAGCCATCCAGAAAACCGTGTTCCTCCAGCAGCTAGATAATTGAGGCTAATGTCAACTCATGCTTCAGTTACCTTCTGAACATTGAGTTGAATCAAACTGGTAAAGGCCACAAGTTTGGAGCAAGAATTAGCTGCAAAATCTGTTGATCAAACCTCCCACTATTTCTTATTCAAGTTTCAGGCACATATTTGGTAAACACCTACAGGGGGTCCGAGGTGGAGCTGGAGAGGAGAGTGCCTGCTGGGCTATCACAATCTAGTTGGGTGTCAGACAAGCATTTAGACAATTATAATGTCCGGTGATAAAGGGCAGGAGGGGCAGGGAAGTTCACATGACCATAGGACCCCTAACCTGGGCTTGGGAGGGGGTGGTCAGGGAAGGCTCCTTGTAGAAAGTAAACTCTGAGCTGAAACCTGAAGTTTAAGGAGGTGGGAGTTGGGGGTGCAGAGAGGAAGGACAACCCTGAGCCATGCCTGGGTAGAGAGGTGGACGCACTGAAGGGAGGCAGCGTTGTACAAGGCAGGAGCATGAGCAGTGCATCGGAGAAAGGCCCTTAGTGGTCCAATCTCCAATTTTATAAGTGGAGAAACTGAGGTCTAGAAAGGTCTAAAGCTTTCTCAAGGGTTAAATGGAGAATATATGACCTAAATGTTAACCAAGACCCTTTAGGACTCTAAAAATCACAAATATTTTGGTCCGAAGAGGTTGTTAATATTCCCATTTTACTTTTAGGAAATTGAAAGAGAAGGTGACCCAACCAAGGCCACATAGCTAGTTAGGGGCAGAGTCAGGATTAGAAATTGTGCCCTAGATTCTAAAATGTCATGTGAGTTTTATTGTGTCATGTTGCCTCCAACACTGATTCTGAAGACCTCTGAAGCTGTCTACAGACAGCTTGGTTCTTGAACTTTGCAGCCTAAATTAGAACCATGTTGGTAGGTTTTAAAAACCCAATGCCCATGCAAACCTGGGAGAATTCTGAGTCTCTGGGGGTGGGACCCATGCATCAGTATTAAAAAAAAAAACTCTCCAGGTGATCCCAGTGCTCCTATGCCTCTGTCACTTGGGGATCTTGTGAAAATGCAGATTCTAGAGAGTGGCCTGGGCTTCAGAATTCTTTAAAGCTCTCCAGGTGGTGCTGATGCCGCTGGTCTTGGGGGGCACACTTTAATAATAAGTCTACACAACGCTGTATGTCCCTGTGGAACTCTTTCTCTGACACATTTTCTGGTCTTGTCTCTCTTTCAGACATGTATAGACATATGGACAGACACAGGCACACACATACACAGGCACACACATACACAGACACACACACACAGACACACACATACACATATGCTGCTTCTTCCTGGCCTAGGCTTTTAAAAGCTATGCTTCAAACCAAGAGGAATTTCCCATGGACACTGAGTCCCTCATGAAAACACTGGCTGCTCTGCTGACCTGCCAGACGGGGAGGGGGTGTGTATTGTCAGGCCCCTGGGGCAGAGCTGGGACTGAGGGAAGCAAGCCCAGCCCTAGGGCACATTTAAAGAGTCACTCCTCTCAGGCTCCTGCAGGTGCCCACCCTGCACTTGCAGGAGCCTAGAGGGGCATCTCCTTAAGTTTTCCTTCCTAGGCACCTTGCCTTGCTCTAGCCTGAACTACCCAGGACCTGTCCCCGCCCACCGTGTGCCACCTTCCCCTGAAGCAGGCACATCTTAGAACCTTCAAGTTTTTTCTACTGGGTCCTTTTCCCTGCCTTCCAGATGGCAGATGCTATCCCTGCTTCCTCAGCACCGTGTTCTTGGGCTCTCTTCCCACTTCCTAGGAATATAAGGCAATTTCCTAAAACAACAGTTTTCAAAGTGTGGTCCCCAACCAGCAGCAACAGCATTACTGGGAGCTTGTTAAAATGCAAACTCTCAGGACTCAATCCAGACTTACTGAATCAGACCTTGGGCTGCAGCAATCAATTGTTGATTGAATGACCCTTCCAGGGGATTCTGATGCCCCCGTTAAGTATAAGACTTACTCGTGTGTGTGTGTGTGTGTGTGTGTGTGTGTGTGTGTGTGTGTGTGTGTGTGTGTGTGGCAGCAGGGGTGGGATAGTCAACAGCCCTAGATTCCAGGCCTGGATCTGCCTCCCAGAGTCAGCAGCTTCTGGGCCTGTCTCCCCTCTGCCCATACAAGGAGGAGGTGGCTTGGCAGACATCTGCAAGGACTCCTTCAGCCCTGACTCTCAGGACTTGGGATGTGCTTGTCAACCTTGCTCCACTCCAGGCCTCAGTGCCCCTGGCAAACTGCTGTCCCCGGGGCTGACTCCGGGGGCAAGGTTGTGCATTGCAGCCTCCACTCTTTCCACGGACGTCATTAGCTGAAGAGTGTCCTGGCTGAGAAGGGATGACTTCAGAAACAGAGTCTTAACAAAGACAGGGAGTTCTGGGCTGGCAGCAGGAGAGGCACCGTGAGTTGTGGGAAAACTCAGCTCCAGCAGAGGCCTGGTTACAGCTCACCCTGCCAGGGGTCAGGGCAAGCAGGAAGGAGTCTGAGCAGTGCATATTAACTTGACTGCTGGCAGAGGTAGCTCCAGTGTGTCACCAGACTCCCCTCTTCCCGAGTCCTGTGTCCATGGAGGACAAGGCTTCTATATGCATTCATGCATTCACTCATTCAGCAAACAGTCCTGAGCACTTTGCAGCCTTGGACCTGCTGTGGGGGGCAGGGAGAAGGGACTTACAAAGAGGAACTGGACACAGAGACACAGGCCCTGAGACCTCATCATGATAGCTAATGTTCATGAAATATCTGTCATGCTCTGGGTATCATTCTGTTTTCACCTGTGTTCATCCATTTCGTTCTCTCAGTGCATCATCATCATCATCATCATCATCATCATCATCATCATAATAATACCACCATATAAGTCCTCTCAGAATACTCATTTAAAGATGAAGAAACCAAGGCACAAGGAGGTCAGATATCTTGCCCTGTTAGGTGCAGAGTCAGCATCAGAACCTAGGCAGTCTGGCTCCTGAATCTGGGTTTTAGCCACCAGGCTCTGCCCGTCACTCCATAGGTGAGAGTATGCTGTGAACTAATATGTTACACAGCTGGACAAGAACAGGCCAGAAATCCAGGCTCCCTGCCGTGAGATGTGGCAGATTGATTTCCTGTTAGTTTTCTCCTCTGCAGAGTGACAGTCAGGGCTGGAACCTAGGCCTCTATGTTTGGTGTCTGCACCCTTAACCTTGTGCTTCGAGATGTTTGGGGGAAGGCTGAGAACACGAGTGACTCCTTGGTGGCCTCTAGCAGACATCATGGAGAGGTGGGAGGTGTCAAGCCTGGATGGGCCAGGGGGTTGGGTCCAGGCCTGCAGCCTTGAATCAGGCCCCAGGGAGTCCAGCTGTCTGCTCCCTGCCTCACAGCCCCTGCCCCAGCCACTCTGAATGGGCCAGAGAAGAATGCAGACAAGGGCCCATGAGCAGGCAGATCTACTCACAGAACATTTTGACTAACTCAGGGCCTGGAACTGCCTTAGACGCCAGTGTTACTGCCTGGTTTTGATCCCCTCAGTTGATATTGGGAGCCCGGAGGTTCCTGTGGGAGAGAGAGGAACATTTACAAGGAAGCAGGGCCTCCTAGAACGAAAGGGCTGAAGACTCCCGGCCCTTCCCCATGAGTGCTACAGTGACCAAAGTGTACCTGTGCTGGCCTGGAGAGGTCCTGACCAAGGCCAGATGACAAGACTGAATGGGGAGGAGGGCCCTGAGAGAGAATTCACCCTGAAGGGAGGGCAATGGCACTTGCGGGCTGGCATCTGCCCTGGAGCAGAGGATGGGAAGGGACATAGGCCACATCCTGGTAGAAGTCTGGGTGTGGGCAGTGCTGGGTCTTTCTTAGAAATATAAGCATTAATCTACCCTATAAGACCAGCAAATCCAGTCTTAGGGATCTACCCAAGGCAAATGAAAACATATGATCTCAAAAAGAATTGTTTAAAAATGATTCATAGCAGATTTATTCACAAGTAGACAAAAACTGGAAACATCCCAAATAACCATCAACAGGAGAATGGACAAGCAAACAGTGGTATATCCATGTGACAGAATATGACTAAGCGAAAAGAAGAAACAAACCACTGATATATGCAATAACATGAGTGGATCTTGAAAACACTGGGCTGACTTAAAGAGGCCTTATACAGTATGACTCAGTTTATATGATATTCTAGAACAGTTTATGTAAACTAAGTTCTGGTGGGAAAAATTTGGAACAGTGTTTACTGGTAGAAGTGGAGGTGGGGAAAGGTAATGAGGGAAGTTTCTGGTGTGAAAGTAATTTCTATATGTTGATAAAGGGTTTTGGATTACACAGGTGGATGAATTTGGCAAAAAGCCATTAAATAGTAGACTTAAAATTTGTGTTTGATTATATGAAAATTTACCTTAAAAAAACTGTAAACAAATATGGAACTCTAGTTAATGATACACATGTTGGAGCGTTTCTGGGTTAAAGCATATTGCTGTCTGCACCTTATTTTGAAATGCATCCAAAAAATAAGATGGATAGATATATGATAAAGCAAATAAGGCCAAATGTTAATTTTGGTGGGTATATGAGTATTCACTTTACAAATTTTCCAACTTTCCTGTGTGCTTGAAATTTTTCATAACAGAATATTGCAGAGGAAAATAACTGGTGCAAATTTTATTTCCTGACTGGAGCCTGACTGACACAATCTGTGTATGCACTATAATTTACTCATGCATTCCCTTATGCACTGACACTTAGACTGACATTGTTCACTGTTGCTAGCAAGGCTGCGATCCTTAATTATGTCTCTGTGTTCCTGTAAGAGTATCTTCCTTAAACACCTAGAAGTGGCTTTGCTGGGTGAAAGGATCTCCAACACTTTATAAGAGGCAAGGAGAAACCAGGCCCAGAGAGGGCGATGATTTATTCAGGCTCACACAGAAAACCCGTGGTGGAGCTGGACCTGGGTTCTTGTTCCTATGCTTTTGCTATAAAAGGTCAAGTCCTTTCCTTGCTTTCTTGGCCCAGATGAATGCCCATCTCTGTCTTAACGAAGACAGAAATTGCAGAGATAGAGTTCAGAGTTGGGTTGGGTGACAACATCCTTGGAAGAAAGTGATCAGCCAGGGGAAGGCCTGGAGAAGGCAGCTGCTGTCACCCTCAACATCCCCAGGACCTCTTCACCAAAGCAGAGGTGCAGCCAGAGAAGCAGATGGGCAGAGAGAGGAGGCTGCATCTTTCCTAACATGCACATCCTGGCAACAATAAGTCTCCAATAACTGGGCTTGTGGAGATGACACTGCTGTTCCAGGCAGGAAGCTGCAGCTCTGATCTGGAAGGACTATCTGTTACCCAGGGGTGAGGTGCTCCGAGAACATCTCTCCACAGACTTCAGGGGCTGCCAGCGGGGCAGCAGATGTACAAAGGCAGCCAGGGCCAGGCAGGCTGGGGATCCCCTCTCCTCTTAGTGTCTTTGTGATTGTCATGAAGAGAGAAAAGAAAGAGGAGAGAAGATCAGAGGCAGGGAGACCCCGTGAGATGGATAAGTAACCTGGGTGAGCGGGGAGGATAGCCTGGGGGACAGGGAGAGCCAGGAGGGCAGGTCCCATGATGTGAAGGAGGTATAAGTAACAGGGAGCTATTTAGATGTAGAGAGGTGGGAAGTGAGGGGGCTGTGTACCCCCAGGAGACCTGAGTGCGTGAGAGTGCTGTTCACCTTCCGGAACTAACGTTTGGAATGGAGAACAATGATGGTTCCTTTTTAGACATAATGAGTATCAGAGGGAGTTCTTGATGACTGAGGATTATTTTTTTTTGATGCAGGAAAAAGGAACAAATTTAAAAAACCTGTTTTTCCCTAAGCCTTTACATTAAAATTGAAATTTTGTTATCCTAATTATAAATCCAAATTCCCTTAAACGGTCTCATTTACAATTTATTTCATTAGGTTCCTTTAAGCATTTTGAAGCACATTTATAAATTTGATGCATTCTGTTTTCATCCACAGCACTTCACGTGCCTGACCTAACAAGCAAAAGCTTTCCAAGCACTTAAACTACTCTTGTAAATTTAATAAATCAAAATCCTAAACATGGTGATTCTCAAGTTCTCATAAACATTCCAATACTGTTTACAAAACTAATCAAATTCCCTTACAACCTTTAATTTAAAATCACAAGTCTAAAATCAATTGCTCAATTACAGATTTACAATGAAATCTCAGATATGCCGAATTCTCTTACACATCACAAACCCTGCAAATACCAAGTATGCACAGATCATTCCTAAACTTAACACAAATGTATTCATATTATGGGTTTTGTTGACTTTGTTATTTTTGTATATAATTTATACCTTCCAGTGGTTAAAAAAGACCTCTTCACCAAGGGAACAGCTTTCTCATCCCAAGAGAATTGAGGTCACCACTCCAGGAATGTCACCCTCATCTCAGGTGAGCTGAGATTCCTGGTCACTTATCTGTGGCCATGCCCTAGTTACCACCTCAGAGGGCAACCATTGCTGGTTGCCCAGAGGTGTGGCTGGCACTAGGGACTTAGAACCATAATCATCCTGGGTGATATCTCACACGTCCTTTTTCATGTGACATCAGGAGATTCCGAGTCCATACTGTTCCAGTGGAGTTGGGCTCATAGCCCAGACCCCCTAGGTGCAAGTTACACTATTACCTAAATTATTTATCTGATTTGAGTCTGAAACCAACCCCCAATCCACTCCACTCCACCAATCATGTTGCATCTAGTTTTATCCAATGAATCTTTTTGTTCATTACCTAATTGAATTCCCTATTCTTTTTTTCTCTGTTTCCTCTCTGACGGGGGGGGGGCTAGTCTTTAGTAGGAAAGATCCTCAAACACCACAGTGAGTTTATAAGGTGATGATTCCTTCATCCCTCCTCCAAGGGCTCTGTGCCCATTTATTCAGGAGATTGTAAACTGGGGAGCGCCACACATAGCCTGTCACAACTACTCACCTCGGCTATTGCAGTGCACAGGCAGCTGTAGGCAATACATAAATGAGTGGCCAACAAACCAACAAAATCTTATTTATAGATGCTGAAATTTGAATTTTGTATCATTTTCACTTGTCACAAAATACGCTTTTGATTTCCCCAACTATCTAAAAATATAAAAACCATGTTTAGCTTGCAGGCAGTACAAAAATGAGCAGTGGGTTGGATCTGACCCATAGGCTGTAATTTGGTGACTTCCGTTCTAGTGTGTTAACATTTGTCAATTTCACAGTGTTAATTTTAAAAAATTAGTATTACTATCAAAGAAGTTGAAACTTTTTGGAGAGTCACTAATTGATTGTGCCTCCTTTGGTTCATGTTGCTCAGATTCACCCTGCTTGGGGACAAAAGCCTTTTCTTACGTCTTCTCTCCCATGTCTTAAGGTCCCCCCAATTCTTGCTCTTGAGATCTCAAGAAATCTGGAATCAGTTAACTTCATAAATTCTCTACCCAAGTATGACCTAATTTTACTGTATTATGTGGAGCAGTTTTGTTTCCGTTCATCTACCACAACCTCTACCACTGTCCCCCACTCCCCAAAACCAAGTCCTGGGCCTTGTCTTTAGATAACAAAGGTCCAATAGTGTGTTTTCCCAAACAAAGCAATCATCCACTAAGGCAAAGTTAACTTTCATCTCTGAAATGCAATGATTCTGGCAAGCAGCTTTCAGAATAATAAATTTAATCTCTACCATACATGGCCAAGCCAATCCTCACCACAATTCTCTGCTGATGGAAAAATAAGGAAACTGAGACTTTATGAAATTGCATGGAGACTCCAGCATCAAGCCAAACACTTCAGTAGATGGAAAATGGCTTGGTTAAACTGGAAGCATAAAACAAATGTGGCTATTACTGTCCTCACTCTTATTATACTATCTTTAGAAAATGATTCAACCAGCACAGGAGTTGCAAACTCAGATGTCTTCAGAGGCCAGACTGATCCCTCAAGGGTGTAGAAAAGTAGGGGATGATGAGGACTGGGCCAAATTGAAACATGAACTTCCCCTCAAAACACATTCAAAATAAAAATACACCCATATATAGCAGTATGCTTGTTAAATAAAACACATTTATGAGACTGATGCAACTCTCAGGCTATCATCTTATAATCCTTGCCATTTGTCCAGTTCATTCATGCATGAGGCTATGAAGAATGACATTGTCAAAAGTGCCCCGTTATACTCCCTGCATCCAGTTCCCTCATTGTAAAGACCAGCTGACTGAAGCCCAGGTCAGAGAAGGGACCTGTCCAGAGCAATACATCCAAGCTGCTGTAGCTAGATCAGGTGTCAAACCCAGTTCACCTAAGTCCCAACCCAGGGCTCCCCCACCCTCTGCATCCGTCTAAGGGATTTCAAAACAGGAGGATGCTAATGCCGGCAAAGTAAAGCCTGTAACTGCTCATTCTGGCTGCATCAATTAATTCACCCACCAATTGGCCAAGCAGAAGGAAAAATGAGTCAGCTGGCATTATGAGTAAGCAGCTCCCAGCTGCCTCCCGCCGGCCAGAGCTGCCCTATATTTGAAGGTCAGACATCAGAGCCCCAGCTCTGCATGTGGAATTTAACCACCGGGGCCCACATGACTGTAGGCAGCCAGACTAAAGAGCAGGGGAAAAGGATACTCACAGACTCAGGATCCTGGGTGCTCAGAGCTGTGCAGCCACTTCCTCACCTTCCCACATGGGGCTCAGATGATTTAAATATCACAGCCACAGGAGCCAGACACACATTTCAATGTCACCCCAATTAGGGGGCCTACAAGTTTGGATGGGCCCTGAGGGAAGCACCAGGGATGCCTGCTGGAGGAGAGAATGAGGTCCCCACAGCCACAGAGACTCAGCACCCAAGTGGTCTTCTAAGGAAAATGGGAAACTCTGGGGTCCAGCTGTGCTATGGGATCTTGAGCAAATCCCAGCCCTTCTGCTGGCTGCTGCTGTTAAATGGACTGGTAGGATGCTTACTGTCATATTGGACAGTGTTCTCATGAAAGACAAGAGGCATAAAGAAGGTAGAAATACTGTGTGACTAGCACAGCAGTGAAGAATTGGGGCTGTTACCAAGGGTCCATAAGGTAGCAGTTGGATGAGAAGGACTAATAGAAATCTTTTCTAAAGAGTAAGGTGCTATTATGGTTGTTGTAAACTATTGTTGCCATCCAGAAGAGGGGAATAGTTGTGCTCTGTGGGGCCCCAGGGTCGGAGTGAGAAAGCTGAATTGCAGGCAGTTTGGGGAACAAGAGGAGGAAGACTTTTGTAACAGAGAAGCCTGTGCAAAGACGAGAGGTTCTTACATAAAAGAGGAGGCTGTGAGCTGGCTGTGGAGGGGTGGGTCCAACGTAAGGCAGGATGAGTGTTTACTGTGAGAGGGTCCAGGCATGTGATGGCAGGAGGAGATTTGCACTGAATTACCTCTAGGGTCCCTTTCAGGCCTCATACTCTGAATTTCAGATTTGGTTGGGGAAAGGGGAGGATAGTAAAGGAGGGAAAGTTAAACCAAGAGCCAGGAGTTCTGGTCCAGGGCGGGTCTGCACCAGCTTGCTGGTCCCTCCCCTGCCCTCCACCCTGCCTGCCCCACTGGGCTCTGCAGCCTAAGAGGAATGGCTTCATCAGTGGCAGATGCCTTTTCAGGTGGGCTCCTTTGTGGAAGGCCATTCTCAGGACACTAGGCAGAGTTGCTTGCCCCTTCCATCCTGGTGGTCTTTTCTTGCAAAGTTGGGCTTGGAGGAGCACAGTCTGGAAGCTATGGCTTGGAGACTAAGGTCTCCTCAGCTCTGGCAGTCTGTGAGCTTTCCACAGGTATTAGGATTGGGTGACTGGATCCACTGGGAAGACAGAGCCCCTGTTCACAGATCCTCAATTAAGTCACCCAGAGGCATGTTCTCAGGATCCTACCCTTGTCCCCCATCCCAATCCCCTCTGCCCCAAAACCAAAGATGGGAATGTGGGTTTGCACAGGAAAAGACTTGATTAATGTCCTGGCTCTGTCAGAGATGTAGGATGAAAGGAGACCATCAGAATTATGAAAACAAGTCTTTGTCCCTGGGGAAATCAGTCCATTTTGATATCCTGGGCTTGCAATTAGTCTGTGGGGAGCCAGAGTCCTATGATTCCTGAGTTGTCTTAACGATCTTGCTGGCAACAGGCAGACAGCAGCCCAGCCTGGGGGTGGGGAGTGGGAGATGCAAATCAGACTTGATAATGTAAGCCCAGTGCCTCCCTCCCTCCCTCCTGTGTGTGCTTCAATTCCTAGTTTATAAGTCCTCATTTTGCAGGTGATCTTCAGAAAAGTGGAGACAATTACCCCAGATTATCTGTGAATCTGAATTCCTTGTTGGCAAATACATTTTCCTCTCTGTCCCTCTCTGTCTCTGTGAGCTCCTTGAATACAGGGGCAGTGCTAGTGTCTGAGGTGGACAGGGGAGGGGCTCCACCCAGTGCTCCCCAGAGACCTTTCACTGGTTATGTGCTCCTTTCTGCCCTGCCTCCGGTGTTCTGCTTCCAGTGGCCCACACCTGTGACTCTCCTTCAGCAGCCTGCCCCAGGCTACTGGAAACTTCCCACAATGGCAGACAAACTGAAGTGCCTAGGAATTCAGCTTCTTTTTAGCTAATGACTTGCAGGTGCAGGAATGTGGAGCTCAGCTCCCTGGTCATGGGACTGGACAACCCTGAGATGTGGCTTATATTCCAGAGTACCCTGCGGGATCAGGCTGAAGCTACTTCCGTGAGACTTGGCCAGAATCATCCCCTTCCCAGTGTCCTCCCTTCCCTTTCCTGCTTCCCGCTTCCTTACTGGTTTTCCTCGGAGCACCTTCTCTTTTTCTTTTTTAGATTGAAGTATAGTCAGTTACAATGTGTCAGTTTCTGGTGTACACCATAATGTCCCACTCATGCATATACATACATATATTCGTTTTCATATTCTTTTTTGTTAAAGGTTATTACAAGATATTGAATATAGTTCCCTGTGCTATACAGAAAAAATTTGGTTTTTTAATCTATTTATATATATAGTGATTAACATTTGCAAATCTCAAACTCCCAAATTCATCCTTTCCCACCCCCTTTCCCTTGGTAACCATAAGATTGTTTACTATGCCTGCGAGTCTGTTTCTGTTTAGTAGATGAGTTCATTAGTGTCCTCAGAGCACCTTCTTAATAATCACTTGTACGTGAATCATCGTCTCAGGGTCTCCTTCCATATTCCTAGCACCTAGGACAGGGCCTGTCGTGGGGAAGGGACTCAGTTACTGAGGTGTAGCAAACAAAGATATAAAAATTGCTCTAGAGATGAAGCCCAACTCCTCATCCCAGAGATGAAGAAACTGAGGCTCCGAGTGGAGAAGGCACTTTGCCCAGGTTTCACAGGGAGGCAGAGACTGAGCCCGAGTTCACTGACTCCTAGGTCAGGGGACACCCCTACTGCTGGGTGGCTTCTCTCTAGCAACCCTTTTATAACTAAGGCAGAAAGTGTCCAGCGCCTCGGAGCTGAAGGCAAAGGGCAGCGAGGGCTTAAAGAAGGGAGAGGTCTCTGCCAGTGTCGGGAGGAGGGTGTAGGGCTGCCTGGAGGAGGGAGCACTTCAGCTCGGTCTGGAAGAATGAGCTATAAGAGGTGGTCAGACGGGATGATGGCATTCCTGGTGCTGGGAACTGCATGAGGTAAAGTCAAGAAGCTGGAGAGTGTAGATTATATTTGAGGAGAAGAGTGATTTGATTAGAGACTCTTAACAACTAAAGTCAAATGGAACATTCCAGTTATCTGTTATCATAATAGCTAAACAATGGGCATGGGGACCAGAGACTGGGAAGACTGGCATGTGCAGGTGGGGGGCCTCTTCCTGCCTGTCCAGTGTCCCCACAGACAAGTACTGGGATCCATGTCTCCACTTCTAGGGGTTCCCTGCTTCCAAGTTTTTCCCCAGTTTTGTCCCTTCTGCTGCAAAGCATGAATGAGAAAGCTCTGGACCCTGGTGGCCTTGCAGGGGGTTGGAATTTCTGAGCACTCAGAGACTTCTGGGTTAGTCCTGAGCCTAGCGGGTGGGAGTTTGGGGGAAGACTGGCAGGGGCTCTCAAGAGAGAGAGAGAGAGAGAGAGAGAGGGAGAGAGAGAGAGAGAGAGAGAGACAGTGCTTGGCTAAATTAATTCTCTATATCCTTGCCCTTCTCAGTATACCAATCTATAATGAGGGCATGAACTAAGAACACTTTGGGGACCCTTGTCTGCCATTCAGTTCCAGTGATCTCTTCTGTATTTGAGCTGTAATTCTAAAGAGTCTCCTTTTTAAAGCAGTCTAGCACTGGGCTAACTTCAGCAATACCAGGATTTCTGGTTATAAATCCAAAGGCAAGGGGCTGTTGTCAAGTTGCTAAAACTAGAGCAGAGAAGAGCCCTTTGTCCTTCTTAAGGAGCCTAGAAAATAGCAAAAAGCAAAAGGACCTCAACTCTGATGGACGGTAATGGACAAATGACCCATGGGCAGAGGTGGACTTGATTTGGGTGGCTCAGAGACGAGCAGGGTCTTGCCCAGTTTCTTACATCAGATTAGGGGCAAAGCTGCCGAAGGACCCAGACTGCCTATCTCCCAGGTTAGAGCCCTTTCATTTTGCACTCAGAGTGTTGTTGTCGTTGACCTTCAAGGCCTCTCAAGGTATAGACTTCATAGCCTTCATAGTCTGGAGGTTTCCACTCTGCATGTGCACACATATTCCTGGGGACTTTCTGGGCTGAAAGAAGACCTCTAACAATTTCCCTTGTGAAGCTGATTGTCTCCAAAGAAGGCTGCCATTGATCCCTTCCCTCCCTGTATGTGTATGCTGTTCCAACCACCAAGAAGTAGTATGTTTCCCTTCTCCTCGAATCTGGACTGAGCCTCATGATTTACTTTGACCAAATGAATATGGCAGCAGTGATGTTTGGAAACCACATTAGATGCCAGTTATCTGTTGGCTTGAGTATCTGACAATCAGAATTTGGTATTTGCAGTTTGTAATAGGCAATCAGGTATTATTGATTAGTTCAATGGATTCTGTTTTTTTTTCACTATCTACTGCTTGATTTATTGGTCCAACTGTTATTGACTTCTGGTCCCATAGCACACCGCTCTGCCTGGCTCCAAATATAAGGTGTTTTTGAGCACCTAATATATGGCCGAGGCAAAGCCTTTATCCTTTGTTAGCCTCAGTTATTTCACTTGTGCAATGAGCTGGAGGAGTTGGAGTGCATGAGATCCAATGTTCTGGGTGCTGGTGGCTGTTCTCAGAGGCCTTATGAGCTCGTCATGCCTCCTGGCTGGCAGGAGCAGAGCCCGAAGTGGAGGGCAGAGGGCAGGGAAGGAACACAAGCAGGAGCCGTGAAGCCCAGACTCCAGCTCCACCACAAGGTGAGAACAAGCTCTGTGCTGAGAGCACCCAGGAGAAGTAGAACTTCATTCCATTCAGTGCCCCGCGATCTCCATCAGCCCTGCTAAGCCAACCCAAATAAACACACAATCTAAGTAAAGACAGTGAACAAGCTGTGCAGAACTTTTAGGCAAATCTCCTAGTCCCCCTTCCTCACCAAATACAGTACTGCCCTGAAAGCTTCCTATAGAAATTTAGGCGTCTCTGCTAGAGAGATCCTGGGTGGCTTCTGGGAAGAGGTGAAATAAGAGATGGGCCCTGCGAAGTGAGCAGGAGTCTTCAGGCATAGGGAGCAGCATACACAGACGCATACAGAGGCCTCAGCTGGTGGGGCACACTTTGGGGGCAGTGAGAAGACCACTGCCACTGGCACATGGGGCATATGAAGATGGATGGAAAAGGCTGAAGACCTCAGATGCCAGGGTAAAATGTTTTAAATTTATGCTCTAAGTCGTTTTTTTTTTTAAAGCCTGTTTTTTACTCTACATTCCTTAACAACCAAATCCTTTTGAAAAAGGGGCATCTTACATCAATCTCTTATGATAAAACATGATAATGCCTGAGTTATCGACTACTTCCTATGTGCCTTATATCGATCGATTCCCTAAATTCTCCCAACATCCCTCCTCGTCAGGCAGTATTGCCACACCTAGTTTAGGTCTGGTAAGAGGGGTAGGTGGGCTTTGAGCCCAGACACCCCAGTGTCAGAGCCCTGTGTACTCTGTACTCACCATCCTTATTTGGGGTGGGGCTGGGGGCTGGCGCTGTGCCGCCTGCTCAGTCTCCCCATCCCCACAGTGGGCCACCGGGTTTTCCCACGTGACATCGTGGCTCCAGGGAGAAGAGGTAGAAACCACTGTTCAGATCCGCCCTCGGATTTTAAAGGAAGGGACTTAATCACAGCTTAGCACTGTGTGGAGAGGGAAGGATGAGAGAGGGAGGAAGATCTCTAGGGGTTTCACTGAGAGAGAAGAGGTCTGGACCAGGTGGAGGCAGGAGACGGAGCCAAGGCAGAGTCTGGATGGCATCTTCACACCTGCAGATCAGGGAATCTGGCTTCTGAGCCAGCCCGGCTTCTGACTCTGTGGTTCTGAATGAACAAGCCTCTGCCTCTCTCTGGGGTCTGTATCCTGACTGTATCATGTTTGGCTTGGACTAGGTCAGTGATTTCACCCGTTTCAACAGTAATAGTCAAACACATTTGTCGGGGTGGAAGTCCATTACATAAAACTGACAACAGTGACATTATTATAAATGTATGTTTCTGTTCAAATGTACAAACACTACTTATTATAAAGTCAGCCAATGAGAATAATGAAGCTATTACAGTAACCCAAATAATTTGAAGTTGGATATTATAAATAATATTTGCAATCCGGTATCAGCATCAATATCCAATTTATTTCATCATTTAGATTTTGTTTCACTGTATTACCAAAATCCTGATCCAGTCCCCAAAATAGTTGCAAATGGTAATGGATTTTCAAAAACTTTACCTTCCTATCTCAGAACATTCTCCAATTAAACTGATCTAGGAACTTCAAGAGGAATAATAGGTAATTATTTTGTGTCAGGATTGAATTATTAATAATACCTAAGCCCAACTCTCATTCCTTAAACTGTGAGTATTAAATTTGGAGGGAGATGATGAATAGGTTTCTTGGTTTAAATATTCATTGTTTGGCAGAAAAATTCTTTTCAAGTGTAGCTTGAAGGATGTTCAGGGCTGTCATTTAAGAAAATCTCATGCCTCAGTGCCCATTTCTGACAGCTCTTCACTCAAACTTTCTGAACAGGCAAATTTACTTTGTTTTGCATATGAAGTCCAAGTTTTAGGATTCAGTTTTATTCTAAACATGCTATCTAGAATTGTCTGCAGGGTAACTGTGTGCCAAAACCAGTCCACTGGCGTTAACAGAAGTCAGGCTAGAAGTGTTTTCCTATAAGAAAGGGTTTTCCTATAATATGATAGTGTCAATACTTCTGGCACTTTTACCCACTCCCCTGTTAGCACCCAGCCCTTCTGCAGTGTCAGGAGCAGGCCTTTAACTGAGCCAGACATTTAATTGAGTGCTTCACCTGAGTCACCTAAGAGTGGGCACAGGACACTGTGCCATGTGAGCTCAAGTCCAGGTCTGAATTACCCGAGGTGGGCAGTCCCCGTGAGGCAGGTGAGCAGCCTTCCCAAGCAACGGGGCTTCTGCTCAGAATCCACATGGAGGTCCAGGCTGCTGCAGAAGCTGTCTGCTGAGGTCCACATGGAAGCATGCTGTGCACCTTACTGGCGGCCCCTGTGTGCTAAAATTGGGGATCCTGCACAGCATCTTTGCTTTAAGACTTAAATAATAAAAAATATGTATTTAGACAATGCTTGAGAAGTTACTAAATGTCTTCTTTGGATCCAAAAATTCCAGTTTGGAAGCCACAAGTCTAGGCAATCTCTCAGGGCTCTTCCGGGTGGACATCTGAGGGTTATCCAGTCCTTACTAGGCACCAGCATTGCCAATGATTGATTCTATTTTATCCTCCCACCCCCACCCCCGACCCCGGATGTTTTCAGGAGTAGAAAAGCAAGCCCTCCTGGTCCCCTCCAACCCCCAGCCTGTGGGATTCCCTTCTAGGAAAGTCATTACTGCCTCTCTTGGTCGTCTGCCAGCTCTAAAGTGTCTTTTTAATTGCATCTAATTTGGCCTCATCTCATTAAATCCTTAATTTAGACCGGAGCGATCCCTCCAGCTCTGGCTGCCTGATGACAAAGGGGCCCCGCACACCCTTCCCCCGTCAGTACAGCTCCCCCACCCTTCCATCAGGGCTGCTCTCATTTCCAGGTGGTCTCTCTGGGAGGCTTCTGACAAGTGGCTGTCGTTCTTGCCATGCTGAGCGTGGAGCCGAGCCAAGAGGGCTTCCCAGGAGCGGTAATTACTGGTAAAGGCTCAACCCTCCACCCCACCGATGCCCTGCTCACAGGCCCAAAGTCCCTGCAGTGACAGCATCCAGTTCTAGTGGTGGAGGAATGGGAGCACAGTGAGGAGAAGCACTGAGATTAAACAGTAATAAACACATGGTAATTACAGTAGCCACTGTCAAGTGCAGGACACCATCCTCACCAGGGAAGGTATCACTAGCCTCATGCTGAGGGTGAGGAAATTCAAGTTTGTAAATAGAAAGTGACAAGCCTTAGGGTATAAATGTAGCTTTGTCTGGCGTGGAAGGGAGGAAACTTCTTCTGTCTCCCCCAGTCCAACCTCATCTCCTACCAGGCTCACCCTTGTTACTCCTCCCTAGCTACCTAGTCATCTCAGTGCTCCTCGGACATGCTAGTGCTCCTACCCCAGGGCCTTTGCACTTACTGTCCCCTCTGTCTGGAATGCTCTTCCTCTACAGTTTAACTGGCTCACATCTACTCTCTTCAGAGAAATCTTTCTTGACCTCCACCATCACCCCTTCTTCATTTTCTACCCTCACCTTGTTTTGTTTTTGTGGGTTTTGTTTTGTTTATTATGGCGGGTAGCTCTTATCACTAGCTCTTAGTAAATTATATATTTATCTTTGAAAAATGAAATGCTGTAAGAATAGAGAATTTTTCTTTCCTCTTCACTGCTCTGTGCTTATTACCCAGAACACTATCTGACACAAGCTAGGTCTTCAAGAAGAAGAGAACAGGTCTTAGCCCAGTCTGTCGAGGCTGCTCCTCCTGGCCGACATATGATCGCTGCCAGCTGGACGCTGAGGAGGCAGAGTCCAGCCTTTTGGGGGACACCTGGCTGTTCTCTTCTGAAGCCTGTCACCTCCCATGGCACCGCAGGAAAGCAGGTCTGACCCTGGCTCCTCACAGGCCTGCTGGGGAATCTCCTTCCTCACAGGCCAGCTTTTCTCTCCCTTCCTCCCTTGCAGGAAACTTTCAAGCAGCTCAAGTTTTTGGAAAACAAAGGCCAAGAAGGAACTGATGCCTGCTAGTAGCTCCTTCAGAGTGAAGGGAGAGGAAAGGCTGGTTCTTTCTTGGAACTGGGAGGGAAAATATAGTTAGAAGAAATACAGATATGCAAATATCTAAATGCATTATCTGCCAGAAACATGCATATATAATTTTTAAAAATAAAATCACAAGCTTCTGCCTAATTCCAGTGACAATGCAGAATGAGCCCCCTTCTTTCCTGAGGCTGGATGAACACTCAGAAAATCCATTATCTTTTCTTGATCTTCCCCCACTGAGGGGGGCAGGAACTGGGCCCCCTTGCCTGCAAGCTGAGGAAGAGGCAGGCAATGAGGCTCCAGGCAGCAGACTCGCTTTCACACTTATTCCTGATAATTGGTCACCCCTTTCAAGAGCAGGTGGGTCCTGATGGAGTAATTGGCAGGGGACAGGGCCAGTCCTCAGGGAATGGAAAGGTGTTAATTGCTCTTTCCCCTCCCCGAGGTAGATCCCTATTAAGGAGGGAGCTATAAGGCTGTGGGATGTCCAGGAGAGGCCCCGAGGATGCAAAGGGCAAAGTGTTAGCACTTCCCTCTGATACTGCAAAGAGGGTAAGGTTGATGGCCAGTCTTGAAGAGCCTGCTGAGGTCCCCCAGCTGGTGAGAAGCAGAGCTGAGACTTAGAAACCAAGGCTGTGAGAGCCCAAAGCTTGTGACTCAACCACCCTGGTGTCCTGTTACTTGTTGAATGGAACTTTTATTGGAGGGAGGGAGCTAGCTCAGGTGACTCTCAAATCTGCCATCCTGGGGAATCAGAGCAGGGCTGGGGGCTGAGTGCCTTTCACCATGGACTTCCCCACAGGAAGCTTTTGTTCAGGATATTGTCCTCTCTTAATAACATGCCACACCCAACACATCTTATTCATTGGAAATTACCTTCGGTCCAACATTCTATCAGGCTGACCCACAGAGTAATTGGAAACAGGTGATTTTCCTCCAACAAATAGTCCTGGAGAGTATGAATTACTTCCCCTCAGAGGATGCATAGGCCGCACTCAGTCTGCAGTGTGTGGCAATGACAGAGGCCGCTGAGCCTTGGCGGGCTGTTCTGCCAGGGGAGCACCAGCCAGGTCTGAAGCAGGACAGCGGCCCTGCCCCAGTCACTGTGGGGAAGCAGCCTGAGAGCAGAGCAGCTGACAGCACCCCCCAACCCCGAGACCCAGACCACTGGCATCCTGAAGAAAGGACTTAGAGATAAGACGCCTCTCTCAGTGAGGGTTCCCAGCTCTGTTCTCCATCCAGTTACCCAAGCTTGAGTCCTGGGAGCGCCTAAGCCTTCTCCTTTCCTTCATGTCCTCTACCCCATCCATCATGTCCCCTCCAATATCGTAGTTCAGGCCTTATCTCATCAGGATCTGCATGGTAGCTTTCTTGCTGGTGTCCCTGACTTCGTTTACCCCCTCCTGCTGATCCCCTACCTTGTAGCCGGAATAGTCTTTATGAAAGTTAAGCCTGACGTTTCTGCTCCTGGTCTAAAACTCTTCCGTGGTCCCCTGTCATGGAAGCATGGTATGCGAGGCCTTCCTTGTCCTGGCCTCTGCCTCTCTGCCTCTCTGCCTCTCTCCTTTCTTAGAGAGAGCCACTTATTTCTAGCCCAAATGTTCTCCAAACATACGACACCATCTCCCACCTCCAGTCTCTGCTTCTACTGTTCTTATTGCCTAGAATATTCTTTCCCCTGCTTCAGAATTCTACTTATGCTTCAAGGACCTCTTCTTCTTCTTCTTCTTCTTCTTCTTCTTCTTCTTCTTCTTCTTCTTCTTCTTCTTCTTCTTCTTCTTCTTCTTCTCCTTCTCCTTCTCCTTCTCCTTCTCCTTCTCCTTCTCCTTCTCCTTCTCCTTCTCCTTCTTCTTCTTCTTCTTCTTCTCCTTCTTCTTCTTCTTCTCCTTCTTCTTCTTCTTCTCCTTCTTCTTCTTCTTCTCCTCCTCCTCCTTCTTCTTCTTCTTCTCCTCCTCCTCCTTCTTCTCATTCTTTCTTCTTTCTTCTTCTTCCTTTTTTTAGTTGAAGTATAGTTGATTTACAACATTCTGTAAGTTTCAGGTGTACAACATAGTGATTCAGTTTTTGGCTTTTTTTTTTTAAGATTATATTCCATTATAGGTTATTACAAGATTTTGTGTATAATTCTCTGTTCTATACAGTAAGTCCTTGTTACTTATCTATTTTATGTATAGTAGTTTGTATCTGTTAATCCCATGCTCCTAATTTTTCCTTTCCCTCCTTTCTCTCCTCTTTGGTAACCATAAGTTTGCTTTCTATGTCTGTGAGTCTGTTTCTGTTTTTTATATACATTCATTTACATTATTTTTTAGATTCCACCTATAAGTGATATCACATAGTATTTGTCTTTCTCTGTCTGACTTATTTCACTAAGCATAATATTCTCTAGGTCCATCCATGTTGCTGCAAATGGCAATATTTCATTCTTTTTTATAGCTGAGTAATATTCCATTATGAGTATATGTGTATATATATATCTCTCTCATGTCTTTTTAAGCCAATCATTTGTTGATGGGCACTTGGGTTGCTTCCATGTCTTTTTGGCTATTGTAAATAGTGCTATTGGGATGCATGTATCTTTTTGAATTAGAGTCTTCATTTTTGTCTGATATATACCCAGGAGTGGAATTGCTAGGTCATATGGTAGTACTATTTTTAGTTTTTTTTTAAGGAACTTCCATACTGTTTTCCATAGTGGGTGCACTAATTTATATTCCCACCAGCACAGTACAAGAGTTCTCAAGGACTACTTCTAATGGAACCTTTAAGCCTTCCTGGGAAAAGTGACTCCTAGTTTTCTTTTTATTCCAGCCTTGGGATTTTTATGTTTGTAGTGGGTAGAATAATGCCCCCCTGCCCTGCCTGCCACAAGATGTCCAGGTCCTAATCCCTGAAATGTGTGCATATGTCACCTTACATGGTGAAAGAGACTTTGCACATGTGATAAGGTTAAGACTGTTGAGGTGGGAACAGTAGCCCGGGTTATCCAGGTGGGTCCAATTACTCATAAGGGTCTTACAAGAAGAAGACTGTGAAAGACAGAAAAGGGATGTGATAATGGATGCAGAGGTCAAGTGATGTGGAGCTATGAGCCAAGGAGTGCAGACAGCTTCCAGAAGCTGGAAAAGGCGAATAATTGAATTCTCCCCTACAACCTCCAGAAAGGACCACAGTCCTCCTAACACCTTGATTTTAGCCCATTGAGACCCATGTTGGACTTTTGACCCCTAAAACTGTAAGATAATGTATTTGTATTGCTTTGAGTCACTAAGTTTGTGGTGATTTTGTTACAGAAGCCACTGGAAATGAATACAACATCAAATCAGAGGTAATTGTTCACGTGTCTGTGAATCCCTGGATACAAAGGACAAAGGACAAAGATAGGGCTTGTCCCTCCCTGTGTGTCTAGCTCCCAATACAAGGTCTACCTCAGAGATGATGCTTAGCAAACATTGGATGAGTGAGTGAATGAGTGAGACACTTCCTTCTCCTGGTGCTAGCAGACCCACTGTGGACATCAGGACTTTGAGGATTCTTGGGTTGAAATGAAATGGAATTGATTTTGTTTCACAACCGGAAAGCATGATTCCCTGTACTACTAACCCTATTACCTACCCTGCCATGTCTACAAACATTAGTTATGTTGCCTCAAAGGCATCTTCCCTTGGGCTATGGGATCACTTAGCCTTCCTGGCCCCGGTTCACGCCTAGTGACTCCCATGTGGGGTCAAGGATGTGAGGCTCTGAGACTCATGAAACATCGGGGCTATAGGAGCCTATACAATCGACTCAGCTCACCTCCTCATTTACAGATTGGGAGACTGAAGCTGCGAGAGGGAAGGGGCCAATGTGGTCAAACTGTGGCTCTGCAGGGCCAGGAGGAAAATCCAGGCTGGGCATCTTTCACCTGCCCCTCCCAAAGACCCAGCTGCTAGTACTGACACGCCCATTTTACAGATGAAGAAACTGAGTCACAGGGCAGTTAGTTAACTTGCCTGTGATTAGCTAGTTAGTGGTGCTGATATGAATGGAACTTAGCTCCAGAGTCTCTGCTTTTCATGTCTGTACTAAACTGACAGGTGGGGAAACTGAGGCCCAGAGTGGGTCCAGGCAGTGGTTGCTGAAGAGAAAGCAGGTCATGGCTAAAGTTCAAATCAGAGCCCTCCAAACCCACCAGGGAGGAAGTGCTTGGGCTGAAAGGAGGCCTTGGGAGTTTGCCTTCTTCAATTAGGCTGTTTGCTTCTCTGAGTCCAGGGGATAATTTAACTAATGGCGCTGGTTTTCTGACACTATCGATCGGTCAAGATTAAATATGTTTGTCACAGTCAAGTGAACTAATCACTTTATTGTATTTCAAGTACTAATTTCATCAGATAGATGTAGGGGGGTGACCCAGGGGAGGTGCAGGAGATGAGCACGTGCACAGATTGGGGTGGGCAACAGCACGATCGATGCAACTGATCTGCCTGGAGGTATCTGGAATATCAGGTTTTCTGGACGCCTGTAGCCATGCTGCTCAGACAGGAGGAATCTGCATTTTCCCCCAGCCTCCTCCATCACTGTTCCAGGGCCCTCTTGAAATTTCTCAGGAGAGGCAATTTCTCAAGTATTATTGGAAAATGGTAGATGTTTCCAAATAGCTATCCTAAATCACCCCCTAGCCACTACTCCCACAGCCACTCTGACACTGCTGGATGCAAATACTGCCTCTCTGAGCCATTAGCCGTTCCAGGAACCACCGATTCATGGCAAAACCTGAAAATGAACTAATCTGTCTTTCAGGTTTGGAAAGGCTTTGCCATTTCCATAGCTCAGCATGTAGGGCAAGGAGACCCAGGGCTTACTAAATCATCCCCTGGCCCTGATGCGTCTGAGCAAACCTCATTCCTTGTGAGAGAGGGTGAGTGTATATACATATATGCACACACACACTAACATGCAAGTGCATACATAAGCACAGACACACACACATACAAACGGACGTGTACACATGCACACCCATCTAGCGTGCACATATACATGAAGTGCACACCTCCACAGAGGCACACTCATGTACACACAGGTGCACACACTCACACACAAGGTTCAGAAGTTCCCAAGGGGCAAGATGTTCTCTAAATACAAAAGACTGGTTTGTCCCCTGCACATAGAAGCATGGGAGTCGACTTGATTGGGTGACTGTGAAAACAAGGCCAATTTCTCTAATTCTGGGCACAAGCCCACCACCACATCTCTTTTCTCGTTTTGGCATATTTAATCACACCAAACATAGGCCATTGATTGTAGTCCCCGCAGCCAAAGAAAGTCAGGTATCTCTCTTCCACACCTGTGTTTCTGAGTGTCAGTCCTTTGGTGATGAGATGAGGGAGGGGCTGTTTCCCAATTTAACTTCTGGCGCTGAGGAGTAACCCTCCCCAATCCTTGTGAGCACTCGCTTAAACAGAATGGCCTCAATAAGAAGGACCTTTCTGGATGAAAACATGTGCTTCTGCTCAGAATTGCCTTCTGTAGCTGCTCGCAGAGCCCCTCAGGCTATCTGGACGTGCTTAGCCAGAGCCCATCACCAGAGGATTGGTCCTTTCTCACATCCATACAGCTTTCAACAGCACCCCTGGAAGCACGTAAGGCTTTGGAATTTACCACTCTTATTCTACAAAGGTGAAAACTGAATCCCAGAGAGGGGAAGAGGCTTGCTAAATGCATCCAGAAAATTAGTGGTGAATTGGAACTAGAGTTTACGTGTCTAGCTCCAAGACCAGCACTTTGTAAATCTCTGGGCAAACTCTGGCCAAGCCTTCAGAGCCTTGTAAAGCTCTCCCTTTATCACATCCTTGTTCGGTGACCAGTCTTCTACTCATTGCTGAACTTCCTGACAGCTGTTATGCCCTCGAGCAGAAGTCCCCAAATTCTCTTCAATAAGGGCTGCTCTTTCCAGGGATCTTCAGGCCTGATATCAAGACAAAGGCTGCCTGTGGGGCTGGGTCAAGTGGGCCAAGACCTGTGCTCTTGCCTGGCAAGCTCTGTTTTTAGAAGCATATTTTTGTGACTTAGAATTTGTGAGATCTGGAGCTTTCCTAAGGAATTTGTTCAAGCTCTTGGAGATACTCCTTTCTTAGGAATCCTACTGAGTTAAACAAGACAGGAAAAATAAGTGGTGGCTCCCCAGGGAAACACTGAAAGTCAGAGCAACAACAAACAGATTTTCTGAACATTCTGAATCTTTGAGCATCATTAAAACCTGAGTTCTGTGTGCTAAGTGTGTAACCTGGCCTTTAGTCTCTTTGCATGCTATGTAACTCCAGATGTCTTACCCCCTAAAAAGACGTGTTTTTCTACATGATGGAGTACCCAATTCGCAAAAAATAACCTGGTACCCACCCTGAGCCAAGCAAAACATCGGCAGCATGCCAACCTCCAATGCGTCTGTTAAAAGCCAGACCTAGGAAATGTTTCATGCATGGGTTTTAAGGCCTGACGGATTTGGAATCAGGAGGCCTGGGCTCTAGACTCTGCTTTGCCTTCAGCTTGTCGAGTGAGTTGCCTGAGGCCCACAGAGCATGATGCAGAGTGGGTGTGGAATACCCAGCCGTGTGCTCTTTGAGCGAAGAATCAAATCCAGCAAGATCAACAAATGCATCTGAGTACAGGCTCAGAACAGAGAGAAAGCACGTGCGCAGTAATCATGTCTAGAATATCTCCTCGTCAAGTGTCAAGGAAGGAAGTACTCCCTTTCCATTGTCTTGCTCTCTATGGGGACTCCTTGGAGCTACCAGCCTACAAGATGTCCACAGTTCTACAAGGAGGGCCTGGGGGCACTGTGGTTTCCTCAGGTAGACTGGCATTGACATTTCAGGAGGGATGCATCAGTGCTGTCTCTTCAGCTCTTATCAGGATCACCAAGTCTCCTCTAGTATCGGCCACTGGCCCTCTGTCATGTGTGCTATTGACCACTTTCAGAGTCCCTGTCCTCCTTTGGTCCTCAGGACCCCTGCTCTCCAGGTGTCCCCTCCCTGGAAGTTCCCTCTCTCTATCTGCAGTTAACTTTCCCCCAGCCTATTCCTTGAAGGTTAGTGTTCTCCAGGACCATCTTCTTGTCTGTCTGTCTTTCTGTCTATCTATCTATCCATCATCTATCTACTCCCTGAGTCATCACACCCACCTTGACAGCTTTCATCACCCCCAAGTATGTGCCCGTGACTCTCCAGAGCTCCAGACTTATCCATCCACCTGTCTACATAACTTCTCCATTTGATGCCCCACAGGATTTTTCTCAAATAATGAGTCCAGAAGCACGTAGTGTTTGACATTGAATCAGCAACTCAAGCATTTCAGAATTGAGGTTTCTGTAGTTCTCTTGACCTTTTCCTCATGGTTGCAGTATTGCAGCTGTAGCACCAGCCATCCCATCTGCATTCTAGACAGGAAGAAAGAAGACATGAGGAAGGGCAAAAGGGCCTCTAAGAAACTCCACCAACAGCTTCCACTCACATCTCCTTGGATATTCCTTTGTGCAGGGTGCAGAGTGTCCTATCTGTATACAGCTTTAGTTGGCATGCTGCCATCCCCATTGTAGGAACAATAAGGAAGAGGAGTAGACTTCTCCCCAATCCTCTCCCCTGACTGAATCAGGCTTCTCCCCACGACCCTCTACCTGTACCCTCATTTCTCTCAGTTCCTCTGATGAGTCCTCATCTACAGCCAGAATGATCTTTCTAATGTGATTTCCTGGTCACGTCACCCTCACCAGCATCTTCACAAGGGGTCTGCCCCATCCTGGATGCCTGTAGGGAAGACTCAGTGGCCTATAGGGTAAAGTTCTTGGCTTGGCACTTAAGATCCTAGAGAACTGGTATTATCTCCAGAAACTGAATATTCTGTTTCTTTGCCACAACGTTCCTGGTAGAATTCAGACAAGTGCAGCCATCCTTGAGGGGGAAGGATGGCTGATAACAGAGGATGTAAAAAAAAAACAAAAAACAAAAAACAAACACATTAGCTCTGGCCTGCCCAGATAATGAATAGAGGAGAAGGTTATCTATCTCACTGATTTATATTGTTATGGTTTCTTCCATAGACCAAAGTGGGATCGTCTTTACATCTCCCGCCCTCCACATTTGCTGCAGCAAGAAAATCACATTTTTCATGAACCGTGGGAATTACTGAACGGCAGTGGTTTTATTTGTTAAGGATTGAACTTGGCCATTTCTTCTACTAGGGGCTGAGTCCTGCTGTTATGCACAACTTCCCATCCAGAGAGACACCATGGAGAATAAATCAGGACCAGGACTCAGTGTGACAGCCGCAGTCTGGTGGCGCCTTGGGGTTTGGGGGCTAATGGGGTCTCACAGCAGGGAGGAACTGCTGCCAGCTGGGCTGGGCAGGAGAGGTGAGATGGAGACTTGGAAAAATGAATGGAAGAATTTTGCCACTTCATAAAACCGATGTCACTGGGTGAATCATAGATCGTGCAGGGACTATGAGAGCTGGCAAGGCCTCCATGATTGGTGAGCTCTGGGCTGTGGCTAGGTTTTATGGGGGTCTACGAACCCATGAAATTGTGTGTAATTTTTCAGTGCGTATGTGCATTTCCCTGGGGTTACAGTTCATAGCTTTCATCAATTCTCAAAGATTAAGAGCCACTGGTCTGGTTCAACCCACTCATCATACAGAGGAGAAAACTATGGAGTCCTGGGAAGAGAAGGAACTGGTTGAGTTCCCCTCGTGAGAAGGGGCAGAACAGGCATTAGAGATTAGGAGACCCTGGCCAGATCCTGGCTGTGTGACCTTGGGTTGATCACCTCACCTCTCTTGAGTGTTTTACTACACTTGCAATTAAAAGGTCGTAGAGAGGATTAAACAAAGGAATTAATGGACTTCAGCCTCTACCCACAATGTTAACAAGTAATTCATTGTCAATAAGTATTCTTTGAGTCACTGAGTAACTTTGAAAATCATTCTTTTCAGCTATCTTTCATCCATTCAGCAAATATTTATTAGCTCTCATATACCAGGACCCTGGATGAACAAAGCAGGCCCAGTCCCTGCCCTCACAGAGCTGGGAGTTAAGTAGGAGATACAGTTAAGAAAACAGACCACAGTTATTGCTGTAACAATGAACTATTGCATTGTTGATGTAACTGTACTAATATAGTGTGATGAATGTCCTTACAGGGTCAGCACAGAAATCTGGGGGAGCATGGGGTGGGGACACCTAACCAGGGGTGGGGTGGGAGGACTCAGGAAAGATTTCTCAGAGGAGGCAGCAACTAAGCTGAAGCCTGAAGAAAAAGCAGGAGTTGGCCAGGAAAAGAGAAGGCTGGAACGTTGTACAGAGACAGTATATGTAAAGGTACAGAGGCAAAAGAAAGCTTGGTGCATTTCTTTAGGGAAGTAAAAATAGATCCGCCTTGCTGTTTTTGGCTGCTACAGTTAGCCAAGAGAAGCCACCGTGAAATCAGTGTGCATACCCAGCACATCTGCATCTTCTTCACCTTTCATCATTTATCTTTGCATTCATTTATTTAATGTTAGCACCTTTAAACAGGATCACCTCCTCCTCCCTGTTGATCCAAATGGTGCAGCCTCCCTCTAGCGAGCCTTGAGAACTCTATTAGAGCCCCTTCTTTAGAGGTGAGGAAGCTGGATGGGTAACTGACTTACATCAGGTGATGCTGGAATTAGAAGCCAGGCAGGGCAGTCTGGTGAGCTCACGTTATCAGAGGCAAACAATCATTGTATGGCTTCCTGGGCTGTCCCAGGCTGGCCAAGCTCCCTGGGTCACTGTCCTGCCAGGGACAGCCTGAGTGATCACCCCGGAGATGATTAATTCCTCCCTCTCTCAGCGGGCCCTGAGTCTGCAGCCAAGTGCTGCTGTCATCTCTTTATTCTTCTGCTCCACTGTTATTGAAAATCAATAAGCCGTCCAAGCCGAATGAAGTTCAGTGACTGGGACCGAGTCCATAAATCAAATAAAAGCTAAACTATATTTAAAAAGGGAAATAGGAATAAGAAGACTGCTTTGAGATGGAGGTGGGGTCCCAAGAGTCTGTTAACAGAGGCAAAGAGGTGACTGAGAAACTGGTACTACTTGGCCAGGGGGTAGGGTGTAGGGCTGGAAGCACCTCAGGGAACGCTTTATTCAGCCCCCTCTTTTCCAGATCAAAAGATGGAGGCCCATAGAGGAGAATTCCCCTCTGGTTGCACAGTGAGAGGCAGAGCCGGCTGCAGATCCAGGGCCAACTGGTGTTCTCCCTCTACCAGCTGGCACTCAAATCAATGAGAAACAACAGCTGAATTGAAGTGAATTTAAGAGAAAACCAAAGAGAGAGGCTCTAAATTTTTCTGTTGTCAAAGCTATCACTCTTTACCTTTATATCTTCTGCCTTTAATGTTATGCTTTGAAGTCCTCAGCAAAGATGTCTGTTTTCCAGATAAGGAGTAGGCAGAATAATTCCTGGAGCTCATGTGGGGCTGGGAATTCTTTATGTCTCCACCAACCAGAGTAGAAAGATCTTCTTACATGCGAGACATTGAGTAGGGTCCTCAAAAGGGTATTACCTTACTAATGATGCCAAAGTAACCCTAGATTAAAGGCTACACCACAAGCTTTGAAAGGGTCTAACTGATTTGTGCTCCAGAACAAAATCTAATGGTATTTAAAGGAATACAACAAAATCCAGCAGTCAACAATGTGAAATTTGCAATGTCCAGCATCTAATAAAAAATTTCTGAGCAGGCAAAGAAGTAGGAAAATATGGTCTGTAACCAGATGGAAAACTAATCACTGTAAACCAACCAAGAAATGATGGAGATGATAGATATAGCACAGAACATTAAAAAAAGCTATTGTGATCCACATGTTTTAGAAGGTGGAGGAAAATGTGACCAAGAAGAGGAGAAAAATGGAAGTTTTAAAAGTTTTAGATCCAAAAGGAATTTCTAGAAATGGGAAATATAATATCTGAAATAAAAAAAAACATGGGATGTTATTAACACCAGATTAGACTTTGAAAAAGGAACGATCAGTGAATTTGAAGCTATAGGCTTAGAAACATGTTTACCATATGATCCAGCAATCACACTCTTAGACATCCACCAAGAGAAATGAAAACATCCTCAGATGAAGGCTTGAATATTCATTGCTTTGTTCATAGTAAAGAACTGGAAACAACCCGATTGTCTATAGACTGATGAAGGGATAACGTAATGTGATATATCCACTCAATGGAATGGAATATAATATAATACTTAGCAGTAAAAGGAATGAACTAGTACTCCTATTTGCAATAACATAGGTAAATCTCAAAAATATGTTGCTGATTACATTCGTATGAAATTCTAGAAAAGGTAAAACTATTATAATAGAAAGCCAATCAGTGGTTGCCTAGGATAAGGAATGAAGAGTGGGAATTGACTGCAAAGAGGGATGAGGGAAATTTTGGGGATAATGAAAATGTTTTCTGTCATGATTGTGGAGGTGATTACATGATTGTACACATTTACCAAAAGTTATTATATTGTATGGGTGGTGGGAGGTAGAGATAGGTGTAGTTAGAAAAGAGTAGCATGAAGGATCTTTGGTGATGGAACTGCAGTATCTTGATTGTGGTGGTGGGTACACCAAGCTACACCTGGGATAATATTCTATAGAACTAAGTACACACACACACACACACAAATGAGGACAAGTAAAACTGGGGAAATCTGAATAAGAGAAGTGGGTGTTATCAATGTCAATATCTGAGTTGTGATACTAAACTATAATATTGTGAAATGTTACCATTGGGGGAAACTGGGGAAAGAGCACATGGGATCTCTCTGAGATATTTGTTGCAACTACATGTGAATCTATAATTATCTCCATAAAATTTCAGTTAAAACTCATTGTACGGATAAAATTACTAAATTGTATGCAAATTATTCCTCAATGGGGCTGATTTTTTTAAAAGTTCCATATGATCTTCTAAAACAAAGTGATGCTTCTCTTTATACCCTGCTCTTTCATGAGAGCTTCAATGGAACTTTTGCTCCATTTGTATGGAAAATTATAAATTAGGAATAGTTAGAAGTTTAACATGGTTTTTCTTAACACAAAGCAAAAATGATTGATGATTTGTCTATTTCTAAACTAATAAAGATACTGTCTTAAGTGAAATTCCTAAACTACTCCATGGAAATATAAATATCCACTCATATTTTCTTGTCACTTCATGTTTTCCATTTAGATCTTGTCTACAAAAGAAATCTTTTGGTCTATGCTATAAAAAAAGGTTTTTTTCTAAAGGGTTAGCTAATAGTCCTGACATCACTTACAATGTAATCCATTCCCCTCAACCCGCCCAACATACATGTTTAAAAAATTGCCTTTATCGTATACTAAATTTGCATCAAATTTGTGTCTATTTATGGGCTCTACTTGGTTCCACTGAGCTGAATGTACCAAAAATTTTTTTACCAGTATTTCCCTGTTTTCTTTATTGCAGCGTTATAAGTTTTAATGCCTGGTAGCATGAGTTTCTTCATTTACTATTTATTTTCAAAATGTTCTTAGCTATCCTTGCACATTTATGAACTTCAAAAACATTTTGCCAAGTTTTCATATATCCTGTGGATTCCTACTGATATTTTATTAAATTCACTGATATTTTATTAAATTTGAGGGAAATTGACCTCTTCATATTACTAACTTTCTACCCAAGAACATGTCCAAGGCCACCACATTGCACAACTCTAGGTGGCACCATTACATTGGAGTCATGAAGTGTTAGACGAGGTGAAGATACATTTTTTTCATTCATTCAGGTTGTCTTTACATCTCTCAGTAAAGCATTACAGTTTTTGTCATATGAATCCTGTGTATTTCTTGTTATGTTAATTTCTGGGTCATTCATATTTTTTCTACTGTTATGAATGGGCTATTTTTATCCTCTGGATTTTCTCCCATGTTATTGCTAGTGTATTAAGAATTTTTTTTTTTTTTTGGAGGGGGGGAACTGACCGCTTTCTTGAATATTCTCATTCATTCTGGCATAGTTTTTTAGTTGATGCTTTTGGATTTTCGAGCTAGAAAATTATATCTTCTGAAAATAATATCTTTGATTCATTCTTTGTGCTTTGTGCTTTCTCTCTTTGTTTAAGACTCAATTGGCTGTCCTCTGTTAAATGAGGGTGGTGATCGCAGGCATTCATGTATTGTTCCCGCCCACAATGGGGCATTTCACTTTGGGTGTGATATTGGCTCTCTGCAGGAGATAGATATTCATTTCAGCTAAGGAAATATCTTTCTATTCCAAATTTTCTAAGAGTATTTAAAATTTGGAATAGAGGTTGAATTATGTTCTTTTGTTGCATTTTCAAAATAATCACGTGGTATTTCTCATTTGACCTATTAGTAAAATGAATTATATACCAAGAGATTTATATCAAACCATTCTTGGTTTCTTAAAATAAACCTTATTTGGTATTATCATTTTTATACACTTCTGAGTTTTACTTTCTCTTACTTGATTTGAGATTTTAAAAAATCTATAGGCAAGCATGCTCTATTGTGACATTTCTGTTAAGCTAGCAAATCACTGATATACTGGGTTTATAGAAGGAGTGGGAAAGATTTCCACATTTTCCTTTGGTCTGGAACTATTTAAATAGCATGGGAATTGTTTCTTGAAGGTTTAGAGAAATTTACTTATAAAACAGTGTGAACTCTTAGCCTTATTTGGTAATGGTTCTTCAATAATTGTGTTGTTTTCTTCCATAGTTTCTCATTTCCTTTCTTCAGTTAATTTTGCCAATTTCTATTTTCTCACAAGATTATCAATTTCTCCCAGTTTTAAAGATATTTAGCATAGAGATATACATAGCGTCCTCCTGTAACTATAAAAATCTCACCAGTATCTTTGGTTTTGTCACCCTCTCAATTTCAATGCCATATTTTCTGTTTTCCCCTTTTTATCTTTATTACTTTTTCCTGAAGTATGTATAACTTATTGCACTTTTTGAAGAAACTGCTCTTGGTTTTATTAATCACTCTATTAGGTTTTTGGTTTTGAACGTGTTCATTTTTGCTTTAATCTTTATTACTTTCTTATTATTTTCCATAGGTTTATTTTCTTGTTTTTTTTCAAACTGCTTGAGTTAAATGTTTAGGTGACTAATTTTTCTTATTTCTTTTAAAAATATACCATGAAATTCTTTCTGAGGATGACATTGACTCTGAATTTTAATATGTAACATTTTCATTTTTTGCATTTCCTTGTATGCACTATATTTTAATTTCCATTTTTTTTCCTATTTAAAATTTTATTGCTAAAATAAATCCTTTGTAATAGGGACTTCCTGTAAGTTTGGCTGAAGACTCAAAGTCTGGAAATAAAACCCCCACATTCTGATGTTAGAAGCCAGACTATCTCTACAGGACTTGTAAAGGAGGCATCTGGAAATTAAGTTTTGAAATCTTAGCCCAACATCCACCTTGAGTATATAAAAGGGTTGAGAGTGAAGAATCTGGGAGAGAACATTTCTTTGAGAAACTTTTGGGAAGCATTTGCACTCCCCTCACCTGGGGGAGCCTAGGAATGTTTCTCCTCACCTCCATATGTGTCCCCTAGAGTCTGGGGGCAGTGGCCTGGGAATGACTGATTCCTGGAAGATGCAAAGCCCTAAGGTGGAGGCTGCCCACCTGAGGGGGCAGAAAGAAAGAAGACTGCATAAGGACCGAGTTCATTTCTGCCAACAGAAGGGGGCGAGGATGCACGTGTTTTCTCATGGACCTGCTGTGGGTTACATGGGGGAGACTTGACTTGGGGCCATCTTAATATATACTTTGCCCCAAAAGTCCTCTTGGAGGGTCAGTGGACCCAACAAAGATAATGTGGGGAAAATGGACCACTGGATAGCCCAGGACTTAGGGTTGAAGTCAATTGGAGTCAGTTGGAGATGTAAGCGACCAGCCGGAGACAGGCTTTTTCTGTCCTGGAGATTGTAATAGCAGGGTCTCGGTTAGGGAGATCTCTGTGAAACCCAAAAAGTGCCACCAAGCCCAGAGGACACCAACACTAATCCATGCAGCACCAGCTGCCTCAGACTGCACAATTTCCCCTGACGCCTGCTGCCTCTTGGCTCGACCAGAGCCAGAGGCCAGGAAGCTGCTGGGACAGAGTAGGAAGGGGAGTATGACAGAGGCACTTGTGCCATCTCCCCCCTGCAGGCTTCCCACCCCTGACTGAGCAAGGGAGAAGAGATGCTTCAACTGAAGATAGAGCACATTTTAATCACTGAAAAGAGACAGGCAATTTTTGTGACTTAAAGTGGAGGTTTTTTTGTTTGTTTATTTTCTCCAAGGATGACTGAAAGTGTTGAGGGACACATGTCCTGAGATTTCATCCAAGGACTGGAGAAGAAGTAATCAACACAGAACTAATCTAAAGAGACAGCAGGGAGAAAGAATAAATTTCTTTTCTGCTTGTATCTTACTTAATTTGGCCTGTTCGACAAAACAGCTACGGCTTATTAGGTTATGGTAGGAGAAGATGGCCTGTAGAATCCCAGCTTCTGGAAACTGGGGGGCTTCCTTCATGGTAGACATTTTTCTTTGGCTGCTCAGTGTCTGAACCCCTTTCTGTGTTTGGCATCGAGTGTGCCTAACACCTGCTTTCCTGGCCACCCTTGCTACTAGAGTCTACACTCAGCCAAGCCGATACAGCTGCCCTGGACAGGGTCTGTTGAGACAAAGGAGTAGGACCCTTGAAAATCCACTTGTGGATATGAATGGTGGCAACACTGAGTTTCCAGGGCCAGCAGCAGCAGCCAAGGCCAAATGCCAGTGGTCCAAGTGGCACATCTGGGGTTCAATCCTGGTGGCCATGGGGTCTTGCCCAGGCTGGTCTTGTGGCTGAATTCCTGGCTGCTGTTTGGTCTTCCTTTTCCTTGCCTGTTTTCCAGTCCTGATTAAAATTCTTCCTGACAATGTCAGCAGCAGGGAGACAGACAATAAACACAATGAATAAATAAATTTCCTAGTACATTTGAAAGTGAGAAATGCTGTAAAGAGAAATAAGGCAGAGCAAGAAAAATAAGGAGTGAGCTGAGGTGTGTGGTCAGGGCCCCACTGAGAAGGTGATGTTGAGCAGACTTAAAGGAAGTGAAGGAGTATGCCATGTGGATATCTGGGGTGCTGCAAGGGTGAAGGTCTTGAGATGGGAGTGTCTGGAGGGTTCAAAGTACAGCAGAGACACCAGTGTGGTTAGAGTAGAAGGAGGAGGTATAGTTAGAGAGGTCACAGAGCCAGCTGCAGTGACCTTGTGTTGAACTTTGAGTGAAGTGACAGGCATGAATGGTTATGAGCAAAAAAGTGCCATGATCTGACTTATGTTTGAAGAGGATCACTGGGTGGCTGTAGGGAGACTAGGGGAGAAGGAGGGAGACTAGACGACAGGCTGTGGCTATGTTCCAGGCAAGAAAAGATGGTAGCTTGGACTTGGGTGATAGCAACGAAGGTGATGAGATGAAATCAAATCTAGGATCTATGCAGAAAGGAGAGCCAACAAGATTTGCTACAAGGAGTCCAGATGGAGTCCAAGGTCACTGGCCTGAGCCACTGGAAGATGGAGCTGCCATTTACTGAGAGAGGGAGAACTGCGTGTAGCACAATTTGGGGGATGACTGGGACATCGGTATTGGACATTAGACTTTGAGACAACTCTTAGATATCCAAGTGGAGATGCTGAGTTGGCTGTTATAAATCCAAGCCTGGGGTTTAGGGGAAAGTTTTGGTGTTGATGTCAATTTGAAAATCATTAGCAACTAGATGGTATTAAGTCTGTGAGACCAGGGAGTTCATCTCAGTGTGGAAAGTGAAGAGAAAAGGTCCAAGGACTGGGCCCTGGGGTACATCAGTTGTAAACAACAGGGGAAGAAGAGGAACCAGAAAAGAAGATTGAGAAGCTGCATCCAGCAGGGGGAAACCTGGAGAGCGGAGATTCCAGGAGGCCAGATGAAGAAAGCCTTTCCAGGAGGTGGGACCGTTCAACTGTCAAGTGCTTTTGATAAGTCATGGAAGATGACAGAGGATTTACCCCTAGCCTTCAAGGTGGGAAGGTTACTGGTGACGTCATATGCTCCCAATGCTTGATATTGTCAGGCTTCTCCCGCTAATCTGGTGGGTGTGAATAATATCTCATTGTTGCTTTAATCTCGCCTGAGATTTACAAGGCTGTTTTCCTTGAGATTCTGGGCATAAATTAAATAGGAAAATGGTGTCTGTGGGGTGGGCACTGAAGTTGTGGCACCCTCACTGCTCTTGTGTGACTGTAGGTTTTTCAAGGGTCAGATGGCAGAGAAGGTTCGAAGGGGCTTCCTGTCTGTTTTAAGTAATTCTGTGTTCCCTGAGATGAACCTGTGAAGGTTTTTTGCCATCTGCTTTACCTGTCTTATCATTAGTTGCATATTCTCTCAGATTTGGAAAGTAAGTTTTCTGTCTACTTTGTCTTCTGTGCATTTGTGATTTTCAGTGCTCTGCTTTCATCATTGTATTAGTGAAAACATGGTGGGGGGTGGAATGGGGGGGTACTCCCCAAGTGCCATTTGTAACCAGAAATCTCCTAGAAATATTTAAATTTTTTAAGAAGTCCAAACCACCTCTTTCCAAACTGCTTTGTGTTTTAAATATCCATCTCATAGACACACTCCTGCTGACTTAGCTATTGAAAAGATTTTCAACCGTCCTGAGTATGATGGTTAATTTTGTGCATCAACTTGCCTAGGCCATGGAGGGCCCAGACATTTGGTCAAACGTAATTCTGGGTGTTTCCGAGAGGGTACTTTTGGATGAGGTTAACGTTTAAATCACTAGACTGAGTCAAGCAGATTGCCCTTTCTAATGTGGCGGCCTCATCTGCTCAGTGGAAGGCATGATTAGAAAAAAAAGGCGAGCCCGCCCCTGAGTGAGGAATAATTCTGCCAGAGGGCCTTTGAACTGGAACATCAGCTCTTCCTGGTTCTGCAGTAGAGTACTGGCCTTGGGATTTGAACTAAGACATCAGCTCTGCAGTCTGGATTTTCCAGTCTTCATAAGGTCCAAACTTCAGGTTCTGTTTCTCAGGAGAGCCCTGACTAATACAATGAGGAAAACAGAAGGGGCCCACAACCTTTGCCAACGCGGGCACTGCCAAGTGGCCTGGGTGCCACAAGGCTTCTCCACCCACCCCCCTGCGGTGCCTGGCACAGGTGGGGCGTACACATTGGCCTTTCAGGCCTCCGTCTTCCTGTGTCATCTGTGATGAGTTGGACTGAAAGATCCCTGAGGCACTTTCAGCTCTAATCTCCCAGGTGATCTGAGATGCTGAGAAGTGAACGAAACCAAGCCTCCACACCACTTTCCACCTCCCAAATCAGCAGTGGGCAATGACCACTCAGGCTCCACCCCCCAAAAAGGATAACAGTGGATGCTGGCAAGGATAAGCAGGAGAAGGCATTCTGAGCAGAGGGCACAGCACAAGCAGAGGCAAGAAGGGGGACGTCACTCCTCGCATTCAGGGAGTTAGGGTCACCCTTTGTGGTTTCTGAATCCCCTTCACACCTTCCTCAGAACCACGCTGTGGCATCGACATTTTAATGCTTATTTTATAGGGAAGGAAACTGAGGCTCAGAGGGCAGAAGCTACTTCCCTGGGGTTAGAAACCTGAAAATCATCAGGGCTGAGATCTGAATCCAAATCTGTCTGTGCTCATCCCTAGACACCACAGAGCCCTAGAAGCTGTATGACCCAGCGTATCTGGTCAACTAATTTGCATGATCCTAATGACAAATGAGGATGGAATTCATTAGACTGACCATACAGTGGTTCTGTCAAAGTGGGTGAAAAACAAATCCATCATTTCTTGATCTGAGGTGTTTTTATTTTGATTCCGCCACCCGCCTGCCTCCTGCAAAGCCTGAGGAGGAGACATATTTTGATTCTAACAGCCTGTGTACATCGGCGCCCGCCTGCACACGCACAAGGTGAAGGAGAGATTATAACTTTATTCTCGCTTGGGGGCAACTGGTTATGTCTGGAAACATTTGAACATCCCATAAAGCTCATTTCTTTTGCAAATGAGTCAGATAACACAGAACACTTCAAAGTGAGATTCCGTTGGGCTTTCCATCTGGCTGGCCTCTGGGGGAATGCGTCTTGCTGCCTTTGTTAACCAGGTCCTGGGAGCTAGAATTTTATGCTGAAATACAAATAACTGTGCATTAGTGGGGAACAAAGCCAAGATATGATCTCAACTGCATTTGGAGTAAAATTCCCCGACTCCCTCCACAGCTCTTCATCTTTGACACATTTTCTCACTCCAACCAGCTGTGCTCCGTTGTGCCCTGCACCTAGGAAGGCAGGCATGGCAGAGTCCTGGCTTATGCACCCTGTCGCTGATTGCCATGTGTTCTTGGATAGCACTCATCAGCAGGGGCCTCTCTTCTCTGGATATGTACCCCCAGAGCCTCCACATCCCCAGAACAGTTCCCTGGAGAGTCCTGCAGACCCCCGTCCTTCTAGTTGGCGGATCTGGACAGGTTAAGACCATTTTCCCACCCTCTTGTGGTGAGCGTTACGGATGTTAAGTAGGTGCTATCCATTTGGAACATCTGTATGAATTCTGGAAGTCAGAGCACAGATCCTCCATTTCCCAGGCCCCTCCTTGCTGTTCTCTTGGCCGACGAGATCAGGAAACCCGCGGTCTCCTAACAGCTGCATGCCCTGTCTGCTCTCCAGATCTCTAGTACACAGGGCCTTCTGCATCAATGGTGGCAGCAGGGACATCTCAACTTTTTAATATAAGCAGAATCTGGTGGTGTCTCCAAGGCTTTAGTAACCCCTGGGCATTGGGTCTGTGTTGTCTTAAGGATTCTTCCTGGAGGCTGGCCCGAACCCACTCCTGTAGCCCTCCCAGTGGCTGGCTAAGTGCCCCTGCCCTGGTCAAATCCCTTCCTGCCTAGGATGCCACTTCCTGCCTAGAGTGGTTTGCGTTCCCTGCACTGAACCTCCTTCATGCACCTCTGGCCTCCCTTCGATAAGAAATTCAGTCTCCTCCTGAATATTTCTTAAGATTTTTGTATGTTCAGTGGGGGACTTAACATGTGCTTGCCTTTCCCTGCCACCCTTGGTTTCAACTTTCCATAATAGCGTCCACTTGGCCCCCCTCTGGTTACCTCTACTCCTTGAATTAGTCAGGGTTCTCTGGAAAAACAAAACCAGTAGGATGTGTCTATGCATATATATATACACACACATACATACACACACATATATACACACACATATATGCACATGTGGGAGTGTGGAGAGAGAGGGAGAGATTTATCTTAAGGAATTCGCTCACATGATTGTGGACGCTGGCAAGTCCACAACCTGCAAGGTGGGCCCGGCAGGGTAAGATCCATGATGAGTTCTAGTTTAAATCAGGAGGTAGTTTGCAGTCAGAATTCCCTCATCTCTCAAAGGGAGGGTCATCTTTTCTTAAGGTATTCTACTGTTAAGATGAAGCCCACCCATCATGTGGAGGCTAATCTGCTTCAATCAAAGTCTACTGATTTAAATGTTAACTCACCTTAAAAACACCCGCACAGTGTTGGATCTGAGTACTGTGGCCTATTCAAGTTGACAGGTAAAGTTGACCGTCACACCATGTCTCCATCCTGCTCTTTGGACCACTCCAGTCCCCCGTACCCCATCTCTCTCATTCCTCAAAGCACCATTAGCACAAAAGCTGAAGGGACATCATAGAACAAGAAGCAACTTTAAATTGCCTGCCAGACGTTACTGTGCTCAGGTTCACTGACCATCCCTGCCCCAGGGAGGCCCTTTCAAGCTGTCTCTCTCCTTGGCTTCTACCTACTGCCCTGTTGATGGGACCACTTCTCTTCTCTGAGTCCTTCCCTCCTCTCCACACTTGCAGTACTTGGGAAATTCTCATTGCTTTCTTATGTGGAGAAATTTTGTTCTTATAGTCTCAAATTTTGCATTCCAAATTATGCCCTTGGCTTTACCTATCACAAGCGGAAGTCTTAGTAACAAGTCCCCTGGACGAGTAGAAGCTACTTAGGAAGACACTTGGGAATTAGTGACACTGTTGCCCTGCTTGGGCCCAGCCCTTCCCTGGCTGAGAGCATCCACACCAAGGCTCACCACGTCCATGCTGTCCACAAGTCCTGGTTGCATAGGGTTTCTTTGATGTGCTCCACCAATCTGTGGGTTCCTGATGAGTCACAGATGTCCTTTGTGCTGCCATCACCCCCACTTCTGCAGCAGAATAGTGGGTGTGGTTGGGCATCCACCCTGGACCCTGGGGCTTTTCAGATGAACCTTTCCTGGACCTTGTTGATCTCCAGGCTCCAGAACCTTGGATGTCAGAGATCAACTTCCAGATGAGGAATACCTGCCTGAAGCTCCTTTTACATGGCCACCTGGGTTCCCATGGTGGGTTCTAGAGTCTTCAACACCCCCCTGTCTTCCTTCTCCCATTAGCATCGTGTGAGAGTCCTCAGCTCCTATGAGCAGCCTGAGCTTTTGGGAGGGTTCCAGCAGCCCCCTGTCTGGGCTGCCTGGCCAGCCTCCTCTGTTCAACTCCTGCTTAGGACTGCCCCCGTCAGGTCCCACCTAGCTCCCATTCACCAAGACTTCTCTCTTTGTGGTGTTGGGCAGGGGTCTGGGCAGCTTGCCACCCCGATGGGAGTGAGGGTTTAGCCAGGTTGACTGTGGTGTGCAGCTCCAGGAGAGGTTCCTCATGGGGTTAAGGGCCAGAGTGACAGTGGGTTGTGCCATCAGAGGGTGGACCCCTGGGGGAGCTGGGCAGAGGGTTGCTCTGTCCACTTCTCTTGATGCTTGAAGTCCAGTACTCACTCTTTCCTTCTTGCAGCTTGGCATTCTAATCCTAGCAGCTAACGTGGTGGCTCGTTGACTCACAATTGGGGTTGGCTCGCTAATGCTGTTGGCGGCAGTGCCAGGGCAGTCTGACCCCACCCACCCCTGCCACACCTTGCTTAGTGCTCTCAGTATGGGCACCCTGAGAAGATAAAGGGCCCTGCTTCTGCTCCTGGCACCCTGGGGGGTTTCTCCAGGCATCCTCTCCCTACTGACCACAAATCAGTAAGACAGGTCGAGACTCAGACAGACCTGGGTTTGAGCCCTGGCTGCAGCACTTGGAATGCATGTGGTTACACTCTCAGGGCCTCAGCTGCCTGATCTCAAAGTAAGTAGCCAACCCCTAGCTGGCAGGGTGGTTCTTGGATATGATGTGAGGGGCTTAAGGAGTATTCCTTTGTGCACGTCCACATCCTGGGCCCAGAGAAGGACTGGGGATGGACCAGGGAGCACACAGTGCTGGGATATAATGAGACAATGTCTGTGAAAGCCCTCAGCATAGACTAGGTACTCATCACTGAACAGGCAGAGGCTGGGGCAGAGAGAACCATCACAGGTACCCAGGTCCCCCACCTCCCGGGCCTCTACTTGGCCCTATGCACCCTGCCAGGGTCAGCATTTGCCAATCAGTGGACCACAGAGATCTCATGAAATTTGCATTTGATCCAAGACATGTGGCATCCTCACCAGCCCTTGGACATGTGTCTGCTTGGTCTGTTTCTTGGCCCAAGGAGTCTCCTTATTCCTTAGCTCCTCCCAAAGACCCAGGATTCTAGGCTTCTGCAGGTAACAGGACATTCCCTCTGCCTCAGGAGCTCCTTCCAGCCATGGCTTGAGGCTTGAAGAGGAAGCCCCAGGAGGCTGCACAGTGGGGCAGGGAGAGGAGCAGGCCAGGCTAGACTCTGGGATGCCATCCGGACTTTGCCCCTCACCTGTGGTGGGACCAGAGGCAAGTCGCAGCTCATGCCACCTGAGAGGTTACAGGGTCTCAAGTACCAGCCTCTGAGGTATTTGTCCCCTCGCCTCCTGGGCACAAAAAAGGGAAAACCCACCTGAGTCCTCAGGAGTCCTGCTTATACTTACACACCAAACTTACCAAAACATTGGTCTTGTAAGAGGTCCCATTAGCATGGCCTTCACTCCACCATCCCTCCCACTTAGCCTGCTTAGTCTAAACTGCCTCACAGAAACCTAACACCCAGGACAGAGGAGGTGGAGTTGAGCATAAGCCCATGTGAAAAGTCCGAGGGACGTGACCCCACCCCGGGTTGTGGATGTGGTGAGAGTGGGCACTGCCCAGGACCATTCCCAAGGCTCGGGTCTGTAAATCCTGGCTCTTCAGTTTGAACATTCACGTGCTCATGCAGAGCCTCTTGCCCTTTTCCAGTTGTGCTACAGCACGAATTCAGGACTTCTGGCCATCCTGCCCACCCTTTGCTTCAGAGATACTGTTAAGCTACTTTATAATTAGGAAAGATAAAAACCCGCAGGTATGCCTTAACACACAAAGCAGCGGGTGTGCTTCTTGAGTCTCCAACATTAAACAACTCTTCCCCAGCTGCTTGGATCCAACCATTTCACTTTCTAACAGTTGTTTTTACATATGAGGAACATGCCGACAGGTCAAAGATGAGCTGAATGATTTCCAGACACAAAAGAACAAAAAAGATCCAAAGTGTAGAGAGGATAATCGGAGGCCCCAGCAGCTGGCTGAACTGTCTGGCTCTGCAGCTTTCGGGGAATTGTGAGAAAGAGGGAGATGTGTCCTGTAGAGGCTGGGCCCTGGAAACTTCTCTGGCCCTGACATGATTGTTTGTTTTTTCACCATCAGCCTACCAGAGGTGGGTTCACAGGTTGTGGAAGTGGGAAGTTAGTTTAGACTCATTGGGCCCAATTCCTTCATTTATGGAAACTGAGGTTCAGAGAAGGAAGAGCTTTGGTTTCAAATGTCAGTACCCAGAGTTTTCCTGACTTCAGGCCAACCTGGTATCAAAAGCCCTTCTAGGACATGCTCCTTGTCCTAGATTTCTCTCATTGCTAATAAACTTGTGGTCCTCCCTAAAAGAGAAAGCTTGTCTCCACTGCTGGGTCCAGGGAAATTGAAAAATAATGCAATGGCCCTCCGCCAACACCCAGCACTTCTCTCACTACAGCACCTAATTCTAGCTTTTGATGGAGGAGCTGAGACCCAGAGAGGTGACATCATTTGCTCCGATGGTAAAATGAGTATAATGAACCCATGAAGGAAATCAAAGGGCTGTTTGACAACCTTTTCCTTCTTTCCCTCCCTTCTTCCTCCCTTCTTTTCTTCCTCCCCTCTTTTCTTCCTTCCTTCCTTCCTTTCTTCCTTTTTTCTCTTTTCTTCTTTCCTTTTCCCTCTCTGAGAAAAAAAAGTTTAAATATTTCAAGAATATTCACTCCCAAGAATTGCCCGAAACATCTGGACCAGTAACAAAGTTATTACAATTTCAATACATAGAATGTATTTTAAAATATTTAAAATGAGGTTTCACTGTGTTAAGATCAGTAACTTGTTAAGTAGCCTTTAAGATCATTTTCTATATTATGATATTTTACATGAAGATAAATCTCCAAGTTTAATTGTATTATTTCCACATGGTTTTCCATAATTACATATATTTGATGCCTTCTAAAGCCTTACTAAATATCACTGAAGATATTTATCCCTTTTTGTTTTCTAAGTGTAGCCCCTATTCAGCAAACATTTAGCAAACACTGATTGTGTGCCTGACCTTGCACAGGTGTGCAGGTGTGGAGGTGAAGTCTCGGCTGCCACCTCTGAGGGGCTCACAAGCTAAAGGGTACACAGACAAGTGAATAATGGAAGGAAGCAGGTATCCCAGGTGCTGTGAAGAGGGTGAGGGGTGCAGAGGCAGGTGAATTCCACTGGCAGGGAGCAGGAGCGAGGCAGGGAGGAAGGGTGGAGACAGCCACAAATCTGAATCTTGAAACAAGCAGGAGCTGGAAAGGGTAGCTTAGGCAGCAGGAGCACAAGGGAAGTCTCAGTGGAGTTGAAGAACGTCATCGTGTGTCTGGGAAACAGCACATGGTTCCTTCATGGGACTGGAGCACAAGGCACAGGGACAGGAAAGGGGAAGAGGAGCCAGGAAACTGAGACGCTGAAGTCACACAACTGAGCTGACCCTCAGGTCCAGGACTGGAACTCTCCAACCATTCTGCCTCTTTAGCAAATCCCAACGTCCTGATCAACCTGCACCTCACTGCCCTGTGATCTGCACACACAGGGACCCCCAAGGAGCAGACCATTAGGGCAGGTCAGTACTAAACCCCCACCGGACCTGGCAGATCCAGCCCCAACCACCAGGCTCCCAGCCGATGAAAACAGCCCTCATAGGGCTTCAGTGACTGTCTGAACCATGCAGGGTTGGCTTGCCTCTCTCCAAAGACTCTCAGCAATGAGATACAAAAGCCAAAGCAAAACAAAAACTTTACACTCTGTGAGTCGAGCAGGTGGCCAGTTTGCCAGCCAGCTGCCTGACCTGGCCTTGGTGGCTTGTCCCACGCTAATGCCTGGCACTGGTCAGGAGGAGGGTTTGGGAAGAGGTTCTAGCAGACTTGCGTGCCTGGCCTCCCAGATGACTTCCAGCCCATGTGCCAGTGGGAAATCAACAGAGGTGGGTGGCCAGGGTGGGCAGCCTGGGAGGCAGAGCAGGTGGCCCTTACACAGCAGGTCTGGGCACTGTTGTAGAGGCTGTCAGGCTGCCAGAGTGAAAGCAGGAAACCCAGGCAGAGGTGTGCCCAGGGCACAAAGGTGGTCATGGGTGGGGGTGCTGGGTCAGATAGGCTCCACAGAGGCCTGGGACTGCATCTGCAGACTGGACATAGGGTATCTGGGGTGGTAGCCAATCCCCAGATCAGGTGCCACCCCTGCAGTGTGGAGGGGAGGCTGGTCCAGCACAAAGGAGGGCCAGGGAATGGGGGACAGAGTTCACCTATCTGAGAATAAGGGGGTGAGGGTGGAGGAGACCATCCCTAAATGGGAAGGCAGGGGATCCAGGGTCACTGACTCCCTGAGTGACTCTAGGCACAATCCCCCTCCTCTCTGGGCCTCAGTTTCCTTAGTGACATGATAGGGTAACTGTTATCTGTTCCACCTTCCACACAGGAGTCTTGTTAGAAGACGGAATCATGAGCCACGTAACAGATACAAAAGGATTTGTAAACGGTCAAGGCTGGCTGAGCCCCTCCAGCCCTTGTTCTCACTGAATCCCAGCCTGCGGCCACTCTACTATCTCTATGTGACAGGATTTAGTGGTGGGGAGGGATGCATGTGTCAGTGGTGGCCTGTCTTGAAGCTGCATTTCCATACCACCTACAAGGAAAAACCGTGAAAGTCTTTTAAACTAGGCAGAAAAGATTATTGGTTGTCCTACCCTTTCTTTCAGGCATTCTGCTCTTTTCATTGTTTTTGAGGAATCTTACCACTTTATAAATTATAGAAAACTGATAGTAACACACGATTCCTGTCTGTAGAAATGCAAATGAATTTTGTCCACTGGCGTTGCAGTGAGGATTGCTCTATAGGTAGTGACTACTTTTGTATTTATTTCAACATTGTTGATTGCCTATATGTGCAGTTCTGTGAGTCCTCCTTTGAACCTGTTGCAAAAGCTTAGAGTCCCTCATTAATTAATGAGTTAAAGTATTTGACACATGTTCTTTTTATATCTGTATGAGTATCATTGTATTGACTTTCTATTCCTGCATAACAACTCACCACAAATGTATCAGCTTAATGCAGCACATGTTTATGGAATCACCATTCTGCAGGCCAGAATTCCCAGCATAGTGTAGCTGGATTCTCTGCTCAGGGTCTGCTGGAATCCTGGTGTCAGCCAGGCTCTAGGGGAAGGCTCTGGGGGAAGAATCCACTTCTGAGTGCGTTCAGGTCATTGGCCAAATTCGAGTCTCTGAGACTGTAAGACTGAGAACCCCGTTTCTCTCTGGCTGTCATCTGGGGGCTGCTGTCAGCAACTGGAGATCACTTCTCTCCATTGGGAGATCACAGCACAGCAGTTTGCTTTCTTCTAGGCCAGCAGGAACATGTCTCACTGTTTTTCTCCCTCTGTGACCACCCAGAGAAAACACTCTGGTTTTAAAGGGATCTCCTGATGAAGTCAGGACCACCCAGAATAATCTCTCTTTTGCCATATAATGTAACATAATCGCGGGGCAATATCCTATTCACAGGTTCCATCGTCTCTCAAAGGGGAGGGGATTATACAAGGGTGAGAGTCATTGAGGGTCATTTTCAACTCTGGCCATCACAGATGATTTTCTCTAACAAAAAATACTTGAACACAATATGTAAAAACTGAAAGACCATCAAAGAATGGGAAGGGCCTGGTAGAGATTATGAAGGGGCTAAAACCTTCCTCTACAAGCCATCCCTTGGTATTGCCACTGACCCAAGCCCTGACCCGCTTGTCAGTGATGTTGAATTTGGCTGTCTGTCTCCCCAACCAGACTGGGAACTCCTCCCAAACCAGAATCTAGTCCCACCCAGATTTTACCTAATCTGCAGTCCATAAAGCAAGCCCTGGTGAGTGGTTTGGGGTCAGGGCGTGAGAGATTTTCTTCCCTATCCTGATTCTCCCTTTTGTTGATTTAAAAACCAAATACCCTTTAACACACAAAAATCTCTAGGGTCTAGAGTACAGTGGAGAAAGGGATGAAGAGAGGTTCCAGCAAGTAACCAGAGTGTAGGTCAAATGGGAACAAGAGACTCACAAGGACTAGCAGACCATGCCCTAGAAGATGAGACAGGATAGTTCTGATTCCTCTTTGCTGTGAGGATTCAACTTCAGGAAGGGCAGAGAATAGGACAGAATCACTGAGTGTTCCAACTGATCTACCTTCTTGGCTTCCACCACATCCTCCTCTACTGGAGGAAACTTCAGAAACCCAGAGCTTCACAACTTCTCCCCCACCCAAACCCCGGACAGCTCATTCCATCGTTGCTGGCTCTGTGCTTTAGCATGTGCTATTCCCTTTGCTTGGCATTTCTTCCTTCTCCCTAACCTCTGAAAAGGAACGTCTTTTCATTTTTTTAATACTCAAGTATCAGTCCCTCTGGGAAAACTTCCTTCAGAGGAATCACAGCAGTGGAAAGGAAATGGGCTTTGAAGTCAGAATTTTGCTTCTGCCACTTGCAAGCTGTGTGGCCTTGGGAAATTTATATAAGCTCTCTGAGCCTTTGTTTTATCTGTAAAATGGGCACAGTGCAATCTTTGATGATAAAGCTCATCTTAGTGACTGTTTACAGAACAGTAATAATAACAGTGACCATGTATCACATGTTTGCCATGTGCAGGACATCGTACCAGTTGCTTTAAATGCATTTTTCTTTTAGTCTCCTCAACAACCCAATGAAAGAAGTTCTGTTATTCCATTTTACAGATAAGGAAATCAAGGTTTAAAGAGGTTGAAACCAGTCTTACCAGTCTCAAGAGCTGAGGCTCTTAATCATTATGACATAGTGCCTTCTAGAAGGCACACAAAAAAATTGTCATTCCTTTCCCCTCTCTCTTCCCTCCATGCTCACCTCTGGACTATCAAAATTGCTTTCTCCTTCCTCTGGTTCCTCATAGCCCGTGTGCATCCAGTGCCTCTATGATACTATGGAAGAGATGGTATTGTTTTTTCATGTGTTTCCATCTCCTCCAGCGCTGGGGCTGGCACAGAGCAGGCACAGACTACCTATTATTCCAGTGAATTAATGAATCATCTTGAATCTTTTAAGGAAGTGGTCAGGTTATCATTAATATAATAAAATGATCGTGAACCATACATAAATAACGAGAGAAGACTGCCCCTTCCACTCCACTCCCTTCCCTCATGTTAGCTCAGCTGAAGCCATAGGCCCCACAGGAGCCCAGCAGCAGACAGATAAAAACATCAAGCCTGTTCCAGTTTCACACTAGCCCCTGGAATTTAATTTAACTCATACAGACATCAGTGTTGACACTCTTGGGGGCTCCCAGAGAAGCCTCACAGAACAGCTGGTAACAGCTGTGATGGGTTTCCCTTCACACCTCCGATTGAGCCGCAGGGGAATTCCAGGAAGGCAGGGCCCTGGAAACCATTTTATAGAAAGACACTCATCAACTCCCTGGACTTCCGTTTCGGAAGGAGCTGCCAAGATCACCCGGTGACCCCTTTGCTTTTAAAATAGCCAAATCGAGGCCAAGGGATTTCCTCAAAGTCACACGGCTTTCCCCAGTTTTGATGAAGCAGCATTAAGGTTGTAAATAGCCATAGCATTTCACAGCTTCAGGTGTGTGGTTCTTGTACTTAAGCGTCTGCCTTTTGCTTTCTTCTCCTGAGCCTTGAGGTTGGTGTACACCCCCACCAGCTAGGGGCAGACTTGGGGTAGTTAACATGGTTAAAGTGGTTCATCGGGCATGCAGTTTACACGGGGTCCAGATTATCATCTGAACTCCCCACTTTGTTATTTTTATATTAAATTCGGACTACTTTTTATATTAAACTGTGACTTTTTATATTAAACTATGACTTTTTGATATTAAACTCTGATTCTGAGAGCAGATATTGACAAAACCAGCTTTTAAAATGAAACAAATATAGAACATGTTTATTGTAATCTTTTTAATAATTTTCCACTACCAGCTGAATTTAACCCTGATCTTAGTCCACATGTTGATCAGAATTACAACTTCTAACTCACCAGGCATTTTGGTTTGGAGACCAACTTTCCTTGGAGATTTTCCCTCAACCTCAATCTTACAATTAAATTTTCTATGCTTGCTTGTTTTATAGCACACTGAATTCTGTCGACTCAATAAAAATTTTAAATATGTGTATTTATTAAGTATTCATCACAGCCAAGGATGGGGGTGAATGATTTCTGGAGTAGGGATCTACAGATATGAATAAGAGGTAGCCTTTGCCCTCAAGGAACTCATGATTAACTAGAGAGTAAAATCATTAACAGATCATTAAAAAACAAGGTGATGAAGGGAAAACAAGGCCAGAAATCATGACAGAAAAGGTTTAACTACATAAATATTTAAAATCTCTGTAAGGCAAATGATATCATAAATAAAACTAAAGTACAAATAACAAACTGAGTAAAAGCATTTTCAACATTTATTGCATACTAAAAGTTAATAGTGTTAATGTATAAAGAACTCTCCACAACCCAATAAAGAAATTAAAACAACCCAATAGTAACTGTGCAGAAGATTTGGACTAGAAATTCACTTAAAGAGAAATAGAGATATACAGTGCTCAAAGAAATTAAAAAGCAAAGAAATACAGATTAAAGCAACAAAAAATATATTTTCGCCTGTCAGACTGGCAAAACACTTTTAAAGATTGATCATGCTTAATGCTAATAAGATGGTAGAAAAATACATACCCAGTTGGGAAGGGGGTAAATTGAGAGAATATTTTAAAGTCAATTTGGCAGAATCCATCAAAAATTAAAATGTGAATATCCATTGACCCTGACATTCCACTTCTAGAAATTTATGCTGCAGAGTTCCTCCCTCAAATGCGCAAATATACACATCCAAAGTGGTTCACTGCACCTGCTTGTACAAGTGGAAATTTGAAACATCTTATATGTCTATTAGGAGATTTGTTACATGAATTAAGGTATAGTCATAAAATGCAATACTATATACATGTTAAAAAAGAATTGATATGAAAAGATATTAATATAAATTGAGTGAAAAAAACAAGAAACTATACAGTATGTATAATATATTCATAATTGTGTAAAAATCTAAAACATGAAAACAATCCTACAGATTATATGTATTTAAAAGGTATAAAAGGATATACACTATTATAGTGACTACCTTTGAGGAACTGGGATCTTGAATGACTTTTAAGATTTAATATACACACTTCTTTTTTGTTTGATCACTTATAATTAGGAAAATTACAAAAATGTGAAATAATATAATCTAACTCCTCTTGTGACTCCTGTCCTCCAAGTCTCTTCCCAAACACCATCTGGCTTGCCATGTTGGTTTGCCATGCAAAGACCTGTGGACATTGGGCTATGGTCCAATTGATTTTTGGTCCATGATCCTGGTTTTCTAGCTTGGGTGATGGGTTGATTATGGCAGGTGCGTAGAGATGGGGAACACAGGAAGAAGAGTTTATTTGTGGAGGAGGTGGGGATGAGAAGTATGGCTTTGGGCATGTTGGGTGAGAGGTGCCTGGGATCTTGATGGAAATGGTCAGCAGACAGTCTGGAGCCTGGGAAAGAGCTCTTGGAATTCCTTGCTTTAGGTGATTACAGAGGTCAAGACAGTGGATAGATGACATTGAGGTTACAGAGTGAGAGGAGAAGATGCCCCTGGATGTGGCAGTTTAGAGTCACTCTGGCCATCTTTCTGTCCCTTCAGCTCACCAAACTTGTCCCTGCCTTAAGCTGTTTTATATGATTTGAGACTTTATATATTTCTTATCAATTACTCCTTTTATCATTATGTAATGACCACTTTTATCCCTAAAAATACTTTGGGCACTTTGGTCCAAATATCTACATCACTTTTCTTTGGGTCAGTATTCACCTAGACAGAATTTGTATAAGGATTTTTATAAGAATTTCAAATCTGAGAATTTCTATTCTTTCATCAGAGACTTTGGTCTATTTACATATGTTATTACTATCAATTTTCTTAGATTTATTTCTACCATCTTATTTAAAGCTTTGTATTTACTGTACTTTTTTTTTTTTGCCTTCTGTCAGTAAAATTGAATCTTCTTTTATTACATATTTCCCTTCCATTCATTAAGAAATGATACATACTGTTTCTACTTTTATTGGCTACCTTTAATTTTTTTTAATATGCATATCGGGTAGTATCAAGTTAATCACTACCTATACCTTCTTCCCAGACAATATGGGACCTTAGCATAACTTGGGTTTCAACATACCCCTCCTGTCCTGTTGTTCAACAGTTTAGTCACATTTTATTTTTATATCTTCCAGATTATTATTCATATTTTATACATTCACTGCATATTTAGATTTAACCAAATGTTTACTATTTCTTTTCTCCATATAGAGTCTTATGAATTTCTTTTTCCTAAAATATATCCTAGCATAATTCTTTCAGGAAGGGTCTATTTGTGGTAAACTGTCTCAGTATTTATCTAAAAAGATTTTATTTCAACCATTCTTAAAGCCTGATTAGTTTTATCCTTAACCCTAACTCTAACTGGGAATTTAATTTTTTTTTTTTGAGTGAAGGAGTGAGTTATAGAATTCTAGGATGATAGTTATTTTCCATTGTCTTATGGATTTTATTATTGCTGTTGAGGAGTCTGCTGTCCTCTGTCATTTCTAGTGAGTCTCTGGTTGCTTTAAAGATCTCTGGTCTTCTGTAGTTTCATTCTGGCATATTTAGAATTTTTAAAAATCTTGTTTGGTACTTGTACTTACTGAATCTGAATATTCTTGCTGTTCATCAATTCTGGGATATTCTCAGCCATTATTTTGAGATTTCGTGTTTATCTTTAATTATCAATTATTCTCAGACATCCTAATAGTGCCTCTCCCAATTCCTCTCAGTTCTAACTTTATGAAGTACCTATTAAATGTATGTTGGAGCTACTCAAATTCTCCCCTCTGTAGAATGAACTTCCCGTTCTATCTTCTCAATTTCTATTTCACATTTTCAGTCTCTTTTGTGCACAGTATTGCATTCTGTGCCTCAAACCTATCTTCCATTTCACTAATTCTCTTCAATTGTGTCTAATAGTCCATTTAATGAGTTTTTATTTTCAACAATTATATTTTCATGTCTAAAAGTGCCACTTGATTCTTTAAAAATCTGCCTTGACTATATTGTATAGCTTATTGGTCTTCAGTATCCATTAAGACTATTTTTTTATTTTTATAAAAATTTATTTTACTTTAGCTATCAGATTTTCGATTATCTAAAGTACTTACTGGTTGAATTCTGTTTTTTGTTATCTTGCCTGACTTTCCCTTGTTAGGGACTGTTGATCTATTTTTTTTTTGTAATTTGCACAATAAGCTTATCTGCAGGTTTTATATGTGGGTATTAAAGATACAGATCAAGACAAATAAGAGAGTGAATTTTTTCTTATCCAGTATTCACCAAGGGTCTGGCCTTTTTGAGACTTAGGCTTATTGGGTGGGAAGAGGGGAGTTACAGCTCTAACTCTCCAACTCATCTGGGATCAAGCCCTTAGTATTGGCTATTGTAAGTAGTGCTATGAACATCAGGGTGTATGTATCTTTTTGAATTAGTGTTTTCATTTTTTCCAGGTATATACCCAGGAGTGGAATTGTTGGGTCATATGGTAGTTCCATTTTTAGTTTTTTGAGGGATCTCTATACTGTTTTCCATAGTGGATTCACCAATTTACATTCCCACCAACAGTGTACAAGTGTTCCTTTTTCTCCACATCTTTTCCAACACTTGTTACTTGTGGACTTTTTGATGATAACCATTCTGACACATGTGAAGTGATATCTCATTGTTGTTTTATTTGCATTTCTCTAATAGTGATGTTGAGCATCTTTTCTTGTGCCTGTTAGCCATCTGTATGTAATCTTTGGAAAAATGACTATTCAGGTCTTCTGTCCATTTTTGATCAGGTTATTTGTGTTTTTTTGATATTGAGTTGTATGAGCTATTTATATATTTTGGGTATTAACCCCTTATGAGTCACATTATTTGCAGACTTGTTCTCCTACTTCATAGTTTGTCTTTTTGTTTTGTGGATGGTTTCCTGTACTGTGCAAAAGCTTTTAAGTTTAATTAGGTCCCATTTGCTTATTTTTGCTTTTATTTCTTTTGCCTTAGGAAACAGATCCAAAAAAATATTGCTGTGATTTATGTAAAAGAGTGCTTTGCCTCTAGGAGTTCTATAATATTTGGTCTTACATTTAGGTCTTTAATCCATTTTGAGCTTATTTTTGTATGTGGTATTAGAGAATGTTCTAATTTCATTTTTTTATATGTAGCTGTCCAGTTTTCCCAACACCACTTACTGAATATTCTGTCTTTTCTCCATTGTATATTCTTTTTTTTTTTTTTTTTGAGTAAAGGTAGATTTATTCAGAGAGATAAATTGAAAGGCAAGAGAAAGGCCATGAGGTGTGGGGGTTGGGTGCTCAGATTAAAAGTAGGTACACATTCCATAGACAGAATGCGGGCCATCTCCAAAGAGGGAGAGAGAGGAGTGGCCCCATTGTATATTCTTAACTACTTTGTCATAATTAATTGACCATTAGTGTATGGGTTTATTTCTGAGCTCTCTATTCTGTTGCATTGATCTATGTGTCTGTTTTTGTGCCAGTATCATGCTGTTTTTTTCTTTCTAATGAACTTTATTTTTAGAAGAATTTTAGAATTACAGAAAGATTGCAAAGATAGTACAAAGAATTACCAGTACCATGCTGTTTGATAACTCTATCTTTGTAGCATAGTATGAAGTTTGGGAGGGTTATCCCTCCAGCTTTGTTCTTTTTTTCTCAAGATTGCTTTAGCAACTTGAGGTCTTTTTGGTTCCATAAAAATTTGGGGATTATTTGTTCTGGTTCTGTGGAAAATGTCATGGGTATTTTGGTAGGGATTGCATTAAGCCTGTAGATTGCTTTGTATGTGACCCAATAGTTTTAAACTCAGCCAAATTGTTGTTCGTGGGCTGTGGGAAGAGACATACATCCTCAGATATGCAAAGTCTCAGAAATGGTAGCACTTCATACCTTTCCTAATAATATTACTTGAGTAAGTGTATTAGTTTTCTTTTTTTTGTATATATATTTTAATTGAAGTATAGTCAGTTTACAATATTGTATCAGTTTCTAGTGTATAGCATAATGTTTCAGTCATACATGAACATACATATATTCATTGTCATATTGTTTTCACCATAATTTACTATGAGATATCGAATATGGTTCCCTGTGCTATACAGTATGAACTTGCTGTTTATCTGTTTTATATATACTAGTTAGTATCTGCAAATCTCGAACTAAGTGTATTAGTTTTCTATTGCTGCTGTAACAAATTAAACTTCGTAGTTTAAAACAACAGAAATTTATTATCTTATGGCACTAGAGTTCAGAAGTCCAACATGGGTCTCACAAGCAAAAACTGAGGTGTCAACAGAACAAGGTTCCTTCTGGAGGCTCTAGGGGAAAATCCCTTTCCTTGCCTTTTCCAGCTTCTAGTGGCCACCTGGATTCTTTGGCACATAGTTTCTTCCATATTCAAAGCCACCAGCAGTGGGTCAAGTCCTTCTCATGCTGCCCTCTCTCTGACCTGCTTCCATAGTCGTGTCTTACTCTGATCACAGTCAGGACTTTCCCTGCTCCTAAAGATTTTTGTGCTTACAGTGAACCCACCTGGATAATCCAGGATACACTTCCTATGTCAATGACCCAAACCATAATCACCTCTGCAAAGTCCCTTTTTCCAAGTAAGGTAACATATTGCCAAAGTCTGGGAATTAGAACATCCTTTCTGGGGGGACATCATCCTGTCTACCTCAGTAAATATTCCAGCCCACCAAGAAGTGAATCAAAATAAAGACCACAGGACTGGTGGAGGGGATAGTACTGAGATTCCCCAGATAGAAGGGGAGAGGGAAGACTAGAACCAAATGTTTGAAGGAGTGTGCTTGAAGACTGTAAACAGTTCAATGGTGGGAAAACAGGTCTTGGGGGTAGAGGTGGGGATGATGGGGAAAGATGGTTTGTAGCCAGATCACGAAGGTCTTGAGTACGAGGTTGAAGTGTTTGTTCTCCATGCAAAGGCCATGAGCAGGATAGAGATGTCTGTGTGCCTTAAAAGTCAGTGTGGCAGCAGGGCAGATAAGGGAATAGTCACAGTGGCCTTGTGACACCTGCAAACCCACTAAGTGTGGCTCTGAAGATCTAAAAGGCTAGGGCAAAACTGAAACATACCAGTTTCTGTCCCTTTATTTTCTCTTTAGATCTTGAAACCAACATCCCACAGGAGCCACTTAGAAGGCTTTTTAAATGAATGAAGCACCAGAGTAGACCGCTGTTTGGGGAAGTGTATACCCCTCCTCTACTGAGGTGAAGGGAGCCATCTCCCCAGCTTCCTGCCCCCTGGCAGCCATGGCACTCAGCCAATCAAGGACCTCTGCCTGGGAATCGGATTCCTAAGAGTGGGCGATGTAAAAATGAAGCACATTTAAAACTGGTTCATGGAAGCGGTGTCCATTGGTGGGACAGTCATTCCTGACTAGACTGAAATATGACCTACTTCCTGCTTCATGACCTCCTGCCACTACTTTGATTCATGCCTGTTTTCCAAGCCTGACCCTCCAGCTTCCTATTGATTTTATAAAATCCTCCAATATTCTTCCAATAGATTCTTTTTAAAAATGTTTGCTAGAGACTCAGCTCATTTTGCTGGCTACTGGGAACCTCTTGCTATAAGCCTTTGCTCAACCCAAGTTCTCTCTTTTATGCTACTTGAGGTAGAACCGTGAGCTCCTCAATGCTCTAAATGTTTCTGTGAGGGACACTGGCTCCCCCACTGAAGGCAACTGGCCTTCTCTCTGGTTGAGAATGCAAACCAACCTCTGAAATTCTCATAAACCCAGAGACATAACTCTCAGACCAGTACTGGCAATGAGAGCTGTCCCTTTAACTAGGTCTGGGCTACAAACCCTTGTTAGAAAATCTTGTTGCAAAGAATTCTAGGCATGAGTCGTGAATCAGTTGCAAAACTGCACCTGCCTGAGCCTTGATGCAGACCACAGATATCTGAGACAGTCCAACAGTCAGGCCCACGCTCCAGTTCTCCACTCTGAACTCTGTCCCTGAATTAGGTATGTGAACCAGGTTTTCTTAGCTTATCCTCCCTACAAAATGTGTTCTCCTCCAAGCTATGACAGAGTCATACCGCCTTCATCTTTACACAGATTGCCCATGAAGTGCTGCATGAACAGCTGGTGGTGTCGCAGCTGACCAACCAGGTAGATAAACTAGATTATCTCATGGAGCCTCAGTGTCCTCGTCTTTAGAATGGGGGTAATAAAACCTACATCTCAGAGAGCCTGTGAGACTCAGATGAGTTAATGGATTTTAAAGAATTTTGTAAACTGTGAACAGCTGCACATATATGCAAGGGTATGATTATGTCACTCGATGTCCTTCAACAGGAAATCAGGAAATAGTCCTACTGTGATTTAGTTCCAGGAAAAACTATCTCTGCCAAGAGTGATCCACGTGGTCCCAGCTCTCAGAAGTGAAAGATGGTAACTTTAGTAGCCAGCACTCTTTTGAGGCAAGTGATAAAAGCCGAAGTTGAAATACTTTAAGTCAAAAGGGGAATTTACTGGGTCTTATAACCAGAAGAGGCAGGGGTGAGGCTGGACTAGGGATGGCTGGAACAGGGGATCCTTCAATCGGTCAACACCTCTTTAGTTTCCTCCTTAGCCTCCCACCTTCGTGTCCCTCTGCATGTTGGCTCTGTCCTCTCTGCACATGCTTTCTCCACATGCTGGGGAGCAGGGCTTCAAACCTTCAGACTCTCATCAGCTCAGTAACCATAGGAAAAAAGCTTCTCCTCCTGCTTCAAACTAAGGTGGCTAAACTCAGACTGATTAACCTGACCAGAAATTTTTAGCCAGAGAAGTAATATTTGATGTGCAGCAGAGTGCTTTCTCCTCCTAATAACCATTCTCCTCTTCTTACTGGAACTTCCATTTTCGAGTTGGGCATATTGCTGCCCAGCCTCCCTTGAAATTAGGTATGGCCATTTGTCCAAGTTCTGATCAGTGAAATTTAGCAGAAGTGTTCTGAATTATTTCTGGAATCCTTAAAAAGGAGAGGCTGCCCTTTTCTCTTTTCTATAGTTTGGAATGAGGATGCAATGGCTAGAGCTCCAGCAGCCATCCTATATCATGAAGTGGCTTTGGGCGTGGAAGCTATATACAGCAGAGGACTAAGATAGAGTCTGGGTCCCTGATACCATGTCTCTGCCCAGCCAGCCTTGAACTGCCTCCTCTTTACATTTTTATGTGAGAGAAAATATATGCTTCCATCTTGTTTAAGCCACTATTGTGGAGTCTTTGTTACTTGCAGCCAAATCTAATCCTAAATGACACACAACTCAGGGTGAGGGGAGAACATCCCCCATCCCTCAATTGACAGAAGAAGGGGCTGAGAGAAAACATCCCAGGAAACACAAAACAATAGCTGTTAGAGTAGCCCAGCATCTTCCTTCCTGTCTTTGGACTTTAGGAACCTTTCATAGGTGTCCACTCTCCATGTACCTTTTAGTCTTGCTCTGTGATCCTCCTTTGCCACACTTTGTTTTTGCAAAAGTAGGCAGAGTGTAACATGAAAACCAACTTTCCAACAGTGTACTCCATGAAACACTTATTCCCTGAGGTGCTTGGAGGGAAAAATGGATCTATGGTCAATAAGTCTGAGGAATGCTACCAGCTACTCCCTCTCAGAGATTTATAAAGCGCATTAGCATGGTAAAAGCTCTGAAAAGTCCTTCAGTTAAAGAAACCCAATTAATTTTCTTTAATTCAGCCTTTTCCCAAACTTCATCATGGAAATCTCCTTTCTCGTCACATAATGCCTGTCCGTATCCCATGGGGAAAGATGCTTTGGGAAATGTTTGATGAGATAAGTAATAGCAAAAGTAGTAGCCGTGACCTTGGAAATTGCTTGGGTAAACATGTGTTTTAGCAGCATCACTCACGTATATACAGTTATCCACCAGCCATCCTCATGGTTTGGTGCTGGTTGTGCCTGGATCATGATGTCCTAGCTGTGGCCACAGTGGGACTGTGACCTCCTTCATTCTAGACCCGATGTTCCGATGTCTACAAACACATTTCCTCTGTCTCTTTCACGGGAAGGTTGCAAACAGCTCTGAGTCTGGTTTTGGTGGGACCAGCAATAGTTCAAACCCCAGGGAAGAGAAAAGCTGCCTGTTGGAGGTTCCACAGGTTGAAACCTGCCTTCAACACACAGACCTAAGGCTGGATGAGAATTAAAGCAAGAGACGTCCACATAAGCTGGGGAAGAGAAGCTCTGTGTAATCTTGGCCAGATAGAAGCCAGAGCCTCCTGTGGATTATAACCTTCTCCAACCAAATAGAAATGTGAGCCTTGCTCTCGAATCACGTGACTAAGCAGGCTGTCACTGCCTATGACGGATCTGCACAAGCAGATTCCCACAGGTCTGCTGAAGGCGGGGGTACCTGTCCTGCAGACTGTTTGAGGAAGGTTCCAGTTCTGTTTTCTCTGGTCCGGGAGCACAACTCTGGATCACTGGCTGGAGTATCCCCTACAGACTGACAGACCAGGGGCTGCCAAGAAGAGGGACAGAGGACAAAGTGAGGGAAAGAAATCCCCAGGCCCGTCTGCAGGGAGAATCCCTCTCCCTTCTGTCACAAAGACAGGCGGCAGCAGGCACCTCCTGCTGTTCCTTCAAACTGAAGCCTCTCTCTCCTGCCACCCCACAAATAGGTCCATCCCAGACACAGAATAGGCTGACCTTAAAACCAGTAGCTTTGATCTCCGTGAGCTGCCCCTTATTGCCCGTGTGGCCTTGGGAGAGTCCCTTTGACCCCCTGGAGCACAGAGAACGTGGGTCATTGCAAAGAAACGATGAGTGAGAGAACCACCTGGAAATGCCCAGCCGAGTGCTGAGCACACGCTAGGTGGTAGATGCATACAGTATGTACATTTATTTATTCAGACCCCCCCACCCCCACTACTTGCTTCCAGCTTTTTCTAATTCTTCCAAAGAGAGCTCTTCTACCCCCAAGTCTTTCTTAAATAGGACTTGGCTTGAAAGAAAGTGGGATTTTCTCACCTTTTTTTCTACTTTGGGCACAAAACTTATGTACCTGAAACTGAACGTAAAGGGATTCACAGCAGATACTTTGGAGGCATTTTTAGAATAAATTTTGATGGGCTTGAGAAGTTGATTCTTGGGAGATGATCTCCATGAATTATATTTTCAGGGGATCTTGGTTTTATTTCGTTTTGTCATGTTTTTCCATGAACGTGCTTTCAGCCTAATTCTGTGAAAGATTATCCTGGACCAGGTGCAATTCATTCTCCCTTTGTTGTGGGGATTTCCAGAACAAAGACGTATCCAGCCCCAAACTGGAGTGACTTCATATTTTGCAGAGGGAGGGAGGGAGAGAGAGAAAGGGAGAGAATGCCACAGTGAGTGGGGAGGGTTGAGAAGAGAGGGAAGATTGGTTTTCAGATCTGTCCTGAACCTCTCAATTTTATTCATAGAATTCAGAGCCAGCCTTGGTTGGAAAGCAGCAGTTAATGTAACTGTAGGCTCTGTCGGAAGCTTCCTCATGCTCTTCAGCAGGGCAGCTGCTTACGCTGTAAGAGGGAGATCAAGCCCTGTTTGTATATATGGAATTTCTTTCTCCTCTTTTCTTGGTAATAAAAACCAGAAACACCTGGGAGTAGGTTTCAGCATTCCAGGTGCAAGGACACTGAGTTCTCTGATGTGGGTTCCTCCTCCCCAGCAGGGCATAGCCATATTCCTCAAATGTAAATGAGACCTGGGACCCCTGATCTTTAAGGCTCTCCTGCTGCCACAGAAATTGGAGTCCACCCCTCAGCACTCCACCACAGAACCCTGAAAGGAGAGAGTATCTCCTCAGCCCACCCCCTAGGTGCAAGCAGGGCCCTGACCCAACCACATCTCTAGGGGAGAGTCCCACATCTCACTCTCTAGCCATTAATACAGATCAGAACACATCCAGACCCCTCAGGGACCCCAGACAGGCCCAGACACTTGAAGGTCTTTTAATGTGCAATGCACATTTGCATAGTAAAGGCTCTGAGAAGTCCTGCAGTGAAGTAATAGTTAAACTTTGTTTAGGTAAATGCATTCATGTTTAACTAACCCTGGACCACCTTTCTCATGGAAGGCCCTTTATATCATTGAGAAGCTGGAAAATGATGCCATGGAGCCATGCAAGCCATGTCCAACCCCCCAGGAGAAGAGACATAGTCTCTGATCCAGTTCTGGGTCCACAGAATCTAGCACAGGACCTAGAAAAGTGTGTTTGTGGAATGCAATGAATAAATGAATGAATTAATGAAATCAGGTGATACTTAACCCAGGCTGAACCTGGGAATTACAACTTTCTGCCAGACTCTTTTCCAGGGCAGTTAATACTATGACCAATGCACAGCTTGGTTAAGACCAAATCCTCTCCCTACCCCAATATTTATACCACTTACACACTGGCAGGCCTTGAACCAGATCTGTCTAACATATGTGTTTTGTTTGGCCAGCACAGAGGCTTATTTTTTTTAATGCCTTTAAGTAGGGTCGGAACCCTGCAGTACACGCAGTTCTGCCTCTTCCCATTCTCATTGCCTGCTTAGCCCCTGAAAGCTTTGGATTCACTATTTCGGTTTAAATCTCCCTGGGAAGTTGCTTTTTCAATCTGACCATGAACATCATGGATTTATTCTGAAATTGATTTGCCTGGGTGAGAAATCATGTGGATCTTTAAACCTTAGACCATTTGCAGTGAGATAGCTACAGAGCCTAGTGAGGCACAACCCCTCATACACTTAAGGCAACTCCCTGAGCCAAACTGACAATTAGGTGGGGTCGACCTTGCCACGTGCTCATCTTCCCAAAGCGGAGATCCTCAAGCTTGTCACCGGGAGAGCTCATGAAAGCCCGCTTTGCTGGGCCCACCTCCAGAGCTTCTGGGTCAGTGGGTGACCAAGGGGGCCAAGAGTACGAGTTCTTAGGTGACTCTGTGGCTGATGGCCCAGGGACCACACTCTGAGATCTGCTGCTCCACTGTTTACAAAGCTCTTTCACAATCGTTACCTTGTTAGACCCAACAACCAACCTACGATGGGACCAGGGCAGGAATCTCTAATCACAGACCACAAATGTGGAAAGGGGCGCTCAGGGAGGTTAACCAATGACTCAAGGTCACACAACTTGATGTGAATTAGGGCCTTCTAATGCCAGGTCAAGCAGCCTGTGGGCAACGATGTGGTCTAAAGAGGCCATCCAACATCATTCTGCTTTAGTACAAGGGGACTGGACTGGTGAACAACCGAGCTAGCATTTTAGGAAGTTACTTTCCTGCAGGAGAGACCTCTGCCTCCACAGAGGGAGCTGATAGCCTCCTTCCACCCTGCCTCTGCAATAGGGCTCCACACTGTGGCTCTGCGTAGACAAGAAGTGAGAGAGCCCAAAGCAGCCCATCACCCCACCGCCTCTGTTTCCCAGCCCTGTAGCCATCCCAGGCAGGGCAGGAGAGGGGCAGAGATGCCCCACCCACTGCAGCCAAGATACCCCCTTGCTGAGTTTTCTGTGTAGCAACCAAAGTGGAGTGAGAGACGGGCACAGACTGCAGCTTCTGGGAGGGGAGATGGGGGAGCACAGACCATATGGAGCAGGAGTGACAGAATTTGGCAGCGCAGGCTCCACAGATGGGCTTGCTTATGTCCAGACACACTCTGAGGCCAAAGACTGAATCATCTCTCTAGCAATTTCTTGTTTCCAAACACGTCTTTTGAAGAATGTGGGGATGCTCCGCACAGATATCAGAACCCCTTGCTGAGAAAGAATATGCAGACGACAGGAAGAAAAGTTGTTTTTGTAGGGGGAAGAAGGGCTGCAAAATGTCCCACTGAGTGGGGTAGAAGTCACTGGATGGTCAGAAGGGAGCTTGGATAGCATTAAAGAGCCCATATCAGGTGTTTTACATGTGTTTTCTTGTGTCATTCTCAAAATAACACTCTAAGGGGGTTAGTATTACCAGCCCCATTTTACAGGCAGGAAGACTGAGGTTTTAGAGGGTGATTTGACCAGGTCTCCCAGCTGGTCAGGGCAGAGTTCTGAGTGAGGAAGAGCGAATGGGGCATCCACACACATCCTAGTATCAGTCTCCTAGGTGGTCCTGTGCCCCGGCTCCTGTGTAGCTTTAAGTTACTGGGTCCCCACCATGGCTTCCCAGGGTCTGTCTTCAATTTAAAGTCTGGGCTACTCTTAGTGGTATTCGAGGTCCTGCAAGGCCAGGCTCCAGCCTGCCTTCCCAGCCTCGTGTCCATCCCTCCCCCGAGTGGCCCCAGGTTTGGGTCCAGCCAGGCAACTTGCCATTCCCTGAACACACTCAGTGCTGCCCGGCCTCCAGTCTTGGCTTTGGTGCCTTCCAATCACATGCCCCATGGCATTTCTACTTTATGTCATCTTTGCTTGTGCCCATGTCTTTTCTCTCCTCATTTAAATGTCTGCTCTTCTAGGACTATGAACTCCCTGTCCTCACTGCTCATACTGCACCATAATGAGCATTCTTTACACATGTGTACCACCTTATGGTTTGCAGTGTGCTGTCCCCCTGCCAGGTGACAAAATGGGATTGTATTGGACCCATTCCAAACTGAGGACAGAGAAGGAAAAGGACAACACTGTTGACAAAGCCACAGTGACTGAGTCCAGGTGCCCAGACTCCAGATCCAGTGCTCTTTCCACTGTGCCCCAGTCTGTTTCTTGCTTTTGAGGCCACTTGTATTCCTTGGCTTGTGGCCCCTTCTTTCATCTTCAGCACTAGCAAAGAAGGCTGGTCAGGTCCTTCTCAGGTTTTATCTCTCTGACCTTCTCTCCTGCCTCCTTCTTCCACTCTCAAGGACCCCTGTGATTACACTGGACCGACTTCAATAATCCAGGATACTCTCCCTCCCTCTTTTAAGGTCAGTTGATTATCAACCTTACTTCCATCTGCAACTATAATTCCCCTTTGTTGTATAACCTAATATTCACAAGCTCCAGAGATCAGGGCATAGACATCTTTGAAGGCATTATTTTGCCTATCACAAGGATGAAGAGAAGATCCTTCCCCACAGAGCCCATCAGTGGGTCACTTGGCAGAGTAGGTGACTCAGGCCTGGACCAGATGTACCATGCTTTGGCATCCTGTCCAGGGACACAGTCCTGCAGGGCCTTGGAAAATTCATGGATAGGTGCCACACTTCTGACAGTCTATCTCTTTAAAACCTGGAGCAAGCTCCCTAGTGCCAAGTTGCCCAGGGAAACTGAGGCTGCCCTGGTCAAAGGCATTTGACACTTGCCAACAAATGTCCCGCATCTTACTCATCTCTCATCCACCACCCATACCCACTGCTTGTCCAGTCTCAGAACACAGCACCTTCTCCAACCAAACCCCTACTAATACTTCCTACCTCCACATACTCAGAGGTCTGACCTGTTTATCATGAGAACTGGATCACTTAGAATAAAAACCAAACTTATCAAGGCTTCCAAGGCCCTACACACTTTGGCCCCAAGTTACGATCCCCCTATTCACTGAACTCCAAGAAAACTGGCCTCCTTTCCATCACCTGAATATATCATGTGGCTTCCATCTCAGGACCTTTGTACATGCTATTTCCTCTTCCTGTGACTCTCTTTTTCTATTTTTCCCTGGCTGATTCCTACTTATCCTTTAGATCTCAGTCTTTTTCAGAGAAGCCTTCGGATACCTCTTGCCGATCTCAATTAGATCTCCCATATCCGTGTGTGTCTCTCTCTCAGAACCTAACTCTTTTACTTCATAGCATCTATGTCATCAGCTCTGCCATTGTGCAGGACAGAATACACTCAGACTCTGACCAAAATCTTTAGGACCGAAATGTGCTAAACTCTGCAGTTGTATCCTCTGTTTTCAAGGAACAGGAATGAGTCCAGCCTTAGAACTTCAACTGTGTAGACTGATTTTTTTCACAGGCTTTGAGATCAGGCAGACCACTTCCTGCTCCCTACTCCTCCACCAACTGGCTGTGTTGCCCTGAGCAAGTAAGTCACTGTGTCTCTCTGGACCAATGGATCTACTCGGCCCAGCTGACTGTGACCCGGGTGGGTGTAGAGAGATCCTTACCTGCTGGCCATGAGAATGCCCAGAGGCCTTCCAGCCAGAATCCAACACCCAACAGAGAAGAGGAAAGGTGATGGTTAACCCATATGCACGCTGTCCCCAGGATGCCCTTTCTCACTCTCTTGTCTCCCTTATCTGCCATGAGCACTCTGCATCCTCAGAACAGGGCACATGCTGCCAGAATCAGCTCTGCAGCTTCGTGATCACTACTCAGATGTCCTGACTTTCCCATCAAGGACTTCAAGGCTATCCTCAGAACACTCTAGTGTTGGTCTCAGAAATGGGCCAGTCCTCTACAGAATGGGCCATGGACCCAGGCTCCACTTCTGCACCCTGCATCTCAGCTGCTTCTCTGCCAGCTGACTCCTTAATAATACAGCCTTAACAAGCCCTTGCTGAGGGTGATTCTCAGGGCAGGATCACTCTGCCCTCTGCCCTTGTTTCCCCCAGAGAGATGCATTCTGACAGGTGAGATCAGACTGGTGGTCCAGAGCTCTTGGGAATGACAGGTGCTGGCCTCCTGAAGATGGCTGAGCCAGGGTTCACAGTGTCCATCTTATTCATCTCATTCAAAATCACAATGATGATGATAACAGCATGAATCAGAAGGGCCAGAGTTGTTGTTTTTTTTTTTTTTTGAGTGCCTACTATGTGCTAGGCACAGGCTAGGTACTTTATCTGCATTTTCCTCTATTCCTCCCAACAGGTGCACTTTACGGATGAGGAAACTAAGGGTAGAGAAGTTAACTGATTTACACAAAGTCACCTGGCCTTTGAGTTGAGAAGTTCAACTCAAATGAGAACCAAGTTCTCCCTAACCTTTCCTGAGATAATCATACTCACAAAAATGCGGTCCATGTACATAGCATTTTATAGTCTACCCTGCCCTTTCCCATCTGCTGTTGTCTCTGATCTTTGTAGTAACCCCTCAGGCTGTGTATCATCAGCCCATTTATTCAGATGAGAACATTGTGGTTTAGAGTAAGGAATCAACTCGTTCAAGTCAGCCAGTGTATGGATTATCTGTTGCCAGATGTGTAACAAACAACCCCCAAACTTGGCAGATTAAAACAGTACACGTTTATGATCTCACAGTTTCTGTGGGTCAGGGATCCTGGCACGACTTAGCTAAATCTTCTGCTTCATGGTCTCCCATGAGGCTGTAATCAAGGCATCAGCCCAGGGTCTGTGGTCTCATCTGAAGGTTCAACTGGAGAAGGATCTTCTTCCAGTCTCATTCATGTGATTGTTGGCAGGATTCAATTCTTTGTGTGCTGTTGGACTGAGGGCCTAACTTCCCTGCTGGCTGTGCATCAAATACCACCCTTAATTCCTTGTCATGGGGGCCTTTCCAACATGGCAGCTTGTTTAATCAAAGTGTGCAAGCTGAGAAGGCAATAGAGTCTGCTAGCAAGAAGGAGGTCATGATCTTGTAACCTAACCATGGAAGTGACATCCCACTAGTTTGCTGCATTCAATCCATCAGAAACAAATCACTAGTTCCACTCCAGACTCCTACCCCAGGGGAGGGAATTACACAGGGCATGATTACTAGCAGGTGGGGATTATTGGAGGCTGTCTTAGAAGTCTGCTTATCCAGCAGGGGGCTGGGCTGGAGCCGGAGTGTATAGCTCTGAGTCTGGCCCTCCTTCCTGGATCTGGAGATGTGCTGGCACGGTGGATGGAGGTGGCAGGTGGCAATTTTCCCTCATCAGTGCTCTAGGGAGCCTCTCAGGGCCGTGCAGAGCTTGGGCCAGACTTCTCCATCCAGGAAGAGAGGTGGCCCCATTTTAATTATATGGTCGCCCCCAGGGAAGCCTGTGCTCGTCTCAGGATAGTTTTGCTCCCCTTTTACTGCCATTCCTGTCTTTAAATCAAAGCCACTCTCTGTGCAAGGGCTCCTGGCCCCAGGCAGGATGAGGATTTATGAGTGGGTGATCCGGAAATGTAATATAAAGGAGTCGGGACCCAGACAGTAATGTAAACTGAGAGGTCCTGGAGAGGCAAGCAGCCGGGGCCCAGTGACCTCTCAGGCCCAGCAACCATCACAGCCTTCCCCTTTATGAAACTCTTCCATCATCCACCCTTCCCTCTGCCTACCCGCACTGCCCCTTCTCTCTGCCCACGCTGCAGCCTCACACCCACAGCTAGATCCCAGGTCACCTGCATCTGCCCTACCCCGCCCTTCTAGAACTGCTTCTGCTGTCGTCCCTTCTCCTGTCTCCCTTCTCAAATCCTTCTAGGGTCCAGTCCACATGAATAGACTGTCTCCATGCCTTTGCGTAGGCTGTTTCCTCTCCTGGAATTACCCTTTTCCCTAAGTCTTAGAGGTGAAACCTCCTTTAGGACTTCTTCCCTGACCTGTCACTCTCTGTCCCTCTCCATGACACTGAGCACTGTGAGCCTTAATGCTGGAGTCTGTTATGTCCAGGCCACCCCTACCCCACCACACTGGACTGAGACTTTCTTAAGTGTAGGTGCTGGGTCTGGAACCCACCATGGTTCTACCACTACCTGGCATAGGAGAGGTGATCAGTCAATGTTGGAATGAGGGGAAAAGTCAAGATCAGAAAACACTAATTAAAAAAAAAATACACATGCCCCGATATTCACTGCAGCATTATAGACAAGATATGGAAGTAACATAGGTGCCCACTGACAGGTGAACGGATAAAGATGTGGATAGTATACAATGGAATATTAGCCATAAGAAAGAATGAAATCTTGCCATTTGCAACAACATGGTTGGAGCTGGAGGGTATTATGCTAAGTGAAATAAGTCAGACAAAGACAAATACTGTATGTTTTCACCTCTATGGGGTATCTAAAAAACAAAACATACGAACAAACATAAACAGAAATAAACTCACAGATAAAGAGAACAAATTAGTGGTTACCAGAGGGGTGAAGGGCGAGGGGTGGGGCAAAATAGGTGAAGAAGATTCAGATGTACAAACTAACAGTTATAAAATAAATAAGTCACAGGGATAGAATGTACAGCCAGGGAATATAGTCACTATTTTATAGTAACTTTGTATGATGTGTAATCTATACAAATATCAAATCACTATGTTGTGTACCTGAAACTAATATAATATTGCAAGTCAATTTTTTAAAAAAACAGAAAAGCATAAAAAAAGTCGTCTTTGAGCAAATAGTGGTCTCCCTTTACCCACTCCCTATGTGGTCAGTGGCTCACCCCCTTGCTCCTTCTCTCTTCCCTAGAATACCTCCCCTATGTCAGGCCTGCTGGGTACAGCAACCTAGTCCTGCCACATACCACATGCTTCAAGCACTTACTCACATGTCTGGGAGACTATGGGTGGGAACAGAAGATGAGAAAATCTTGCCCAGAGCAAAACCACCTTCCCAGATATTTATGTGCGGCCCCAGATATCCAGAGGAACACAGACAGGTGCTCTGAAGATGCCACCCACCCTCTCTTATTCTCCACCTGATTCAGCTGCCCCGCCAAGGGCTGCTTGCGTGGCCTGGGAGTTACCCCTGACTGCTGCTCCTTCCTCAACCTTCCTCCAATCAGTCCTGTGCTCTGTAAACTCTACCTTCCATTGAAAGCAATCTGCCCGTGTGCACCCCCTTCTCTACCCCAACTGCCACCACCCCATTCAGGGCACCGAGAATCCCCTCCGTATTGCTCTCCCTGCCTCCACCTCACCCTGCTAATCTATCTTCCACTCAAGTGGCCAGAGCCATCATTCCTATCAGGTCCCTTCCCTGCTCAGAAATTTTCCATGGCTTCCCATTGCCTGGGAAGTTGCTCTCACTTTGCCACATTCAAGCGCTCCAGTCTGGCTGCCCCAGGGCTTCTCTGATGATGGGGAAATCCATCATCTCCACCCACACTCACACTGGACCATCTCCTGTTTCCCAGTGCTCCTGGTGCTTTCCCACCTCCAGTTGGAATGCTCTTCCTCCTCATCTCTGGCCTTCGAATCCTACCTTCCTTTCAGGACAGCCAAAAGGCTGCCTCCTCCTTGAAGCCTTCTCTGACCATCTTCCAGAAGGCAGTGAACTAACTCTTAATCCTCTGAACTCTCAAAGATTTTCCATTAAAGGTATAAAAAGCGTTCCTGTCTTGCCATCTTTCAACCCTAATCGTGAGCTCCCAGAGGGCAAAGACAAGCCCCTTCTCCCTCTCTTCCAAACCCCACCCTTCACTGCTGCCTCCTCCGTGGAGACAAAGACAAAGGCTTCCCTTGGGGGAGGGGAGTCGCCTTGAAATCTCTCAGAGGCTCCTGACAGCTCGGTCCTGGAGAATAAAGCGGCCCAGAAGGCTGCGCTCCACGGGAGGGGTTCTCACCAGAAGGCCCAGTGCTGGGCCTGAGCCAGGGAGTGTTTGTGGGAGTGCAGGGGTGTGTGGACGGGGGAGGGGGACTTGGCAGCCAAAGGGGCTGGTTGTGATCCACTCTTGTTCTAGTTCCCTGATGTCTTTGTTCAGAATCCCCAGGGTGCTCCTCACCCGGCAAGGGGCTGAGGGTGGGGCCAGCCCCCCTCCTTCAAGGGGAGACCTGAGAAAGGGGAGGAACCTGAAAGGAGGCCTTTTCTCAAGGTGCATCGCTGGGAGCAGGGGACCTTCAGTTTCTTAGGATCTTATTTCTGCTCCTTCAGGCTGCCCTGTCTCTGGCCTCTCCCTCTGGTCTGGCTCCTGCTCTTCAAACAGCCTGCACTCACCCTACATTCAGCTCCCCTCCCCTTACCCTGCCCAGTCCCATCTCCTTGGGGTGTTCTCCCTCACCAAGGATGCCACTGGGCAGGATTCAAAGCCCACACCCTCCTTTTCCTGAGCACTCACTTGTCTGAGTCAATCCAGCCAATCCATTTCCTTTCGTACTTATCCTCCCTGACTCAAGTAAATTTTAACACATGAGCTACACAGCCAGGGGGACAGCCCAGGCTTCCATCTCTTCTCTGCCCCCTTATCCCCACATGTCCTCAGGCAGGTTCCTGCACCACTTAGAGCCTCAGTTTCTTCACCTAAAATAAAGGGAACAGTACCTGCCTCACAGGGGTTGTGCTGTGGACTGAGATGTGCTCAGAGCACGGGGCAGCCCCACATGGTCAGGAGTGCCCTGTCCTCCTTATTCAGTGTCACAGCCCCATGGCATCTGCCCCACAGGTTTCTCCTTGTGATGGCCCACCTTTCCAAGCACTCCTTCCCAGGACCTTCCTTCTCCACCCACCCTCTTCATGTGGCAGGCCCGCCCCTCTGCCCTCCTCCTGCTCTTCTGGGCAAGCACAACCATCCTGTGGCTTCCCCAGCTGTGAGAACACCCTCAGCTCCCAGGCCTGCATCTCAGCCTAGTCTCTCTCCTGAGCTCCAGAGCCCCTTCTTGGCTCTCTCTCAGGCACCTCAAACTCAGCATTCCCAAACAAGGTGTCATCTTCCCCATCACACCTGCTCCTCCTCCTGAGTTCCTCATCTCAGGGAATGGCCCCACCATTCACTCAGTTCACAGATCATGAGGTGATCCTTCCCCTCAGACAGCCCAGGTTCAGTGACAGTTCTGTCACTTTCAAGCTGTGTGACTTGGGGCCTCAGTTTACCCATCTACAAAATGGGATAATAGCCCAGACTTTGTGAAAGGATTAAATGGCATCATTCAGTCAATATGGCAGCACAGAATATGGAATGCTCTAAAAACTATTGTAAGCTATTGTTATTATGATGATCATTAGAGGTACCCTCCTCTTATATCTAATAGCCACTATCCATCCCTCTGGATTGACTTGGGAGGAAGACAGGATGATACCCAAGGAGGCATGGAAAAAGACACGGGAGGATGCAGCTAGAGGAGGAGGGGTTCATGGAGCAGGGGAATCCCAGCAGAGGACTATCTGTAGGCCACAAGGAACAAGGCTCCTGGGGAAAAAGAGCTGACATGGGACAGGAGATGTCCAGGACATGCTAATAGGACCCAGGTCAGTGCTCAAGTTAGTAATTCCCTCTCAGTCCCTTTCCAGTTGTATGTGCTCCCAGTCTGGGGAGTTATCTGGGTCTGACACCATTCCCTTTCTAGCACATTAAAGCCAGAGATGCATCTCACTGGGCTGAGACCAGAACTTCCAGCAGAGCTGTACACTATACTATAGGCTGTCTCAGGAGGCAGTGAGCAGCTGGGCAAAGAAGGTATGCAAGAGGAGGCTGTTGGGCACTTGGCAGGCAGGCTCTAGAGGGGATTCAGGTAGCTGATACAATGACAGGGAGGGTGGAGTGATCTTTAGGTTTCCTTCCTACATCCTGCCCCGAGAGACTATTATCAAAATATTCCTAATTCAACCTTCTAATAAAGGTAAAAAGTACTAGACTTAAATCCGTACCATGGAATACTACTCAGTAATAAAAGAAAATGAACTTTTTCAAAAACTGATATATGCAACAGCTTGGATGTATCTCCAAGGAATTATTAAAACAACACAAATTGATTCACGCACAGTTTGGGAGACCAGAAGTCCAAAGCTTCACTAAGCTAAAGTCCAGATGTTGACATGGTGATATTCCTACTGGAGGCTCTGGGGCAATAAGTCTGTTTCCTTGCCTTTTCTAAAACTTAAGTGCTTTGATGCATGACCCCCACCTTGCATCAGTCCAACCTCTCGTATCCATCATCACATTTTCTACTCTTTCTTTGACCTTCTTACCTCTCTTTTATGGGAACTCTTATGATCACATTCAGGGCCCACCTGGATAATTCAGGATAATCTCCCCAACTCAAGACCTTCAATCACATCTGCAAACTCCCTTTTACCATATAAGATAACATTCACAGCTTCCAGGGATTTGACTCCAGCTATCTTTTGCGGGGATGGAGTAAAGTGTGGTGGCATTCGTTAGCCTACCACAGAGGGCAACATGGGGATATTGGTGTTGGATACACAGACATACAAAGGGGGCAAGATTTTATAGATCTTGACACTCTTGCAAACACAACTGAGTACAAGTAAAGACTGGTGAAGTCTGAGTAAGATAAGTATATTGTATCAACATCAGTATCCTGGTTGTGAAAATATACTACAGTTTTGCACACTGCGCAAAGTGTACAAGAGCACTCTGTGCATTATTTCTTACAATTGCATGTGAATCTATAATTATTTCAATAAAAATTTCAATTAATAACATAGTGCTAGACTGAGGGTGTGGCAGAAGCCAACTCGGTTATCTTCTTCCCTGGAAACTTCAGTACCACCCACAGGGTGGGCTCGAGGCAGCCATGTGTTGTGAGGTGAGCTTACGCTCTTGGCTACTGGGAATTGAGGCAGGAGTGGGAGACAGTCAGAGCCACTCCTCAGTTCTTTGGGACAATTTAGAATTGGGACACTAGAGAGTTACCCTTTGGAAGACTGGACTTATAACACAGAAACATGTGCTTTGGGTGTCATGTTCCAGCACGTAGAGGGAGGAGCCCTTGGCAGGCAGAGATGATCAGAGCCTCTGCAGAGAGAAGTGGTCAAGAGCTGGAGAAAAAGGGCACCCTGTGTTCTTATTTGGCTTTCCACTTCCTGTATCTAATCCCTCTGGAGTGTGGCCTGATTTAGCCCTGGGATTTCATGATATTCTTTCTGTCCCAGTACAAAATCCCCTCCCTCCCCATCCCTTATCCTCCAGCTAGCTGAAGAGGATTTCTATTATTTACAGTCAGGAAGCGCTAACTACTAAAAATGGAGCATGTCAGGACTCGGAGCCCCATGGCCTGCCTGTCTCCACCCAGGTGCCCTGGGGAGGTCCAAGTGCCACACCTCCATGGTCCAGTGCAGGGGATACAAAGGGTCCTTTCTTCTCTTGGGCTTTAAACCTCACTCCCATCTCTAACCCTCTGGGCAGCACTTGTCTGTCTGCGCAATGAAGGAGAGGGCCTGCCCTCGGAGCCTTGTCAGCTCCCCGCACCATTGCACAGCCATCGCTTGACGAATTGCGTAAGATTGAGTGGAAGCTATCCTGAGAATCTTTAGTCTCATGGCAGAGGACAGTCTGAGGAGTGGGCGAGCCAAAGCACTGTCACATCTTAAAGAAAAGGAGCATGAGAAGAGCCCAAGTCAGCTCCCCCAGGCAACCAGGAAACAATTTGCAAGACGGAATTCAACAAGCAATGCCAACAAGATCATAATGACCATATTTATGGGAGAATGTGGAGGCCCGAGCGTGGGTTTTCATTATCATGTGTACAAATGTGATCGTCCCTGTGCAGCCAGCCTCCCGCTCCAGGCGGCAGCTGTTGGCGGGTGCATGGTAATTTGATGTAAATTGCCCCCAAATATGGTAATTCTCTCGTCTACCAGGGGAGTTTGAAGTCACAAACCTGGAGATGTTGGCAGCAGATGCTTTTCTTACTTCTCTGCAGGCTGACAGCGTTGTGGAAAAGGGCAAGCAGATCTGGAGACAATGCCTACCTTCACTCCGTCATGCCTGTGTACTGTGTGAACCAGAATGAGCCACTTCACTGCTCTGAGCCTCAGTTTCCTCATCTGTAAAATAGGCACAATGTCTGCCACGGTTGCTTAGAGGAGTAGAGAAGATATGCTCAGAGCACCTTGCACAGTGCTTTATATATATATACACACACACACACACATATATACATATGTATGTGTATACACACACACACACACACACACACACATACACACATAGACTTTGGCCATCAAAGATGCCAGTTGTGGGGGTTGGGCAGTCAGTGCCCAGGGATGCCCCCTGGTCCCCAGTAGTGAATTCCCCAGGCAGAAAACAAGAACAAGATGATTAAAGTAAATGCGCAAGTGCTGTGGGGAAATGTCTGACCGAGGACAGAGTAAGGGTTAATAGCTTTACAATTTAAGAGCTCACTGGAATTGGTAGGGAAAACATCAATACCCCAATAGTGTAAATGAGCAGAAGGTTCAAGTAGACCACTCCCACCAGAGAAAGACAAATAGCAACCAAACCCAAGGAACAATGTATCCTTCTCCTTTTTCTTTTCTTCTTTAAAAAGTGGTGAAAGACATCAAATTGAAACAACCCCAAGATAGCTTTATTCCCATAAAATAGGAAAATTTTTAAAACAGGAGCCTGAGCCAGGTGAAGTTTCTAGTGAAAGCGAAACGCCCAGCTGCTGAGGTGGCAACCTCCCCAGGCATGGGCGTTTTACAACGCAGTCTGAGTGTGTACCAAAAGTCACATCAAGACAAATGATCCAGGAGCCTCACTAATGTGTGTTTCTCCTGAGGAAATAATTCAATAGGAGTAAAAAGCCAAATGAACAAAGAAGCTGTGAAGAAATGTTAAGAAACAGGGTCTGCATCCATTAGTGGTAGACAGTGAATCAAGCCATGATGCTTCCGCATGAAATACTCTGGAGTGCTTAAAAGCGGAATGTTTTGGACAGTGGGATACCATGTGGAATAATGTTTATGGTATATTTTTAATTTAAAAACAGAACAAAAGGCTATTTACAGCACGATTAAAACTATGAGCACATGTGTCCGTGTGAGGTGAAGGCCTGCCTTTACGCAAAGAAGGAGCCCTTGTGTGCTGGCACAAAGGGAGGCTACCCTGCAGCATGAGATACTGGTCTCAAGGTCACAAAAGGTTGTCCCAGAGTAGCTGCAGTCACAGTAGACAGGCTTTGATGGCCCTGAAGAGCAGGCCTGGGGTGTGAGGGGAAAGAAACTCTGGGGGCTGCTGATGGCTCAGCTCCAGAAAGAAGCTTTCCTTGTGATCAGAACCTTCTAACAGGGACATGGACTAGGTACTGAGGTAGTGAGCTCCCAGGGCCTGGAGGTGTGCAAGCAAAGGCTGGAGCAGAGTCAAGTGCAGGTGGGCAGCTGGATGAGATGTCATCCAGGATGGTTAAATGATGCTAATCTCCGCCTACTCCTGACAGTACATCTGGCCAAATATCCCCAAAACAGAAACAGGGTAAACTCATTTGTTTGTGGAACACAGGGAAGGAAAGAGGGAGAGAAAGAAGGAGGAGAAGGATGGAAAGGAATGAGGGAGGGAGCAAGGGAGAAAAGGAAGGAAGACGGGAGGGAGGGAGGAGGAGGGAAGGGAGGAGAGGTGCGGCCTGTTACATGCTAAGCAGGGATCTAATCCTTTTGTAAACACTGTCAGAAACTTGTCTTCCTAATTGAAAAGCCCATGCGGCTGCTTAATCCAGTCCATGTTAATGAGACCAAAACACATTACAGCAGATATTGACTCCAGTCGTCACAGCGCCGGGGCTGAGGACACCAGAGGGAATACATTGAGAGAAGTGAGTCTGGCCTCTGTGGACATCATCGTGCTGTTCCCTCATTCAAACCACCCCTGGCGAGAGACCCAGTCATAGGCCAAGGGGCTGCAGGATTTTCATGGGGGAAGGTACTACCTCCATCACCTAGATTGCTGTCCCTCTTAAATGGAAGAAGGTGGCCTTAAAAATAAAGGATAGATAAAAACATCTGCTCAAACAAGTATAGCAAAGTACAAATTTCTTCATGGGACTTTTTTTTTTTTTTTTTGCCTGTTTAATGATTTCAAGGAAATCATTACCAAGCTAAAGTGGGCCATTGGTTAGGCTGTATTTGAGGCTATGTTCAACCAATTCTCCCCTTCTGCTTATGACATTTAACCCCTCCTACAAAAGGTTAATGCTGTTGTCTTCGGCCGTGCTCTTAGCAAAAGGTCTTCTGTCATATTTTCAGTTAATTAGAGAGGCACCAAAGGGCTTATGGCCGGGAGCCTAGACCTTGGAGTCGCACCAACCTTCTTCATGCCTTGCCATCCTTCTTGTGGGTCTCAGCACAACTAGCTGTGCATCAGTTTCCCTGCTCCAACCTCACCCTCTCCAGGCCATCCTCCACTCAGGGTACCATATCGTTCTTTCTAATTTACTATTCCAATTCTGCTTAAAGACTTTCCACGCTCCCCATTGCCTACTGGATAAAGCCTAACTAAAATCATTCATCTTCATTCATCATTTTTCTAGCATCAACTCCCATCACCACATCCCTAATCATCACCACTCCAGATTTTCACTGTCACGTACTCTATGTTCCAGCTGTTGACCTGCTAAGAGAAAGCAGCCAAACTCACAGGAATGGGCTCAAACCACAACACCTAGTCCAGTACACTTCACATTTCATAAGAACATGTAGTCATCCCACTTGAAGAAACCTTAAAAACAGAATACTAGCCCCGTCGCTTTGCACAACATTTTTCAGTTTACCAGAGTTTTCATGTAAAGTATGTCATTTCACCCACACCTCGACCAACCCCATGAGTAGATGTCATTATGCTTGTTCTACAGGTGAGGAGCCAGAGGCCCAGCGAGGTGGTTCAGAGGCTGGAGGAAGAGCTGGAGCCCAAGCACAGGAACCAAATCCCTTGAGCACATCTTGCAGTCTGGGCCAGCCATTCCCAGACCCCAGGTATGATTTCTCCTGTCTTACAAAAGAGGAAGCTGAGGTGCAGAGGGCCAAGGAACTTGCTGGTATCACAAAACTACTGAGTGGTGGGGCCGGAGAGACCCCACTCCATCCCTCTCAGCCTCCCATTCTCTCTCCCCCACATCCCAGCTGTCTTTCTGAGGCAAACATAAAGAGGCAAGTTGAAGTTACCCTTTGACCTTGGCAGTCATTCATCGCTGGGCTCCGGGAACAGGGCCTTCTGGGTCATTACTGAGAATGTGATGGGAAGTGGGCATTTAACTAGACAACAGCTGTCATGTGAGTTGAGTGACCCCATTGTCCTTGAGAAATGTATGTCCCTTGGGAGTGACTCTCAGCTATTTCTGTCCCCTGATCTGAGGTGACTAATGGGAAATCCATGTCCAACCCTGAACCCGGTGGCAAAGAGGAGGGCCTTAAACTCTGCAGCAACCACCAAATTCTAGCTCTAATGGAGTCAAAGTCTTGCTGAAAGCAAGCTGGTGGGGGGGGGGTGTGCACAACCTCAAGTTGTGTTTCACTGCTTTGAAATCCTAGTTATCTGCTCAGTTTTCTGCTCATTCATTCATTCCACAAACATTCTTGAGACCTACACTGTGGCCCATATGTGAGACGTGGCCCTTACCCTCGGGAGCTTCAGTCTAGTGGGGAGATAGATGGGTGAACATCCAAGTAGGAGGCTTTCTTAGCCAACTCCTGCCTTTACCACATGAAGGAGCTGAGGCTTCAAAAGGGGGAAGCCCTTCTCTGCTTTCAAAGAAGATATTTGCACAATTTTTGTATTTGTGCCAGACTTCACAGTGGCATTTTTTCAGGAGGCTGAAAGGTTTGAAATTTCTGTTTTCCCTAAGGCAACCTGTAGGACCGTTCCTTTGACAAGATAATAAAACATCTGTGTTTACAAGAGAGATAAGAAGGAATCTGGCAGCTGTGGGCCTCTGAGGCTGCCTTATGAAGGTGTTGCCTCGAAAAGATACAGAGTGAGGGGGAGACATCCAGAGTCAGGCAGCCGGAGCCTGGCCCTGAGCTGTGGGTGCCGGTTTCTTCCTTCTCGTCTCCCATCTTGGTGAGAGCCAGCAGACCCTGGCCCGGGACCAGGTCTAAACTTGCTGCCCATTGGGTGGTTGCTTGATGCGTGGACTTCATCTCATCTCTACCCTTTTCCAGCCCACGCTCAGCTCACATAGAGATCAGACCTTTTCTTAATTCTGCTGTTTCCCATCTCCTAGATCATACTGAGCTCCTTATCTTCATAGCCAAGGCCCTTTGCTGCAGCTCGCCCTGCAAACACGCATGCATTCCATGCTGAACCCAGATTAAAGTTCTTATTCCCAAACATGCACCTTTTTTTCCTGCAGGCCTGTGCCAACGCCCTATGTCTCCTCTGGCCAGCACACCCTTCCCACGCCTTTGCTTCTGTCCATTAAGACCTCTCCTCCTCCCTACCAGCAACATAAGATTGGCATCTCTTCTCTGAACATGCTCCACTTCCCTGGGTGTTGATGCAGCCCCAGAGGCAGAATGTTCTGAATGTGTCCTCTGCACATGCCCCTGGTCAGAGTAAAATGCACAGGAGCTATTTGGGAAAAGTATCAGGCAACATACTATCAGTAAGAAACTAGTGAGAATGTAGGTGGGTGCTTTGCTTTCCCCAGGGGACAACAGCTGAGCTGACCGCATGACAAGGGTGACCGCAAAAGTAAGTACAAGCAAACTCTCTGTTGCTGAGGTAGAGCTCTTCTCTTCCATGGAGGGCTTACTTAGAATCAGGTTGTAACTCTTCAGTTCTGTCACTGGGTCACAGCACTTGCACTCTCAGAACTTCAGTTTCCCCATCTATAAAATGGGGTGGATGAGCCTACCCATTCATGTAGACTGTGAAGTGAAGTAAACCTAGCAGAAATCCCAGGTACCCAGTGGCATCTGAATTCTGTCCCCCTGGACCAAAGATACCACCCAAACAGCCTTCAAGCAGCTAGAGGTCTTACTTCACAAAGTTTCACTCGGAGTAGCCAGGAGTAATCCCACTGAAAAGATGCTGATTGTACTCTTCCTGAGGCCTGGAGGTCCCCAGGGCTGGCGCAGGCAGGATCTACTGCACACAGGAGTCTCGGACACTCCACGACTGAGAACAAGAGGGGTCTGCAGGCTCGGGCAGGGTGGAGTCTGGGGGGTCCAGGGCCAGGGTTCTAGTATTAAGGAAGGGAAGCTGGAGAGAGAGACCCATTCCCAGTCCTCTGGGTGGTGATTTGTGACCCAGCAAGATAAAAGGAGGGACAGAGGCCAGGGACACAGGACATCCAGGATCTAGGCCCAACTCCTCCACAGGTTTACCATGTGTTTTTGGGCAAGTCTCTTCCTCTATCTGGGCCTCAGTTTCCTTACTTGTAAAATAAGAACAAAGTGGCCTCTAAGTCCCCTCTGGCCCTGTAATTCTGTGGGTCAATGAGAAATCTCCCCTAGTTAGCAATCTGCTGCTGCACAAACCCACAATATGACAAAGCCAAAGCAGATTGTTCTATATTCATTTGGAAATTAATTCCCTGAATCAGTCTCCTCTCCCCCAAATGCTTGCTGCTGCCTTTCCAGATCTCAGCATCAGAGCCACAAGTTCCAGGTATCTCTGCATTTGATGCAATTTCTCATTAGGCTAGAGACATCTCTTCTCCCAGACCACAGGCAAGTGGAGCCATCTGCAACATGGAGCTGAGAATAAAGCGGCTGGTTTCTTGTGAGTGGAGAGGTGGTCAAAAATGACCCCCTCAGGCCTGGGAGGCAAAGATGATGTTGGAATGTCAGGCCTTGCTCACAGGTGGCTCAGACAGTGGGACAGTCTGTGTCCATGAAACTGACCCTCCTCCCAACAGCCTCAGGAGTTAGGTGTCATTTCCCCCATTTTAGAAGTAAGGAAAGCAAGGCTCAGAGAGGTGAAGTCACCTGCCCAAGATCACACAGCCGGTAGCCAAATCAAGCTTCAAAATGTAGGGTTACCGAGCTATGTGACCTCCTTCTTGCTAACACTGATCTGTTTATAAGCATGTCCCCATTAACAGAGTGTCCCTCCACCACAAGAGCTGGGTTCTCAGCTTTTATCACAGGGCTCTAGACACAGAGAAGATGCTCAGTAAATGTGGGTGGAATTGAATTGAACTGAACTGCATTTCTACTGGAGCCCACCTGACATTGGAAATTGATGGACAGGTGATCCCCTGTCAGGGCTGTAGTGTGTATAATCTCTGCAATGGCTCCCGGGGAGTTGGGCAGACAGACAAAGTGTTTCCATCCCAGCGGGGGTGCACAAGGTCAGACTCTTAGAAGGAATTAATAATATCCAAGGAATTCCTCTGGAACAGTAGGGGGGAATAAAGATTCTTCAAAGAAGGCCTAATAGCGAATTCTCTGGATTTTCCAGCTAATTTGAAGGTACCTACTTGGAACATTTTCTTGTCAGAAAAGATTTTAAAATACATTCATTCCGTGTGACATGATAATTGGGCCTGGCTGCCTGATGAATGCCTTTTATCTGTTCCTGAGCTATTGTTCCCTGGGATCGAGCTGATGGGCTGGAACGGGCACTTTGTTAAGTGCACAAACAGAGCTCCTTGCGTTGATTCTGGCTGTGGGATGCAGTGGGGTCTCAGAAAGATGCTTCCGGGGGCTGGTGACGATAAGGTATCAGAGCAGGAAGGAACTTTAGGGATCAGAAAAGGCAACTTCCTCATTGTTCACCTGGGGAGACAGGGGCTCAGGGAGGGGTGAGAACTGCCAGCACCACATGCCAGGGAGACGGCAGAGGTGGGACTTGGACCTGGGTGTTCTGACCCAGAAGCCAAGCTTCTCCCTCCTCCCTACGAGACTTCTGTGGAGAAGACACAGCAATGGACGCTGTTGTCCATGCCACTCATGCCCCGACTTGAACCTCTGCCTGTCGCCCGGGGAATACTCACCTATTTCATGCCAGGGCTTGGCTGCCACAGTGCCATGCATTTCTGATCGCCACCTTTTCTCAGCTATATAATGCTGTTATCCAATCAGCTATTTTCATAGGCCCTTTTCCCTTTCTCTTTCTTTTATTTTTTCCTTTATTTTAATGCCTTTGTCTTATTGAAGGCAAATTTCCAGGCCTGGCCATCTGATAATCATTTGCAAAGGCCCTGGGCTTCTTTATCACCCTTTCTGAGAAGAAAGGGCTTGTTTGGACTTATTATTTATCTTTACAGAATGTTATGGCTTATATTGATTTTTCTATTGAAGTTTCTTCAGTGTTTTTTCAAACCTGCTTCTGTTTCAGGGTGTCTCAGAGAACTCATATGTTAATAAATTGTTTGCAAAATTGTGACTTAGGTTTTCTGCTTTGTCAGAGCAGGGTGGCTATTTCTCTCTTTAAAAACTCAGTGTATTATCTGAACTGCCTTTCATTAACATTTAACGAATAAAACAGTTCCATCGGGAGGATGAAGTTGACATTTCCATTGTTTTCCTTAGAAAACACCACAATGTTAATCATCCCTCAGGGGACCTCATTTTCTACAAAAGTAAGATAACAAAGACCCAGGGTAGGTGTGCATGTACGTGCACACGCGTTGGTATTTAGACAGGAATGTGTATCTGTGTTTTCATGCCTGTGTCTGTGTCTGGAGTGTGTTTATGACACTATACACATCACTGTATTTGCCTGCCAACATGTAATTGGCCATGTGTATGCCTAGGTTGGTGGTGGCAGTGGTGGTGGGGGTGGTGTGTGTGTGTGTGTTGGGGGGAAATCTGTGTGGATCTGAATGTATATGGATATGTGCATTGTGTGTGTTTTATGGCCATGTGACTATGTTCATGAGTAGATGTTTTTGTGCACATGCTGTTGTGATGTATGTATATACACATCTATCCATGTGTGTGAGTGGGTGCTGTGTGTGTGATGATTTGTGGGTTTGTGTGTGTCCACATGTCTCATTACAGGCACATGTGTGGAGATGTCTTTGTCCGTGTTTCTCTACTTGAGTGCAAGAAGGGATGCCCAGGTTTGTGTAAGAGCCTCCTATGCACATGTACACAGTACCCTCTAGTGGACATCAAAAGAAAGCATCCCCCAAACCCCCACAAAAGAAGCAGGACCTAAATCAACTCTTAATTCCAGACTAGTTCACGGCTACATACAGGGCAAAGTTTCTGGGGTGGTCCTTGAGAGAGAGGGCATTTGATAATAATTTGACATCAATCAATGCCTTATGAGAAATGTAAACATCTCTCCTTTTAAGGACGGCTGTATCAAGCAGTCATGGATGTTCCAGGCATAGAGTGTTTAGAAGACAAGTGTACTAAGGTATAATTTACATACAGTAAAATTTACCCATTTTAGGTGTACGGTTCTATGAATTTTGACAAACATATATAGTTTTATAACCACCACCACAATCAAGAAATAGCATATTTCCATGAACCCCCAAATATTACCTCATGCCTCTTTGCAGTCAGACTCCTCATTCCATCTCAGCCCCTTCAGCCACGGACCTATTTTTATGTCCGTTCAGTTTTTGCCTTTTCCAGAATGTCATAAATAAAAGCATAGATGACCTTTTTTCCCTCTTTTTTATTGAGGCATTATTTACATGGAGTAAAATGCATGCTTTTTGTTAAGAGAGTTCTACAGGTTTCAACAAAAATGCCTACAGTCATGTAACCAACACGATCTATTCTATCACCTTCCCCCCAAATTCTCCTGGGCTATGGTTCTGTAGCCATTTTTTTCTCCCCACCCTGACAGTCAATGATCTGTTTTGTTTCTGTAATTTTGTCTTTTCCAGAAGGGCATATAAATAGAATCATACAGTATGTAGCCTTTAAGTATTTCTTCTTTCACTAAACACAATGCATCTGAGATTTCTCTGTGTCGTGTGTATCAGAGTTTCATTCCTTTTAATTGCTGGGCAGTATTCTATTGTATGAATGTACCAGTTTGTTTACCATTCATCAGCTGAAAGACATTTAGGTTATTTTCCAATGTGGCAGTTATGAATTATCCTGTATAGTTTCTGCTGGATTTGCTTTGATAATATTTTGTTGAAACTGTTTGTATTTATATTCATGAGGAATATTGGACTATAGGTGGGTTTTTTTTTTTCCAGGATGTCTTTGTCTGCTTTTGGTATCAGGGAAATGTTGGTCTCATAAAATAATTGGAAGGCAGCTATGCTAACCACTGTACACCAATGCCTCTATAAAATGATTGGGAAATGTCTCCTCCTCTTCTATTTTCTGTAGGAGTTTGGGTAGAATTGGTATTATTTCTTCCTTAAATAACTTGGTATTAGAATTCACCAGTGAAGCCATCTGGGTCTGGAGTTTGTTGGAAGTTTTTCAGTTATGAATCCAACTTGTTTAACAGATACAGGGCTATTCTTGTTATCTGTTTCTTCCTGAATGAAGCTTTGGTAGTTTGTGTTTTCCAAGGAATTTGTCAATTTCATCTGAGTTATTAAATTTATTATAATAAAGCTGAGGAGAAAGTTGTTTGCTGAAACAACCAAACGCAGGAATGAATGACTCACCTAAGGAGACCATAGTGAACAAAGCACAGAAATTCTGGGTTAAGCAATAATCTGAACTTCATGAAAAACTATACATTTTTAAAAAATGAGTCAGTGTATTAGAAAGTGCAATTATGCACAAAGATGTAAAGCAAAGTCTTATCAAAAATTGGAAGCCACATAAATGTCAAAGAAAGTTAATACAGTATAGTCACTCGATAGAATATACGCTACATATCATTTAAACCCTGTAAAAATATGCACGGCAAAGTCTAGAAAGAAAAACACCAAAATGTTCATAGTAATTTGTTGAGGCTTTGAGTCTATGGAGTCCTTTTTCCCCCTTTTTTCTATTTCCTCCAAATTTGCTGCATAATATTTTTTAATGGGACAAAACAGTAAGAAAAAACAGTGTTTCCTCCCACTTCTAGTGGGACATAACTAGAGCTCTTATCAATCACAGGACCTGACACATAGTAGCCCCTCAATAAATGCAGTAAAGGACTAATGCCTGAGATTTGGAGGCCCCTCTCTCCTGGGCCTTGGTTGCCACTAGCACTGCTACTGCTCTCACCATCGCCACCACCTACCTGGGCTCAGGTCCAGCCGTGGCTGCCCCCTTGGGGTCCAACAGCACTCCAGATCACCCCAGTGGAGAGCGTGTGCCCATCCAGTGGCCAGGCCAGCTGCGTGGTATGCATACTGCCCTGTCCCCATGGGGCTGAGCCCACGCGTGCATGCCCTGCCACCAGGCAGGTCTCCCCTCTCACATGCATGCTCCATTGTCTCATTAGACTTCACTTACAAAACACAAGTTCGCTTAAAAGTATTAAGCATTTCAAGACAATGGCAACAGAACATAAAACCAAATGGCCTGTGCATCAGCAGAGGTCACTTACCAGGAAAACCAGCTTGGTAAAAACATGGTGGCTTGGGCAGCAGGCTTAATGTGGAGTGGTATCGGTTAGAAGTCAGGGTGGGTGCCAGAGCAGGCCAGCTAGTTACTGTTTCTGGGAGACATATACCTAAACATCCACATACACTCCATAACTACAACACATAATTATATGTATTGTAGGAAGTAACAGGAAACCAAACATCATGAGGGCAGAGAACATTTCTTAGTTTTGTTTATAGCTGTATCCTCAGAGCCTAGTACTTGGTAGGTAACCAATAAATATTTATTAAATATAATTATAGAGATTCCTATCCTTACTCTTTCTCATTAGCTATCTGATAACTCCTATACATCCTTCAAGAACCTATTGAAAATGCCGTCCTCCTCTAGGAAGCCTTATGCAACCCTCCAAGAGTTACTGATTCTTCTTGTGTTTTACTGTACCTTGTACAGCCCTGTTATGTTAGCACAAAGCCAAAGCATGAGATTATAATGCAGCATCTTATACAAATCCTCAAAGCTTGGCTTAGTTTCAAAATTTTTCCAGCAACTGAGAAAAAACAAATTATTCTGTGGTATTTTCTATGAAGGAAGGTATTTTATCTATTAATCATTCTTTCCTCCTTTTTTGCCAAACACTTTTATTTTAGTCCTAAAATGTTTGTCTCCTTTAAAAAAATAAACATTTCAGTTCAGAGTAAATTTAGATTTACAGAGAAGTTGTATAGATGGAGAGTTACCAATTATAGTTCTCACCTTACACTACCATGGTGTATGTATCAAAACAAAGAAATTTGACATTGGTACATGGTTACTACATGCACTCCAGACTTTATTTGGATTTCACCATTTTTTCTGTTACTGCCCTCTTTCTACTCCATGATCCAGTGCCAGGGCACCACACGGTACTGAGTTGTCATCTCTGTTCATGATCTTCTCTTGTCTGTGCCAGCTTCTCAGTCTTTCCTTGTTTTTCATTACCCTCAAGAGTCCTGGCTGGGTATCCCACAGAATATCTCCCAGTCCGGTTTATCTAACGTTTTTCTCATGTTTAAATTAGGATTATAAGTTTAGGGAAAGAATATCACAGAGGCAAAGTGCCCTTCTCGTCACGTCATTCCACATGACACTTGACATCAGTGTTGAGGTTCTCCTTAATTGCTTGTTTGAGGTAATGTTTGCTAGGTATCCCCATTGTAACTGTTTCTTCTTTTTCAAGCTTTATTCTTTGGAAGCAAAGATTGGATCTAGAATTCTATCTCATGTGTCCCAGAACCTATGACCATATTATAATTGTTAAAAGGAAAGTTACCTATCAGACCCAAAGATCTAAGAATTACTATAAACATGCTATGCTGTGTTACTCAGATACAAAATAACCCTAACTATGAAGAGGTAGGATGAAAGTGTTAGTGGCACAATTAGTGCTGTTTGTCATAAGCCCTTTCACATCTCCGACCCTGGCTGCATCTGGCCCCCTATGACAAATGACATTGTTATTCCCCAGCCCTTGCTCTGTCCTAGATGCTGTCCTGGGCTTTGGGGCTTGGGACCTGGAGTTGAGCTGCGGCAACCCCTTTCTTTTACAGTAGGGGAAACTGAAAGCCAGAGAGGGAGAGAGCTTGCCTGAAGTCACATAGCCCTTGAGTAGCAGAACCAGAGCTGGAACCAGAGTCTCTTGCTTCCCCAGTGTTTACAGTTATGCTAGTGATAATCTGTGACCCTCCTTCCCCAAACCCCTATTCGGCCAGGAAGGATTCTCTGCTTTTCTGCATGGCATCCCATTCCAGTCTCAGTAGCTGAGTCCCTGTTGCATGATCAACAGGTCTAGCACGGAGAATCCAGAGGAGGAGAATCACACCTCCACACAGCCCTCACGGAGCTCCTGGCAGGCATGGTGACAGTCCCACTGAGGGCTTAGTATATGCCAGGCACAGAGTAGATGTAAATAATTGTTGGATGAATAGATTGGCAGAAACACTTAAATTCACCAGCCCCTTGCATCTAGTTAAGGGCATCACCCACCTCGGTTGCAGCATATTCCAATCCTTGAGAACACTTGGCGACCTCCACCTTTACACCAGCTCTGTGCTCCATTTTGAAGACTGATGACCTGCTAAGGGCCCCTCCCCTACAAGAACCTATACTCTGAAGGCAGGGCCATGTTGGTCTTGCTCACCAGCTGGATGCCAGCATTTAGCAGAGAGTAAGCACCTAGTAGATGTTTGATGGATGAGTGAGTGAGTGAGTGAATGAATGAGGTCCCAGGCACAGAGAAGACTGGGCTGTCACACACACACAGCCAAGTCTTCTAGTGGCCCAGATGCAGCTCGCATTTCTCACCAGCTGTCAGGCCATCATATCAGAAGCAGGTTTTCAAATAGAAGCGAGAAGTTGAATGTTTGAAGCTAAACAAAGCAGTGGGCTGAGCCAACTTGCCTGGAGGCAAGCTGCTTCCCCCTCCACCCCGCCTGGCACCCCAGCGCCTGCAGCCAGGCCTGTCCCACAGCCAACCCTCAACTTCCAAAATCTGCACCCAGTCAGGGAATAGGGGGTTTGAGCCTTCTGCCAGGGGAGGTCCCCCACCATCTTCCCATCCTGAATGGCCAGGGCAGACCTGGCTCTCCTCCCCACGTCCACCCCACTCACGGCAAACACACCAGATCTTGGGGGTGGAAGGGGAGGAGGTCTGCATTCAGCAGTATGGAGCCCCCACACCTGGGCACCCCACTGGGGCTAGTTGCTTGCAGCTCAGCACAAGTCAGAGGCAGGCGCTGTTCCTTTTACAGATGCAGAAAGGGAGGCTCAGAGAGGTTACTAACTTACTGAGGCCACAAAGCCCCATCATGATGGCAGAGCTGATGGGACTTCAGCTCTGTCTGATCCCAGAGCCTGGAGTCTTGCCCCAGGCTGTGGAGAGAGGTTTCTGGTCCCAAAGTCTCTTACCTACCTCACTGGCAGGGTGGCTCCCTTTTTTTTTCAGTCCACATAAAAAGCCATTCACTTCTTTGTTTTATTTTTATTTTTAAGGCTAATATAGGAAAGGGGGTGGGGTGGGGGTGGTTACAGAGCTGTTCGCACTTCCTGGTGCAAATTACTTCAACCCATTTGCTTTGCTTTTGATTCTGACCTCCAGCTGAGTCTCCCTTGGAGCAGGTGGAAATGTTGTTAAGGAAAGAGAGACAAAGTCACTTAAAAGCCTTTGCTGTAGTCAGTGTGCAGATCGGGAAGCTGAGGTCAAGAGCAGAGAAGAGAAAGGCCCAGAAGCTGGGTTAGGAAAGCAGGGAGAGCGAGACTTCGGTTCTAGAATACAAAATGGGATTCCCAATACCACACACAGTAAGCTCCTCCCACTAAAGTCCTGTGGTGAAGGTGAAGGAAAAGCAGAAGGAGAGATACTCTGAAAGGGGCCATATCCACCTGGAATAGCATTGCTTGTCCTAGTCAAGGAGGCCCCACCACCCCCACACCCTCAGCACCCTGCACTTATCTGAAGACCCTGGTTTAAAAAGATGCAGGCAGCCTAACCCCACAGCAGGCAACAACCTAGTATCTTCAGAAGTCTACACTCTACCTGGGTTGCAACTCCTGCTCCATTGCTTACAAGACTTGTGGAATTCTCCAAGCCAGCGTCCCCGTCTGCTAAATGATTGTTTCCCTTTGAGGGAAGAATTCATGATTATAAAGCATGTAATACACCTAGTACATGATTGACTTTCATTAGAAACAACTGCCTTTTGTTAGGGCTAGAAATGGACCTCTTACTTGGTCCTCACTCTGGTTCCTCCTAGGGCTTGACTTGACACCTCTCACTGGTCTGCACAACCGAGCAGAAACCCCTCCCAGGCAATGCATGGAGCCCAGGCCTGGGACCTAGGAAACCTGGATTCAGTTCCCACCCCTTCCACAGATACGCTGTGTGACCATGGACTGGTGCCTTCATCTCTCTGGGCCTCAAATCTCTCATCTGGCGTTAAGGTTTACAGTCTCCACGTGCTTTATTTCATTTATTCCTTATGCCTTCCTTAGGCAGTAAGTATTCATGATACTCCCTTTCTGCAGCTGTGGAAATTGAGGTACACATTGGTTAAGCAACGTGCCTAAGGTTGTTCACCTAGTGAGAGGCAGCGTCAGGATCCAGTTCTGGGTCTCTCTGACTTCAGTCATCCTAGAGCAACTTCGAACGAGAGTGGTGAGGCAGATGGTGGGTGTGGTGGGCTCCAGACAGGCTCGAGAGTCTGACAGGTTTGACGAGAAGGCAAAGGACCCAGAGGCTGGGAGGAGATGGGGGAATCCTGCCTCATCAAGGCAGCTGGAAGGAGCGGAGCTGGTGAGGACTGAAGGCAGTGACGGGGAATTTGGCCAGAACCAAGGCTGTGGCCAGAGGCAGAGGGGGGTCCCATGGAGAGTTTGGGGGGCCTCCTGGGCACAGAAAGGAGTCCTGAACTGAACATAGAACTCCTGGATGGCAGAGGATTTGTGTTGGGGCAAAGGGGTCACGGCCTTGGGAGTAATGCTGATCCATCTCACGACTGTTGTAATTTACAGCCAGCCTTCTATCTCTAGTGACCTACAGGCATTTACCAGTATTTCCTCACGGTGATCTGGGGAGGGAAATAGGGAGCTGAGGCCTGTTTTACAAATGTCAGAGGTGGGTACTGGGTGGGAGTGGAGGATTTAGAAAGATTTGAACCATTTGCTGGAGCCAATTCTGAGAGAGCAGCAGGAAATGGGAAAGGGACAAAGGAGGGGGAAATTTTGGTAGACAGAAGAGGAATGACACAAAGGAAATCCAGGGCAGGCAGTGCTTCTCAGAGTGTGCCCAGAGGAGGGAGGCCAAGTGCACGGGGCATGGGGCAGCGGGCCTGGGGGGCACAGGTCGGATGGGAGCTGAGTGGGCATGTGAATAGAAGGCAGACCCCATCCCGAGCTCACTGACCCAAACGTTATGCCCCCTCACACACTCTGAGCTCTCGCCACCCACTTCTGCCCACTCCCTCCCCATGCTCTTCCCACCTCCAGGCCTTTGGCCCCATAGTCCTTGGGCTGTTCCCTGCTCTCTCCTCTGCTGCTCAGATGGACCATCAACCAGCACATGCTGGACTTGGCTGTGCCCTGTGGTGTGCTGTTTGCCCTCCACAGCCATGGCTCTCTCAGTCCTTACAGTGGCCTTGCAGGTTGAATACAGTTATTTCTGATTTACAGACAAGAAAATTGAGGCTAAGAAAAAGTAGATCTCTAAATTTTAGGAACACGAAATATTAAGTGTGGAAATGAGACTGGGACCCCAAATCTTCAGGGTTCAGGTTCAGTATTCTTTCGAATACACTTCACCATCCTGCTTTTCATGTGAAAAATATTCCAAACCATTGGATCGCATGTATATTCACAGAAAACAGAATTGGATGGAAACATCCAAAAATGGGAATAGTGGTTATCACTGGATAATTTTTATCCTTTTCACTGTACTTTTTTTCACTTTAGCCCATTTTTCCACAATAAACATGAATTATTTCTATAATCAGAAAAAAAAGAAAAGAAAAATCATTAACAGCAAAAATCCCATCCTCCAAAGCTCAGCTCAGTTTAGAAGGAGAGCTCCCTGTGGACTAGCTGCTCTGTCCTCTAGACCTCAGTAGTTGTGTCCTGCAGTCCCCTTGCTGTGGACTGAATTGTGTCCGCCTGAAATGCCTATGTTGAAGCCCTTAATCCTGGTAAGCCTGTATCTGGAGACAGGGACTATAAGGAGGTAATTACTGTTAAACAAGGTCATAAGGGTGGGACCCTAATCCATTAGGATTAGTGTTCTTGTGAGAAGAGAGCTTTTTCTCTCCCTCTCTCCCCAACTTGTGAAGACTCAGCAAGGAGGCGGCCATCTAGAAACCAGGAAGAGTATTCTCACCAGAAACCAGCTGTGCCAGCCCTCGATTGTGGCCTCTAGCCTCCAGAAATGTGAAAAAAACAAATTTCTGTTAATTTGGCTATCCAGTCTATGGTATTTTGTTGTAGCAGCCCAAGCAGAGTAAGGCACCCCTTCAACAACAGAGGAGAGTGGGCCTGGAGCCGGGATTAGGGTGCTCACAAGACTTCCCAGGGGCACTTGTCAGGGAGACAGACTCCCAGGTCAACTCCCGCCCCCAGGACTTCAAGTGGGCATGTCTGAGGATGAGCCCAAAGAGATTCAGGTCTTAAACCCTGGGACCTGTGAGAATTATCTTAGATGGGAAAAGGGTCTTTGTAGATGTGTTTAAGGATATTAAAATAAGGAGATTATCTTGGAGTATCCACGTAGGCCCTAAAAGTCCTTACAAAAGAGTAGCAGATACTATGCTGCTGGCTTTGAAGATGGAGGAAGGGGCCATGAGCCAAAGAATGCAAGAAAACTAGTTCTAGAAACTGAAAAAGGCAAAGAAATGGATTCTCCCCTAGAGCCTCAGGAAGGAGTGCAGCCCCAGTGCCTTGATTTTGGTCAATGAAACTGATTTCAGACTTTTGACTTCCAGAATGGTAAGAGAATAAATGTGCATTGTTTCAAACCACAGATTTGTGGTCATTTGTTACAACAGCAATAGCAAACTAATACAAGGTGTCAGACCCATATGGTACAATCAGGAAAGTTTAGAGCAGGAAGTAAATAACACCTATGGTTCCAGAGCTGTAAGTGCTGGAGGTTTCTGGCTCACATATGCCTTTGTTGTTAAGGGGAGAAGGAACTTCCCCAAAGGCCCACTTCCTCTGGGAGGGCAGTGAATGACACTGATTTCCAGCAGGTTCAGGTGAGGCCTGGTGAGTTGGACATCCTAGGTTAGAATCTGCCACTTATTAGCTGGGGGACCTTGAGCAAATCATGCAGCCAATCCTTTCTTCTGACTCTGGCCACACATTCGAATTACCTGAGCACTTTAAATCATACCCATGGCCAGGCCCCATCCCTGGAGACTCTGATTTAGGTGGTCTGTGGGTGGGGCTTGGGCATCAGTGTTTTTAGAAGACCCCTGGTTATATGCAGGCAGGCTGAGCAACCCCTCTGTAAATCTGTTCCTCCTCCAAGATAGAAATCATAGTTAGGTACCTGTCACGTGGGTATGATGAGCCTGGAATGAGGTAATCCATGAAAAGGGTTCATCACATGGAAAATCCTCAGTAATTATTAATTATTATGACACTTCAATCCAGACAGGTGGATCACCTTTCAGTGTCCCCTACTCTACCCCCTTTCCACATGTTCAGGATAAATAGGAAGGTTCAGTAGATCACTAACATGGTGACATTTTCAGCTACATTTAAACCAAGCATTTCAAACTCCAGGGAGACACAAGATGCAGTCTAGTTAGAGGTCTCTCCGGCTTTGTGGGATTCAGTGCCACACTCAAAGCACAGGGCAGTGTCACCGAGGTGAGTGTCTCACTCCTGGCATTGCCTTAAGGTTTTAAGAAATGACTCATATATGCACATTCTGGAAGGGAAGTGCCTGTCTGGCAGGCAGACCAGAATTTTAAAACATCCTTCAGGTTTTAAGACTGAGAGCTTGATTTACTATGGATTCAAGGGCTGCCTAAAGGGGTGGCCTTGAGTTCTTGAAAATAATTGCTTTTCCTCTCCCATGCTCCTCAGTGCTCTTCAGGCGGAGAGAGAAAGAGTCTCCCAGCTGGAGAGAGCTTTGGGAACAGACCCCAGGGGCTGCCAGTCCTAGGAGCAGGAATCCAGGGAACAAGCAGGGACAGACCAAAGTTTGTGCGGCCTGTGCACCCCTACACAGTCGGGTTGGGGTGCTTTCTGCCATACCTGCTGCTCTGGGAAGCAGAGAATGATGATGGTGATTATAAGGAGATAATGATTTGCAGTGTTTGGTGAATAAACAACCCCTCTCAGTACAGCCATTCCTTTGTTCCTGCTGGAGGTCTGAGCTGGGCTGTGCTGGAAAGCAACCTGAGAGTCTGGTCCCATCAGCAGAATTGTTCTGCCCCCTTGTTACCCCTCCTCTTTGTTTTTCTTTTTTGCTTGAAAACAAGATTGAATTATCCCTTTTCCCCTCTGGGTGTTGAGAGTTGAGAAGCCTGTTAAATAAACATGCCCATTAAAGGCGCTGATCTGTCCCCAGCAGGCAGTTAATTGCACCTCCAAGGCCACAGATGTAGTGGCTTCCCGATGTGGAGGATGCCACTTGGTGCTACTCTGCCCTGCCCTGCCCTGGCCTGCTGGGGTCTCTCTGCCTGGCCTGGGGTAGGTCCCTGTCCCTCCATGGAGTCCAGTCTCCTGTCCTGTACAATCAGGGTGACAATACTATTAGTTCATATTCGTCCCATCACAGTGATGAACCCCTTTGACTCAAGTCATAAATGACAAGGCGAGACTTACTGCTGAAAAGCACTAACTAGTACTGCCATGTGGGTGCTTTAGTGTGAAACGATCACCTACCAGTTTGCAAGCAGTTGATGTCTGAGCCCCAAGAGCCCACCTCCACTCTGGCCTCCCAGCATCTACCCTGGTACCCCCTCAAATCTCTACACGATTCAGCATCCAAAGGAGTAATGCCTGGCCCAGCGAAGGGGCACAAGGACTGGGCATAGAATTACGGCCAGGCTCATGTGCAGTCAGTGCCAGATGTTCTGTTACTCAGTGTTTTGAATAGCGTGCCTGGGCCCCTGCACAGGCTCAGGCACTTCCCAGTCTTGATTCTGTTTCTCTGAGGAGCCTCTCCTACTCTTTACACCCCAGATGGGGGCCCAGCTTGTGGAAGAACTCAGTGTGCAACCTCCCAGTCAGGGACCCCTGATCTGTCCACCCACCTTCCTTCCTAGCAGGTCATCTCATCCAAAAAGTTGGCCCTGAGAGGACAGAGCAGGCCAGCTGTCTTCCAACCCCATGAAGGACTCTCACCAGACCAGGAATAGGCCACACTTCCTGGTTCCTGCCCCGGAGTTACTTCATGCTGCCCCTTCCTCATGAATATTCCCAGACACGCAGCCCAGGGGCAGAGCTGGGAAGGACCACGGAGCCACAGAGAACCCCGAGAACTGCTTCAGGGGGTGGAGGTGGGGGTGACAAGCGGCTCCTTTTCACCTGGCTTCACATTGGCCTTCTGTGTAAGATTTCATCTGCGTCAGTGATCTAGCCCAATCCCCTCACTGTGTGGATAGTTAGGCCCAGAGGGCACATAGTGAGGCAGCCAGTAGTTTGCCTCGTGCTTAGGAGTGTAACATTCAAAGCCAAGCGCTGCAATTCCAGATGTACCACTTACAAATGAATCATTTTCTCTTTCTGAGCCTCAGTGTCCTTATCTGTCAGCTGAAATTGGTAACACTTGTCCTCACAGCAGAGTTGGAAGGATCTGTGGCAGAGATTCCTAGTTCTCTCCCAGTGTCTATCTTCCCATAGTGTCAGAGAAATGGAAGGCTTCAAAATGACCACCTAAAATAAAGACCACATTTCCCAGCCTTCTTTGCAGCTACTTGTACCATGTGACTAAGTTCTCATCAATGGGATGAAAGAAGAAGTGTCAGGGCAGCTTTTGGGATCCTGCCTCAAAAGAAGCTGGCATGCATACTTTGCCTTTTTGTTTTCATCCCCTCCTCATCCTGCCACCTGAAATATGGATGTGGTAGCTGCCATTTTGAACCATGAACACAATGCTCACTGCTAAGGATGACCAAGTGGTGAGTTGGAAGGGACGAGTATCCTTGAGAATCATTTATCACCTTCTTAGATGCTTACCTCTGGGCTTCTTTTACGTATTTACAGAAATCAACTCACCCTTTGTGCGATCCGCTTTTATTGGAGTTTCTGTTACTCAGAGCTCTACCTAATCCTTACACACTGCTGTGGGAGCTGATGAAATTAAAAGGTTCTCTCTAACCAAGTCACCCTCCTGCCTTAAAGTCCTTCTGTGCCTCCTCAGGAGAACATTAAAACTCCTTTGCATGACACTTAAGGTCCTTTGTGATCTGCCCCCTCTTACTGCTCCAGCCTTGGCTCTGTCACTGCTCCCCGCCCTGCCCATCATACCCCAGGCACTGGTCAGCAGGAGCTACTCACTGCTCCCCATGACACCCAAGCTGCCCAACCTCTGGCCTTTTGCACATGCAAATCTGTCTTCCAGAAATGCCATCTCTCCCCCAGCCCTTTTCAGGTATCAAGATTCAGCTCAAGTATCACCTCCTCCAGGAAGCCTCCCTAGACCTTCCCAGACTTTGTTTTGTTCTGTTTCTTGTTTCTTTTTTCTCTCTTGGCCCCACAGGGGTTTCTCAACCATGTGAGGAAGGCACACCAGTTTCCGTGTCTGTCTGATTCCCCAGTCTGTGAGCGGGCTGAGGATGGGGATGGTGCCTGGTTTATCTCTGCACTGCCAGGGCCTCTGCGACAGGGTCGTCATTAACAGGAGCTGAGAGAGGGAGGGCAGATGGATGGCAGAGGCTTGCCCATGTGGATGGAAACTGCTGGGTCCGGTGAGGGCTGTGCAGGAAATAGTGTTTGAAGTGGAAAGAACTGGAGGCAGAGGTGAAAGTCAAGGGCATCCTGAGCAGCTGCTCTTTCCTGCTGCCCTATTCTGGTCACCTAGGAGTTGAGTACTGCTGGATTCAAGGGGCCCTGGTGCGTCTGTTAGCCAATCTGCACTGTGTGTCGTTAATGGAGGGGCAGCATTTCAGGCTCACTCAGTCAGCAAATGTGTGAAGATACACTTGGCCCCTGCCCATTCTTTGTACTTCAACCATTGCCTCATTATGGCCCAGAACCAGTGAAGATAACAGGATGGGAAAGTCAATTAACCAGGTTTCATAAGTGGCATGCATTTGGAGTCCAAAGTTTGTGGTCCGAGGACTCTGCTAAGAATGAATATTATTTAACAGCTTTCCTAGGACTTTCTGGAGCCCTGATCCCCTGTTGGCCCTTTCAGCCACCTCATATCGCCTCCTTTATAAAAGGATTGAGGCTGAGAGAGGAAGTTGCCCAAGGTCACATGGAGAGGCTGGTACAGGGACCAGGAGCCAGGCTCTTGTTCCAGCCCCCATGCCCTTTGCACAACCCCTGCCCAGTTCTGCCATTGCTGTCCAATAATTAACTGTGAATTTAGAAAGACACGGACCCCTTGGGCCCATTCGTGAAGGTCATGAAGAGACAGATCTGTTACAGAGCCTTTGACCCAGGAGGACATACCCTATTGATGTGGTAACATAACCTTTTCTTATTTTTTAAACTTTTTATTATGAGCAAGTTTAAATATACACCAAAATAGAGAGGGAGAGAATATAATGAATCCCCTGTGCCCATCAGCAGCCAGCTTAATAATTATCAACACCTGCTGTTCTTGGGAACATGACTTGGAATTGTCTTTCCCCGAGGAAACTAGAGGAGACACATATTAACAACCAGAATGATCTTTCCAAATTGCCAACAGGATCATATTAACTCACCTCCTCTTCCTCAGAACTCTAGTAGGATCCTCGGCTGTTGAAAGGAAGACAGAGCAGGGCCCCAATCCTGCCCTCCACAGCTTACCTCCGGGCTTCTTTTAAGTGAGAGAAAGATACACTTCTCTCTTGTTTAAGCCATTTTTATTTTGGGTTTCCTCTTACGTCAGTAGTTCACAAATGTGGCTATATATTAGAATCAATAGAGGAACTTAAAAACAAAAGGAAACAACAGCAAAACCCAGACAATCTGTTACAACACTGAGGGAATTCTGATTCAACAGGTCTGGAGTGTTGCTTGGGCATCAGTGCTTTAAAAAGCTGTCCAGACGATGCTAGCACACAACCACAGTTGAGAACCACTGTTTAATCATATGTCTCTGAACTGATCCTAAAGGACACATGGCTCACTCAGCTGAAAGGTCATCTTCTCCCGAGAAGTCCCAGGTGGAGGAACTTGGGGCTCCCTCCTTGTGCTTCCACAGAGCTGGGTGCTAATCTCCATTAGAGGTATATGGTAGTTCATTGCATTCGTTTGGGTTGGGTAGGTCTCTCTGCTGTCCTCTGACCTGCTCCAGGTGGGACCATATTAGATTTATGCAGGGTGCCTGCCCCAGAAGTCAGAGTTCTTACTCGGGCCTCCAAAAGTCTACATGGTCTAGTCGCTACCCATGCCTCCAGCCTTTTCCAGAACCATACACCCCTTCCTGCTTCCTGCTTCCTGCTTCCGCCCCACTTGTCTTCTTTCAGTTCTTTGAATGCACCTTGACCCCTCCCACCTCCAGGCCTGGGCACATGCCTGTCCCTTTTACCTGCAACTTGAACCTGCGTCTTCATTCAGTTGGGCCCTATTTGTCTTTCAGCTCTCATCCTCTGTCCTTGCTACTCAGCATGTGGGCTCGGCACTAGCAGCATTGGCATCACTGGGCAACTTGTTAGACACGCAGAATAGAAGGCATTTCTAGTTTACAAGGTCCCCAGAATATGTAGAATACAATGGGGGCAGTTCTAACTCAAAAATATGATTGGGGTAAAGGCAGGAGAGGAGGTTTTTAGAAGAAAGGAATGCTGGGCAGACAAAAGAAATGATGTCCACCATAACTGTGGTGTGTCTACGCAATGGAGTACTGTCGGACCCCTTGCCTGCTCTAGCTAGGCCTGAGGCTACAAACCCAAGTGCCTGAAGGGCTATAAATGAGTGAATCAGTGTATTAGTTTCACATTTGTTAGCTGTAACAAAGTATCCCAAACTTAGTGGCTTAAAACAACACAAACATTATCTTACAGTTCTGGGGGTTCAGAAGTCTGAAATGAGTGTCACTGGGCTAAAATCAAGGTGTTGGCAGAGCCATGCTCCTTCTGGAGACTCTAGGGGAAAGTTGTTCCCTTGCCTTTTCACGCTGCTTTCATTCTTTGTCTGTGGCTGCATCACTCCAACCTCTGCTTCCACCGTCACATTTGCTCTGATGTTAACATTCCTGTCTCCCTCTGATGAGGACCCTTGTGATTATACTGGGCGTACCCATGTAATCCAGGATGATCTCCCTCCAGATCCTTCACTGCAGATGCCCAAGTGCTGCCATAATGTCTGCTTCAATTCCAGTGTTACTTGTGTGCTTGTGTGAGAGCCTTGATTGTAGTCTGAACTCAGACACTCATCTCCTGTGTGATGTTGGGCAAGTCCCACTCCCTTTCTGGGTCTCAGTTTCCTCAGCCATAATCTGAGGGGCAGAGGAAGGGAACGAGCCAGGAAGCCAGGCAGGCGGGAGGGAAACTGGGTTTGTGGTAAAGACTCAGCGCTGGTTTGGTTTGACAACATTCAGATTTAGTTCATGTTCCCAGGGTGTAAATTTCACAGAGTGTAGTGTTTCACTTAAGAGAAAAAGAGGGGAAAACGGGGTACATTTTGGTTTGCTTTTATATTCATCTTTATTTTTAAATAGCCATTCCCTGCAACTCCCTCGGTGTCTTGACCCAGTCTTCCATCTTCAGCTCAAATGCAGGCAATGGAGGTACCTGCTACACTCAGTGTAGGATCAACACCCAGTGCAGCTTGCAGGTCTTTTTGTTTGGAGTCTATCTGATCTGCTCATTTTCTCAGAGTCTGGAATCTTCTTCAGTAACTTCCCAGACATATAAGGCTTCAAGATGCTGAAGGATGGAAATAGCTTCTCTTCCCCCGGCAGGCCAGTGTAAACACATCCCTGGGTGACATTCCTTGCTGACAAGGACTTGACTATGGTTTGTGTTATCTCACCATTTCCCCTTCAATCCTTTTAGTCCAAACACTCACAGGGGCTCCAGGCTCAACATCCATTTTAGTGGCCTGGATCTTTTTTTTTTTTTTTTTTTTTTTTTTTTGCCCAATCAAAAAGCTGAATCTAAAGCATTCTTGAAAAATAGTCAATCCTCTGCAAAAATAATTTGTGCATTTTACCCTGAGTCACTGCACATTCATCCTTCTCTCCAAACCATAAATGTCAAGCACTGTGGAAGGTTTTAATTTTTTTTAGTTTTTGGATGCTTTTACAAATGCCTTGCAGTAGGACTACTTTGGTGACTTCTGATGCCAGACACAGCTTACCAAGTGTCAAGGGTGGGCCTACTGAATGGGATCTGGATACAGACAAAGCATTCACTTGGTAAGTCCCTTTCTGAAAACCATCCATGATGGAGTCATAGAATCCCAAAGACTACTTAGGCTGGTGCTTCCCAAATACAGTTGTGTATCAGAAGCGTATAAGGAATTTAATTCTTGGGTCTCAACAAACATCTAATAATTCAGAATCACCAAAGGTAAGGCTAGGGAGATTGGAACTTTTTTTTTCCTTTTATGCTCCCCAGGCAATTCTGATGCACAGCTAAGTTTGGGAACCACTTCTCTAGTTCAGTCCTTATCTGCTACTCTCTTCCATAGGATTTTGCCAAATGGTTTTCCGTCCCTCCTTGTACTCCTCCAGTGATGGGGGGTTCACTGCCTTTCAAGGCAGCCCTTCCCACCCATCCTGAGCAAGCTGTGCTTTGTCATGAAGTTCTTCCTCTGCCTCCTATAACTTCCCCTCATGGGTCTGGCTCTGACTTCCAGGACCCCACAGACTGTTTTTGCCATTTAGAGATTTAGAGGGTGCAGTCCAGTTCCTTGAATTCTGAGGGGTGGACATCCCCAGCTCCTTTAGCTACTCCTCACAGGACACAGCCTTCAGCCTCTCCCCCAAGGGGCGGCTTCTTGCTTGCTGCTGGCCTCTCACACCTGCCACAGCTTTCCAAGCAGTCTGACCACGTGAAAACTGATACTTTCTTAGTCACGGACTCACTGACTCTATCAGCGAGGCCTGTTAATGACTGACCAAGTAATCCTTAAGTCAGTCCACCATGGCGTGCCATGCCAAGTGCCAAACGGGTCCCAGGCTGGCTGTGTGCTGTCGGGGAGGCAGAAGGGGCTTTGCAAAGGGCCACATGGTTGCTGGGAAAACATAAACATAAATGTGGCAAGATGCAAGATGTGTGCTCTTAGTGAAGAACTGAATTTTGCAGCAAGGACTGTGAACATCCTAAGGATGACATGGTAACAAAAGATTCCATAGAGATGTAGCTTAAGGAATGGATTAGGTGACTCAGTCAGGTTCAAGCAGGAAAATGTGAACATTCTAAATATGTAGAGAGGTAGAGATTTAATACAGGTTTCAGGTGCTGACAAAATCGCTGGCAGGGCCAGAGGAAGAATCAGAGAGGGCTGAACCTTCAGGACTAACTTCCAGAATGAGAGGGATGTGTCCCATCCGCCTAGTACTCTCTCTGTGCCACTTCTGGAGCTATTCAGCTCAAGACACACCCCTGCAGTCAAGATTCAAAGAGCAGGGAGCTAGAGTCAAGGAGCTGTAGCCACAGCAGCCACCCCACACCTAGGAAGTTGGAGGCAGAATGAGGAACATTGATGCAGAAAATCCTCACACGTCTGCCATTGTGCTAGTAATGCTCCAAATGGGCAGGACTATACCCTCCACCTTCCACATCTGGCAGGGGTACTGCTAATCGGCACCACCTGGTTCACTCTAACTGCAACCAAGGCTAGGAAACAGCTCTTAGCTTCCCAGTCTCCCTGACCATAAGGAGGGTGCAGTGGAGTGAGTATGAGATGCGGTTTCAGGATTTAGCATCCTTTATGGCAACAAGATGGAGGCAATCTAAATGTCCATCAACAATTCATCCTACCATAGGATTCTGTGCTACCCTGGGGAGGAGGATGTTAGTGACAAGAAAAGGTTCATAATATATTACTAAGTTTAAAAAAAAAAAGCAGGCAGCAAAATAGAGGTCACCATATGATTTCATTTTTATTAAACGAATTTTTGAAAAATGTGAAGGGAAAAATAGCAGCAAGATGAATGGCAACTTTTGGGTGAAAAACATGAAGGTAATTTTTTTCTTTTATCCTTTTCTGTGTTTTCCAAGCTTTCTACATTCTGCATATATTCTTTTTGTCCTTAGAACCTCCCCCAAAATGCAGTTTTTAAAAGCACAAATATAAAATCAACTGGGGAAAAGAGCAGTGAAGCGAGGGGGAAAAGTGAGAGAGGGGAGGCACAAAACAAGTTGAGAGGCTCAAGGATGCATCGTGTGGGAGGGAGAAATGCAAATACAGTTGGGGGTCCAGTCTCCCACTGGTGCTTGTGTGTGCCCTGGCAAGTCCTGCCTGATTTTGGGCCTTTGTTTCTGCACGCAGACAAGCCCAGCGCCTGGTGGGGAGAAGCCGCCTCGGCCGCGGGGCAGGGTGTCAGCCGCCCCCAGGTGCAGGTGGGGCGTCACTGGAGGCTGAACACTGAGCGGAGGCGAGGCCTCCGGCGAGCACCCCGCCGGGGGACACACTCGATTTAGGAGAGCCCAAACCCGCAGCCGAGAGCGTGAGCCCCAGCCTCTTGCAGGTAACTAGCCCCCTTCTCTCCTTTCCGGGTCCCCCCTCCACCCCTCAGGCCGCAGCTCCCCTCCCTGCGATGGAGGCTTCCTCTCCGGGTCTCAGCTTCCCAATCAGGGGGCTGGCCTTTCCGCCTGGCGTGCGCGGTAGGAACCTCTTCACACTTCCCACCCCTCCCCTGGTAATGGGGTCCCGGAACCGCGCTTGGAGGGCACAGATGACGCCCCGCCCCCCAAACCTTCCCCGTTAGCTCCACTTCGTTACTCCCGCCCACCGGGCCCTCTGCAGCATAGGGCCTCTGGCTGTAGCCGGGAGGCCAGAACGCACACCCCCTCCCCGCAGGATGGGTGAGTTGGGCGCTACCTGGTCCTCGATGACCCAGAAGGTTTGGTCCATGGCACAGTGGGCGCCAATACAGGGAACCGTAAGAAAATGCCCATAGTAGGGAGGAAACACAAAGCTAGTATTAACGAGTCCAAACTTGTTCTGCTCGCCGCTCGATAGGCCAATAAATCCGGAGACCAGGTGTTGGGGCAAGGAATAGTGACTTTATTCGGAAAGCCAGCAGATCAAGAGAATGGCAGTCTAATGCCTTGGAGAACCGTCTTACTCAAGTCACAATACAGGCTCTTTTTATACAAGAAAAGGGAAGGGGGTGTGGTTGCTTGGTGTAAACTTCTTGCTGTAGGAATTCTTTGTTCTTGCAGCTTTCCACGTGGGCCAGCTCATGTGTTCCTGCAAAACCTCCAACAAAACAAATGTTATTCTCTATTCTGCAACTTACCTTTACGTGAGTGCAGAGCTAGCAAGACTAAGCCTACAAAACAGGGCACAGGGTTAAAGCCAAAGGAACAGATCTAATATGGAGTCAGATTTTTTCTTTTCTATTACATTGGGGCTGTGGGAATCAGGCTGAGGCTCCTATTCTTACTTGCTGTGTGTCCTCGCTGAGCCCCTGAACCTCTCTGATCTCTAGCCTTCTTTCAAAATGGGAATCATTATCTGCCCAGATTCCCCCCTCCCCCGGGGTGGAGCGCTGTTGGGAGGCTCGATGAGTTAACTGCTTAGATGGTGACCTGCAAACTGTAAAGCATGGTGTACTGTGAGCAGTGCTCTTCCCATATGCCGGTGGAGGTGCCAGTGCAGACCCCACGTAGGTCCCCTAAAGTAGGAACAGCCTTGGCTGGGCATGAAAGACTTGCCAGCTTGGGTCTGTGACCACCCCTCCCGCCTTGTCTAGCCTCCAACTCCCACCTCTCCTGGGACCCCTCCCTCCTCAGACCCAGGCCTGTTGGATCCAAGGCTCCTTCTGCCCCCTGAGCAAAGTGGGCCCTGCGTGTACCCCTGACAGATCTGCTGTCTCAGCTTCCCTCCAAGGGACAGCTTCTGGGGCAGCATTGATTGGTGTAGGGCAGGGGACCTGGCCTGGGCCTTGCTTTCCTGGATGAGTTCTTTGATCCTCTCCCAGCCCGGTGGTGAATGGTTGGGGTGCTGGGGGTGAGGGTAGGGCAGGTGCAATTCCCTTTTGCTGCTGGGTGAGGCAGGGCTCAGGAGAGACAGCAAAGGTGGAGAGATTGATGTCCTGGCTGGAGAGTAACTTCAACGAATCTAGGAAATTTATACATCATTTAAATTTTGTTGAATAAATTTTACAGACTGTTTAAATTTTATAGTTGTTGTTTTAGTAAAGTCTATACTATTTTCAGACTTGTAGGCAACAGTAATCAGAGCCTGTTTTCCAGCTGGGGGGCTCGCTGCACTCCTAGGAAGCTGAGACCAGGAAGCCTGAGGGGTCTGCGTATACTGCCAGCTCTGATGGCCTAGGTGGCATGTGCTAAGCTTTTTATATGCACCATCCCACTCAGCTTTAGCCCTATGTGACATTTCACATGTGAGGAAACAGGCTCAGAGGTTAAGTGAAGGAAGCCTCTCTCAGAGACCAACCTGTCCCTGAGTCCCTTTGAGTCTACTCCACTCAGATCAATTAAACAGCCTTAGTGGATATGTCGATGTTTCTTCAGTATGCCATTTAATAACTGTCTTTTGAGCAGCTGCTCTTTCTTAGGCATAATTCCAGGCATCGGGGACATTGCAATGAATGAAATAGGACAAAAGTCCCTACCCTCATGGAGCTAACGTTTTATTAGGGGGAGGCAGACAATGAGTGTGTACATAGAAGTGTGTACACCTACTCTTTGGTGGTTCAGATGAGAAAAAATAAGGCGTGGTGTGGGGAATAGAGAGTGCTGGAGTGAGGAATGTTGCAATTTTATAAAGGATGGTCAGGGAAGGACTTACTTAGAAGGTGACACTTGAGCAAAGACCCAGAAGAGGTGAGGGAGTGAGCTGGAGGATAGATCGGACGTGACAGTTGGACTAGAGAGCTCTTCCTGGCCTTTGTACCCCTTTCTTTGTACCCCTTACTCTGAGGGACTAACTGTCCCTCAGAGTGCACTTTCCATCTATCTTCCTTGGAGGCTGTTGGCACTTTGGACAGTAGTGCAAGTTTCTCATGAAGTGGGCAAGGAGTGAGTGGGTGGATGGGATCTCTAATGATTAACAAACAATATCCCATTTTTTAAACAGGTCCATTCCTCATTGGCTTCTCAGTACTTCTAAATCAAAGAGGAATTTTGTAGAGTGTCTCCCAGTGCCGGGTGGGACTGGGAAAGGACGATCTCTGCCTCCCTCATTTCAATCCCTGAAATTCTGAGATTGAGGAGTCAGACAGGTCAGATTCCCAATCAGCTCAGCCCCGCAACCCCTCTGCCATCATTACCATCGCTCTGAATGCAGGCAGGTGTGAGCAGGGAGGCTGAATTGGGCATTATTATTAAGTGTAGTGCCTGTATGACTTCACTTGGTCATAGATGTTGCAGTTTGCCCCCCTCCCCATTCAACAGACTTACACAGTGCTTAGTTTGTCAATCACTGTGCCTCACATGTCATTGAAGTCTTACAACAATCCTATCAAGTAGGCAGTGGGGTTACCCTTTTCTTCACATGAGGAGATGGAAGCTGAGAGGTTTTGTGCGCAGCTCATTTGGAGTTATTTCCCATGTGCCTACACTATGGGCCAGAAAGGGATGTGATATTGTGATTTATAATAAGTATATATTCGGTCTTCACCTGATTCTGGCAGAGCTCCTAAAACTCTTGGAATTTCCTAAGTGACAAGAGTGATAAAGGTGCCTTTTGTTACATTAATGATGTGATTTTGGGGGTCTAAGGATGGGGGCTTACTGCCATGAGAACCAACTTTGAAATTAGAGGGTAGGAGGTTTCAGTCCCACCCCCATGTCCTCCCAGGAGGTGAGAGGGGCTAGAGGTTGAATCAACTGCCAGTGGCTAATGATTTAATCAATCATGTCTGTGTCCTGAAGCCTCCATAAAAACCCAAGGGCTGGGTTCAGAGAGCTTCCTGGTGGGTGAACACATGGAGATTCCAGGGAGAGAGGTGCACTTGGAGAGAGTATGGAAGCTCTGCACCCTGTCCCCATGCACCTCGTCCATCTGGCTGTTCCTGAGTTACATCCTCTTATTATAACCTGGTAATCTAATAAGTAAAATGTTTCCTGAGTTCCAATAGCTGCTCTAGCAAATTAATTGAACCCAAGAAAGGAAGCGGTCATGGGAACCTCCAATCTGAGCTTGTCAGTGGAAGCACAGGTTAACAACCTGGACTTGTGACTGGCATCTGGAGAGGGGGATGTGGGTAGGGTGGGGAGAGAGTCTTGTAGGACTGACCCCTGACCTGTGGGACCTGACACTGTCTCTGCGGAGATAGTGTCAGAGTTGAGCAGAAGTCTGCATCCTGCTGGTGTCTGAGAATTGCTTGTTGGGGTGGGGAACCCCGCTTCCTGAGCAACATACATGTTGGAAATGGGTCCAGAAGACGGGGAAGGGTGGGGGCAAACTAAGAGCATATCTAATCAAACTCCAAAGCCTGAAGAGCCCACAGCAATGCTGAACGAGCCCAAATACCCAGTCTTCCCGCTGGATCCAGTGGGGCTGCTGCTCCATCACTCTGCTTCTCCAGATCAGATCCCAGGTTGCAGGCCATTTAAGAACTTGTTTGAGTTGGCTCTATTCTGCGTGTGAGGCTGACCTCTGGTGGTCACTTTGTTAATTAATTTGAAGGCTGAGGTACAGGCTCTCAGCAGGTTGTAGGGAAAGAGAATTGAATGAGGCCATCTCTGTCCTGCAGGGGTTCATGGTCTGGCAGGGGCATATTTACAGAACAAAGTGAAAAGTTCTGTGATAAGTAGAAGTAAAGAGGTCATGAAGCCACAGAAAGAAAAATATTAAGTACCCACAGTATTAATAAGGTACCTACAGTAATGTTCGTTATCATTTAGTGCTTCTGATTACCCTCAGGGCACTCATTAGTACCATTCCACACTTGGTAAATAAACATGGATGCCCAGCCATGTTCAGCTAGGAAGTGGAGCCAGGACTCAAACTCAGGTCTTCCAACTCTGTCCACTGCCCCCAGCTCAGTCCAAGGGAAAGGCACAATGGGAGGAGCACAGGATTCTGTAGGATGAGCAGGAGGTAACCAGGCAGAGGGATGCAGGAAGGGTGTTTCTGGGAGAGGGAAGGGCATGGAGTCTGTGAGAAAGCACAGAGGGAGTGAGGAATGGTGTGAGGAAGGGAGGCCTGGGAGGAGGCAGGGGCTGGATGGTAAAGAGGCTGTACCCCTGTGAGTCCAGCCATGGGAAGCCGTGAAGTTCTTCAAAGGAAAGTGATGGGGTCATATTTTGGTTCCTAAGGCTGGCTCTTCTTCAACGTGTAGGTTAGGTTGAAGGGCCAGCCTGGAGTCAGAGGCCACCCAGGACACTGCTGCCTATGCCAGGGATGCTGACCTGAACCAGGTGTGAGAATGCGTGGGCGATCCCGGGAGCCAGGAGGTGGGCTTTGGGGCGTGGTGACAGATTGCTGCAAGAGGAGAGTGAAAGTTAGGGTGATCCTGTGTTCTTGGCTGGGGTATCCAAGTGGGCGGTGGTGCCCCCACTGGGAAAGGGAGCCCAGCTGGAGGAGCAGGTTTGGGGACAAGGTGGTGAGTTTATTTATTCATTTATTCAGCACCCTTTGTTGAGCTGACTTTGTGCTAGGAACAATCGCAGGTGCTCAGGATACAGCAGGAACTAAAGTCCCACACATCTTCCCTGATGGGCATGGCTGACCATAAGCAAAGTAAATGAAACATTTAGTCCATTGGATGATTAAGGTTATTATGGAGAAAGGTTGTGGGGGGCCTGCTGTGGGTTGAGAGCATCACTTAACCCCCACCCCCAGTGATCCGTACATTAATCCCAGGGTTGGAAGATGGAGGGAAAGCAAGAAGGCACATTACGATGGCCATTGAGAACCCCTAGTCTCCCCACTCACTTAAACCAGAGTGGACCAAGTAAACGGCCCAAGGCCATGGAACTCTGGGGCCAGAGCATGGGCTGGATTACAGGTCTCTTGGTCCCAGCCAAATACTCTCCCCATGTGTTTCAGCATGATGTTAGCTGCCACAACAAATAAACCCCCAAGTTTGCGGGGGTTCAGCACAAGGGTTTGTTTCTTGCTTACATAATAATCTAATGCAGATGTCTGGTCAATCAGCACCTTTCCTCCACATGGAGATTCCTTCCATCTTGTGCCTCCACTATCCACGGTGGTTCTAAATCACTTTTGTGTTATGTATTCCTTTGAGACACTAGTGAAAGCTAATTTTTTTTCACCAGAAAAAAATGCACACATGCACATCCACACAAAATTTTGCACACTTTCAGGAGCTCACAGACTCCATGAATCCATCTATAGAATTCCTAGGGGTCCACCAGCCTGGGTGAAAACCCCCTGCATGGGGCCTCAGAGACCTCAGGGCCCCAGGTAATTGGGGAAGAAAGTATGGAAAAGGCACAGCTGCTTCTTAAAGCCCTGGCCTTGGCATGGAATGTCCTGCTTCCATTCACGGCCATTGGCGAAACCACCTGACCCAACCAAGGTGAAAATGGAGGTGGGAAATGTAGTTATGGGAACACTTGCACGTTGTCCTCAGGTTTTGGAGGACAGCTTGCCGCCTGCCCTGACACACACAGCACCTCCTTGCAGGTGAGCATGGTAGTCAGTTTTTCTTACAAAGATGCTTTTAGAGTTTAATCCTCTTGTGGGCTGTTCATTCCTACTTTCCAGCCTTGATCATGCTGTCTCTTTCTCCTTCTTTCTCTCCAAATTCAGCCCATTTTCTTGGCACCCTGCCAGGGACCCACCTCCTCCAGGAAGCTTTATCTGAGCATCTCAATCAAGCCACCTCTGGCCCCTTTGAGCTCATAGCACCCACCCTTCCTTTAGTCTCACCCTGTGGCAGCTCTTGTTTGTTAGCGTGTATGTGTAATGAAATGGGTCTGATTTTTTTGTCCCACTAGACTGTTTCCCACAGACCCCCCCCCCAGCATGTCTGATCTGTCTCCCTGCACCCTTGCCACCTGGCACACAGCCCTGGAGAGTGGACAGTGCATGTCCATTTGCTCATGGGATCCTCAGGGCAGCAGGAAAGGGCAGCGATGCTGACCTCCCTGGACTGATGAGGAAATGGGGCCCCAAGAGTAGAGGGAAGTAACCGAGACCCACTGACCATGGTAGGGTCTGACCTTGGTTCCGGGTCTTCCAACTCCAAAGCTAATGCCCATTGTACCCGTGGGGACGACTACCATACCTCCAGTAGCACAGAGACAAGTCTAGATCTTTGTGCCAGGGCCATGACTCTGGGAGCTGTGAGCGACAGTAGGTCCCTGAGCACCCAGCAGTGCCTGGCACACAGTAGGTGCTCTGCAGACATGTGTGGTGGGTGGATTTATGAATGGAAATGAGAGGCTTCTGTCCCTGCCCCCAACCACCCCACTCCCTAGTACTAACGATTTTTACTCTTCCCCTGACAAGCAACCACTCTCTAATGTCATGGGAGAGATTTAGGATAACGAAGAGAGAGCCACAGTGAAAGGACACATAGGAGCAGTCAAGGCTGAACTCCAAGGCAGCCCTGATCATAAAAAAGTTCATGCTCCAGGAGAGGAGTCAGCCCCGCTGAGCCGAGCGTGGGGAAATGTTGGTGTCTAGTTCTGCCCTGGGTGATGGGCTCCCACGTTCTGAATTCATTATTCAGTTGCAGACACCAGGGCACTTTAGTTTCCCTTAATTAATTAAAATATCACATAATAATCATTCTCTGATTTAATGTTCAAGAGACTCTGGTGGAGGCTGGGAATGGGGAAATTCATTAGAGGAGACTGTTCACTGTCGACTAGTTTGCTCGTTCTTATTAATTTTCCCCGTGTCATCCATCTCGGGGGGAGGAGGGAGGGCAATGTTCTTTAAAAACATAGGATTAATTTCACCCTAAAACTTGAAGAAAAAAAATCCCTCATGACTAAAAACCACACTTCTTTTGTTTAAGGTGGAAGGTGAGTCACTTTGGGATTGAACACTGGCTTTTGGATGACCTTTCTCATTCCCATTTATAACCCAGTTGACAACAGAAGACTGAGATTCAGATCCATTGCTCACAGCATCAGGTCCAGCCTCTTCTGATGGCATTTAGGGGTGTGGCCCCAAACCGCCCCCTATCTGCCACTAGGGCTCCCAGCAGCCACCACTGGTCACTGCTCCGCATTCACCAACCACACTGCACTTCTCCACCCCTGCTTTCAGATGCTGCTTCCCTAGCCTGGAATCTCTCACACTTATTCCAATCCCCAGCTCAGATGCCTAAGCCCAGCTATTAAAAATTCACCTTCTTTCTTGATTAAAAGAAAAGAAAGAAAGCTTTATTTCTGGGTGAGGTCAAAACATCTCTAAGGAAAATGTATTGCACTCCACTCTAATTCCACAGCCCAGAGAGAGGAGCTGACCCCATTTTTACAGTTTGATGTCCAGAGGCCAGGTCTCCACTGCCCATCTGGTTAGAGAATGCTGGGCTTGTTAGTAAGTAGATGTCTTGGTCCCCAAACACTCAGCCCGGTTAAGTATTCCAGCTAGGATGGAACCTCTTTAAAATAGGAAGATGGCAGGAATAGATGAGCTACAGCCAGCTGTCCACACCCTAGTATTTGCTTTTTGAGGGAATACCATTTTAAAAAGGATGCTAAGACTACACTTCCTGTATTTTTTCCGTAGGACCATCTTACACTGGGATGGCAGCACTCAAAGAGACAGGAAACATCCAGTTCCAATACCACATTCACAAGTGAAGAGACCAAGGGCCAGGGAGGGGAGGGACCTGCCCAGGTCCCACAGCAAGTTAGAGGTCAGGCAGAGGACAGCAGGGTTCTCCCCACTCCTCCTACACACAGTGTTTTAAGTCACAGAGCTCCGCTAATCGGTCCTAGACAAATGAGGTAAAGAGTCACAGCTGACACATGCCGTGGTCCAGCCCTTTAGAATTACAAATATATGGTAACAAATATACCTTCCCTTGGAGGGAATAGGTAAAAAAAGAATTCTCACAGAGCTATTCATTTCAAAAGTATAAAAAGGCTACATGCAGTCTGTTTTCCCAATGTTTGTCCTGCTAAAAACTACATCTGCATACGAAATCTAGTGTGCATCTAATTTTTAAAAACGTACAAAAGGGGTCATCTACAAACACAGTTTTTCCAGCTCTTCAAAGCAAAACGATCCATGACTTGACTTTTCTGTCATCCTGTGATCAATGTTTCTAAGACCCTAGAAGGAAAGAGGGAAAAGAATTAGAGAAAAGAAAACTGCTTTGTCACAGACAACTATGTGTTAGATGAAAGGTAGGGTAAATGACCCTAACTTTAAACCTCTCCCCAGCCAGGAGTGGTGGTGGTGGGGAGCATAGATGCCCTATGGGGGTCCAAGAAGTACATATAAAACCAATGGGTGGGCATTTCAGGGAGGCAGGTTCCAGCTTAATATAAGGAGGAACTTTCAACTTTTGGAAAATCTAAAGATGGTTGTCGGGTGGTAGTGAGCTCTGTGTCCCTGGAGGTATGCAAACAAGAGCTGGCCAATTTTGCATGTTGTAGAGGGAGCTCAAGAAATAGGCGATGGCAATGGTCGTAAAATTCCACAGTTCTTTATGACTCCTTTTGAAAAGTCATCTATGATAAACTATGTACATAGCCTGGTATCATTTCTGTATTACACATACATATGTGTATGTATATATAGTTAAAATTATATATATTTAAAACATGAAACATGTACACATGTATATACATAAATATACATACAAGTGTACAGAACAAAAAGTCCTGATACCTGACTTTTTGTTCCACATGTATGACAATACACGTATAAAAACCAGGTTAAGTATCAGGAGGGCAACTTTAAGAGCCATCTCCTAACTGAATTCCTATTTGACGATTTTACATCTTACATTTTCCTCCCTGTTTCCAGGAACTCTAACCACCTGTTATCTACCCATCCTTCAACCCCAACCTCACTTCCTCAGCAAAGTCTTCCTTTATTTTCCCCAGTTCTAAGCTGCCTCTCTTGCCTCAAACTCACACATGCCCCATATTTCCTTAACATTACATTCCTTATAGTTTAATGCAGTTCACCTTTCATTTTTCTGTGCATCTCCTACAGACCCTGTACACAGAAGGAGCATGGCAACAGTGGCTAAATACGGAATAATATGGATTACAAACACAGCCAAATCCTTCTGCTTTTCCTAAGCTATCAAACCTGCTTCTAATTTTTCCTGCTCTATTAAAAAGTCATCAGGCAGCCTTGGTAATGGTGCCTGTTCATGACTGTTCCTCCCTCCGATCCTGTATGAGGATCATGCACCCTGCCCTCGGCCTCCTGTGAGAGAAGACATCCCTCTACCCCACTGAGGCTGGGTGTGGCCGTGTGACTTGCCTTGGCCGTGGACCTAAGCTATGTGACCTGTGCCACATGGGCACAGAAACTTTAACTGAGACCGTGTGTTTGGCTCAGCCTCTTGCTCGTCCCCTCGGCCCTAAGAATGGACATACTCCACACTGGGAGTTTTTGTTTGTTTTTTTTAATGTACGTGTAAAGGATTCGCGTGTAACAAATGTTGTCATAGGACTCATATTTCTCTCAGTTGTATTTAAAACCATTTGTTATGCACTTTGTACAGAGGAATACTAGTCATACTCTATAAACTTTACACAGTAAAATCCTATTCTGGTTTTAAAAAAACAAAAACAAAGCTGGGGACCCTAGCTGGGTCCCCACATGAGAAGACACATGGAGCAGAGCCACAGCCAGCCTGCAGCCATGACATGGAATGTGAGCAGGAGATCAGTGCTGGTGGCTGTGACCCAGCAAGGCCGGGGGCTGTGAAGCAGCAAAGGCTGGCTGATAAAGGGACTTGCTTCCTAAGTTCCCAGTCCACCTGTTGGTGGAGGACAGATGCAGCCCAGCTCTCACTTGGGTGGCTTTGAGGACTAGGAGCCACCTGGCCAGGGGAGAAGCCGATTCTCCTGGAGGTGTGCTGCTGAGGCATACGGTGCTGAGGATGGGGAGGCAAGGCCCGGAGACAGCAGAGCTACAGACAGGGAAGAACCCGGGACAGACCCAGGTGGCTCAGACTGTCTTCCTTGCAGGCAGGCGTTCACGTGGGTGCATCACAGTGATGATGTCTGTTCTCTCAGGGCCCTTGCTGGGCGGACTCAGAAGAAATGCTCCATTTAGCCTCAGAAACTGAAAAAAACAGCTGGTCTCTTTCACCTGACGGGCTCCCATAATGTTCAGAGCTCTTGACGCTGCATGCTAGGTGGCAAGCCCAGAATGACACCTATGTAGCACATACTAGAGTCTACCTGCTGACTGTAATCAGTTCCTGCTCTTGTTTTGCATGCCCCTGGGCCCCTCGATTCATGTATTTTTCTTCTTACTTATTACACATCTTACAATCCATCTCAATCTCTTGTGACACAGGTGTACAGACACTGAAAATGACTTGGAACACACACATTACTCCGTCACATGTGGTCATCCGGAGCCGGGAAGCGGGGGGCCTTGTACTGACTCAGATCTACCACCGTCACCGTGCCGTGGGACTGCGCCTCCCCAACCGCGTTGGCTGAGTGGCACTGGTACACTCCCTCATCTTCCTTCTTCAAGGGATTGATCTGGAAGTTAAACAGGCAAGTTTATACAGTCCTATGTCGCACAACAAAGTCACTTCCTTAGTTTGTTCTTAATGATTTGTCTGAACACTTATTCCTTTTCAAAATAAGGCAGCTCACTCTATTTCTCTTCTTGCCTTGGTTGCTGAGAAAGAGTTAAATTTCCTCTTTATCTGGCTCTCATGTTCATGTTTCCTCTACATTCCTGTCTTTTACTGTGAGCTACCTGGTCCTTGTATTGAAGGGGACAGGTAGAGTTTAAAAGGAAAATTCTACAAAGAACGAAAATCTACTGACCAAGGTATGGCCCACAAGTGCTCCCAATGAAACAGCCCTTACAAATAACACCAGAGATAACCTTTCCCCTGCCTCTTCTTGTAAAAAAGTGGGGGGAATTTGCTTGATTTGAAGAAGCCATGGACTTGACTGCATTCTGAGTCTCTGAGCTGGGTGGAGAAGTCACCAAACCTGGCAGAGCTGGGGGTGAAATGAGGAAGACCCCTCAGAGAGCCTTTCTCATGCCCCCGCAGAGCAGATCCACGACAGCCCCCTCCTCTCTTGCTTTCTCCTTACAAGGGCTTCTCTCGACTGCGCATCACTACAGATTGTAGAGAGTTTATGCACGCCATTTCATTTTGATCCATACCTCGATTGTGGTTGAAGGGGGAGCATCATAGTCCTCATATTACAGGAAACTCACAGGGAAGTCACAGAATGTTAGGGTCACAGGACCCTTGGATGCTGTCCAATCCAAAGCCCTCTTTTTATGATTGTGGATGCTGAAGCTGAGGAAGGTAGAGTGACTAGCCTAGCATGGACCCCCATCTCGCCCCTCTGTGGCTCTTTCAAACACGTGGCATTCCTTTTTCTTAGCAAAACTGCCGCCCGGGGCATAGGAGAGCCCTGGAGGAGGGCATAAAGGTGCTATCTTCCCCCTTTATCAGTCATGTGGTCTCAGCCAAGTGTGTTAGTTTCCTGCAGCTGCTGTTACAAATTACCACACACTTAACGGCTGAAAACACCACAAATGTATTATCTATGGTTTTTGAGGCCCAAGTGGGTCTCAGTGGGCTAAAATTAAAGTGTCAGCAGAGCCGCCTTCTTTCTAGAGGCCCTAGGAGAACCAGCCTAGTGGCAGCCTGCAGTCCTGGGCTTGTGGCCCCCTCTTCCAGCTTCAAAGCCAGCACAGGTGGTTCCTGTCTTCTCACATTGCCATCTCTCTGGCTCTCAACCACCTGCCTCTTCCACACGTAAAGGACTCTTGTGATTACACTGGGCCCTCCCAGATAACCCAGGATAATTTTTATTACAGTGAGCTGATTAACAACCTTAATTCCATCCACAACCTAAATCCCCTCTTGCCATATAACCTAACATATCCACTGGTTCCAGAGATTAGGACATTTTCCGAGGCAAATTCTGCCTACCTATGCCTACTCTCAGGGGTTACGCTACCTGCCCTGCTTCTCTCACAGTTACTGTAGGGTCCCAGGAGAAGCGGATAAGAACATTTGAAAGGTGTAATGTGTCACAGAAATATAAATGGTTCTTTACAAGGGCCAGTCATAACAGCCAGTAATCCTAAACAAATGAGATACTGACCAAAATCCAGGCTGTGGCCTCATGCTCAGAAGGGCCCCCTCGCACCTGGACAGCTATATTGATGTGGTCCCCAGGCAGGTCCTCCAGCACCTGGGTGCCCTCAGGAGACTGTGTGACCTACAGAGAAAAACCAGGAATGGTTTAGAAAAAGCATTTCTGGATAAGGACCTCCCCACTGACATCCTTGCTGTCTTCATCTTCACTGACTTGAAGGCTGCAACCCTAGGACCTCTTATTCCTATTAAAATGTCAGTTGCTTCTTAAGGCTGAATGTATGTACAGATGGCACCCCCTGCTGGACAGCAAAGATGCAGATACCACCACTATCTACTAGAATTTCATGGCCCTCCTCAGGGCTGTTGAAGTCAGGGGACAACATATGCTGTGACCCAGGCCAGTTGATCAGAAACTGATCTGCAGGAAGATTGAATTTTGGAATAGGATTGGGTCATTTTCCATTAGCCAAGTCTTTCTGAAACCCAGATCCACTGAAGCAGGCTCTAACTATCCCAGCTGACCCAGGCTAGATAAACAGCAGAACTTTCAGGACAGCTAAAGTGTCAGAGGGAGGAAATGGTAACAGCTCTTCTCTGTGGAGAGCTTTCCAGTAAAAGTTTTGAAGCATAAATCTGGAGGCAGAGGAGTGGAGCATAAGATGTTTCTAAAAATCCTCCGATTCACATAAAAAGATACAAACACACTTAAAAAACATTTACATCCACCCCCACCACACACACAGAAGTTCTTGGATATAAATACCTTCCTCCATGTGACGACTGGGGTAGGCACAGCCCTCACCTCACAGGACAGGTATACCGGTGCCCCAGTGACGTTGTGAACACTCTGCGGTGGAGTGATGACCACAGGAGCTGGGAGAAGAAGACAAGGGAACACAACCTTGACCCTGACCAAGCCCCCCAGATCGAAGACTCCCTGCCTGCAGAGTGCAAGTTGGGACAGTCTAACATGAGCGGGGCAGGGCAGGTGAGCACTCTCCACACAGAAAGGACACACTCACAGGCAAGGAATCATAGAAGAGTGTTCCCCCTAGACCTGGAAAGATGCCTACGTGTTTCCTCATTCATCGCCTTTGTTCTACCAATGGAAAACAGGGATGCAGAGAGGAAGGGCAACTTCCCAAAGTCCCCCAGTGCGTCTGTGGTTTCATCACCCTCACTCCCAGGGCCCAGCTGCCATCTGCTTACAACTCAACTACACGTATGGCGGCAGGCTCCGGGAGGGGCTGGTGTCACTTCACCCATGGCAGGCTCCTAACAGATGGGCTTTTCTCCTTCCGCATGGAGGGCGTTTCAAAGAATAATGCCATGAAGAGCAGCTGTGCTCACTCTGAGCTGAGACCCCCTGCAGTTCAAGATACTCATTTGCATATCAGGCCCCCCCCACTCCCCATCCCTGAGGGCAAAACTGCAGGTGTGGAAGCTGAGCCTGTCTGCCCAGAGAGAGGCAAATCAGGGAGTCAGGCAATGTGGTTCTAGGCTGCCAGGACATTACAGAAAGGACAGGGAGGTGTGGGCTCCCCCCGCACCTGGGTGGGACTGGAGAGCACGTGGCATTCGAGTCAGACGTTCTTAGCTGATACTCCACACTCTGCCCTCCTCCCTGTGCCTGGCATCTCTTCTGCTCACACTGGGACTACAAGACTCAAGTCCAGGTGCCTTGGCCTTCAGGGCCTCCTCCATCCGGCCCTCAGCATATCTGCCCTCACTGCCCTGCCTCCCCTCCACATCGGAAGCACCCTCACCTCCCAATCCTGAGGGCCTGGGGGGTCTGGGTCTTAGTCCAGGATGGGGGGGGGGGGTCTGCTCCTTTTTGACCTGTTGAATCCCAGCCTGCCGTGTAGTCCAGGCACTTCCACTTGGTCTCACTGGCCCCACCTTGCAGCTGGCCCCGGGGGGTCTTGGGCAGGGCACAGTGTGGAGGCCTGGCAAGGAAAACGCTCTCTGCTCAGGTCTGCTGGTAAATGGGGATAACACTCTCTGCTTCACAGGGCTGTTGAGCTGATCTTACCACATGATGAGTGTGAACATAAGGGTTTAAGTTCACACAATATGCAAGTGGGGGCAGGAGTAGGACTGTCAAACAGATGACTGGGTAAAGAAACACGACAAATCAAAGAGCAAACACTCTCATCCTTGGGCCATCAAACTGCAGAGTCTACAACTCTTGGGACTTCACCTGGAGACTCATGGACATCCCTGCGGCCCTCCACAGGCCAGCACTGGAGAGGGAAAGGGCCCTTGCCCACCAGGTGGGGCTGTGATAAAGCAGGAGAACAAAGGGAGGGAGACAGAAGGCTGGAGAAAGAGAGTGGAGGGAAGGAGTAAAAGGCAAAGAAATGAGACTGATCTGGCCCCTACAGAGCGGTCAAGTTGGTGCCAAAAAATCTCTGAGAAATTGTCTAAGGGCCAGAGTCTCAAACTGGAGGAGCCCAACTCCCCAGGAGCGTGTGCCTGACTGACTGTGATGTGCTCATCTAGCCTTGGTTTGCACGCCCCCAGTGACAGAGAGCTCACCACCTACGGAGCCAGGAGCTTCCAACCATGGCTGTGCTGGTGAGATAGCTTGTCCTCACCTGGAGCTAAAACCCGTCTCCCTGTAACTCCCACCTGTCAATCCCAGGGCTGCCCTCAGGAGCCCCGCATTACCCTGCCTGCCCTCCTCACCCCAGGCTGCTTTCTCCCCCTCAGCCTGATCAACTCACTCCTTCAGTTGTGACTAACTGAATGCCCTCCAAGCACCACACCCCAACTCACAACCCCGAGGGTAGCCAGTGCCCCGAATGAACCAAGGTTGTAGACTTCCAACATTGCCCGCACCCCAGCCACCTGCCAACTGCCACAAAGGACCACAACACCCTGCCTCTCTGGCAGAGCCCCATCTGCGACGGACGACAAAGAGAGTCTAATTTATTCACATCCTCCTGCCAGCAGCACCTCCCCTGGAGCCCAAACCAGTCCTCAAATGGCTCGCTGTGGGAACAATCAGAGCTGCATCTTATTCCAAAGCCCTCAACGGATTCCAAAGGGACACTCAATCAACATGTTTTACTTTCGTTCATGTAAAGTCATAAATTTTAAATGAGATTTCATCAATCCCTTTCAGGCCTAAATGAAAACAGTGGTAAATCACATTTCATCTCTCTCCCTGCATTTCCCTCTTTTTCAGTAACTACAATTAAGAAAGACTGTCTTGGAAATACTGCCTTTGCCATGCCTTTCGTGGCAGAAAACAGCACTTCTTTTGTAAAAGTGCTCCCTGCTTTTGATGATAAAGTGACATTCAAATTTTGATTTATTTTTAAGTGTCCATACAGTACATTCACTCCTTCTGGTGTACAGTTCTAAGTTGTGATGATTGCACATAGTCGTGTAACCAGTACCAAGACTGCACTGTTGGTTATCTCAAAAAATTTCTTCATGCTGCTCTGTCATAGTTATTGGTTTTGCATGTTAACATATCTGATTTTAAATTTAAAATATTTTTATCCATAATAGCTCTTTACAATCAGTCATCATGATGATGATAGTAGTAATGGTAATGATGCTACCAGCTAACACAGAGCTTGCCATGTGCTACGTACCCTTTTGCTTGTAGGGTTAACCCACTTGATCCTTCCAGCAACCACCCCAGCTGCCAGCTGGGGGAGCTAGCAAGGGTTACCCAGGCTTAAACAGTAGAGCCCCAGGGGCTGGCCTGAGCTCTGTCCCACACCATCTTGACTTCTCCTGAGATGACACTTCCATGTCCACCTTTCATCCTCACACCAGCCCTGCAAAGTAGGTGCTTTTATCCCCATTTTCCAGATAAGAAAACCAAGGCTCAGAAAAGAGAAGCGCCTGGAGGAGCAGGGCCCCAAACCCCGGCACCCTGATCCTGTGAATTCCATATGGATTTTTAAAGTGAAACATTTGTTATCTGTATGGATTCCATTCCAGAATATGAAAGAATTCCTTAGGGATTGTGTTGGGGGCCTCCAAGACAAGTCCCAGGTTCAATGATTTGCTACGAGGACTCACAGGACTCCGCATATTTTACACACAGCTGGGATTTATTATAACAAAAAGAGACAAAGCAAATCAGCAAAAGGAAAAGTCTCAAGGAGCAGAGACTGGGGGAATCAGGCACATGTTTCCAAGAGCCTCTCCCAGTGGAGTCACACAGGATGCACCTAATTCCCTAGCAACAAACATGTGACAACACATGTGACGTGCCCTCTACCAAGGAACCTCACTGGACACTCAGTGCCTGGTGGCACCATTGGAAGCTGGTCCCCAGGCACCCTCTGCCTACTGCATACCAAAATTTCAGACCTCTAGAAGGAAAGTGTAAACCACGTTGTTTGTACAGTTCAGACAGTGAACTACTGTTATCAGTTCTGGAAACAGTGGGAACCCTCCCCAAATCCAACTTCCCAGATACCAGCCAAGGGTCAACCTTCCCAGCAGGCCTTCCTAAGGATGCCAGCCTCAAGTCTGCTGTGTTACTCTTTTCTGCACAGAAGTGGAACCCTCTGTACATCACCCAAGGGAACAGCTCTTGTGAGGATGCCAGTAAATGGGCGATGTGTCCTTAATCCTGGCCGGTCATTTTCAGGCCTGCTGTCCCCAAGGGCTCATTTGAGTGTGGCACTGGGGTGCTCAACTTCCTGACTACCGCAGGCAGGAGGAACTCGGGTTCAAATCCTACCTCTGCCACACTCCAGGGGTGTGACTTGGCCTCAGTTTCTTCTTCTTTACAGTGGGCACAGTTCATTCTCCCTCTTTTCCCTGCCCCATAGGCTGTTGTGCAGAACAGTTACAAGACACTTTGCCAACTGTGAAAGGCTTCCATGAAGGGACCTCAGGAATCGGTAGGGTGTGCCACCCAAGGGTAGTCTCCTCTAAGGTGCCCCGCCTGCTCAAGACCCTCTATTGGCCTCTGGGGAGCGGGCCTATTAGTGGGCGCTGCCCAGAGGCTCCAGAGGCAGTGGCTCATTGCCCTCACTCTGGCAAGCCCAGGGCCCAGCCTCTCACCTTACTGTTGTCAGAGCTGCCACACTCCTGAAAGAGCTGGGGCTCTCGTCTCTACCGACTTTGGCAAGAGTCATGTTGCCTTCAGGAGGGAGGATGGCCCGGTCTGGGAATGCACCAGCTTCATCTCTCTAGCTCTTCCTTGCTAAACACTTGTTTGCTTCTGCTCATGCCAGCAACAGCCCTGGAAATGCTGGGGTGGCACAGACTGACCATCAGGAAACAGAATAGTCACCCAGGTGTGCACCTACAGAGGCAGCACTGCAGGTGGGCAAAATAGTACCAAGGGAAATTCAAATGCCTGGGGGTCCAGTCGCCAACCATTAGTCAAGTTGCTAAGAATTTCCTCCTTATCTACAAATGAAGATGAGGACTGTGCCCCCACATCCTCCAGGGTGAACGGAGAGGAGGGATGTGACTGCATTATTATCCACAGATACAAATGAAAGGGATCGATACTGTTATTAGTGTGTGGGGATCTGTCCCCCAACCCCGTCAACTGAGTGTGTCCTTGATGGCTGGAATAACAGATCTTCCCTAATGCCTCTGAGATTTCTTTAAAGTTAATGGCACTCAGGAAAGAAAGAATATCACAAGTCATCCTCCAGGACCCCATCTGCTCGTATGAAAAAGCACACAACCAAAGAGTTTAATAATCAATGCACTGAATAGCCCTGATAATTTATGCTAATAGTCACGTTACGATGTGGAACAAGAAACAGTTTAATCTGGCTCCCTGCAGCCTGTGCCTCAGACCCCCTCCCTCGGCATGAAAGGCTTTTGAGCACGAGGCCCCCCTCCTTTGTCCCTCTCACAAAGTGGCATTCGCTGCCTCTCCTGGTTACCTGGTAACACACGCCTCGCACAGACTGAGGTTTCTAAGTGGAGCTGGAATTTCAACCCAAGGCGAATTTTTTCAGATTTAGGATCTTGAGAGCTCACGGAAGCTTTGGGGGCTCAGTGCCCTGATGGGCATCGGCATGGGACCCTGTTCCTATCTCATGCAGCATTCAAAACCTGAACTCCACCTGCTGTCTGCAGGATCCCAACCTCCTGCCAATGCTAGCAAACAGCCAGGGTGCATATGTGGAACAAAGCAGCCTTTTAAAGTAATGATAAAAATAACAGTAACAAAAACAACGCCATGTCACCTTAACTGTTAAACGGACCAATAACCCAGGACAGAATGAAGCTTCACCTGGCAACCTGGCACTCAAGGTCTGCAGTGAGTCTGCCCCAGACGTCCCCTAACTGCCCAGTGGGCCCACTGGTCACACTCGCCACAGGCTTGCCTAACTCCTTGCCTTGGTGTATGCTGTGCTCCCCATCCCCCCTTCTCAGCCCAGAGATTTTCTACCCATCCTTCAAGGCCCCTCTCAGATGCTTTCTCTTCTGTGAAGCTAACCCCATTTTTCTCAGGAGCCATCACCAGGTGCTAAACAGAGGACCCAGTCATAAGCCTTGAGGGAGAAACAGGAAAGTGGATACAGACTGAGAAACCCTCGAGATTCAAGGGTAGTCAATTTGCGGCACCTTCCTAATCAGGTTGCAAGCGGGCTAGAGGTGCACGGCCACATCCAAAAAGAGCCAGAACAACCCGGGCTGCAGCCCCACCTCAGTGGGCAACAAAGCCACGTGGCTCCAGGGAATTCCCTTCTGCTGCCTCAGATTGCCCTTCTATGACATTCAAGTGAGACCTGGCCTGGGTAGTTGTAAAAATCAAGGAAGAAGATATGATGCAAGAGCGATTTCCAACAGGAAAGAATTATTCTTCTGTGGGAACACAGTGGGTCTTCAATACATGTGTGTTGATCAAAAGATTATTTCATTATTAGCATTTTGGGGCGTTTCAAAGCGTAGGAGGAAAGGTCAGAATTTAAGCCTGAAAACTGTTTCCAAATGCTCCTCAGAGGCAGGAGTAAGAACACCTCTTACACTGTGCGGAACCTAATAAATATTTATGGAGGCCTCATTCCGTTAAAGTCAGGTGCTGGCTTATTGACGGCGTAGGTGAGGAGCTGGGGAGGGGTGATTTTATTACCAATATTGAAGCAGAACAGCTGCTGCTCTGACTCAGTCTGTTTCCCTTCAAGCGAGGTCCCCAGGGGCATTGTTAAAAAGTGCTCCTGCCGTGTCCTCTGAATAAAGGATGGCTTGAGGGCAGCCCAGAATGAGGTACAGTATTCCCTAGCTGGGAAAGATCCCCGTCCACGTCCACACCTCCGTGCTTCACCAGGACACAAGGGTAGGGCCCACACAAGCATTTCAGGACAAAACACGGTGGGGGAAAACAGTGCTGGGGTCTGGATAGTGCCTGATGACACAATCACTGGTGGGGAAGGAGAGCTAAATTCTGGGGAGGCCTGACGCCTGCCACTAATGGGATCATTAAAAGCAGCTTCTGAGTTGCCTCCATTTGGCCCCGTGAACATCTTTACTCCTGGGGCCCATGCCTGGGGTGGGCTCAGAGCCCATAGATCAGAGTGGAGGGGCTGTCACATTTACTTGTCATTTGGTAATTTTCAGTGAATTAGGGGTGTGGGGCTTCCATCTGCCATCTGGCTGCACTCCGGTAACCATGGCAACCACCACCTGCTGACTTAACACTATCAAGTCCTGTCCTGAAACAGCACTGAACCGGGTGCCAGGGACCTGGGAGCCACTCAGGTTTTACCGGTTACCCTGGACAAGTCCCCTGCCCCCTGGGTCTCAGTCTCCTCTGCATACTAGTAGATTTGGTCAAAATGCCTTCAAAGTGGCTCTCTTTTAGGAACAGAATACCAGTCCAGGGAGGAATCATCTGAGACCATCAGCACTGGTTAGAGACTGGGGACCTGGTCAGCATTTCTCATGTCTCCTGCATGTGAAGTGGAAGTGTTACCTGTCTGGAGACAAAGAGACCTGCTTGTGAATTTCCTGCTGAGGAAAGCAGACTGTAAAAACGGGTAAGACTGTTTAAATGCCACATGGCAGAAACAAAGGTTCGACCTAAATAGTGGCTCCACAGGGGCTGACACAGCCCAGAGAAGGGAAGGGACAGCCAAAGCAGCAGCCGGGGAAGCACCAGCCAGCCCTCTCCTCCGCTGAAAGCCCCAACCAGGAACAGCCAATAGTGACTTTCCTGTGCTCCTGGGACTGCCTCAGCCCTCTCAATGGGCAGCACATTGTTTCCAGGGACAGGGGCCTTCCTGCCCCATCTCCAACAACCAGTTAGGTCTCCTGGACTTGAGGGCATCTACTTGGAATGCTTGGGGGGAAATAATAATAGAAATTTCCCAAGGCCTGGAAAAGCCTGTCCCCCACCCCTGAGGCTTCCTTGTTGGAGCTGGGGCATTACACTGACTGAGGCATTTAGGTATAGACTTGGTCTCCAGTCCCAGGCTGGAACCCCAAGCGACAAGCCCACTCACCCTAAACTCTCCACTGCCCACTCCAGGCAGTCTAGGCAGGGGCAGTTCTCTAAAACCTAGTGGGCCAGCAGGGTGATTGGCTGGGATTCCGATATAGATGTTTTGGTTTATTTTTGTTTGATTTTTAAAAATTACATGTAGAGGGTGAGCAAAGATGGCATCCAGAGATGGCTTTATTGTGATGTTAATGAAGCTTATGTTTCTAGGTCCCAAGCAATTGATCATCTTCTATTACTTTACTTCAAGTGGAACCCTCCAAATTATATAAGCCTTATCCTCACAAAAACCTGGGTCTGCCCCTGATGGCACCATAATCTTTTCAGAGCTTAGGTCTCTCAAAGTCTTACCTGTCCTAGGGGGGTGCTTCCTCAAGACTCCCAGCAGGACCCCACCCCACACTCACTGAGCCCTACTGCTTTGATCCCCTGACTCCTGAGTCCCAATCTGGAGTCCAAGCCCCCTCCTCCTCCAGCATCTTCACCTGCCCTCCCTCTTCATTCAGACAACACTCCTCTGGACATGGCCAGTGCTGGACCCAAGTACGACTTGTACCCAGTGGGAACACCCTGCTCCCCAAACTCCCTGTCTGTGGAGGCAAACATGCCAGTCCTACAAATAACTGTATCAGCAAGTACTTAAGTAGCAAAAGGGAGAGCAGGCTCACCAAAATTCCGACCAACTCAGTGGCTGTTGTGTCCATGGGTGTCGTAAGGGATGTTACAGGATGTGGATTCCTGTCACTGTCTTCTTGAGCATCTGACCAGGTAAGAAAAACTGATCCCTAAAGGACAACTGAGGCCCAGGCAGCACTGTCCATCGCGGTGCTGGGGGGATTCTTTGCCCTACTCCCCCAGAGGGTTGGTGTCCCTCCTTCTCCACCCACCCAAGCACCGCGGGACAGAAGCCGGACTCACCAAATTCGCAGGGGCCGTCGCGCGCCTTGTGCAGGTGGCCCGGGTGAGCGCGGGGCGCGTGCCGGGCGCGCAGGCGCAGCGCGCAAACGCTGGAGTAGGAACGGCCGTCGGAGCCGCAGACTGTGCCGCGCTGCGCGCACACACAGAGCCCCGTGCCCTCGGGCGCCGCCCCAGTGGCGCGGCTCGCGCACACCAGTCCCGGGCCGCAGCGCGCGCCGGCCCGCCCTCCGCAGCTCGCGCCCTCGGCGCCCAGGCAGCGCACACAGCAGCCGCATTCGTCGCGCGCCGCGATGCCGGGAGCCGGGCAGCGCTCGAGCGCTGGGCAGAACTCCGGCCGGCACGGACCACACTGCGGGCGCCGGCCGCCCGCGCCGCGAAGCCCGAGGCCCAGGGCCAGCGGTGGCAGCAACAGAAGCAGCAGCGGGAAGAGCACGGGTGAGCGTGGCATGGTCTGTTCCAGGACGGCCGTGGAGCCTCTGCTTTGCGCTCAGCTCCGCGCGCGCGGTGCCGCAACCCCGCCCGCCCCGCGACCGCTGATTGGCCCGGCCTGCACCGCGGGGCGCCCGCAGTCCGCTGCCCGGCCCGGGACTAGGGCTGCGGGGTGGGCTCCTGGACCGCCCGGGACTCTGAGCTGGAAAGATGTTCTGAGACCCGCTCTCCAACAGCCAATGGGCTCTTAGAGACCCAGTCGGGGCGGGAACTTGCCCGAGGTCGCTCTGGCAAAGCTAGGATTGGAAGTACATTCTCTAGATCCAAGGCTGGCTCCAAGTGCTATGCCCTTTAATCCAGAAGGATATGCTTATTTTATTGATTTTATTTTATTTTATTTTATTTTATTTTTATTTTATTTTATTTTACATTTGGTAGTTTTAAATTTTTTATCATAAAAAAGGGACTGTATGGTTTAAAATTTCAGAGTTTACAAATGAATGTAACTGTGAAGAGGGCTTCCCTTCCACCCTGTGTCCCAGTACCCCAACCCAGCGTCTAGAGGCCAAACCTGTTATCAGGTTCTTGGTTATCTTTCCAGGAATTTTGTATGCTTATAAAAGCACGAATGGTTGTATAGTTCCTCCCTTTAAACACAGACACACAGAAGTATGCCCTACACATTATTGTGCACTTGGTTTTTCTACTCATGTTATTTCCCGTGGTTCCCCCACCTCCTACCATCTCTGAAATCCAGCGTCTTGTAGAGTCAATGGAGCATAGTTTAATTGGGTTTTTTCCCTCCCTTTGATGCTCCGTGAAGTCATGGTGCATCTCACAGTCAGCATTGACTTTGGCTATGATGAGACAGTGATATATTTTGTGTTGTCCTCAGGCTTCTTAACTTTGCAAAGTATTTAATTACATGAAAACCGTAGTTATTTAACCAGTTGGTTTTGGTACTTTTGTTACTACAAATAATGCTCTGTTGGGTGTCCCGGCACACAAGTGTCAGCGTATTTGTGGCTCAGTGGGGTGTGCGTGTTGGGAAGATGAAGTGGAACAGGTTCTTGCGGTCAGATTTTTATTCCTGCAGCCCGGTGTTTGCTCGGAGTCAGGCTCTGTGTACCTGGTCCCTGGCCCAGTCCTGGCAGGGGACCCAGACAAGAAACCCAGGGGAGTCTTGTTTGCTGGACTTTGATATGTGGCCAAATGAAAACATTGGATGGATGGAAGGACTTGTTGACCAGGCTTTGAGTGGCTTTACCTGCCTTCACCCTGCAACCCTCATTTGCCCCGTGCTGTTTTCTTTCTTTTCTGAACTTCTAGAGAAGAAATTCTCTTGGAGTCTAGGAAGACCAGGTACAGCACTCTGGGTGGTTCCTTTTTGCTTTTCAAGCTCAGGTCCTTCTCAGTTTGCAGTCTTTCAGGAGATGTTCTTATCCCCAAAGAGAGTCCCTGTGGTGGCCACTTTATGTGGTGGACAGAGCAGGGCCAGCTGCCTCACCAGCTCCAGCTCTTCCCTTACAAGCAGACACATAGAAAGTGTACAGGCAAGCACCCTGGGAGTGGTGGTAGGTGGTGATGAGGACTAAATATAACTGTGTCGGTGTAGCACTCAACATGGCTCTCACTACTTACTAATGATTGATTTCAACTAGGAGGCTGCTGTCTTTACCTGGAATGGTCTTTTAAAGTGCCCACACCCCTTGACCTCTACAGCCTTCTATGAGACTCTCCTCAGGAAATATCACAATGTGTGAAGATTTAATTCTGCAGTTGGTCACTACAGCAAAAAAAAATTGGAAACAACCTAAATGTCCACTGATGGGCGATGATTCAATAAATTATGGTATATCCAGCAATAGAGGATTGTCTGCACCTGAAACTGAGGAAGGAGCTATAGATTAATTGAAATGAAAAAATGCTTGTAAGATAGTTTAGTGAAATAGCAATTAGAAATTGCACATCTAGTGGATGACATTTTTGTAAATATGTGGTTGTATTTATGTGCAGAAATCCAAGGTTGTTTAATGATGTGAAAGAAACACTCATAATGTTAAGTGGAACAAAGCAGGACTTAAAAACAAAAGAGAGAGGCTCCATGCTGTTTTTCAGAAACATCCTTCCTAGTAGGTTTAAATTTTCAAATGCATGGCTGTCAAAGGAGAGAACAGATTCCAGAGATAGTGAGCTCCCTGTCAGTGGAGGAGTTCAAGGATGAGTCTTGGCAAGGAGTGTGGAGGGGATCAAAACATCAGGGATTGGGTGCGAGGATCGTTAAGTCCCTCAAACTGAGCCAACGATTCCCATATTCTCACAGAACAGTGCCTGACCCTGAGACCCAGGTGGGGCAAAACGTGGTTGTGATTGGTGAATAAATGTACACGGGAATGATTTGCCTGCCTTTTATGCAAACACTGAGAGTACAGTAACTGAACGGTGTTATAATGATGAAACTGATTTTGTGCTCAGTGCAGCTTGGGATACCCCATCACAGAGGCACATTTACAATGATCTCTGTGCCTTTTAAGTAGTAGGAAGAGCATTCTGTAAGTATGACTCTTTGAGAATTAAAGCAGAAGACTTATTTCCCAGCACTGAACCTGTGGTATCTGGGCAGAGAAAACATTCCAAAGCTTTGAAGTTGCCTGGAATCCATTTCTTTTAAAAAATCCCCTGCAAGCCCATAGCCCAGTGAACTCAGGTTCTCTGAGTGCCGGTTAACACCATGGGCAACACCTGTGGGCTCATAGGATTATGGGGAAAAGTGGAGATGAATTTTCCCAGTGGCAAATGTGAGCTCCCATAGTGTGAATGTCTACCTCCTCTGCTCCCCGGGGCTCCCAGGGCAGGCTGGCTCATGCCCCACTTAGGTGGACGCACACATGCCCAGCAGCTGCTGATGTGGGTGTGAATGTCCCAGTCTGTTCACTCCTCCTGTGAACGTAGACATGAACCACAGGCATCCTCTGCCCTCTAGGTGCTCCTGGTGCAGAGGAAAGGAGCTCGTGTGAGCAGAGAGGTCTCCATAAACAAGCTGTACCTTTGAATCTCAAGCATAACGGTCAGGCCATGCATGGAAGGCCCCCATCTAGGCTGAGGGAGTGTGGAATGCCTGTCTCCAGGCCTCTGCTGGGCCAATCCTGGGTAGAAGGAGAGGTGGGTTTCCAGAAGGAAGCCCCGCGAGTGAGGGGTGGGAGTTGTACAGGCACAGGTTTCAATTCAGTACTGTGTAAGGGAGGACACAGCATGATGCAGAGGGGTGTCAGATGCTGAGCAGCCAGAGTAAAATGATGGAGGGCTTGCCCTCCTGCTGTAAACAATGATAAAACCTGGACAAATAAATAAAACTTCTGTGTGCAGGCACTGGATGGTATTTTCCAACATGGGGCTGTGCTCCTTGAGCGAGGAGCATGCAATGTGAGTCCCGCATCTACCCCAGCACTCTTGCTGGGGAGGTTTTCCAGGCCACAGTGCGGAGAGGTGGAGCCCAAGCCGATGGCAGGTCTGCTGGACAGAAGAGGCAGAGATCAGAATTCAGGGCTCAGGCACCTGGATTTTGAGGGGAGGCAGATATAAAAGAGGGAGGAACCACAGAGGGGGAACGACGGAAGTGTGTGTGGAATTTCCCCTTCAACCTTTGGCTGATCCTGAGCTGCTCAAGTGCAGGGTGAGCCCTGGAGGCCCGGCAGAGAGCAGCTGCTGGGAGGCTGAGAGCTGAGTGGAGATGCCGGGGCTCACATGGTGCCGATGGGATGGAGGAGGTCAGGCCCATCCAGAGCTGCATGCCCAGCCCCATGGGACCCCTTCTCCCAGCTCAGAGACACCAGGCAAGCAGCCACCCACGGAAGAGGTCTGAGTTTCAGCTCCAAGGGCTCATCCTATAGGCTACAAAGTGTAAATAATTCCAGCCTTTCCCTTTGTTTTTCTAGCCCTGATAGTGGTAGCTGCTTCCTGCAGTTGCTACCACCAAGTTACCCAGTCAGCAATTCTTTATGTGAAATTCCTTTTTTTTTTAACCTGATTAGACCCTGAGTGATCTATCAGTTACCAGGAATGGTCCCAGGAAACAACCCTCAAAGATGGATCATGATCAGAGAACCAGAGACCTTAACTAGACATAAGCGCCAATAATTATATAAATTATTTACTAAAATAATAAATTTGTTTCTTACAGCTGCAGGGTCAGTATTGCTGAAAATGACATCTAATGTAATAGTGTGGGCTGCATAATTACAGTATGCATTGAATTTACAGCCTGTCAATCTCTCTTGTGAAAGTTAGGCTGTCGGTTAGGAAGGAGTGGGAACCTGAGAGTTAGAATGCGGATGTCAGGGCGGCCCCAAGTGAGGCTGAGTCTTGAGCCTCTGAGTTGTTCTAAGCCTCCCCTGCCAGTGGAAGCCGCTTGCCAGTTATGTGTGGGAATACTCACTTCACCTTGCTTCAGGATCCTGCTGTACAGTCACCCAGGACAGTGACCTTGCAAGGGATGCCTTTTCTCCTCAAGACCTAGCCTAACCACTCCTTGTGGCCACCAGACTCGCTGTTGTCACCAGAGCTCCACAGGCTCAAGCAGGACAGGCAGACTCCCCAGTCTGATCCGGGGAGGTGCAGCTTCTGCACGGGAAAAGTGGCCAGGTTTTGCGAAATTACATTGCAGCATCTTAGGGAATATATGCAGGAGTAGATTCCAAGGGTGTTAGACCAGGAAGGCCAGTTGAATAAATTCAGTAGACTTGAATTTATTGATACAAGTGCCTGACCTGAGATTATGGGTTTAAGGTGTTGGTTTGTGCAGTCGTGAATAGCTGTAGTTTACTTAGCTGTTTGAGTGAAGCTGAGACTCGGTGATGACCATCTTCCCTAGCATGTTATAAAGGAAGGAATTGAAAGGCTTATGGAAAGTATTGGGAAAGATTTATTATTGACAACCTGCACACCCACCCACCCACTCCATTCCCCAAGGGGGCCCAGAGGACTTTCCTTTCCCTACAACATAGGGAAATTCAGCAGTATCCTGGACAGGCTCTGTGGTGGCTCTCCTCTGTCGGTATTGCTGAAAATGACATACTGACATTGCTGAAAATGAAATGAGGAGAGATGCCACCATCGACACGGGCTCCTTGAATCCACTGGGGATGATGGGATCCTGGGAGGGCAGAGGCCAGGTGCAAGGACATAACCGCCAGAGACGTAGCAGGTGCAGGGATCTTTGGCCTTGGCTAATTGTCACCGTGTCCCTAGGAATGAAATAGATGGGCCTCCTACTAAAATGTTTCTTGTGCTATGCAACAGGAGAAACTCCGGGTTTCATGTCCAAAAGCTGATTTGAGTCACCACAGAAGAGAGCCGTGGTCTCTTATCCAGGTTCAGACTTCACCCAGACATGGAGCCCCTTGTTGGAAGGGGAGGCCATGCCCCTTGAAGAAGTACTCTATAACAATTCTAGAAATCTTCCTCTAAGCTGCCTCCAGAGGGACCTGGAGTGGGCTTACTAGAGTGGTCCACTGGAGCCCACGGTCAGGGTGAGGGCTCAGGGCGGTCAGGGCCCATGTTCCAGTCACAGTGAACCCACCTTGTGGTTACTTCTCCAGGTCCGGAACTGACTAGACACACTTGGCAACTGGCAGAATCCCAACATTGTTCTGTGACAGTGGGGTAAAAAGGGCTGTTATAGGAGGCAAGAAGCCCCTGGAACTTCCCTTTTCTGCCAGCAGAGTAAAATAGCTGCCATCAGTGTCCTTATAAATAATTGGAGGAGAAGTCACCTTGCCAGAGGGAAGATTCACTCTCAGAAGGCAATGCAGCCCAGTCTCACATGAGGAAAGCGTTTTCCTCTTTTAACAGGCCTTTTGCCCTCCTCCTTTCAAAGGAATAATGTGCCTTTATTGTGCTAAGGAGCACTTGGTCCCTTCCTGAACCAGAGTCAACGTGAAAATAAGGTGTTTTTCTCATTCTCAAATGACTCCCCTGTTAGGAAGAGGCAGGCTCTCCATTCATCTTACTACAGCACATCCCTAATTCATAGATTCGTTGCTTCATTCTTTATTCAACAAGCTCTCAGAGGGCCAGCCTACCCCAGGCCAGTGCAAGGAGGAGGAGAGCTATAGATGAGCAAGCCAGGCACTTAAAAAGGAAGCAGATAGGAAGCAATTTCAGTGCAGTAAGCAGAACTACAGAAGAGTGCTGGGGGGAGGGGTGGGAGAGTCAAGGAGGCTTTCTGGAAAAGGTGCTTTCTCAATTGGGTCTTTTTAAAATCTATATACAATTTTTAAAGGTTACACTCCATTTATAGTTATTATGAACTATTGACTGTCTTCCCTGTGTTGTACAATATATCCTTGTAGTTTATTTTATACCTAGTAGTTTGTACCTCTTACTTGCCCACCCTATATTGCCCCTCTCCCCACTGGTCACTGCTAGTTTGCTCTCTACATGTGTGAGTCTGCTTCTTTTTGTTATATTCACCAGTTTGTTGTATTTTTAAAGATTCCACATATAAGTGATGTCATAAAGTATTTGTCTTTCTCTGTCTGACTTGTTGCACTTAGCATAATACCCTCCAAATCCATCTATGTTGCTGCAAATGGCAACATTTCATTCCTTTTTCTGGCTGAGTAGTATTCCATTTTATGTATATGCCACATTTCCTTTATCCAGTCATCTGTTGGTGGACACTTAGGTTGCTTCCATATCTTGGCAATTGTAAATAATGTCACTGTGAACATTGGGATGCATGTATCTTTTTGAATTAGTGTATTTTTTTTTCAGATATATACCCAGGAGTGGAATTGCTGTGTCATCTGTAGTTCTATTGTTAGTTCTTTGAGAAACTTCTATACTGTTTTCCACAGTGGCTGCACCAATTTGCATTCCCACCAACAGTGTTTGAGGGTTCCCTTTTCTTCACATCCTTGCCAATACTCAAATGGGTCTTGAAGAACCAACAGATTCTACCTGGAAGGACAGTAGAGAGAGGGCACAGTGTGTCTGAAGCCAGGAAGCCCAGCAAGAACACGGCACAGCAGGAGCAAGAAGATGGCCCTGCGCAGCTGCAGTGCCAGTGGAGGGGTGCAGAGGCCCAGGAGGCCCGGCCAGAGAGGGCAGCGAGGGCTGGATCGCAGGCTTGCCCAGCCAGCCGAGAAGCCTGGGATCCAGACTTGGCCCTGGTAGCTCAGGCCTGCATTGCTGTCTGAGACTGGCACTTTAAAGGTGGAGAGAGAGGGACAGTACCTACGCATTGATGAGCCAGAGGGTAAGTCTTTGAGGAGAGTCCTTCATGGTTCTCCTTTCTTTCCTCAGGCATCTTTTCCCAGAGCTTCCACCAAAATGGAAGGTTTGTGTAGCAGCCACCTGTGCAGACTGCCACCTTGTGGACAATGCAGGGAGCTAAAAATGACTTCCTATTCATTAGTTCAATATATATAGTATTTCCTAATCATTCAGATGAGCAGAAGTGCTGGGATAAGGAGCCCTCAGTTTGGAGGAGAGAGGACAGAAATGCATACAGCAGATCACCAAATGCTCAGAGGTGTGAGTCTGCCTGAAGTAATGGGGTCCGTGAGAAGATCAGGGAAAGCTTTGCAGAGGTGACATCTGAGCTGGGTCAGGTCGGGAGCAAGGTCTTTAGAGACCACCTCTGACAGCCTCACTTTACAGAGGGGGTGACAGCAGCCCAGGGCAGGAAGAGACTTGCTCAAAGTCAGAGTCCTTCTCAGGGGGTGTCCCAGGCCAGGACCCCTTTCCTGTGCATGGCTGGCCTCTGGTTAAAATGGGTCCCCCTCCTAGTGCTCCAGAAATGGCCTTTGCAGGGTCTGGTCTGCCACTCTTCTCTGTACCTGTTCAGCCCCGTCCCAGCAGTTTGTCCAGCCTGCCTCCTGCTGCAGTCATCTCTTCCCTCTTTCTCTGCACTCCACCTGTGATAAGTTGCAAAGCACCAAAACCTCCCCAGGGAGGACACTGTGCTTAGGACAGGATCTTGACCAACTTGGGAAGAGGGCACAAGGTGTATCTCTAGGGTATCTGTCCTCAGGGACTACCATACTTCTTGGCACACAGGTACTTTGTAAATCTTGTGATCTGAATGAATGGGGGAGGAGGGGAGGTGGATGGCACTTGAGAGGTGAGTCAAGATCTCCTGTGGACTTTTCCAGAGTTGACTAGCCTGGGAAGATAAACTGGGGCCAGATCATAAAAGTTGCGGAATATTTGCCCAACAAAGGAGTTTGTTTTTATTCTGCCAGCAGGGGGAGCCAAAGCTGTTTGTGACAGAAGGGGGACAGGATGGGAATATAGGATAGTTTCATTTTTTTTCTAAATAAGAAATACTGTCCTTAGTCAAGGGTCATACCTGTTCCAGAAAGCCAACCATATTACTTAAGGAAGAAATTGCACTGAGTCTTCTGGGTTCCTTGTTTCTAAATTAAATAATTAAGCCCAGTGTCTATAGAAGAAATCGAGGCTGTCCTGTGATAAGCGGTCAGCACTTGGGAGACAAGCATGGCCTTTGTGATGCACTGCTGAATTTCCTTCTGTCCTGCCTCCAGAACTCTGGACCCTGCCAAATGCAGGGCTCAAATAGAGTAAGTCTTCCTAACCTGGATTCTGGTATACTCAGTCATCTCTTCCTCACTTTCTGTCAACTGTAGCACCGTTGCATGGCTCCTAGAAAGAGGTCTCTGGTGGAGTGCTATAGGGCTCTGTTCTCTTTAATGCTTTTGTAAATAACCTGGATGAACTCAGCAAAAGTATTCAAATGCCTCAAAGCATTGGCTAGAAGAAGCAATATTCAAAAAAGGCTTGCATAGGTTAGAATGGCAGACAGAAATCAAATGTTGAAATGATCTACAAATACATGTCAAGTTCTCCGTTTAGATTCGACACTGAAATGAGAAAGCGTGAGAGAGGGAAGTGAAGTGTCTCACACAGGGTTGTCTCCAGGTTCAAGGGGCCTTGTCTGGAGCATGGTGGCCACTTAGAAATGGGTCCTTAATTACCATGGATGAAACTGCTGAGCATAAGCATTTAGAACAAGAGTCTTAGCTTTTCTCCCACTGTGACGTGGCTGCCTTCTCAACACCCCAGGGCCATTGGTGGCCTTTTCAATAACTCTTCCTTAATGGTATGAGAGAGGAATTGTAGAATTGTGAGGGAAACCACCATGAGAACCCAAGAATTTAAAGCATGTGTTTGAAACCTGGGTGGTGGAGCCAGGAAGCCCCTGGCAGATGGGTGATCCCGGGAGTGATGGCATCTGCATGTGGCCGAAGGAGAAGAGCTTTGCAGTTCTTTCTGTGGATGGTGTGATGGGGATGCACCAAAAACTAACTGCTCCTTCTGTGAAGGAGGGGGCTGCTTTCAGGGGGACACACTGACGGGGCTTCTTTGTTCCTAGGGGTCCAGTAAGAGAGTTTTGTTGGACTGATCCTTGTATTTCTCTTTCATCATTTTCAATTTTGAGAACAAGCATCAATGGGGCCTCACCTGTATCCCAGTTGTCATGTTGCATCAGATCTAGTCATGGTTTCCAAGCTGCTGTGATCCAGTAAGGGCACTGGGACGTGGACATGGTGAACTGGGATGTGACTGTGTGCTCCCCATCCCAGTCAGTGCCCGGCACAGAATAGGTCCCCTGTAATTGCTAATGTTCACTGAGTGCTTACTGTGTGTCAGGCATCATCCTGCGCTATTTATATTAGCCTATTTCATCCTGTATGCCATGAAGTAGGTATAGCTTATCTCAGATAAAACCAAGGATCAAAGGGGTTAACAGTGTCACGTGGCCAGCATCACACAGGTAGTAAATGGTGGCGTTGGCCCCAGAGTCCACATTCTGAACCGCTGCCCCAGAATGATTCTCCATAGATATGTGCTAAAGGAACAAATAAAGAAGGCCTAAATGTGCACCATGAAAGAAATGCAGGACAAGCCAATAAGATTACACCGTGGTGATCAGGAGACACTGCAGGTGGGATGTTGTGCTTGAGGTGGGGTTAATGAACAAAACTGGTGGTGAGAAGCAGAGGTGGGAGGGGCTGTCTATGCAGGATTGAGGGGTCGAGGTGGGTGAACACAAGTGGCCTGAATTGTCAGTTATGGTGCCTGTTCACCACCTCCATGACCCCCTCCTGCTCCATCGGAGTGGATTAGACCAGGGGTGTTATGGATTGAATTGTGCCCCCCGCCAATTTATAGGTTGAGGCCCTAACCCCCAATACCTTAGAATGTGACTTTATTTGGAGGCGGGGCCTTTAAGAGGTAGTTAAATTACAGTGAGGCCATTAGGGTGGGCCCTAATCCAGTTTGACTGGTGTCCTCATAAGAAGAGGCGATTAGGACACAGAGAGAGAGAGACACCAGGATGCCCGCACACAGAGCAAGGGCCTTGTGAGGACATAGTGGGAGGGCAGCTGTCTGCACGCCAAGGAGAGAGGCCTCAGGAGACACCATACCTACGGACACCTTGATCTTGGACTTCTAGCTTCCAGAACTGTGAGAAGATAAAGTTCTGGTTCAGCACCCAGTTTGTGGTACTTTGTTCCAGCGGCCCCAGCAAGCTGATACAAGGGTGTATGACTGAGCCAAAGACAGGAAGGCGTGGACTGGCTGAGACCCACCCGGGGAAGATGAACTGGGCAGGTCTCTTGTCTCAGCATTAGGACTGGGGGATCCCTGGGAGAGAGCTAGAAAGGATACCATGAGCTAGGGTCAGGAGGGTGGTGAGTTGAAGCCCTGAGAGAGCAGAAACCCTAAGGAAGCAAAGGGGCTGAGCCAGAGAGAGGAAAGATTGAAGAAAAAGGCCAAAAAAGAGAAAGACGAGAGAGATCCCTTGGCCATGGGGATGGGGAGGGACCTTTCCCAAGAGCGGTCTCAGTTTCCAGAACCTTCCCAGGCTGGGCCCCAGCCCTTGCTGGGGAGTAGAAGGAAACCCCTTTAACTCAAGGCGACTTGAGTGGATCTCTGTTCCTTGCTCTGTAAAGAGCCGGAGTAGCATGAAAGGCCATGTTTAGCAACTTTGAAAAGAATATAGATGTGCAGGAAACCACTGGAGATGAGGCTGGAAAAGAGGGTCGAAGCCACTTCTTGGAGGGTTTGGAAAGCCAGAGTTGGGAGTGCAGACCACAGGAGGATGGTCGGCAAATCTGAGCTGTGTTTTAGGGAGATGCATCTCTGCACTGAGTGTGGACACTGGAGGCTGAAAGGCCATTAGAGAGCCCTTGTGATGGTCCAGGCAGGAGGTGGTGAGGGCTGGAGCTGGGGCAGGAGCCCTGTGGATGGAAAGGATGTTGTATTGATAGAATAAGAACTAGCTGCTGTTAACAAACAAACCCTGAAGTGTATAATGGCTCTAATATAATAGAAGTTTGTTCCTTATTTATGTAAGCTCTTAAATGGCTATTCCTAGTCTCCTCGAGTATTGATTCAGGGACCCAGGCTCTTTCCATGTTGTGGCTTCACCATTCTTAACAGCAGCTCCAAGCTGGCACAAGGGTAAAGAGGAACAAACTCTCTGACACACAGATGAAGGTTAGGTAAGAACTACCCAGAGACAGAGTGAATGCAGTGAGAGGAGGGGAGGAGCCACAGAGAACTCATGGGCGATGAGAGTGTGGTGGTGCCATGAGCTGGCCTGGGAGCTGATGGATGCAGGGAATTGACAGACAAGGACACCTGGGGTCCCATTCCCATTTGGCCCTGGAAGATCATTTGGAAACAGGGTGGCCATTTAGAATCCATGGGCCATTCTGGTAACTGGGAAATCTTAACACCTTCTCAGCAGCAAGAGGCATGCTCTGCCCTGATCAGGACTTGATGATTCCTTAGGTTCCTGCATCTCTCTGGGTGTTACTTGGTTCTTGGTCCCCCTGACGCATGCTCAGCTCTTGTTCTATGTCTCAAGGTCAGACTCCAGAAAGGGATGGCCTGTGGGGCAGAGTGTCCATCCTAGGTGACAGATCGATGTGGTGTGTGGCTGTCTGCTCTTGGGTCAGGCAGTCAGCCTCTATCCGGTCAGCTGTGCTCGGGGGCAGAGTCACGTGGTGCCAGCATGGATGCTCATGCCCTTGGCACAGCTCTGAGGCTTGGCCAGTCCTGTTAGTACACTTCCCTTCCTTAAACCTCTATCTTCTTATCCTTAAAATTAAGGACTTGGACCCTGATGCTTACAATTCCTCCACATTCTGTGCTGCGTTAGCCAGGGCAACACTGTAGTGGCTGCAGCAAATAAGCCGGCACATTGCTGGCTTATCACAATAGACCTTTGTTTCTTGCTCACGAACAGTTGGTGTAGAGGACAGCTTCCTCTACGTGGTGGCTCAGAGACCCAGGTTTCTTCCATCCCATTTCCTTTAGGGCCTTTGAGTCCTAAACCAGTAGGTGGGGAAAAAGAAGCCAGAAAAGACACACTTGCGTCTTAACTGTCTTGGCCCGGAAGTAATTCACGCCACCTCTGCTCACATTCCATTGGTGAGCTTTGGTCCTGTTTTTTTGTTCTGAGACTTCCTGCTGGGCTGGGGAGCACGGCCCCCGGCTGGGCAGATCCTTGCCAGCATCAGCCTCACTTTATGACCCGGGAGCAGGAATTCCTGGTGGACAGCTAGCCAGCTCTGCCACGTGGGTGGGGTTTGGTTTTGAACTTGTCTCCAGCCCCTTCTCCCTGCAAATGGCCTTGTTTCCAAGGAGACACCTGAAGCCAGTGGTCCTGGTTTCCTAATTTATTTCCTTGAGGCAGAGTCCTACTTTATTGCCTGTAATCATTTTTACAGCTAGCTGAAGGGGCCTCGACTGCTGGGCGGAGCTCCAGTAGCTCAAGGAGCCAGTGGCCACAGCCAGCAGGGGCTGGAGGAGACAGAAGGGGTCCCGGAGGGAGGAGGGAGGGGGGCAGCTCCTGCTTCTGCGTGAGGAAGCCAGAGAAGGGCGGGAGAGCAGAATAGCCAGCAGTGTTCCCAAACAAGGAAGAAAGCCACCCGCTTGCTGTCTTTTCTCTGGTAAATATTTGACTGGATGTTTGCCTTCTCCCTGAGTTTTTTTTTTAGGTGCTGTGAAGAGAACTGGCCAGAACATCAGAATATCAGAAGCAGTCATCACCAAGAGGCCAGAGAAGCCCAAAGAACAATCCAGAGAAGCAGGCTGCCCACCGGGGCTGCAGGCAGCGCGTGCTTTTCCAGCAAGATGCTTTTCCCAAACGCAAGGTGAGTCAGAGTCAGGCTTAAGACAAGTCATGCTGGACAACCACGTGTTCCTGCCAGCTGTCTTCTATTTTTTTTTAATTTTTAAAAATTAAAAACAATTTTAACTGAAGTATCATTGATGTACAATACTAGTTATAGGTGTACAGTGTAGTGATTCAAAATTTTTAAAGGTTACACTCCATTTATAGTTATTATAGAATATTGGCTGCATTCCCTGTGCTGTACAATATGTCCTTGTGGCTTATTTTACGCCTAATACTTTGTACCTCCTACTCCCCTACCCCTGTCTTGCCCCTTCCCTCTCCCCACTGGTAACCACTAGTTTGTTCTCTATGTCTGTGAGTCTGCTTCCTTTTTGTTATATTCACCAATTTTTTGTATTTTTAGATTCCACATATAAGTGTTTGACTTTCTCTGTCTGACTTGTTTCACTCAGCGTAAAGCCCTCCAAGTCCATCTATGTTGTTGTAAGTGGTAAAATTTCGTTCTTTTTTGTGGCTTAGTTCCAGTCCATACATTCCATTATCTGATCATCTGTTGATGGACCCTTAGGTTGCTTCCTTATCTTGGCAATTGTAACACTGCTATGAATATTGGGGTGCATGTATCTTTTTGAGTTACTGTATTTGTTTTTTTCAGATACATACCCAGGAGTAGAATTGCTGGGTCATATGGTAGTTCTGTTTTTAGTTTTCTGAGAAACCTGGCAACTATCTTCTTTACTGTTGGTGATTCGTGGAATTGGGAGGAAAGCATAGTTTAGCTAATTTGTGGGCAGCTGACACAGAGGAAGGAACTATGGGTTGGCTCCCGAGTCACTGAAAATATTTCTGTTCGTCTTCAGTTTGGAGTGGAGTGGGTAGGACTCAGACATGGTGTTAGAGGACCTGGGTTTGAATCCTGACCCTGTAGTTTCTAGCAAATCTTAAAGCCTCAGTTTCCTCATCTGTTAATCAGGTGTAATAACCCCTGTCCTACCTAACCCACAGGTTTGTAAATACGAGAGGAGAATGTGAAAGGACTTTGAGGGTGTCCAGATGTCAGTGTTACTCAACCATTTAAACTTGAACACTTCATCTTAAATGATCCCAGAGCTTAAAAGGCTACTCCAAAATAGAACCATCACTTTCTGGTGTCCTAGTGTTATCTGTTTAGATAGATGTGATTGTTGGGGGTGGAAAAATAATTTTGCCTCTACCCTTCTAGATTCTTGACTGAAACACCCCTGTGATAAAAAGATTAGCAGGAGAAAAACAAACAGAAGTTTAATAACATGTACACCTCCTGTGTACATGGGAGGTACCCAGGAAAACTGAGTAGCCCCCCCAAAATGGCTGAAGCTGTCACCTTAAATAGCACCTTCAGCTAAAGACAAAAGAAGATGTTGGGGGTGGGGAGTCAGTTATAGGAGGTTACAGGAAAAGTACAGTAAACAAAGGTAAGGTCGTTATGCAGATTTAAGTCATTGTTTTCTGCATTGGTAAGAGTTTCTAGAGATGGGGTCATCTTACCTTGTCTACCTTATCTACCATTTTTGGTACAGTAAAGAAGATCCCAAATGTAGATTTACAAGTGGAGATTTCCCCTGTACCTGTAAATGTCTCCTACAAAAGGGGAACTTCTGCTCAATTTTCAAAGCTTCTCCTCTGCCTACAGTTTCTTAAAAACAACCATCTTAAAATAATCCTTATGCTGAAGAGGCGCATCTTAGGGTAACAGATTCTGCCTTCCTTCATCCCACCTTTGAAGCGTCTCAAACAGTTTCACAGTCCAGAAGCTGAGCTAACAACTTGCTTCGTCTGACTGAACCTGTCTCAGTACTGAGACTCGGTTGGTTCAGTTAAAGAGCTGTGTCTTGTTTTAGGAGGTGGTCTCACAGGCGGGTTCCCAGAGGTAGGCCTGTGTGGTGCAGGCAATCAGGTATTTCATAAGAGGCATTTCTATGGAAACAGAACACCAAAGCTTAATAGTTGGAGCAGACTCTTAACCAGTGTGTGAGCCCAGAAGGCAGCTGGTCAAGAAAATTTCTAGGTGTTAGGGTCAAAAACATCTTTTGCAGATTGAATGTCTCTGATGATGTCATCAGGTGTTCAGGTACACTTTCTGAGTGGCCCACAAAGCAATAGGCACAACTATTGTCTCAGTGAGAGCTGGTGTGATGACTTCTCTGAAGTTTACATCAAGCCATTCACGTTCAGTTTGCAGGGTTTCGGGGAAAAAGGCAGCAGCTTTTGTTCTTAGTGATTCCAAGTCGAAAAGATGGGAGAAAATGGGAAACATTAGTTTGGAGATTTATAGCCAGATACTTGAGGAAACTGAAACTCAGGATGCAGTCCAGTTTACAGGTGAAAAAACGAAACATCGAAGACAATTAACAGAACTAGAATCTAATATCTAGAAGTGTGTATTATAGTTTCTACTGAAACATAATTTTTCTAAAATCACCCCATTTCTATCAAAGATAGCCAAAAGAAAACTAATTTGTTCACAAAATAGTCTAGTTTCAATGAACTTGACCCAATTATTTACATAGGTTTAACAAGAATAGCAATTGACGTTATAGGCTCTTTTAAATCTTCTTTACTGGAACTTTTCATAAGGAATCACAGACTGAACTTTTAAAAGCGTCTTGAGCCCAGGAAGCCAAGCCAAAGACTTTCCATCACATTTTGCCTGTAATACTTAGAGATTTAAGTTAGTTCCTCTCTTCTTGAGGTCCCCCAAATATCCTGAGGCTCCTGTACCTGCCAGGAAGTGACCTTCCTTTCTCACCTGGTAAGGCTGTCAGGAATCCTGTAAGCAAGGTACCAGGCTGTTTTTCCAAGGGACTCTATTGTCTCTATAAAGTCAACCTTATTTACTTAAAGTTGTCTTATCATATTGATTCTATGCATTTTCTCAAATCTGACATTCCAGCCAAAGCTTTCAATGTTTCCAACTGTATCCTGTTACAAGGAGAACAGATTCTTATTAACTTATGTAAATAAATATAATGCCATAAAGAACATTCACTAAGCTTCAAAATTCTGGAGGGATCAGGTCAGGAGAAAAAGTAACTGTTTCATCTTTATTCACAAAGGTATATTTTGCCAAATTGCTCTAACTCCTAGGTAGCTTAAGAGGAAAAAGTTTCCTTAATATTAACATTAAAGTAATTAACCTGAAAAAAAAAACATTAAAGAACCAGCAATGTTTCAGACAAAAAGTCATAAAAATTATCATCATCCCCATCAGTTCATCCAGTCTGTTACTGATTCTTGTTCTGCTTGAATCCAGTTTTTCCATCAGTTCTGGAAATTCTTAGACCCAGTTCAGTTTTATGATCTTAGAGTAATCAGAAGCCTGTGCTTGCCAGAGTCCTTTCCATGAATCTCCTTGAATATGAAGCACACTTGCAAACACTTTTGTAAAAACATCAGAGTAAAACCCTATCTTCTGTGAATGACAAAAGACTTAAAATGGCCGTGGTTAAAGATCTGATTAAGGTTCATTATAATGCAATTGACAAAGAAATTTGGTTATTTCTGTAACAGACATTTTAAGAATTATATAACTAGAATTATGACTGATTATACCAGACATCAGAATTTTAGGAATTTATGCAATTTCCGGAACGCTTATATACCTATACGAATACAGCATGAAGAAAGCCTAGTATTACTTCTTATTTGACGTGCTTCCCATGTAATTTAACATGTCAATAAGCCTCTGTCTCTCTGTTTTTAAGGAGAAAGATCTTTTGAGATGTTCCAAGGGCTCTCTGGAAAATCCCAAAGTGACTTCTATGTCAAGAAGACTTTAGTTAAAGTTTGATTTCGGGAAGTTTGTCAAAAATATCAAAAGGTTTAGACACTTGACTAAATAAGGATCGCAGGTCACTAAGAAACAATACTTAGTTATCTGTTTAACCAAAGTGACAATAAAAGTTTTTAATAAAAGCATTCCGTGAGATTTATTTGGCTCTGTGGAATTGCAAGAATGATCACTGACAAATAGAAATGGTTACGTAGTTGTGAGCAAAAGTTAGCTCTTTTAAAATTAAATAATTCCGTTCTCTTAAATAATCAAAGATCTGATTAAGATAACATGAAGCACCGGGAAATTATTTTGATAAAACACAGAACCTTTGCTTTCTGGACGGATTACTTAACAGGTGAAGAAAAACCTTTCACAACTTCTTATCAGGAGAAGACCAATAAATAGTCCAATGAAACTTTATCCTTTTAACAGATAAAGGGAGATGATCAAGGAGACTGTGTGACAGTTCCAGAAAGACAATGAGGGCCTGAGCTAAAGAGTTTCCAAATGTCCTCACCTGCTGTCTGTCCATCAGAGCAAGGCCTGGTGTCCAGGAACACTGCAGTGCAAAGACTGCAGGTGTCAGGAGTCAGAGACCCTCAGGGAGGCACAGGCTCTACCCTAGCAATCACCTCGTTGTCAAGTTATTGTCGTTTTTTACACATAGCTAGCTGAGACCCTTGAGTGGGTTGTAAAATTAATTTCGTGATTATGACCAGCATTTTACAAAATTGAATGGAGAACAAGATGAATAGGATTGAATCAAATTATAAAGGTACCGGAGATCACTGTGCATGTTCAGGTTATTGTTTCATGAAACTTTTGTTTTGCACACCCACATGTCTGAACTGGGTTGTGACTATAATGTGTTTTTGACTCATAGTCACAAAACTAAAAAACACGGATCTGATCCAGCCTCCTCATTTGCAGAGCTTTTGAAGAGGGTTAGAGTCAGGCACTGGCCCCATCCTGTATTCTCTCCACTAAATTTGTCTTTCCCCTAAAGCATGGTTTATACTGACATAGGTCTCCAAACTCAGGCATCCACATTATTCTTGACCATGCCAGAGCCAGCGTCCCACCTTGCCAGTGCCGGGATGTGTGTAATAACTCGCTCCCTGAAAAAAGTCTGCATATGTGTGCGTAAGTTTAACATGGTTGTACTGATAGAACAGATGTATCACACACAGCTTACAAATAATAAAATATGCAATGATCACTCTTGCAGATTCCACAGAGCCAATTAAATCTCACGGAATGCTTTCATTGGTTTTTGTGGAACTCTTGTGTATGTAGCCAGCCAGCTCGCAGTTGACCAGTGAGCATAGTTTTGCCATGAATGTTGGTTGATATTTTTATTTACGTTCATGAGTAAGACAAACGTGAAACAGTGGAGGTAAGGCTAAGTCAGAACTCCACTCATTTGTCAATTGCCGGAAACTACTTTTTGGATGAATGGGGTAAGAGTTTTAAATTCTGAAAGAATATTTCCTCTTTTTTGTTTTTTTTGCTATTCGCAATGTAACGGCTACAACGTACGTTTAAATTTAATCTGTCTCATTAACATTTTGTCTATAATTTTCTAGACAATCAGCGGAACAGTAAATTAAAGCCTGATTTGTAGTGCTCGCTCATTTCCCTGGTGTAAACATTCTGAGGCCCAGTAGTAGCACACACCATAACGTAGCATCTTCATTGGGCAGATGTAACAGATGCAAATAACCCCAAGAGCATAGATCATAGCAAAAGGTAGCAAAATGATTAGGAAGTGATGGGTTTTGAGGCTTTACTACCTTCTTTTTAACATAATTTATTTAATTATACACTTACATAATTTTACACTTACATATTAATTATACACTTACAAAATTACACATTAATTATACACTTACAAAATTATACACTTACATAATTTTTTTTGCCAGTGGTAGTGTTTAACAACTGGGTTGCAAAATTCCTGATAATGTGACATCAAGTCCGAAGCTCAGCCTGAGCACACTATTATGTCTGCCTCCAACCCCAAGGCAGGGTTGTGGGAGGCTGTGTATTAGGGGACTGATGGGATTCACAAAGGTGGGGCAGGGCTGGGTCAGAATCAGACACCCCAGCACACAGGCTGCTGCGTTGCTGGAAGCATCACATGGATGGGCACACACGCACGTGCATATGCACGCACACACACAGACATACACACACACGCACGCACCACACACACCTCTTCCTCCTTCCCAGCCTCCTTCCCGGAGAACTGCGCTCAGTAGTGGGAACCAAGTTCCCTTCTGCTGCTCCCAAGGTGGTCAGTGCCCCGCTCACTAAGCCCCCTGAGCTGGACCTGAACTAGTCCTGGACTTTGTGATGTTTTCTGCTCACTGGCTGCCTCAGGACCTCAGCTTCCTGAGGGAAGTTCCCGTGGAAGTTAGCAAACAGGTCCTGAGCCTGGCTGTGCCAGGTGCTGGGCTGGACTTGGGATCAGAGATGAGTCAGCCACAGCCCAGAAGGTCAGTGAACGCTAGGAGCTCCATGTAAGCCAGCAGCGGGGGCTGGGAGGATGGTGATATGCGGGGGAGCCTGGCTGCCAGCCTCGCCTCCTCCAGGGCAAGTTAGGAAGCCTCTTCTGCCTTTCCTGGGGCTTCAGTTCTTCATTTGGAAAAGGAGGTGATACAATCTACCTCACAAGATTCTTGTAAAGATTAAATAAGGTAATACAAATTAGCAAAATTCCCTGGACATAGTGACACACAGTAAAGAGATGTCATCAATGAAAGCTATTGTCATATGTTTAACTTATATAGAGTGATAATGTTAGGAACAAAGGAAGTAGAAGAATTGTGGGAGCACAGAGACACCCCACCACACCCAGCAGGCGATCAGCATGGGGGTGTTGGAAAAAGTTGGGAGTGCGGATAATCTATGCTCTAGATGCACTGGCTGTATGTTGCTGCTTGGAGTTGCCCACACATCTTATTTTCAATCTCTTTTAATTAATGAAATATTTGTAATTAATGCTCTATACAGAACAGATCTTGCATGTTTTCACTTTATGCTGATTCATGGCAACTTCCCTTCAGAATGGCGTTTTATTGCTTTGGGACAACATCCAGTCTTTTCCCTGGTTACAAAGGCAGCCCCTGCATTCATTCAGCCTGTGTTGATTGCCGCCTGCTTTGTGTCAAGCACTGTTCTAAGCAGCTGCACAAAATACGTCTATTCACTACCCTCATTAATTTCAGAAAAAAATCATTCTTAAAATTTGGAATGACCTCAAATCCTACTACCCAGAGATTACAACATTTCACAATTTGGGATCATATTACCTTACTATTTTCTTTCACATAACAGTATATTGTAAACACAGTTCCAAGCTATCGTCAGTGGAAAATAGGATTTTCTTCATTTTGGGGGTGCTGTTCTGCTGCTGCCCTGTATGTGCTGTTCACCCCTCAACAGATCTGTCCCACCAGCCCTGGGTCCAGGATGCAGTATGAGTCTCAGAGACTAAGAAGTGTGTCTCTGTGGCCTTCTAACGTGGGTTGGCTTCAGTGCCTGCTTCATCCGTTCCCAGCAGTGGCTGCTGGAGTGAAGCATAGCCCAGGGGACCAGACTCTGTAGCCGTGGACCCCTTATTTAGAGAGTGACGCTCCCCGCCCTCACTGAGCTCACCTGTTTCTTGCTGCTACCAGACTAAGTCTTGGCTCAGGCCTTCCAAGCAGGTAACAGGCCCGGGGGCGAATCTGTGTAGGCAGGGTCACCTGGCCAAAAGAGTTCCATGGGTCTGTATATACTGATGTGAGAAATTGCCTTTCTTTAGTAAATGAAATTCCTTTCCTTTATTGATTAAATGAAGAAATCAAGCTTAGTCTAATCCCATTTTTGCTTAAAACTACAGGTTTTAAACATGAATAATTATGGAAGGAGAAGGGGCTTTTAGTTACTACTTTATACATTTGTAAACATTTTGAATGTTTTCTGTGAGCATAAATTACGTTTAAAATGTTATACACACATATGAGGAAGGGAGGCAAGAAGGAAGGGTGAGAATCTTAGCATTCTATAACATGTCTTCAGACACCTCTCTGGTTATTTCCTTAGTGTGTAATTTTTTAGTAGAATTCCTAGAAATGGAATCACTGTATTTGAAAGTTTCTTGGTATATATTGCAAAATTAATCCTCAGAATGGTTGTACCTCCTTATGCTGATTGCCAGCAAATGAATACCGACGTGTCTTAACCTTCAGTAATTCTGGATAGTATTGTCAGTAATTCCCACTTTAATAGTCATTTTTGACCTTGTGGTGTTTCAATTTTAATCTTTTAAGACATTTTTAAAAAAACTGAAATACAGTTGAATTACAGTGTTTCAGATATTCAGCAAAGTGATTCAGTTATACATGTATGTCTATTCTTTTTCAGATCCTTTTCCATTGTAGATTATTACAAGATATTGAATATAGTTCCCTGTGGTCCTTGTTGTTTATTTTATATATTGTAGTATGTATCTATTAATCCCAAATTCCAAATTTATTCCTTCCTCTTTCCCCCTCAGTGGTAACCATAAGTTTGTTTTCTGTCTGTGAATCTATTTCTCTTTTGTAAATAAATTGATTTGTATCATTTTTTAAGATTCCACATGTAAGTGATACCATACGATATTTGTCTTTCTCTGTCTGACTTATTTCACTTAATATGATAATCTCTAGGTCCATCCATGTTGCTGAAAATGGCATTATTTCATTCGTTTTTGTGGCTGAATAGGATTCCATTGTATATATGTATCACATCTTCTTTATCCATTTATCTGTCGATGGACATTTAGGTTGCTTCCATGTCTTGGCTATTGTATACAGTGTTGCTATGAACACTGGGGTGCATGTGTCTTTTCGAATTAGAGTTCCTTTCAGATATATGCCAGTGGGATTTCTGGATCATATGGTAACTCTATTTTTAGTTTTTAAAGGAACCTGCATACTGTTCTCTGTAGTAGCAGCACCAATTTATACTCCCACCAACAGTGTAAGAGGGTCCCCTTTTCTACACACTCTCTCCAGCATTTATTATTTGTAAACTTTTTGATGATGGCTATTCTGACCAGTGTGAGGTGATACCTCATTGTGGTTTTGATTTGCATTTCTCTAATAATTAACATATATATTAGCATCTTTTCATGTGCCTGTTGGCCATCTGTATGTCTTCTTTGGAGAAATGTCTATTTAGGTCTTCTGCCCATATTTTTATTGGGTTGTTCTTTATATATATATATATATATATATATAGAGAGAGAGAGAGAGAGAGAGAGAGAGAGAGAGAGAGAGAGAGAGCGCAAGAGTGAGGGGAGCAAGAGAGAGAGGGAGAGCATGAGAGCGAGAGACCAAGCGAGCTGTTTTAGCTGTTTGTATATTTTGGAAATTAATCTCTTGTCAGTCACATTATTTGCAAATATTTTCTCCCAGTTTGTAGGTTGTCTTTTCATTGTGTTTATGATGTCCTTTGCTGTGCAAAAGGGTTTCAGTTTAATCAGGTCCCATTTGTTTATTTTTACTTTTATTTCCATTACTCTAGGAGACAGATCCAAAAAAATATTGCTGCAATTTAAGTCAGAATGTTCTATATTTTCCTCTAGGAGTTTTATAGTATCTGATCTTACTTTTAGGTCTTTAATCCATTTTGAGTTTATTTTTGTATATGGTGTTAGAGAATGTTCTAATTTCAGTCTCTTTTGTGTAGTTGTCCAGTTTTTCCAGCACCACTTGCTGAATAGACTGTCTTTTCTCCATTGTATATTTTTGCCTCCTTTGTTGTAGATTGATTGATCATAAGTATGTGGGTTTATTTCTGGACTTTCTATCCTGTTCCATTGATCTGTGTGTCTGTTTTTGTGCCAGTAACATACTGTTTTGATTACTATCACTTTGTAGTATAATCTGAAGAGAGGGAACATGATTCCTCCAGCTCTGTTCTTCTTTCTCAAGATTGTTTTTACTATTCAAGTTCTTTTGTGTTTCCATACTAATTTTAACCTTTTTTGTGCCACTTCTGTGAAAAATACCATTGGTAATTTGATAGGGATTGCACTGAATTTGTAGATTGCCTTGGGTAGTATGGTCATTTTAACAATATTGATTCTTCAATCCAAGAACATGGTATATCTTTTCATCTGTTTGTGTCATCTTCAATTTATTTCATCAATGTCTTAATAGTTTTCAGAGTACAAGTCTTTTGCCTCCTTAGGTAGGTTTATTCCTAGGTACTTTATTATTTTTTTTTGATGCAATGATAGATGGGATTATTTCCTTAATTTCTCTTTTTGATATCTTATTGTTAGTGTATAGAAATACAACAGATTTCTGTATGTTAATTTTGTATCCTGCAGTTTTACCACATTCATTGATGAACTGTAGTAGTTTTCTGGAAGCACCTTTAAGATTTTCTATGTATAGTTTCATGTCATCTGCAGACAGTGGCAGTTTTACTTCTTCCTTTCCAATTTGGATTCTTTTTATTTCCTTTTCTTCTCTGATTGCTGTGGCTAGGACTTTGAAAACTATGTTGAATGAAAGTGGCAAGCGTGGGACTCCTTGTCTTTTTCCTGATCTTAGAGGAAATGCTTTCAGCTTTTCACTGTTGAGTACGATATTAGCTGTGGATTTTTCATAAGTGGGTTTTATTATGTTGAGGTATGTTCCCTCTATGCCCACTTTCTGGAGAGTTTTTAATCTTAAATGGATATTGAATTTTATCAAAGCTTTTTCTGTGTCTATTGAGATGGTCATATGGTTTTTATTCTTCAGTTTGTTAATGTGCTGCATCACGTTGATTGATTTGCAGATATTGAAAAGTCCTTGCATCCCTGGGGTAAATCCCACCTCATCATGGTTTATGACTCTTTTAAAGTATTGCCGGAGTTAGGATGCTAGTATCTTTTGAGGATTTTTGCATCTATGTTCATCAGTGATATTGGCCCTTGATTTTCTTTTTTTGTGACATCTTTGTCTGGTTTTTGGTATCAAGGTGATTATGGCCTCATAGAATGAGTTTGGCAGTGTTCCTTCCTCTGCGATTTCTTGAAATAGTTTCAGAAGGATAGATGTTAACTCTTCTCTAAACGTTTGGTAGAATTTACCCATGAAGCCATCTGGTCCTGGACTTTTATTTGTTGAGAGTTTTAAAATTACTGATTCAGTTTCAGTACTGGTAATTGGTCTGTTTATATATTCTACTTCCTCCTGGTTTAGTCTTGGAAGATTATACATTCCTAGGAATGTGTCTGTTTTATCGTTATATAGTTGCTCATAGTAGTCTCTTATGATCCTTTGTATTTCTGTGGTGTCAGTTGTAACTTCTCCTTTTCCATTTCTGATTTTATTGATTTGGGCCTTCTTCCTTTTTTTATTGATGAGTCTGGCTAAAGATTTATCAAGCCAAATTCCTAACAGTGATCCTCAAGGCTAAAGGGTCACTGACCGCAGCAGTGACTGATGATGTGAATGTGTTCTTTGGCTGTTTTTCAGTACCAGGCAGCTAAATGGCACCTGTACCAGTTCAGTGGACATGGAGCTCTTCCTCCATTACTCCCTCATCCCATCAGTAAGTTAAGGCAGGGGAGGGGCAGGGAGGGACAAGGAGGGTATAGAAGGAGACCTGGGCTGCTCCCATACACAGGCTCCCAAAGGGGTCTGAATAGGTCAGCAGAGACTTGTTTTTTTACATTATGCACCAAAAACACAGGCAGAAGAAAGCTTTGAAGACCCCAAGAGTCAGGGACACTGACTTTTAGGGGAATAAGAAAAGGCTTTTCTGAGGAAGCGGTGACAGAGCTAAGGTCTGTTGGAAGATGTAGTAAAGAGCATTTTGGGCAGAAAGGAGAGTACACGCAAAGGCCCTGTCGGGGGAAGGAGCGTGGGGTGGAGGGTGAGGAGCTGAGGGGGCCAGAGGAGCTGGAATGGAGAATTGAGGTGGAGGTATCTGGAGAGGTGAGCAGGGCCAGGGCCAGTCCCCTTGTGAAGGAGTTTTGTCCTTGTTTTAAACACAGCGGGAAGTAATTCGAGTGTTTCCAGCTTGGGGTGGTGGGATCAGATTTATGTGTTGAAACGATCACTCTGGTTGCACTGTGGGGATCAGGTTGGAGGCAGGCAAGAGAGATGGCAGGGAGACCAATTGGAAGATGGTTGCAGGGGTCCGAGTGAGGTAGTTTTACCTCCTCCTGGATGATGGTGGTTGACTTGAGAGTTCAGGTGGTAAAAGCAATAGGACTTGGTAATGGGTTGGATAGAGAGGAGAGGAGAGGGAGAGGCTGAGGGTGACTCTTGGGTTTCTCACTTGCACAGCTGGATGGATGGTGGTACCGGCCATTCACTTGTTAAGGGAAATTAGAAGAGCTCCAAGTTTGGTGTGGATGAAGGAACAGGGCAGAGAGGAAAATTATGAGTTCCATTTAAGACATACTGAAGTTGAGATGCTTTCAACACATTCAAAAGAATTGCCAATCATGTAGTTGAAAGTACAATTCTGGACCAAGTCTGGGCTGCAGATTCAAGTTTGTGAGTCTCCTGTGTGTTTGGTGGCCCCTGAAAGCATGAGCATGGATGAGATTGCCAAGAAAGAGAGGCTTGGAGAGCAAGAGGAGTGGTCCTTGGACTGAACCATGAGGAACTTCACATCTAGTAGTTGGGTAAAGAATGATCCAGCAAAGGAGCCTGAGAAGTAATGGAAGAAAACCAGCAAAGCGTGGTTGATGGAAGAGTAGCGAAGAGGGCGTTTCTAAGAGGAGGAAGAGGTCAGTGCTGTGGATGCTGCTGAGAGGTCAAGCAGAGTTATCTTAGAGTTTACATTCAGATTGAGCAACAAGGTGGTAATTAGTGACTTTGGCCAGAACTGCTTCTGTGGCATGATGAGGGTAGAAGCCAGGTTAGGGGGTTGAAGAACAAGTGAGAGATGAGAAAATGGGAACAGCAAGTGAGTTCATTTTCAGGAAGTTTCTAGTAAAAGAAAGTGAGGAAAGGGGCATCAAGTCTATGAGAATATGACTGAATCCACAGGAGTAAGAAGCAAAGAAGGATTTGCAACCTGACAGGTAGTACCTCTTTTTTACAGATGAGAACACTGAGGTTCAGAGAAGTTGTCTCCCTCCCAGCCAGAAAGTGGGAGAGAATAGATTTGAACCCATGTCTGTTCAGGGCAACACAAAATATTCTGGAAGCTCACGGGTGCATTCAGCCAGCTCCCTGAGTCTGGAGTTTGAGTCCCAGATGCTCTAAGCATTCTTCTCACCCCTACACTTTCCATTAACAAGGGCACTGACAGGCTGAGGATAAATATCCCTCTGACAGACTCATCTTCTCTTTCTACAGCTTTTCATCATTTTGGTCTTGTCCCTTCTCCAAAGACAAGAGCACTGTAGGCAGAGAGATGACACTTCTCACCTTCTGGGGAACCACTTTGGAATGATCATGTGAGTTGAGCTGAGGTCCATCACTTCCGCTTGGGGTACAAATGGGGCCCACACCATTTGTAAGGCCAGGACAGCTCCCAGTTCCCTCCCCACGCACCTGTACCCCACCATGGACAGCCCTGCCCCTCCTTGCCCTAGCCCACCCAAAGCTCAGAGTGCAAAATTGGCTTCCAAGCCATTGTGCTCTCAGCACCCAAAGCTGCCCAGATGTACTTAAGACATTTCAAGAAGGCTCAGCTCACTATGAGAAAGGCCTGCCCACACTCAGCACCATGGCTTCCCCAGGAAGGAGCAGGGAGAGTTCTCTGTCTCTGGTGGCAAGAAGCTTTTTTGCTGGGATGGAGGCAGGTGTCATGCCCCAGGAGAGCCTGCTGGGCCAGGGAGCTTTCAGGGCCCTTCCAGCTCTGCCAGTCTGAGTCTCTGCTCCCCTTACATTTTCCCTTGAGTTGTAATTGTTCATATCTCTGCCTAATCACCTTCTAATTAATAATAGTTATGATGCAGTTAGCATCTGTCACACACTGACTGTGACCCAGGCACTGAGCCATTTGCTTTGCCTACATGACTAGGATGGACCCCAGCATGGCAGAAGTTGCTATCTTCCTGTAATGGATGAGTAAGCTCAGGCTCAGAGAAGTTGAGTAACCTGCCCAAGGCCACAGAGCTACCAGGCGACAGGAGTTTTAACCCAGGTCTCGTTGCTGTTGCTCTGATTTCCCCAGTGTCATAACCTCAGCAGACTCATGGATATGAACATGCTGAGATCTCAGCCTTGGGCTCTGGAGAAGGGAGGGGAAGCCAGGATGTCAGGGCAGAGGCTAGGGGTGACCCGGGCTTCAGGGTGAGAGAAAAGCCAACGGCGATGTCCGAGGACCACATATACCAGCTCCAAGTAGCAGACGTTCTGGATCCCGCCCATCAGAGCAGTCAGACCCCAACTGCCAGGTCTAAGCACATTGGCTGAAGCACAGAGACTGAGGCTGGTGGATAAAGAAGATCTGCAGACTGTCCTGGGCATTTGGATATAGGGCCTAGTGCAGGAGTTCGTAAAGTGAGACCCCTATATGCATCGTGTTAAACTGCTTTGAGTTAAATGGATAATGGCACAGTTTGCTTGCTCTCTGGTCACCTTCTTATCCAAACCCCTGCTTTTCTGAGTAGTTTTGGCTCACCCCTTCACTCATGAATACCCCCTCGCATGTGCGTGGCACTTCATAGTTTATAAAGCCGCGCTTCATTTGCCATCCACAGTGTTTCTGTGATATGAGCAGAGCTGGGGTGTCATCTCTGTTCTAAAGATGGGTGAACTGAGTCTCAAGTAGCACTTAATTCCTACAGGTGGGATTGATTGGAATCTAATTCAGTTCAACAAAGTGCGTGTCCATGAACGTACAGTGAGCACCTACCCTTTTCAAGGTCCTGTGCTAGGCTCCCACCCCAGAGGAGTTTATGGTTCACTAAATGAGCAATCACTAAAGCCTAGACATGAACTTGGCCCTGAGGAGCCCCAGGAAGGACCCAACTTGACATGACTTTCCAGAACAGAATTTTAACAGCTAACTGGCTCCTGTCCTCAGACAGAATAGAAGACCAGGCATCTGACTGGCTCATCCAAAGTCCAGTCATCACCCATAGTCCAGTCAGCTGTGGCCAGGAAGGTGTGATCACATCTAACCAGCACAGCCAGTGATACACAGACCTTCTCAGGGATATTGGAAAGAAGAACTCTCATAGACCATGGCCAGGGGGTGGGGCAGGCACCTCCACTGTCTGGGACATACTTCTAGTTTTGGCCCCCAAGTCATACTGCCTGTGTCTCTTGTGGATGAGACTCATTCTATTTCGCTTACTGTCATGGCTCCTGATTTCCTTCCTGTGTCCCCTTAGACTCAGAGCTTCAGTACCTTGAAGCCATGCCTAGCCCCAGAATCAGCACAGAGGGCCTCAGGATGTGTCAGCTGAAATGAATAGTCCACCGCCCAAGAATCCCCCCTCAGAGTGGGGTTGATACTTGGAGGTGAACTGTGGGAATGAGCCACCTTTTGGTTTCACGCGTTGCTTCTCTGACTCACAGACCTCTGGACTTCGTGGGCACTTTTAGTAACCGATGGTCCTATGGAGTCGCCTTTGGGGCCACAGCCAATAAGGTCATGTTCTTGTTCTCAGAAGGCTACCAGCCCCTGCAGGTCCCGCAGTGGGCCCAAGGTACGTGGGCTACCTCATACCTGCTAGGAATTTTGCCATGGAAATTCGTGCTTTCAGAGACCTCATGGCAGGGGTTCTCTGGGATCAGGGGATGACCTTTGTGGATTGTAAGTCACCACCACAATCAAGATAATGAACCCAAGAAGTTAACCTTTTCCCCATTGTACTCTCTCCCACCCCTATCCTGTCACCACCCCCCATCCCCAGACAACTATATAAATGGAATCATCAGAATGAACTTGTGATTTTTTGTGTGCGGGAGGGAGGTCTGTTTTCTTTCACACAGAATAGCGGTTTTGAGATTGACACCTATTAGCATGTATCAGAAATCACTGCTTTTTCATTTCTGAGTAGTGTTCCACCATATGGAGATAACAACAGTTTGTTTATCCATTCACCTGGTGATAGACATTTGATTTATTTCCAGTTTTTGGCTATTGCAAGTAAAGCTGCTATGAGCATTATGCACCTTTATGCATTTCTATTTTTCTTGGGTAAATACCTTTGAGGGGAATGGCTGGATTATATAGACCATGTAGTAGATCATACTTTTTAAGAACCATCAAACTGTTTTCCAAGCTATTGTTCCGTATTAGATTACCACCATTGGTATATGAGAGTTTCAGTTTCTCTGTGTCCTTGACAACACATGGTCAGTCTTTGTTCATTCCTCCTGTGTCCTTAGTGCCTAGCCCAAGACCCAGCTCAAAGCAGACACTTAGGAAAGGCCACCTTGTCCAATTAGATTTTACTGGATCCTGTTAGATCATCTCAGAGCTAGTCAGTGGCAGCATTAATATTATCATTGTCTTGTGTATAAAGTACACATCAGTTTGCAAGAGGTTTTAGAACACAGCACATCGCTGCTTTCTGTGTTGATGTGGGACGCTCTATGGTCCTTTACCTCTCAGTGATTTTTGTTTGTTTATGTTGTCTGTTTCTGCCCAACACACTGTGAGCTAATCAAGGGCAGGGACCAAGTCTTCATCTCAATAGTGCCTGGCATGGAAGAGGTACCAGAAAGGGTCTATTGTGTGCATGCATGAAAGACATTCCCTGCATTCTTTCTTGGGCTGAGCTGGGCTTGTCCACTTACCTCCTCGAGTCCTGAAGTCTGTGACTGCAAGTCACATGAAGCCCCATAGCTGCCCTGGGACTCCCCCGAGCCCAGGAGAAGAACTCACAGTGTCTCTGGTCCTGTCTCTGCCAGCCTTTGTGCTTCTGATTGGAGGCATCGAAGTCGGCCTGTCCCACTTCCCCTTCTTTGCCTGCCTTTCCTCGGAGTTCCGGCTGGTCAGCTCCATCCTGGGCTTCAGCTACTCTCTCACCTGGTAAGATGGACTCTGCCTGCCTGCCCTCCTCCAGTTCCTTTGGCCGTGGCTGAACTCTGGACAGCGGGCTGGAGGTGACCCGAGAGCTCTCCTTGGAGGGCACCTTGCCCAGAACTGAGGGAGGGTGGGCGGAATGACTGGTCCAAGGTCCCACTGTGGCCTCTCCTTGGGGCTGCACTTGAGGCTTCAGAAGGTCAGGCCAGCGTTCTGTCTGCTCCATAGGAGGCTGCTCATGATTAGAATATTCCCAGAAGTTAGGGTTGTAGGAAAATTCATTTCTGGAGGCCTGGGAACCAGCCCTCCTAAGAAGGGTGAGGAGGGGGAGGTAACTCCAGGCTGATGGGATCTGGGCTATTTTCACAGGGGCTGTGCCGGGAAAGACCCTAGGGCCTCAACCCTATTTCTGTCCTGCAGGTTTGCTGTCACTGTCCTTCATATCACACAGTGTCCTCACGGGCAGGTGAGTCCCCGCCTAGCTGTGTTTAGGGTGTTCAGTCCTATCACCATGGCCAGCTTGCTGTGTGACCTCGGACAAGACTTTGCCACTCTGGGCCTTAGCTTCCTCATGTGGACAGAAGGGGGAGCTGGGGCCATTCATGATTCTTCCATTGTAGAGCATCATATGTTCGTTAGCTCCTCATTCACAGAAGTTGTTCTCTCAGCTGATGCTCACAGTGGCCCCTCAACATAGGGAAGCTCTCAGCAAACCTGTTTTACAGGTGAGGAAACTCAGGTGCAAGTATATTATATAACTCTTGAGAAGCAGCAGATTTGGGAGGTGAGACCAGGTCTGGCTGACTCCAAAGCTCATTTCTTTCCACACCTTCAAATAGCCTTAGTTTCTCTGTCTGTAAAATGGGTGACTCGGACTAGATGAATCACTTTTCCCTTTGCCATGCATTGTCTTTCTCAGAATTAGAGGAAGCTGGTTCATCTGTACCCCAGGTAAAGGAGTAAAATGAAAGAGGGGTGTCACATTGCACCTAGAAGTGTTACTAGGCAGGTGAGGGGAGTACAAGAAGGCCACCTGGGCCAGGAGCCCACGGGAGCCTTGCCAAAGCCTTTCCTGGGCTTTGGTAACTGTGGAGGATTAAAGGGTATAATAAAGAGAGTCTGGGAGAGTCAGATTAGAAAATGAGACTTGGAGGCTGGGCCTTCCCTCTGCATCTCTGCTCTGGATGCAGAGATGAGATTATTCTGTCAGATTTTCCAGATCATAGGTACTTTTTTTGGAGTCTTGGAGAGCTTTCAGTCTTCCAGTGGGTTTTTTTTTTTTTTTTTTGAAATTCTAAATATTCATGGTGAATTGAGGGAGGGGGCAGGGTCTCACTTGCATGCTGAGAATCACTAACACTAAGAATTGCTGTATGCTAGGCGTTTGGTCTAGGCTCTGTCCCGATCACTAACCGGAGAATCCTCAAGACATTTTGGAGACAGTGTGTCAGTGCCATCCCAGTTCACTGCTAGGGAAGCAAGGCTCAGGGGCTAACATGACTTACTAGTTAAAAATCGTGGCCTGGAATCCAGGGACTGGCTACTAACCTCCAAGCTCTGAGAGAGTGGGCCCTGGTGGCCGTGGGCTGGGGCAGGTGGATTCCTTTGCCGGTGGCCTGGCCCTGCCCACCTAAAGCCCGTGCTCCGTGCTCTGCTTCTGTTGCAGTTTGTGGGGAAGTATGAGACCGTCATGTTCTACTGGCCCTCACTGCTGTGCCTGGCCTTCCTGCTGGGCCGCTTCCTGCTCATGTTTGTCAAGTCTCTGAGGGTCCACCTGGGCTGGGAACTCCAGACGGTGAGTACTAGGTAAAAACACTGTGTGTGTCCTGACAGGTTACGTTTTCACAACAGCCTTGTGAGGTAGGTCCTATTGTTATTTCTCCCATTCTGCATTAGGAAACTTGGACCCACAGATGTGAGTTGCAAACCCAGACAGTTTATTTGTTGAGGCTCTCTCTCACCCACTGTGCTTCGTTTTCTGGTTCCTTATGGTAAAAAGTTAGGTGGTTTGTATGAGATCTTTTTTTTTGCCTCTTGATGTAGGCATTTACTGCTGTACATTTCCCTCTTAGAACTGCTTTTTGCTGCATCCCATAAATTTTGGTATGTTGTTTCTCTATTTTCATTTGTTTCAAGACATTTTTTGATTTCCCTTTTGATTTTTTTTCTCTGACCCATTGGTCGTTCAGGAGTGTATTGTGTGTGAATTCCAGTTTTCCTCCTGTTACTAATGTCTAGCTTTATAGCATCGTGGTCAGAAAAGATGCTTGATATGGTTTCAGTTTTCTTAAATTTAAGACGTTTTCTGGCTTAATGTATGATCCATCCAGGAAAACGCTTTTGAGAAGAATATATATTCTGCTATTGTTGCATGGAATGTTCTATATATGTCTGTTTGGTCTATAGTATTGCTCAAGTCAGCTGCTGCTTCGTTGAATTAGCTATCTGTTGTTGAAAGTGTGGTGTTGAAGTCCCCTACTATTATTGTGTTGCTGTTTATTTCTTCCTTCACTTCTGCTTATATTTACTTTATATATTTGGGTGCTCTGATGTTACATGCTCATATGTTTACAGTTTTTATAGCCTTTTGATGGTTTGACCTCTTTATCATTATATAATGACCTTATTTGTTTCTTGTGATAGTTTTTGACTTAAAGTCTGTTTTTGTTTGTATAGCCATACTTCTCTATTTTGGTTGCCATTTGTATGAAATATCTTTTTCCATCCTTTTACTTTCAACCTGTGTGTGTCTTTAAAGCTAAAGTGTGTCTCTTGTAGATTGCCTATCTGTGGAATTTTAAAAAATCCATTTAGCCACTCTGTGTCTTTTGATTGGAGAATTTAACACATTTGCATTTAAAGTAATTATTGACAGATAAGGACTTAAAACTGCCATTTTGTTCATTGTCTTCTGACTTTTGTAATTCCTTCTTCCTTTCTTGCTTCCTTTGTGATGTGATGATTTTTTGTAGAAGTATGCTTTGATTCCTTAATCTTTTGTATATGTAATGTTTTTATTTTTATATTATATAAAAATTTATATTGTTTAATATGTTAAAGATATAATTTATTAATACATAATATATAATAATGTAGTAGTTTATATTGTTTAACCAGTAACAAATCATTATAGTTGTAGTTGTTTTTCATACTCTTGTCTTTTAAATTTTATACTAGAGGTAAAAGCGATTTATGCTCCACTATTACAGTATTAGAGTATTCTGAATTTGACTATATACTTACTATTATCAGTGATTTTTATACTTCCATATGTTTTCATGTTGCTGATTAGCATCTTTTTATTTCAACTTGAAGAACTCACTTAAACATTTTTGGTAGGCAGGTCTAGTGGTAGTAAATTACCTCAGTTTTTGTTTGCCTGGGAAAGTCTTTGTCTCTCCTTTTCTGAAGGACAGTTTTGACAAGTGGAGTATTCTTTGTTGACAGGTTTCTCCTTTCTGTGTTTTGAATATATCATCCCACTGTCTCCTGGACTGCAAGGATTCTACTGAGAAATTCCCTGATATCCATAAAGGGGTCCCCTTGTGTGAAAGAAGTCATTTTGCTCTTTGTACTTTCAAAGTTCTCTCTTTGTCATTGACTTTTGATATTTTGATTATAACATATCTTGATGAAGACCTCTATGTATTCAGTCTGTTTTGGATTCTTGGGGCTTCGTGGATCTGGATGTTTGTTTTCCTCCCCAGATTAGGGAAGCTTTCTGTCATTATTTTTTAATATAAGCTTTATGCCCCTTTCTCTTTCTCTGTTCCTTCTGGTACTCCCCTGCCTCATTTCCCTGCTCCCAGCTTTCCCCAGAGTGTTCAGCCATGCTGACCCCCTCAGTGTTCTGAGTGGTGTGATACAGGAATGGACCTGCTGGGCGTGACCCACAAGGCTCGGGAAGCTGAGCCCTTACTTCACTTTAACTCTCCCTCATAGGAGAAATTGCAGGCTAAGAGGGGCTTCTCCCTATGCACTGAGCTATACTGCTTTGGAGGAGGAGTGATGTTGGTGAAGTGAAACTGTTTTTCTTATCCTTTTTAATGCAACTATTTTGGGGTTTTTGCTTGACTTGAGTGCTGTAAGGTGAACTCCCCTTGGGCCCAGCTGGACACTTGGATCCCCTCAAAGATACTCTCCTCTGTGAATGGTGGTCAAAACTAGTGTTTCTGAGGGGATATGGGGGCTGGAACCTCCTACTTCTCCAGCTTGCTAATGTCGCTCACCAGGCAGAGTTCTAACCAGATCTTTTGTACTCTTCCCAACATCTGCGATGTATAAGATTGCATCTCATAATCTATAAAATTTACATATTCAGTTTATGGGCAAAAAGAATGACTATTGCAGAAAGCTCATTACACTTGGAGAAAACATAAATACTGCAAAATAAGAAATGAGCAAGAGAAATTCCTACGCATAAAAAATAAAAACCTGGGAATTGAGGTGTTTCATCCCTGAAACAATGTTTTGGACTATGATGAGAAATCACCAAATCTCAAAGCAAAAAAACAACTTCACAAAACCATGGCTGGTGTGGGCAGTGAGTCACAGACCCCTAGCATTTCTTGGAAGCAAGTGCTTGCTAAACAGATGGGTCCCTACTGTCTCTTCCATAAATGACAGGTGTCTGGGAATGGCTCAACCCTGAAGAGCAAGTTTTACCTCGAATCTTGGCCTCTGTGGCAATAGCCCCTCAAAGAGACCAAAACCCTAACAAGAATTTGTGAGCCAAAGCATAAACCTCTCTCCTTTCTCACAGGAGGAAAAGCCTTTCCTGGAAGCTCACCAGGCAGAGCATGTTAAGCAGCTCCTGAGGAAGCGGCCCCGGCAGTAAGCACAGTTGTGTTGGTTTTTCCCCACCCCAGTGTTTGCACCAGTATACATGAGCCCTGACAGTGTCAGAGACCCAGAGGTGACTGGAAGGGCACTCTTTGAGATCTCTTGTTTGCTAATAGCAGAAACTCAACTCAAACAGGATTAAAGGGAAAAAGGAAAGTTATGGCTGTACATAATTAAAAAGTCTATAGAGTTTCAGACACAGGTGGATGGGGGCTTAATTGATCCCATGAGAACTCAGTCTCTTTCCCTCCTCTCTCAGCTCTACTTTTATCTGTGTTAGCATCATAGTTAGGTAGGCTTCCTCCCCATGCTGGCCCCCAGAACCTCTAAGCTTATACCCTCCTGGTTTAAGCTCACAGAAAAGAGAATTTTTCTTTCTAATAATTCAAACAAAAGTCTCACGATTGTGTTTCATTGGATCACATTGGACCACATGCCATCCCAGAACCAGTTACTATGGTTATTGGAGTAAACTGATGGTTAGACCTGGGTCACATGTTCACCACCAGAACTAGGAAGTGGTTCCGCCTCACTGAACCACCAAGACTGGTGGTGGGGAAGAGTAGATTCCCTGAGAAAAACTGAGGTGCTGTCACCACTAAAAGAGGACAGAGCTCTGGCTAGGCAAAAATACCTGGTTTTCAGTGATCGTTCTGGTCACCCTACCCCTGCCACTATGTACAAGGGGATAATCCCCAGAAAAAGGACATGTCTAATCAAGGTCATATGGTGGCAAGGCTAGCTCCTTGGTTGGAACTACGTTTGACTACATATAGCAGAAAATGCACAATAATACTGGTGCAAATAAAAGAGAGATTTCTTTCTCATGTAAAAGAATCCTGGAGGCAGGCAGTCTGTACTAACCGCAGACTACCTACCATGGCTGTTAACCCATTATCTGTCTTTCTACTCCAGTAACTTAGTCGTTTCCATCATGAAGGCTGTCCAAGGTCCCAGATAGATACTGGGGCTCCAGCCTGGACCAGCCGCCATGACTGCCTTCAGATGGCAGGTGGGAGAAGAGAATGAGGGTAAAAGGGACCCTCCCAGCTGTGTCACTTCCATCTGACCAGCCTTTCCCAGGTCCCACACCACGACCTCTGTCACACCTAAGTGGCATGTTTAGTCTTGGTCACTGTTAGATGTGAGACAGGACAGGAACTATAGCCTTTTATTTGGTGAATTGCTGTACTGAATTAAACTGAGTCTCTGCTCTTAAGAACAAGGGGAGTATGAAAACTGTGGAATCTATCAGTGCTGTTTTTCTTCACTAAACTCTAAGATGAAGAAGGAGATATGATGTTATTTTCAGGAGAATCAAGCCTTTGTTTACCAACCACAACCTGTCTTCTCTTGGTGTTTATCCATTCAGAGAGAGAAAAAACTCTTGGTTCCAAACCAAGATATATGAGTGGGACCCGTGCTTTCAGTTCCCGAGCAGAATGATTGGAACCACTGTGTTGGCTTTCATCTGCCTTTACCTTGTAAGTAGATCTAAGCAAATCCTTTTCTACTTTATAGATGGGATGGGGTGGGGCTGGGATAGTAGTTGTTCTGTAAAAGCTGGGTCAAAATTGAGTATCTGTAAATCAAAGAAGTACAGTTCTTTGACTCCACCATTTTGATTTCAAGGACACTTTTACCCACGTGGTGTATATTATTCATAAATATAATCAAATTATTTATGGAGACTTCCAGTTGCCACTTCCATATGTAAAGAGCTTGCAAGCTGCCACTCCATATTAACAACAAGTAAAAATCTGAACAGGCTGAAGAATCAACAACTCTTTTTGGATCCCTAAGAGAAGTGAGGTCATGTAGCAAACCTTTGCCCCTAAAATTAGAGAGATGGACAGGATCATGACAGAATGGAACAGAAACCTCATGGGAACCAGTGCTGAGGTAGGAAAATCTGAACCATAATCAATGCCATCAATCAGTTGGGTATTTTGGACATCCATAGAGTACTTCACCAACAATAGCAGAATACACAGTCTTCTCAAGAGTATCCAAAATAAACTGTATCCTGAAACATAAAGCACACTTTAATAAATTTAAAAAATTAGAAAGCATACAATGTCTGCTCTCAGACCACAGTGGAATTAAACTAGAAATAAGTAACAGAAAGATAGTTGGAAAATCCCCAAACAGTAGATATTAAACAGCACGCTTCTAAGTAATATATGGGCCAAAAAAAAATCTTAAGGGAAATTAAAAATAACTTGAACAAATGAAAATACAACTTACCAAAATTTGTGGGAGGCACCGTGCCTAGAGGGAAATTTATAGAATTGAGCATATCTATTAGAAATGAAGAAAGATCTAAAATTAATTATTATCTAAACTTACACCTTAGGAAACTGGAAGGAAAAAGAGAACAAATTAAATCCAAAGTAAGCAAAAGAATAGATGTAATAAATATTAGAGCAGAAACCTATGAAATTGAAAACAAAACCAGTAAAGCACAGAATCCAAACATTTCATATGGTCAGAGTTATCTGGGGTAAAATGTGTGAGTCAAAAGCAGAGTCAAAATGGAGAGATAAAAGTGGCCAAGTTGTCTTTTGCACATTTTAAATGTACTAGGGTGATACCTGTATAAACTAATCCTGTGATCAAGTTTTAAGTGAACGTATTAGGTTATGATGACCTAAACTCCCAAAGTTCAGTGACAATACCATATATATTTTTGTCCCAGTAACAATGTTGAGTGGCTGTTCAGGTTTGGGAGGCAGCAGTCTTCCATGTGTTATTCTGTAACTAGTTTCTTTCATCCTGCACCTTCATCATCCCTGAGAACCCTCACCACCTGCATTCAGTCAGCAGAAGGGGAAAGCGTGTGGAGAAATGCACATGGGAGGTTTTCAAAGGCCATGTGGACCCAGAACACATTCCTTCCACTCTTCCCATTGGCAAGAATGTTGTCATGTGGCCACATCTAACTCAGAGGAGGCTGGGAAGTGTAGTCCAGCCTTGTGCCCAAAGAAGGGAGAATGGATTTTAATGTGTCCATTAAACTAACTAGAGTCCTCTGCAGCAGTGAGTCACTCAACTGGCATTACTGTGTTTCTTAAATCATTATTGGTTGTCTACTCTATGCCAAGAACTTTGCTAAGACCTGGAAGAGAAGAGAGAACTGAGTCAGCAGAGTCTTGGCCTAGGAGTAGCCCAGGGTCTAAGAGATAAGATATGGTATGAAGAACTGCTGTCTAAAGAGAGAAAAGGAAAGGTAATGGTGCTCTGGAAATTTAGTGAATCACTCTAGATCAAGAAGATACCTGAAGATGGGTGTATTTGAGCTCCACTTCAGAGATTAGCAAGGTTTGGTTGATGTAGTAAAATGGCCTCAGGAACTCTAGACGCAATGGCGTGATGATGGGGGCATGATGGCAGGATGATGGGGGGTTAGGAGGGGAGCAAGCATGACATGCATACAGAGACCAGGACCTTCTTCAGTTTGGTCATTGCCAAGATGCAAGAAGGGCAACAGTGAGAAATGTGGCTGGAATTGTCCCCAAGGTCACCCCTCATTCAGAGTTAGGCATACATTTCACTCAGATTTAGTTACTGTTTGAAGACTTCCTTGAGCCCTTGTGGGGCCTTGTCTTGTATGCTGTTACGTGAAGGACAGATTTTAGGGTGACTCCTGTCTCCAAAGAAGTCACAATCCCATTCATCTCAGGATAGCAAGTGTCCAGAGTCTATTTCAGATGAGTTTTGAGCTGCAAAGAGTTTTGACCTTGAAATCAAAGAGAAACCCATATGTTATTCATATACTGAGCTAGACTCCGGTGAGACCTTGAAACATTTTCTCTGCGTCCCCAGTTCATTGTCATTGAGTTCTGCATATTTGTGTGTGTGAGAGATGAGCTGGACGTGTTTGAAGGTGAATTGGAGAACTACGTTGCCTCTGTGAACCAGACGGGGACCCTGACCCCAGTCCTTCTGCAAGTGAAAGAGCTGATTAGCGTCATCAAAGGTAAAACCAGCCTGCCACCTTTGTTCCTGCACCTGTGTGGGAAACAGAGCGGGACTTGTGACTGATGGCATGTGCACACCTATAGTAAGCATTGCTGCCAGTCTTGGTATGACATGCATTACAATTGTTCTATGCCTCCCTGGGTTGATTGGAAAGAAAAAGGGATCAGAACACAGGCTGTTTTGTTAAAACCTCTTTGGGGCTGAATCGAACATGCCTTGATAGAGTTTTCTCATCTTAAATAGCCTATTTTGCTTGATGCCAGTGGAAACAACTAAGGTTATCATATCTTTTACTTTATAAAAGATAAAACAGTAAGTCTTGACTTTTTGTGATTGTATGAAAAGTTTATTTACATCATTCAAATTTAGTTTCTGCTTAGTTCAGGCTGCTATATAACAAATTACATAGACCGTGTGGTGTGAACAGCAAACATTTACTTCTCACAGTTCTGGAAGCTGGGAAGTTGAAGATGCTGGCAGATCTGGTATCTGGGGAGGGCCTGCTTCCTGACTTGCAGGTGGTCACCTTCTCTTTGTATCCTTGGAGTGCTGGAGAACAGGGAGGGGATGCAGGCTCTCTCCTGTCTCTTCTCATCAGGGCACTAATCCCATTGTGAGGGCTCCACCCTCCTCATCTAATTACCTCCCAAAGGCTCCACCACTAAATATCGTCACATTAGGGATTAGGGTTTTAATACCTGAACTTTCTGGTGGGCTGGACAGAGGGCCAGGGGGGTACACACATTCTGTCTGTAGCAGTCGCTTTACCTTAAAATAGCAGCTTTCTTTGAAAATGATATATTCCAATTACATGTTCACTGTCCATGAAGGGAGGAAAGTTCTTCACTGTTCCCTGCAGAGAAAGGGCCTGCACAAGATGCTAGGATAAATTCTGTCATTGGACGAGTTAGGTCCCTTCTCTATGCCTCAGTTTTCTCATCATTAAAATGGGGCTTGGATAAGGGTACCAAGTGGCTTCCAAAAGCCTTTGTAGCTCTGCCCTTTGATGGCTATAAATTACCAGATGTTTTTTAAGCCATGAAACAGGTGATGCAGATAATATATTTCACTTAAGACTCACAGGCAAGTAAAATCAAAGCCAGAGGGGAATAGATCTACCATGAATTATTTGACGAAGAGTTTCTTACGAGTACGTGGCATGGAAGGTTACCTTTTGGGTGAACACTAAGGCGGATACTGCTTCTTCCGTATTGCCATACTTTATTGTTGCCCTTGAACATTTTTATTCATCTTTACTGTAGATTTATGTTCAGCCTGATGAGTCCCTTACTATGATACTCAGCGAGCGTATTCTAGTATTTAATTTAATAATCCTCATTTTAAGTCATACTTTTGACAATTCACATTTCTACACCTCTTCTGGGAAAGTTTTTAACACCAACCTCAGTTACTTGGTCTAGGGGGATTGTAGTGACTATTAACCATATTCACCTATTTTTTATCTCCTCTTTGTTGTATTTCTCACATGTTTAGACACTTTAAGAATTGAAACATAACATTTCCACTTTGTCTCCATCTCTTCCAGCTTTGAACAGCTACCCTCTTGTCAAGAGAGACTCTTAGGCTGAACATGCTTCACCTTTGGGATGATAAAGGCATTAAATTAAAGGCGTACAGTTGGGTTCTTGCTGCTGGCCTAAGCAAGTCTGCACTCACTCTTGTTGTGGCCAGACTTCTCCCATCCTTTCCTCCCAAGGATGTCTCCCCGGCATCCCCAGGGGTGAGACTTATGGCGCTTTACCTGCATCCTTTGTGCTGGTGAAGATTTGGGGTACAGCAATTGCCTAGTCCTGTTGATGCTGGGATAAAGACATATTTAAAACTTGAAAGGAATGGAAATCAGCTTTCTTTTCCCTTCTTTCAAAAACACCTTAATGAAGATGTAACTCACATATCATACAATTCACCCATTTAAAGTGTACAGTTCAGTGGGTTTTTTAATATATTCTCTAGTGGTGCAACTATCACCACAATCAAATCTAGAACATTTTCATCACCCTAAAAAGAAATCATGACCATTTTCAGTCACTCCCCATTTCTCCTCAACTCTCCCAGCCCTAGATACCCACGATTTTCTGGCTGTATGGATTTGCCTATTCTGGACATTTTATATAAATGGAATCAGACAATATATGGCATTTTTTGATTGGCTTCTTTCACATAGAAAGATGTTTATAAGGTTAATTATGTTATTGCATGTCTCTGAACTTCATTCTTTTTCATTGCGGAATTTTATTTTGTAATAGGAATATACAACATTGTATTTATCCATCTATCTGTTAATGCAATTTTGGGTTGTTGCAACTTTGGGTTGTTTCAACTTTGGATTAATATGAATAATACTGCTATGAACAGTCATCTATAAGTTTTTCATATATTTATATATCTTCAGTATATACCTAGGAGTGGAATTCTGGATCACATGGTACCTTTGTTTAACTTTTGGGAGGATTTGCCAGACTATTTTCAAAGGTAGATGCATTACTGTGTATTCCCATCAGCAATGTATGAGGGGTCCAATTTCTCCATATCTTCACCCACATTTGTTAGTATCTGCCTTTTCTATTGCAGCTATCTAGTAACTGTGAAGTAGTATCTCATTGTGGTTTTGATTTTCATTTTCCTGATGGCTAATGATGTTGAGCATCTTTTCATGTACTTATTGACCATTGTACATCTTCTTTGAGTAATCTCTATTTAAATTCTTTGTCCATTTTTAAATTGGGTTATTTGTCTATTTGTTATTGAGCTGTGAGGGTTCTTCATATATTCTATATACAAATCCTTTATAAGAGATATAATTCACAAGTATTTCTTTCTGTGGGTTGCCTTTTCACTTTTTTGATGATGTCCTTTGAAATACAAATATTTTTATTTCGAATGAAGTCTAATATATCTTTTTTTTCTGTTATCACTTGTGCATAGCTAAGGAACCAGTGCCTAACCCAAGGTCACAAAAATGTACTCTCATATTTTCTTCTGAGACTTTTTTTTTTTTTTTATCATTTTAGCTGTTACATTTAAGCCTATGATCCATTTTGAGTTAATTTTTTGTATATGGTGTGAGGTAAGGGTCTAACTTCATTGTTTTGCATGTGAATATCAGACCCCCCCCCCCAGTACCATTTGTTGAAAGGCAGATTCCTTCCCCTTTAAATTGGCTTGTCAGTCTTGTTGAAAATACATTAACAATGAGGGTTTACTTCTGGATTCTCAATTTATTCCATTGATCTACTTGTCTGTCTTTATGGCAGTACCATTCTGTCTTCATTACTGTAGCTTTACAGTAAGATTGAAATCAAGAAATGTTAAGTCCTGCAATTTTGTTCTTCTTTTTCAGGATGGTATAGCCTGTTCTGGGTCCCTTCATTTTTATATGAATTTTAGGATTAACTTGTGCATTTATGCAAAAATTGCATTGGAATTTTGATAGAAGTTGGGTTGAATCTGTAGATCTATTTAGGGAATATTGCCATGTTCACAAAGAACATCCAATATATGAAAGTGGTGTGTTTTTTCCCATTAATTTAGGTCTTCAGTTTCTTTCAACAATCTTATAGTTTTCAGTGTACAAGTTGTATACTTCTACTAAATTTATCTTTAAGTATTTTACTCTTTGTGATACTATTGCAGATGCAATTGTTTCTTACTTCGTTTTCAGATTACTCATTCCTAGAGTACAGAAATACAGTTGATTTTTATATATTGGTCTTGTGCCTTGCAAACTTGCTGAACTTGTTTATTAATTAGTTTTATTTTTGTTTGTTTGTTTATTTGTTTATTCCCTAGGATTTTCTATACATAAGACCATGTCATTGGTGAATAGAGATAGTTTTATTTCTTCCTTTGCAGTCTGATTACATTTTTCCTGCCTAATTGCCCTGGCTAGACCCTCCAGTACAATGTTGGATAGAATTGGTGAGAGCAGACATTGATTTTCTTGTTCTTGAACTTAGGGGGAAGCAGTCAGTTTTTCACCAATTAAGTATGATGTGAGCTATGGGGTTTTTCAGATGCTTTTTCTCAGATTGAGGAAGTTCCCGTCTATTTCTATTTTATGGAGTGTTTTTAATTATAACAAGGTGTTGGATTCTCTCAAATGCTTTTTCTGCACCTGTTGAGAATCAGCTCGTACAAAAGCTTTTACTTCCTTCCCTCTTTCTCCATCCCTCTCTCACGAGCACACAGAATCACTTGGAAAGCAAATTAGATACGAGATGTTAAAAACATACTGAAAGATGGACAAATGAATAGTTGAGACCTCTGATTCCAGTTACTCTGGCACATGATGGCTCTTTACTGGAGACGGGTAACCCCACCCCAGAAGGGGTGATTAGAAGTTCAAGTATTAATGATGTTTTACAAGGATGGAGGCTCCCTGCAATGTGTACACTCTGTAATTACCTTCTGTGGATTGAAAATACTAATACCAAAGGAAAAAATTATAAATATGCAGGAAATAAAGGATATGAAGGTTGTGTGACTAAAATGAAACAGCCATATAAGCAAAACTTTACTTACACAAAAGTTGTGTTAAAGGAAGTACAATCGACTTTGTCCAGACCTTTCTGTTGTGAGTTTCTGCATTTTAAAAATAGTTTCTGGTGCATCTTTTGAAGCTTCGCAAATCACCTTTTCTGTTCCAGGAGTCTGGGTGGTGACCATTTTGCCCGCCTCTCTCACGTGTGTGAGCTATCTGTTTCACATCTTGGCATGTTACAGGTAAGGGGGTTCTGGGAGTCATTTGTGTGTCTTCAGCCAGGAAAGCAGCTGACAGTCTTTTCTCAGAATTCCCAAGCAGTGCTCTCAGAGCCCAAACTGGGAACAGCAGTATATACAGGGTCCAGGGACAACCACATTAAATTAGTAGTAAAAAACAAAAACAGACAACAAAAAACTATTGATTTGCGCTTCCACTGTAAGCTTGACATTGTGATTAGTTTGGTTTTCATCGCAACCCTAAGGGGTACTTTTGTCTCCATGTTTACTGCTAAAGAGGCGAGACTCAACAAAATCACTTTACCCAAGCTATTAGCAGCTGATTATATCGTCTGACCCCTTCTGACCTTGTCATTTCTCATACACTTCAGAGTCTCTTTGGGTGTCAGACCCGCCTTGCTCTCCAGGACTAATCACACCAGGCTCCCAGCAGGTGAATCTGGCTCCAGGGGACATCACAGGACATTGGGTCAAGGGAACCGGGTGCGTCAGTCTCTAGAGCAGCAGTGCGGGAGGAGGGGATGGGCTTCAGTATGTAGCCCACATTTGCATGCAGATAGAAGTTGAATTTTCAGTATCTGTTCCTCCCTTTTCTCTCCATCTCTCTCTGCTATTGTCTCTGCCTGTCTCTCTGTCTCAGTCTCTAATTCTCACTCATGGGAAGCCCATGGCTGGTTCCCACCCCTCCATATCCTAACCCTGCCTTTACATCCTCCCCTTCTGACTGCCCAAAGGGTAGGTCTCCTGCAGATGGCATCCATGAGAAGACTCTCCTGGCACAAAGAGGGCCCAGCTCTCCATCCCATCCCAGCCCTGCCTTGCTCCCTCTCTCTGCTTTCTTCTCCCTGGACTCTGTGGGTGGACTGGACACAGCTGCCTCCCCCGTCCCCACCTGATGGAGGGATTTGTCTGCTCCTTCCTTCATTAGCCTACAAGCGGCTGGGAGATTCTCACTGAGGCATTTGACCTGCGGTGACGCAGAGCTGGCTGCATGGATGTGGGTGGAGGACAGCTGAGGGCACAAGGGTGAGAGGGCACCTGTGGTGGACTGGCCTCATTTCTGTCCAGGATGGCCCTTCCCTGTTACACCTGTCACCCAGGAGTGATGATCCCTGCCCTGCTCCTTTACAGGACCATGGGGCAGAGGAAATAGTGGATGAGGAAGCACCCTGCAAACTGGACAGCACCAGCACTGTGCCAGTGTTGTTATTTTTCTTAGAATTATTTCAGACTATACGCAAGCTCTTCTTTAAAAAAAAAGGTAAAAACATGTTAGTGTAAAGTAAGTCTTCCTCCCATTCAGACTCTAAGCCAGGAGCTAAACATTATTATTCAGTTTCTGTGCCTCCTTCCAGAAATTTTCCCTGCACCATGCAAATGTGTCTGTGTGTTTATATTCCTGGTAACACTCTCTACTCTGGTGCTGCCAAACAGAAGCACAATGAAAACCACAAATGCAATTTTGTATTTTCTAATAGCCACTATTAAAAAACTAAGGGGGAAGTGAAAATCATTTAATAATATATTTTGTTTAACCCAACATAATAGAAATACCATCATTTCATCATGAAATAACTATACAAACTAACAATGAGATATTCACATTCTTTACTTCATACTAAGTTTTCGCAATTCAGTGTTCATGAAATGCAAAACAACCTGGAAATTGCTATAGGTAGGATGTTAAGGAAAAAGGACACAGATGTGAATGTGGACTGTGAACGAAACTATGCCAACCTAATCTGTAGGCAAAGGGCCAGGCCAAGACGGGCATGTGGAAAAGCATGCAGTGATTTCCTGGGGTGCCAGGATTGTGAGGGGTCATGGCCCCTTTTTCATTTCCCTTTACGTTGTTACAAGGTAGGCATTATCATTAAAAATGGTTTTCTGTTTTTACCTGTTTTATAATATTATTACATGAAACAATAGATATTCATTGTAGAAAAAATAAGAAAATAGAACAAATTAAAGAAGATAAAAGCTACATACACAGTCTCAATTATCACATTTAGTCACCATTGAGATTAGGTAGCTATATGTTATTTTTACAAAATGTTTTGGATTTGATTTTTAAATCTTCAGGGAAATGCTAATCAAAGCCACAGTGAGATATCACCTCATATCTGTCAGAATGGCCATCATCAAAAAGACAAGAAATAAGTGTGGGCGAGGATGTGGAGAAAAAGGAACCCTCATACACTGTTGGTGGGAATGTAAATTGGTGCAGCCACTGTGGAAAATTAGTGTAGAAGTTCCTCAAAAAATTAAAAATAGAACTACCGTATGATCCAGCAATTCCACTTCTGGGCATTTATCCAAAGAAAACGAAAACACTAATTCAAAAAGTATATGCACCTCAGTGTTCTTTACAGCATTATTCACAATAGCCAAGCTATGGAAGCAACCTAAGTGTCCATGGATGGATGAATGGATAAAGATGATGTGTGTGTGTGTGTGTGTGTGTGTGTAAAAAGGAATACCATTCAGCCGTAGAAAAGAATTAAGTCTTGTCATTTGTGAAGACATGGACCGGACTTAAAGGTGTTATGCTAAGTGAAATGTCAGATGGAGAAGGACAAATACTGCATGATTTCATTCATATGTGGAATCTAAACAAAAGAAAACAAAACAAAAACAAAACCCATAGATACAAAGAACAGATTGATGGTAGCCAGAGGCATGGCCTGGATGACATGGTTGAAGGGGTCAAAATGTACAAACTTTCAGTTATAAAATAAGTAATGGGGTCCTGGGGCTATAATGTACAGCATGGTGACTATTGTTAAAAAATGGTGTGTTGTATATTTTACAGTTCTAAGAGAATAGATTCAAAGTTCTCATCACAAGAAAAAAAAATGTTTATAACTGAAGTGACACATGTTAACAAGACTTATTGTGATCATTTCACAATATATACAAATATCAAATTATTATATTGTATGCCTGAAATAATCATGTTGTATGTCAATTACATCTCAATTTTTTAAAAAGTGTTAAAGTATTTTTAAGGCTAGTTAGCCCCATGCCATAAGCTGTGACCAGTACGGGGACTGAGCCATCTCCCTGCACGGGCCTCTCTGTTTACATATTCTTATGAGCTCTGGTCATGGGTGTTACTGATCTCTCTCTTCTTCTCTAGAAAGCATATCAAGAGGTTGTGGGCAGGAGATAAACACTTTCTCCCTTTGAAATTCCATAATCCGTCCTCGTCGGAGAGTGTGGTAAGTCTGCAGAGGCCTCTCTCTCCCTGCTCCGAGGCCAAAGCCTGCTGTCCTACGCCTCAAACAGGGGCAGTGTGCTGGGGGAGGAAGGGCCCTGGGCTGGGAGTCCAGAGTCCCCAGTTCTAGTATGTTCTGCTGCTAAGTGACTCGGGATCAACGCTGTCCCTGTTTAGTCCTCGGTTTTCTCATCTGTAAAATGAGGACAATCATGACGCCTGCCTTCGTGGGTTGGTGGGTGACCCTCAAATGAGACACGGAGGCTGGACTCGTGCATTAGAGGTAATCAGGGTTTCTCCCCTCTGAGACCCTTTTTTCTTTTTAAATCTCAGGTGGCCATTGCGCGGTACTCTGGCTGGCAGATAGCCTATATTCTGTGGGGTGAGTGTCACCACTCAGTTCAGCACACGTTCCCTGGGTGCTGCGGAGAGCCGGGGAGAGCCGGCTGTGGGTAGGGAGAAGCCAGGCGGGGCAGAAGCAGCCCCAGCTCTTCCTCGAGGGCCCTTTGGGAAGGAGCAAGAAACACAGCTCCTGTAGGTCCTCATCACCATCTGTCCTGGGCCCATGGGGCGAATGTGCTAAGGGTGGTGTTGACCCAGAGGAGGAGGTGACTGTCCAGACCCAGGACAGGGAGTGAAGACAGGAGCTGGCATTTGAACTGCACCTGGCAGGGTGAGCCGAAGGTCAGCAGCCATGCCAGACAGAAGAAACAGCATAAGCAAAAGTGCCAGTACCTACGGTGGGAGGAGGCTAGAGGGGGGATGGCAGGGATGGACATGTGTGACCACTGGCTCCCTTGGCCCACAGGCTACCTCATCATCCACGTGATGCAGAGCCTGTGTGGCTTGGTGATCATGTACAGCCTGGTGCTGCCTGTCATCCACAATCAGGCCCTGAAGATGCTCCGAGGACTGGGCATCGGGACGTGAGTTGTAGGCGGGCTTCCTGTCAGTGCCTGGGGCCTGGGAGATGGTAGGCCCTCGCAGCCGCTGTTTGAGATGCCCCTCCCTTGCTGGGCTCTCACCAATCCCAAGACCCATGCTCTCAGCTCTGGCCCAAGGATGGGCCAAAATAGCAACTCACTCTGCTGGGAACCTTACAGTTTACAGAATGTTTCCACTCTCACTGTTCAATGGTGTCCTCACGATTGTGTCTGTGGGAGATACATGGATGTCCATTAATAGCTGGGAAGACTGAGGTTCAGGGAGGCGGAGAGGAAGGACAGTACAGTGGAAGGAGAGAGGGAATCTGAGCTTAGGTTTTAGATCAGCTGTGTGACTTGTGAGTTGCCTCTCTGAGCCTCAGTTTAGCCATATGGAAAGTAAAAGTGAATGCTAACACTGTCGAGAATTCACTATGCATATTTTCTCGTAAGGACCCTCCGAGGTTGAGACTTATCTTAGCTCCTTTTTTTCAGATGAGGAAACAGAGGCACAGAAAGGCTGAGCAATTTGTCCAAGGAGGAGAGGAGGCAGGATTGGGAGCTGGGGCATCTGAAACCAAAGCCTCATTTCACCACAACCCCCGATAGGGGACGCAGACACAGGGTGTGGTGCTCTCTGGGGACCTCCCTGCTCTGAGCTACTTGGATCCAAACTCACCTAGAGCCTCCTATGAGTCTAGGGGCAGCACCTGCCCTGTCCGGTTTCCCGTGGCCTTCATGAGCTCTTCTAAAAACCCCGTTCCGTTCTTTGATTCCCATGCCGTTAAACCACTCATCCCAGCTGCCACTTCTCAGCAAAAGGACATAATTAAACACTGGAGTTCTGGTCTGGAGCCAGAAGACCTGACAATGCAGCTTTGAGAAAGTCATCTCCCCTTTCTGAGCCTCAGTTTTCTCATCTGCACAGTGGGCATGAACATGCTCTGTAGGCACAAAGGGAAGAGCTCATGCTACTGTTGTCCGGAGGGCAGCCAGCATCTGTCTCCTCTCTGTCACTGGGCATTCAAGAAGGCTTGGGAAGAGTGGACAAGGCCACCTCAGGATGATCTCACTCTGTGTTTCAGCCTCACCATATCCATCGTCTTGGGTCTCATGATCCTGCAGGTATGGATTGCCGCCAAATTCTTCTTGCAGCCAAAGATGGGAACAACTGACAAGCAGAAGCCCCTGGCTCTCAACAATAGGTGAGGGCACAGAGGGGAGTAGGGCATTGCAGGGCTTCAGCCTTAAGCCGTCTCTTTCCTTCCTCTTCACCTTTGACAGGTTCCTGGGTGGACTCTGCACTTTCTGAGACATGAGGGGCAGTGGTTCAGGACTGAGCTCTGGGGCCAAACTGCCTGGGACTGCATCCTGGCTCCTCCCCTTATGAACTGTGTGACCTCGTGTGACCTCACTCAACGTCTATGAACCTCTGCTTTCTCATTTTACAAATAAGTGTACATATCTCAGAGAAGTGTTCTGAGAGGAAAGGTATTAAGATATGAACTTAGAACAGTCATACCTGGCCCATGGTCATCCTTTCTAGTTCAGTCATTGAAGGACATTCACTGATAAAGGAGACGACACGGGCGCTGAGGGTAAAGAGGTGCCCCACACCGTCTGGTCCTCGGGGGCTGACAGACATATAGGGCCCATAGAGTCCAGCAGGTGTGAAAGCATTACAAGAGAAACTTGAGTAAGGAAGGAGAGGCAGGGGTAGGGGAGAGGAAGAGTGTTCATTCAGCTGCAGGGGGGCTGTCTGAGCTGAGGTCGGCAGGATGGTAGGATTCCTACAAGCAGCAGTGAGGCGACAGCATGGCTGCAGCTCCTGCTGCACAGATGCAGGGAGGAAGCCATGAAAAGGCAGGTCATGTTGGGAGAAGAGTGAAAATCCAATACAGTAGCATGCAGTGGCCTTAGATGGTGAGGGATGGGGTGGGGACACAGTGTGACAGTGCCAGAAAGGCCTGTTACAGAGGGCCCAGAAATTCAGTATGCAGAGTTTGGGCTTTATCCTATCGCCAGTGGAGGACCACGTGATCAGGTGGTTATTTGGGAAATTTCACCTGCAGGACTTGGAGTAGTTCTAACTGGGGGCAGGTCACTGTGCAACAGGCAGTGGGGAAGCCACACTTCTGCTGTAACCTCAAACCCAGCTGTAGCCACATGAGGTTTCTTCTTTCTTTTTTTTTTTTGAAAAATGAATTAATTTATTTTAAACTTAATTAATATTATCTGAAATTTGCTACATACATACAAAAAACTAATAGTCAAGAACACAAGAAAGAAGCAGTTTAAAGTGAACTATTTTACATAGTTCTAGTTTGTTTAGGCAGAAAAACATCAATTTTGCTTCTCTTTGGGTTTATCTATTCTGGATATTCTTTTTTTTAATTTACATGTATGTATTGTTCTTTGTTTCTAAGAACAGCTTAGAGCTTTAGCATTTTATTTTTTTAACTTTTTTTATTGAGTTATAGTCATTTTACAATGTTGTGTCAAATTCCAGTGTAGAGCACAATTTTTCAGTTATACATGAACATACATATATTCATTGTCACATTCTCTTTCACTGTGAGCCACCACAAGAGCCTGCATATATTTTCCTGTGCTACACAGTACAATCTGGTTTATCCATTGTACATTTTGAAATCCCAGTCTGTCCCTTCCCACCCCTCTAGAGCTTTAGCTTTTTAAACTTACATAGTTATCAAAGGAATAAAGCCAACCACAAAATAAGAATCAACAGAATGCAGTAATCCAATCATAAAGGACAGTCAAATGTGCTTACACAAATTCAAGACACATGAGGTTTCTTATCATACAGGAAACCTCAAAACCACAGGGTCCTGTGAAACTTTGCAGTGCCCCCTGACATTCAGCCTGCACTGGGCTCAGTGCCCTCCACGCTATTTCTCAGCCAGTCCTCACTCCAGCTGTTAAGTGGGGACAATCAGCTCCTGCTCACAGCAAGAGTTTACACAGCTAGGAGATGGGAGGTGTAGGACTCGACCACAGGTCAGCAGGGGCCCTGAGCCCACCTGCCTAGCCACCCTCTCTCTCACTGAAACGTGCCGCCCCTCCACCTGCTTCCATTTGCAGGAGAGCATTCCACAACTTCAACTATTTTCTGTTCTTCTACAACGTGCTGCTGGGCCTGGGCGCCTGCCTCTCCAGACTTCTCATCAGCTGCATCCTGGGCACATGGCTGATTGCTCGCATCGACAGGACCATCCTGCAGAGTGGCTATGAGGGAGCAGACATGGGTACGTGGCTCCGCACCTGGGGAGCGCTGGGCTTGCGCCTTTGCAGAAGCTGCCTGGACACTGGGTCCCAGAGGCCTGGCGATCATACTCTTCTTTTATGCTTAGAGCTTATCTTCCCAAGAAGACTATCTTAAAGATGAGTAGAAAAAGAAAAAAGAAAAAAAAAAGATTCAGCCCCATGGCCACAGGGAATTCAGGCTGCTAAATACCTGCATGTTTGACAGGCCTTTGAGGTAAAATGAGGGACAGTAAGAAATAGCAGAGTTCTGTTTGAACAGTTAGAAGGCAGTTTATGAACGCATGCCTCTGAAAATTTCAAGAAAGAACATCTTTCACAATTACTGGTGGTATTAGCTGGACACTTACTTAGTTAAGAAAATAGTCTGTTTTGTTGAAATGCTCCAAAATCAAAGCTGTTTCTGTGGAGCAAAAATTGGCTTTGTTCTATTTCTGACCCATGTCGGTTAATTGCCTCATTCATTCGATAGAGGCTGATGGCTTCTCCGTATAAGCCACAGAGGCTTCTAGACCCTGTGAGCTTCAAATGCCCATAAAATGGATGGTAGGGTGTGACCCTTCCAGCTCTTTATGCTTCACTTTCTAGATTCTCAGCAAAAACCCGGGCACTATTTGGGAACAAAGTAACACTGCAGTTTTGTCAGAAAAAGCATAAGCTGGGCCATCCTGGGACGTACTGACTTGCCCTCTGGATTTCAGGGTTCAGTGCATGGATTGGCATGCTCTATGTGGATCATTATCACACCAACCCCGTGCTCGTCAGCTTTTGTCACATCCTGATCACAGGCCACAGGGAGAGGAGGCTGCAGCAGGCCATCAAATGCTGGTACCTAAATCAGTCAGCAGGTAAGTCTCCTGTTTGAACCTACACTGGGGTCGGACACCAGGAAACAAGTATCTGAGGCCTCCCTGGGACCCCTGAGATGCCCCCAGTTCCTCCTTCCCTGCTCCCCTTCCTCCACACTCCATGCCCCGGGAGCCCTTCTACCCAGGAAATCAGGAGTCTTAGCCCCCAGTCAGCCTGGCTACAGGACCCCTGAGGCCTGGTGTCCTTGTCCTGCTAACTGGGCTCCTTCCTTGTTCCCGGAAATGAGCTCTAGTTTGCTAGCTGAGTCATTCATTCAGCCATTTGTTTGAGACTCCACCCACATCCCAGGCTGCAGGCCAGATGCCCTTCAAGATGGTATGCAATTTTGCTTAGTTTTCCCCATTGCTTGTCACAAACTCTGCCAGCCACCAACTCCTACCCACTCAAGTCTCTATACTGGCTACCCCCACCCCTGCCACCCCTATTACTCTGCTCTAACTTCTGCTGGAAAGCCCACCAGTTAGTCATGTCTCATCAGCATCAGTCTGGGCTGTGTTGCTGCTCCCAGCACTTATACCCAGATCATCCCTCCAGTTGTCTTCATGTCCCCAGGAGTCCTGGTCCAGCTCCTTCGTCCACACCTCACACCTTCTGGGCAGCTTTCCCTCCAGCCTCTGAGAAGGACAGAGACTAGCTGCCCCCTCTCGAGTCTACCTGCCTTGGTTCTGCCCTAGGTCCCTGCATCTCAGCTAGGTCCAGGACAAGGTGGCTCCTGCTGCAGACCCTGATCAACAACCCCAGACTGGTCATGCTCAGGAAATCAAGGCCGGATCGTGGCTCCCAGGAGTTTACCCAGATTCTGTTGACGAGCTCGGAGATCTGACATGGACCTGCAGCATTACGATAAGGCCATTGCAGGATGAGTGCCGCCAAGAAGGCCCAGGCACCCCTGCAGCTGCATCCTGCAGTGTGACAGGACGCACAGCCCTGTCCACGCAGGTGGCACACAGACCAAGCCATTCATGGGATGGCACCCGGGCTGAACCATGAAACCTCAGATCTATTCACTCCCTTGGTAAGCAGATCAAGAACTAAAGAGAATTTTTGTTGAACAAACTTTGCCCAGTAATAATTTCCACTATCCCTGGTGAGGAGGCAGCCTTGGGGCATTCTGTGTTGAGATGCACTTAAGTTGACCACAGGGCAGAATTTTGTGTTACTGAAAAAGGTGGTAAATTTTTTTTCTTTTGTTTTTTGTTTGTTTTGGGGGGAGAGGTAATTAGGTTTATTTATTTATTTTAATGGAGGTACTAGAGATTGAACCCAGGTCCTCATGCATGCTAGGCATGCACTCTGCCACTGAGCTGTACCCTTCCCCCCAGGGTGGTTTTATTTTTTTTATCAGGTTTTTATATCAGGAGAGCTGAACTGTTTGATACAGTTTTTCTCTGGGAGAAAGTGTAGCCTTAATCCAATAAGGTCCTCGTCATTTCCTCCTTTCCAGGCCATATGGTGGTGGGAGACAAGGAAATCCATGATCCCAGACTCCAGTCCGGTGGGAGAGCAGAGTGGGACACACTGAGCTCTCTCCCATGGCCACTGGGATGGGAACAGATCAGAACTGACCTGCGCCTTGGTCACAAGGGAGATGTATAGATGCTCTTGCCGAGTGGGAGGGGTGATCTCCTGAGAAAGCTACCTGGCTGAGGAGGCAGAGACCAGATGGGCAGGCATTCAAGGTGGGGGAAAATAAGAGCAAAGGTGTGGCGGCAGGAAAGCCCCAGTTCGAGGCAGGTGAACCCTCTGGTGTATGCAGTGCATGGCACTGGAAGCTGGCTAGACCATCCAAGAAGGTCTCTCTTTGTGCAGAGGGCCCAGTACTTAATGCAAATTCTTCACGCCCAAGCATAAGGTCTCTGATGGCCTGTCTCTCACGAAGCCTGTGCAGGTGCCAGGAGGACTCAACAACAGGTAAGAGAAGTCCCTGCCCAGCTCACAAGTCCCAGAGCCACTGAAATTCAGTAATCAGTATTAAGCATCTACTGTAAACCCAGTCCTATTGCTTGATGTGTTTGCCAGATGTACCTCTTTTAACTTAATCTCTGCAAATTTTGTCATTCTACTTTTTGAAACTAAGAAAACTGGGACTCAGAGTATTGGGATCCCCACATCACCACTTTCTAGCTGTGTGACATCAGCTAAATTCCTTCACCTGTCTGTGCTTTCTTTTCCTTACATATAGAGGGGTAATACCCGCACCACTAAAAATTATTTTGAGGATAAAATGAGTTAATACACAGAAACACTCCTAAGCCAGTGCCTGACATGTCCTAAACTCTCAGTAAATATCAGTCATTGTTATTTGTAATGTTACACTTCATGGTGATCTGATTAATGTCTGCCTCTCACTATGCTCTCAGCTCCAGGAAGAAAGAGGCCCTTTCAGATTTTACTCACCATTACCAAGTACTTGTAGTAACATAGTAGGATCTTGGAATGAATGAAAGAATGAGGCCATGATGAATAAATCTTTCAGCCATGAATTCAATACTGGAATCAATCCTGGCTCATGATCGCGTGACCACTAAACAGAAGGTCAGGAGCCCTGGGTTTCGGTCCCAGCTCTGTCAGGAGCATGAGTCTCAGTTTTCCTAAATGAGAGCTAGTGCTGCCCTCCCAGCCAGTGCTCCTCATTTGTACCCAGCCAATGCTGACCAAGTACCTGCTACGTGCAGTCACCACGCCAGGGACACAGGACACCAGGGAGATGAGGTCCTGCCTGCAGCACAGGCCTCTCAGCTCCTGCTATGATTGTCTCCCAATCTCTTCCCTGAACTGCCTTGTGATCTCCTCAAGGGCAGGGATCAGGTCTCTCTCATCCTTGAGGACATTACATAATGATAAAAGGTGTGTTCTATCAAGAAGATGTAATGATTATAAACATAAACATATCTAACAACAGAGTTCCCAAAACATGAAGCAAAAACTGACAGAGTTGAAGGGAAAAATGGACAGTTCTGTACTAATAGTGGCGATTTCAGTAGTCCTCTTTCAATAATGGATAGTAAAACCAGACGGAAATCAGTAAAGAAATAGAGAACTCGAACAACACCATAAACCAGTTAGACGTAGCCCTCCATCCAACAGCAGAATATGTATTCTTCTCAGGTGCGTATGGAACATTCTCAAGGATAGACCATGTGTTAGGCCCCCAAACAAGTATTAATACATTTTTAAAAAATTAAATCATAAAAAGTATCATTTCTGACCACAATGGAATGAAACTAGATAACAGTGACAGAAGGAAAATTGGGGGGAAAATCACAAATATGGGAAAATTAAACAATTCTCCATTAAACACCCAATGAGTGAAAGTTGAAAACAAGGGATATTAGAAAATACCTTGAATCAAATGAAAATAAAGCTACAACATACCAAAACCTATGGCATGCAGGAAAAGCAGTACTCATAGGGACATTTATGGTTGTAAATGTCTACATCAAAAAGAAGATCCCAAAACAATAACTTTATACCTTGAGGACTAGAAAAGGAAGAGTAAACTAAACCTAAAGCTAGCAAAAAGAGGGTAATAATAAATATGAGAGCAGAGATAAGATAAAGAACAGGAAAATACAGAAAATCAATCAAACCAAAAGTGAGTTCTGTGAAAAGATCAACAAAATTGACAAACTTTTATCTAGAATCACTAAGAAAAAAGAGAAAAGACCACAATATTAAAACCAGAACTGAAAGTTGGATATTACTACCGACTCTGCAAGAGTGAAAATGATTATAAGAGTATAGTGTGAATAGCTTTACTCCAACAAGTTGGATAACCTATGTGAGATGGACAAGTTCCTACAAGCATACACACTAGCCAAGTTGACTCAAGAAGAAATAGAAACTGAATAGACCTATAACAAGAGATTGAATTCTTAAAAATTATTTTAAAAAATGCACACAACCTACAACAAATACAAGACCAGATGGCTTCATGAGTGAATTCTACAAAGCATTTAAAGAAGATTTAAACTCATTCTTCTCAAACTCCCCCCAAAAATAAAAGAGGAGGAGACACTTCTTTCACATTTGATGTGGCCAGCCTAACCCTGATAGGAGAGCAGACTAGAACTGGAAGACTTAAGGTAAAATGGCAATATTCCCTAAAGTAAACCACACTTCCAGTGCAGTCCTTGTAAAATACCAACTAATGTTTGTTGCAGAAACGGAAAAGCTGATACTAAAATTCAAATGGAATTGCAAATAGCCCAAACAATGTTGAAAAAGGTGAACAAAGTTAGAAGGCACACACATCCTGATTTTAAGTTTTAATACAAAGCAACAGTAATCAGACTGCATCTCTGGCATAAGATAGGTATATAAACCAGTGGAATAGGCTGAAAGTCCAGAAAGAAACCATAATCTATGGTCACATGATTCTCAAACAAATGGTTGAATTTAAACAAGTGGTCAAGACCACTGAATGTGGAAAACAGTGTTTTCAACAAATGGTGCTAGGAAAACGGGAAATCTGCATGCAAAAGAATGAATTTGGATCCTTGCCTTATACCATATACAAAAATAAACACAATGGAGCAAATCTATATTTAAGAGCTAGAACTATAAATTCTTAAAACAAAAGGATAAATATTATGATCTTGGATTTGCTAATTCTTAGGTATAACAGCCAAAGCACAAGCAAGAAACAATAGATAAGTTCATAAGACTTAATCTATCAAGACTTCATAAATATGATAAACTTTTGTGCATCAAAGGACAGTATCAGGAGATGTAAAGACAACCTAGAATGGGAGAAAATATTTGCAAATCATATATCTGATATGGGACTAATATTCAGAATATATAAAAAAATTCTTACAGCTTGAGATGGTCTTGCCTGTCAATTTGGCTAGGTTATCGTTCCTGATTATTTATCAAATACATCTACAATCAGTTGACTTGTGGGGATGATACCCTTGAAAATGTGGATGAGTCTCAATCACTCAGCTGAAACCTCTAAGAGGAAAAATTGAAGTTTCCTACTGAAGAAGAAATCACGCCTGAGATTGCAGGATAAAATCCTCTTGAGTTTCTAGTCTGCTGGTCTATTCTGTAGGCTTCAAATTTGCCAGCCCCACAACAAGAATAATTTCTTGAAATAAGTCTCTTTATATGTGTCTCTCTCTGTGCGTGTACATATACATACACAGTACATACATATATATACACATATACATATAAATGCATACACACATATATGTCCATGTTATGTATGTTCTTTTTTTCTGCAGAACCCTGACATACAAAACCAAAGATGGTTCTAGGGCAACAGAATCTTAAAGACTGTTTTCTCAAATTGTTCTGGGGTTTCTGGAATTGGTTCTCTAACTGAATAAATTCAAAGGCACTCAACTCTCTTTCCCTTGTTAAAGAGGGCACTGATGGTCCATGGATATGCACAGATCATCAGTTTGGTGGCATTCCCCTGCTGGACCCCTACCCCCGCCCTCCATATCTCATCATCTAGAGCTCCAGCAGGGAAGGTTCACACTCTCCATGGCATAAGCAAAGCACACGACTATGGAAAAGAACACAGCCATCCCAGAAAGCTCTAGGGGCACAGGTTAGCTACCCCTTTAGGGCACGTAGATGACAGCAGTAGGACTGAGTGTGTAAACTGGATATTGTCTGTGACCGTGGACCGCAGGTTAACATGGCCCCCGAAATCACCTGGGTCAGCAGGGGGACTGTGGGGGTCTTCCACTGAACAGGAAATGACCCTGATCCTGATAAACCAGGTAAACCAGAGCTCACCTGTGATCCATCAGGTCCCAGCCAGGGAGGATTGGCTGTGGTGTCCCTGACAGAAAGGCTGAGGGCTTTCTAGGGAATTTGTGCCTCAAAAAGAATTGTACTGGTGGGTCTCCTTCTGCACCCAGGGTGAGGGGCTGGCCCATCTCCCTCCTGCCCTTCTCCCACATACAAAAAACTGAATGCGAGAAGTCTCTATCTCACTTAAATTAGCGTAGGAAGTGAAAGAACCAAACCAAAACTCGAAGGCCGTAAAAGAAACAGGATTTTAGTATAGTAATATTTAAATCTAGCATTTACTATTTACAATAGGTTACCTCTCCCCAGTAGGTAAATGGATGCTGGGGATGAACTGTCAGGGAGATGGGGTGGGGTCACCCCCTCTTCTCCTGGCCTCGAGGGACCCCAGGAAAAGGCTCACAATATTCTCCTTCACCTCAGAGCTGAAGGAGCTGGCTTGGTGCACCCCAAGTGCTCTAGCTGTGTCCCCACTGCTGAGGAAGGGTTGTACTTGAGCTGGTCTCAGGAGTGTAATCTTCCACAGGTAGTGGGTGCTGTGTTGGGGGCCTGGTGGTGGGAGAGAGGAGAGGTATTACCTCAGGGGGCCTGTCCCACCCTCCTCTCTGGGCCCCCACTGCACTCTGTGTTCTCAGCCTGTGCTGAGTGCTCAGCCCATCAAACAATAGCCTAGTTGTCCCTGCTGCGGGAGCCATCCTTTAGCATCACCCATTTCACAGAGAAGGAAACTAAGTCCCAACAAACTGAGGTGAATCGTCCAGGTACAGGACTGGGCAATTGTAGAGCTGAGCTCTGACTCCCCAAGACCACGCTTAGCCGTAGGATTCAGCCACTGCCAGCCTGGCCACTCTCTTACTCCTTGGCCTTGAATGTTCTGCTGGCCGACTAGGACAGGTGGCAGGATAGGCTGTAGCTACAGGGTAGGGTGGCACCTGAGAACCTACCAGGCACCACACCTCAGGTGTGCCTCCCAGTGCCTGCCCAGCGACTCAGTCCAGGTGCACCAGAGGTCCCCATGCACCAAGGTGTGGGGCTGACCAGGGAGCCACAGCTGTGCACAGGCTCTCAGAGCCGACCACCCGGAAGAGTTGGCCATGAGGGTGGAGTCTGTACCTGCCTTCACCCCACTCCTGCCTTGCCTCACCCCTCATTCTCACAGAGCTGCTCCACGTCCTGGAACCAGGCCCCAGATTGAAGTTGTAATGATTTGCAGCCACCTGGAGCAGCAGGGGCTCTCTCATTATTTCGGGTTCCTGGGGCCAGAGGGAAGGACAGAACACAGACACTGGCCTTGGCAGGGTGGAGTGAGGCTGGGGCTGGTCCTGGGTCTTTGCACACATGGAAGCCCTCCATCTCTCCAATTCCATCCAGGTCCTACCTGTTCTCAGAGATGGATGTAAAAAGCCCCTCCTCCAGGAAGTTGTCCTTGATGCCAGGCCCCTTCCCCCACCTACCAATTCAGTGGGTCTCCCACTTCTCTTATGAAACTCTCCCAATAAATGCAAAATGCAGGGGACAGAGCAGGGAGTGACTGGCCCAGAGGGTCTCTGATTTCCACTCACCTCCCCTCCCTGCTGTGAGTGCACCAGCTCTTCACCTTACTCCTTTTCTAGAGGAATATTCCTTTTCTGGAGGTTGATCTGATTCCTCTAGGAGGCAGACAGCCAAAGTCCCTCAGAAAGAGCCCCCTAGTCCATAACTAGCCCTCCATCCTTACCCCTCCTCCTGTTGCACTGCCACCAGAGTCCTCCAGAGGGCAGGGCACACACAGAATACAGGGCTTGGACCTAGGCCAGGCTCTAGGCTCCCTAGTTGCCAGGGCAGGAGAGTTGAGCCTCAGGGACCTTTTAGCTCAATCGTGTCTGATGACAGATGGGCAGACTGAGGCCTCAGGCAAGAAGGGTCTTGGAGGAACCCGACATCTCTTTCTCTTCCATGGGCACCATCTGAGGGGGAGGCTGACTAGCTCCTGACCAAAACCTTCTAAGCTTTGCAGTCAAGTGGCTCTGCGACTTCACTAGCTGGGAAACCAGGATGGGTATCTTATGCAGAGCCTTCGTTCACCTATTCCTAAAATGGACATGGTGCCCTGCTCACAGGAGGGCTGAAGCTCTCATGACAGGAGGTTTGCCAGGTGCTGAGAGCCTAGGACCCTTAGTGGCCCTCAGGTCCCACTCTCCTCACCTTCTGAGAACACCAGGCTCCTCCTAATCACCATTCTGGGTCTGCTTTTGGCAAATTATAGCGTATGTGGTCCCTGGCTTTTTTCCACCCCCAAATCAAGCCCTTTCAGGCTCCTGGTCACTTCTAACGGAGGATTTGAGGCACTGTGGCAACAAGAGGCAGGGCTGGAGGAGGAAGGTCCCTCCTCTCTTGGTTTGGAGGCCTCCTGCTGAAAGGGGTGAGCCCCCTCCTCTCTGACCCTGGAGCCCCTCTGCCACAGGCACACTCGCCTTCTGCTGCTGCTGCCTTTTCTGGGCTCTCTAGGGGATCATCTCCAGGTCCCCCTCCTGCCAGGCTCAGGGACAGGGTCAGTGAAGTCATACTCCCCTCAGCCTATTTCCCCCAGAACCCCTAACCACTGATCCCAGACATCTGACCTGAGTCTTTTGGTACCAGTGCTACTCTGTCCTCCAGTGTGCTCTGATGCTAGAACAGTCCAGCTCCCATACCCACTGGTGTGCGGCCTTGGGCCTGCAGCCTGGCCTCCCTGAGCCTGTTCCTTATCTGGAAAGTGTAGGGATAACTTCATCTACCTCACAGGTCTCCTCAGGATGCAGTGTCATATAACTATCACTGCTCACTCCACCAGCACATTCCTTCCCTCCCTGGAAACTCATCCCCACCCTGTGAGGCCTGTACCACAGGATCATCACCTTACTCTTTCCAGACGAGGAGACAGAGGCCCAAAGAGGGGCAGCGACTCGCTCAGAGGCCCACAGAGGAGAGGCCTCTCCCCTTCCAGCCACAGGCCCTGTGCCAGCTGCCTTTGCCTCACCCAGCCCCACCACTGACCAGAGTCCCGTGGGCTGGATTTGGTAGGGTCTGCAGACCTGGTAAGGGCCTTCTGAGCAGGAGAGCGGGTAGATTAGAGCTATATTTTTAGTAGGATTATGTGGCACTGTGGGTTGGATGAATGTAACTCAAAGAATCATACAAATTAGCCTTTTTATTATAATTCCATTCAAGCCTCAGAACCTGGATTCTGAGCCCTGCAACTTCTTTTAATCTGAGAAAGAGACGGTCTCTTTTAGAGATGCTTTCTCCTTCATATTTACAGCCAAGCACTACTCAATGCTACTTTTTGCAGAGGATGGTTTTAACAAGACAAAGAAGATAGGATGGTTTTTCTTGACCACAGTGGCTCAGAGCTTTATCTCCTTTCTCCTACTGGTTTTCAAAACATTCATTGTGCTGCTCTGGACGTTCCTACCAGCCCTGGGGTGTCCCCTGCACCAAGGGGAAACTGTCCTGGAGTTTCACTACTCCACTGGGGGCGGGGCGTAGGAGAAGGGGCGGCTCCCGTTGCTAAGGGAAACCCCGCCTCCTCCTCGGAAAGGAAGTGAGGGCGGGGCCAGCGGAGTTCCCTCCCCTCTGCGTTGCCTTGGGGACCAAGTGTGTGCTGTTGCAGTTGGGGCTGGAGGAGCCCGGGCTGACTTGAGTGGTGCTTTCTGCAGGTAGGGGTGCGGCAGGGCCTTGGGAGCAGGGTTTCCCACCACTTGGAAGGGTTTAGAGGGCTTGTCCTGAGACTGCCGCCACCCTCGCTCCTTAGTGGGCTTGGGGGGCTGGCGTGAGAGAAGCCTGCTGGGTTTCTCAGCATTCAGTGGGTGCCTAATTAGCGTAACCAAGAGCTGGTTGCTCGCTCCCTCCCTCCCTCCTTCCACTTCCCCCTACCCAGGTGTCCACCGTTGGGAGCAGAGGGGGTCCTTGAACCGCGTTCAGCGCCAGTTTGGGGGTTCAAGGACGAACTGAAATCCCAGCTGACACCTTGGGTACGTTGACTTTTTCTAGAAGAGCTTGAAGAGCGAAGCACAAAAACAGTAACTGTTATTCTTCACCCCCTTGAAATCAATCTCAGATTTGCTCCTGGCCCAGCTGGGAGAGCGGGCCTCCACAGTGAGTTCGAGTTCAATTCTTGCCTGAGATTTCCTTTTTGCTTTTTTGCTTTTTTGCTCCCTCCCGCCTTCTTTTTTTCTTTTTTTTTTTTTTTTTAGAAGATGTCACTTTTCTCATAGAATTTTTTTGGGGGGTGAGGGGTAGTAGGTAATCAAGTTTGTTTATTTGTTTATTTGTCTGTTTTTAATGGAGGTACAGGGGATCCAACCCAGGACCTCATGCATGCTAAGCACACACTACACCACTGAGCTATACCCTCCCCCTCACCTTCCGCCTTCTTTTAATGTAAAAACCCTGAGACCTGAAAGGGGCCCTGATGCTTCCCCCCAGAGCAGAGGGGTCTTAGCCTGGGTGTGTCCTGCCCCAACCTGACTGCCTGGGAAGCCTTGTCCTTTGGGAGGACTTCTCCTTGGAGAGGAGTGGGGAGGTTTCTCAATATCCATCCGGGTCTAATAGAGACCAAACCCCAGACCTGATTCCTGGACAATGGCTTCCCTGCAGCGGTGTCCAGCCAGAGGCCAAGATGTCCTCAGTGGGGAAGGTGACCCAGATTCCCTGTGGGAAAGTCTACCAGCAGATCTTTGAGGCAGAGGTAAGCCTGTCTTTCTGTTCCCCCTTTTCCTGCTCCTCTTTCTCTCTGCTCCCCAAACCTCCCTCTGATCTCCAGGAAACTTCCCTCTCTCTGAAGACTTCCTTGCCTGGGAATCTAATGAAATGAGAGCTTTGAAATTGCTTTGATTAAAAATAATTCTTATTGGTTCCCAAAGTGGAGGAATACAAAATTAGAATGTCTACTCTTGAAAATTAAAAAATTAAAATTAAATTTTTAAGTTAAATTTAAAATTTTAATTTAATTTAAATTACACTGAAATAGCTAGAATTAACCATTGAGTGTCCAGGATCTTTTTCCTATACATGAAAACATTTTAATTTTTTCTATTTAAAAATTGGGTTTGATTCTATAGTAGCGTTTTAAAACCTCCCTTTTCCCCTGTTCACAGTGTCTTGGAGGCCTTTCCCATGTCAGTGCACATTCGTGTGCTTCATGATGTTTAGTGGCTGCCTAGTTTTTGACCTAAGACTTCCCATGATATACTAAAGTAATGCCCTCTTGACAACCTTGTAGGTTATTGGCATTATTTCATCTTCTATAAGAAAACTGCACAGACAAAATGAAATCTTAAAAGAAACACAGAGACTCAAACCCTTCCTTTGAAGTTATGTATTGCTTATTTAAAAGGCATTTTTATTCCTACTTTGAGCCCTGAATAATGCTCTCTAGAAGGCTTGGAAATTATAACAGTACAAATAGACCAAAGAATCAAATTACTCATGTGATCCTGCTCCCTGGAAGCAACCATTCTTAATACTTGGCATATTTTCCCCTGGTCATTTTGCTATGTATTTAAAATTTTGAGATCATAATGTATAATTTTGGTTATAATTTTAATTTATGCTCTTGAGTGATATGTTTTATGGTATATCATATCATAAGCATTTCCTCATGTCATGAAAAACCCTTCATCTCATTTTTAATAAATTCCTAACATTCCATTGAAGGGAACATACAATATTTACTCAGCCAATCCCCTATAATTGGACAATTCCATTTTTCCAATTCCTTGTGATTATAAAAAAAAATGCTGCGATGAGCATCTTGGTCCTTGTTAAAGATTTCTTAAAAGATGGCCTCCTAGAAGTGGCTGAATGACTGCTATGGGGAGTGAGAGCCCCTCTGCATGGGATGTGCCCTGGGGTTGAAGGCCTCCCTCAAAGTGCCTTCCTGCTGGCAGGCTCCCACTTGACCTTCTAAGACAGCACAGCCAGCCTGAGGGTGCTGGGAGTCTGCACTTCTGATCCCCCTAACTGGGGTCTTCCGTGGATTCAGGTGCAGCTGGTCTGCTCCCTGGCAGCCACCAGGAAACGGGCTGTGGAGCGGTCCATGACCCCAAAGGATGGCAGGAAGCCCTTGATGAAGAAGACGGATATTTATGAAGGAGAGATGTTATCTCCTCGGCAGCGGAAATGGGTGCACAGCCTACCCAATGACTGGGTCACCGAAAACCCTGTTCTCTACAGGTAGGACCTGCCATCCAGGCCACACCTCCACATGCTAGGGGTATATCAGAGTTTCCAAAAATCAAAAAGAGCTCACACAACATGAGTGCCAGGTAGGAATGAAGTCCCAGGAAACTGCCCTGAGAGAGGGAGGTCAGAACGCCTACTTTGCAGGATTGTTTGCTTCTCCCTCTCTTCCTCCCTCTTCCCTGAGAGGCACCGGGTATGCTTATCGCAACCTCCTGGAACTTGAAGCCTCAATAGTAAATAAGTGAGCAGGTCTCCGCAAAGGTGGGGAGGCTCTGACACAGAGGACGAGGTGGCCAGATGGGAGTCAGGAAAGCTGTCTGAGGGGGAACTTGCTGAGACCAGAGGATAGAGGGGAAGCCTGGGGTGAGGCTCCGAGACAGCACCAGCTTGGCCCGCTCCTGAAGGCTGGGGAAGTCAGCAGGCCTGGGCAGAGGTGGGGACAGGAGACTAGGAGAGGCTTGCAGGCCACAGTCAGTATTTTGGACTTTACTGAAGTGAGCAGCTGACTTGCACTTTTAAGACCTTCAGGCTGTGGTGTGCGGAATGTGGGGAGCAGTAAGAAGAGGCAGGGCGGAGGCCACCGCAGTCCACGTAAGCTCAGTGGGACTGTGAGAGGGACAGCAGGGCTCTCCAGACTTATTTTGGAGGCAGAACTCACAAGACCAGGGTACAGATTGGATGGGAAGTTTCCTGAGTCCTAGGTCTCTGGCCTAAGTGCTTGGGTGGACAGCAGAGGAGCCATTCCCTGAGATGGGAGCAAGGGGCATTGAGACAGGAGGATCAGGAGTTCTTTCTGAACTTCCAAGGTCAGAGGTTGAACTTGAGATTCCTGAGCATGCCATTTCAGCTCCCTGAGCTCAGACAACGCACGGAGAGAGAGAGGAGAGGAAAGTAGGGGTTGCATCTTCCTCACGGGGCGCTTTGGAGAGTAAGGCAGGAACTGGGCTTCCCTTCAACTCTTCAAGCTCTGCATGAGCCGTCAATCCTTCAGGTCTGGGGCTCTGGGACAGGAAGTTGGTCCTGCTCTATCTGCCTTTGTGATCCTTTAACCCCCGTTGGAGCAGGGATTGACCCAATGCTGGTGTTGAAGAAAATAATCAATAAACAGTCTAAATAGCAACAGAAGAATTTTATTTGAGCCAAACTGAGGACTATAGCCCAGAAGACAGCCTCTCAGATAACTCTGAGGGACTGCTCCAGAGAAACATGGTTTTCAGCACAGTTTTATGTCTTGTCAGAACAAAGAATATTAAACAAGTCAGGGATAAATTCTTTTAAGATTTCAAAAAAACCAGATCAGCACATAAACAGCAAGTCAGCATGGCCTTGGCACCTGGAGGGGGAGTGAGAACACCATCGCTGCCCTGGCATTGTGCTGTGCTGGCTTCCTGGCATAGACAGACAAGGCCAGCTCTGCTCTGGACACACATCCAGAGCACAGCTCCCTGTGGCAGGAACAAGGATGTGTTTGTAACCTGCCAGGCCCTGCCACCCTCAGTATGACTGGGATCACTAACTCAACATCGGCACCTCTCTGAGGTGCCTCGTCCCCTTCCTGAAAATTCGGCCAGCCAAACCAGTCAACTTGTGGATTCATTTACAGAGGACAGGACCTCTGGGTGGGTGCAAGAGGAACCCTGGGGTAGGGGCAGATCACCACTAGTATAAACCAAGCCCCCAAGTCCCCGGAGCAAGTGGCCGAGAAGCCAGAGCTGTTAGCAGCTCCCATAGTCGGGGCATCCGGGCTCCTGTGGGGCCACCTTAGTCCAGGAGCATTTGGTTGTCAAGGCTGAGAGACCCAGCTCTGGAGGGTCAGCCTGGATCCCATCAGCTGCAGCCCAGGCCCTGTAGTCTTCTTTGATGGTAGGTCTGCAGTGAGGAATACATAAGAAAATGTCTGGAAAGTGCTGCATATGTCGGGGCCCCAGGGAATGGCAGGCATCGCTGAGAACTTGCCCTGTGGACAATGCATTCAGGGATTTTTATTCCATGCTCACCCACTCTGGCCCACCCTATTGAGATAGTTTGTCCTGCTCTCTCCTCCCCGACCCAAACCCCACGGACCAGGGACCTTGGCATCACATGCTGGGTCTGGGAGTCCCAGCTCTGCTTTGTACAGTGACTTCCCCAACTCCTCCCCTGTCCTGGACAAGGGGTTACCCCAGCTGCCTCATAAGGTGGGTTGCTGAAGAAGCAAATGAGGAGCATGCTGGATGCTTAGCCCTGGTCTGGCTCTCCCAGGCTGGCCATGCCCCTTCTGGTCCTCAGTTTCCACGTGTGGAAAATGGCTCCTGCCCACCACTCACACTTGGTTTACAGCCAGAGTGGAAGGAAACTCCTCGAGGGCAGGCCCCAACTTCTCATCTGAAGGCTGTGGTGTTTGCTGGCAGCAGATGCGAGGCAGTGTGTGTTGAGGGCACAGGCTCGGGACATTCTGGAATCGGAGGGGCCGAAGCTTTTGCCAATACCCAGAGTCCCTCTGGAGAGTCCACCATGTGCAGAGATCCCTGGGGTGGGGGGCAGTGTGAGGGGGCTGGGGCAGTTATTGTTCTCCTCTGCTTGTGCCTCAGAGAAAAGGAAACAGCCAAGAAGGAAAAAGCACGAGAGAGTGAGAACACCATTGCTGCCCGAGAAGTGCGGGGCCTCACAGACACCATCGGTGAGCCTCCGTTCAGCCATGGGGGCAGGCCTGGCCTGGGCCAGAGAGACAGCTCTGTGGGCATCTCCTGGAGGCTCTAATGTAGAAGCACCTGAAGGTCCCACTGTGGTCCTCTGCTCAGCCTCATGTGAACCTCTCCCCCGGGTCTTTGTCCCTGAACATTTTCCCCTAACTCTTCTCTCCTCAGCCTTGTCCCCTGGGCCTTCTCCCAGAGCAGGGAGCTGGGGGAGGAGGGCAGGGCTCCCTGCACAGTCGGCATTTACTGATGAAGCCAGTTGGTAAGGGATGGAGCTCGCTTACTGTGATTTCACAGGAGGATTTTCCGATCTGCATCATCTCCCTTCATACCACGTCACCCTAGTTTGACTTTATCCTGATATGAAGGCTCATTTCTTTGTGATAGAAAAAGTAACACATGCTCGCTCTAGAAAAACGAAGGAGATAAAGCAGAAAGTAAAAACCCCGCCTCCACAATAGCACCCCTTCTCCCCCTGACTGCCCAGTACCCATGAAACCACAGAGTGTCCAGGTTCCCATGTATATTCAGGGGACAGCAGACCCTAGAGCAGGGGGCCCCCTGCAGACTCTGCTCAGCCTCCGACTGCCGTTGTACTTTAACCCCCATGCCTGCATGTCCTCGCGTGTATAATGGGGCCGATAATAGAACTTGCCTCTTGGCTTCATCCCGAGGAGTAATTGACTTAGAACAATACCAGGTAAATGGTAAGTGCTGACAAGTGTTGGTTAATCCCATCCATATATGTATTTTCTCCCACAAAACTTTTTTAAAAACACAATGGTCCTATTCTATACCTACCATTTGGAACTTTCTTCCACTCATGACTTAACTCCCTGTAGCTCTACAGACTGCCTTCTTTTCCCTTAAGTCTCTGACACTGCTGGCCTGCTCTGGGGTCCATCTGTTGAACCCAGGCCCTTTCTACCTTGCTGCCCTTTCCCGGGTTCTCTGCCCTCTCCCTGGTGCTCCGAGGGCAGCCTCAGCCCCTCTGTTGTTCTCCCTCAGTTCCCGAGAGGATCAGCACCGTCACCCTTCAAGGGCGAGGAGACTACAAGAGAAAGGGCTATGAAAGTGCGCTGGCGAGCTTTAAGAAGGAGATCGCTCAGATTGGGATGGTGAGAATTCCCCCTCTCACTCCCTTTGTTCCTGGGCCCTTCCGAGGAAAAGGCGGCCTTGGCGCTGCACCCACCACCCCTCCCCCAGGTCCTCAGTGGCTCACCCCCATGTGGACAGAGTCCCAGTAGCCATGGTCAAATGGCTCGCTGCAGGTGCTGATTATGAGCACAGCCCTATATGTCAGGTGCTGTTATAATCCCCACTTCACTGGTGAGGCCCAGAAAGTGCTGCCTGATTTGGCATCTAAGGGCCAAGTGGGAACTGGACACTGGCTCTGATGCTACAGCCCAGTCTTTGATCTCCCTGCTCAGTCCTACTAACAGGGGGCCAAACAGCCTGGCCCTTAGGCACCGCCCTCACTTGGCTCCCTGTTCCTCTCCAGAGATCCTATCTTTAAACACGCTGTCCCTGGAACATTCCCTTTTGCCCTTTCGGGTCCTCTCTGAGCCATGGATTGCAGTCACCACTTTCTCCCTGAGTTCCCTGGATTCCTGGAGCTGGCTGTAGACCCAAAGAACCAAGAAGGCTCTCTCCCAGCCAGCTCATCACTTTCCTAATGCGTCCCAACTGGACATGAGCTCCACTCTCACCATGAGTCTGTGGCTTTGGTCACACAACCTAACTGAGCCTCAGCTCCTTTGTCTGAAGTGTTCTTGGAATTATTTCATTGGCTACTTCTTTAATGAGTATTTGTTGAGCTCCAACCATGGGCCAGGCATGATGTCAGCACCTACTTTGCAGGTGGTGATGAGGACCAAGTGAGCCTGAGGACATGGGCTCACGCATGCCATGTGCCCCAAAGGGTGCTGCCCTAGGCTCTATGAACAGTTAGTAAATCCTAGCTCCTTAGGTCTAGGTAAGAGTTATTATTTTTGAGACGGGACCACAGTTGGCACTTCCCCATCACAGGATCGGTGGGGGGCATCATTCCTGTCCCAGAGGTGCTGATACCATAGTTCTTGCCCTCCTGGCTTGTTTTAGGAAATGGAGCCTCTCATTTTGGAGCCAGGAGTGCTTTTTTTAAAGAAGCTGGCTAACTCTGATGAAGACATCAACTGTCTCTTCAAAAAGGTGGAAAACGACAGCAACCTTGAAGACTACACCATCCAGGTAGGGGTCCCCTCCTGGGGGAGCCCACCCTGCCGGCATCCCGCTCCTGCCCTCCCTGCCACCCATCCTCCCAGCCCGACCCGACCCAAACTTCTCTGCACAGACCCTGTTGGAACTGCGGAATCAGGTGGCCGAGAAGTTCCGGCTCCAGAAGCAGGAGATTAAGGAGCTGGACGAGACGCTGCACTCTCTTGAGTTCTCCCGGGCAGATAAAGTGAGTTGGCCTGCAGGTGGGCTCTTGGTGATTTTCACTTGTGGAGTTTCCGAGGCATCACCTGTTTCCCTTTAGTTCTCCAGGAGAGTGTCACTCAGTATGGGGCCTTGTCGTTTCTAGCTAAAAAGCGTGTTGAAGAAATATGTGGAAATCATAGAGAAAACTTCCTACCTCATGCAGCCCGACGTGTACAGGCTGATAAATAAAGAAGCCATGGTGAGTGGTTTTCATGTGCAGGGGACCAGCCCATGGGAACCTTAGAGCCTGGGGTCTCAGGAACGATGGGCTTCTCCTATATAACATCTCCAAGTAACTCAGGTTCAGGACCAGAGGCTTTGTTGAGTATTTTCAGTGGAAATCTCTCTAGTACACTTCATACTTCCCTGCCATGTTCATCCCGGGATACCTAATCTAGTCATCGGTCTGAGCACTGCTGCTTTTATGAGCACCTACTGGGCCACGTCTCAGCTGCCACGTGCAGTGTGATATGTATTGCATGACAATACATGACAGAGGCATCGTTTCACAGCTGTCACATCTCAGGGAGGTGTGTGCACTCATAAGTGACCTCAGCATGCTCTGCATGTCTAGTTTTTCGTGGTTCTTGTCTCTCCTCCTGCTGTTGCTCAGTGCCTATTGCTGAACCATGCCAGCCCCCTGGCTGTGTCCCCACTGCTTCCCTGTCCACACCCCCAGCATCTCCCAGATGCTTTCTCTGGGATAGAAAACAAGAAGTTCAAGGTTGTTCATGAAAGGACACTTTTGGCTACTCAGAGTTGCTTTTTCTTTCATGGGTTTCCACGTCCCATGCAGAAAGCTAGGCTCTCCAGAGAACAGGTTTCCTCGCAGCATGCAGGGAAGGAGTACAGTGTTCAGAATCACAGGTGGGCTCCAGCCCAGGCCTGTGCCTTGGGGTCCTGGACAAAGCACAGACAGGGGATGAGCACAGACCTCCCTCTCCACTGCCCAGACATGCAGTTCCCGAAATCACTCGGCCCCTGCACGTGGAACTCCCTGTCCAAATTATGGAGATAATGATACTTAAATGCCGGTAGTTGTTGGGAGGATGACTTAAGAGGGCTCAGCAGTGGCTGCTTTCATTTTGAGACAAGCAAGAGTTCCTGACTTTTATCCATTTAATCCACTGGGGGAGTCAGAGTTAGCAGTGTCCCAGTTATGTTCTGATGTTTGACTTTCCTGTGCTTATTGTACACAGAGCAACTGGCACTTGCTGTTTGCTCTATGTGCATTTATCTCTTTTAACTTCATAAATTCCCTGTGCTGTAAATAGCGTTATTTCTGCACCATGGCTGGGGAATTGGAGGTTCAGGAAATACTTGCCAGTGCCCCCCAGCTAGGAAGAACAGCTGGCATCAAACCTCAGGTTCCAGTAGAAATTGTTACTGGAATTTCTACCTGCTGAGCTTGGCGGTTCTCACCCCTGCCCCCAGGCGTTGCCTAAACAGCTTAGGAATTGTGGGGAGGCATTATTGGCTGTTCCAGTCCTTGGGGGCATGGGAGAGGCTGCTCTCATTTAAGGGAGGTGGGGAGGGAAGCTTCGCGGCAGAACAGTACCACACAGTGAAGCATTGTCCCCACTGCCATGCCGAAGGCGCCCTGGTGAGGACCACTGGGAGGGCTGCCAAAGGATGTTCTAGCTCTGGCCTCATTTGGTAACTGGGTCTCTGTTCTCATCACAGCCATATGTGGCTGGTCCCTGGTAGCACGAGCACTCTGCTTTCCAAACAAATTTATTAAAAATAAATAAACAAACAGTTACACTGAGAACCCACTGAAGTGGTTAACTCCAGTGAACTTAAAATCACCTTTTTAAAAACAATCTGATGTGGCCTTGTAGCTGGGTTGAAATACACAGGTCAGGGTTCATAGTTAAGTTCTCAGGAGGGACCCCTGTCACTGTCCATAGCCGCTGACCCTCAGGCAGCTTCCTTGCGTGCCCAGTACGGTCCCCGTCAGACACTGCCGCTGCCCTGCAGTCAGCCTGCAGCCCACCGAGCCCCTCTCCAGCACCCACTGGCCCTCTCCAGCCAAGCCTTGTTCTGACCTCAGAGAGTCCCTGCTGCATCTACAGACTGCCCACCTGTGTCTGCAGGTCATAAACCACGCCCTGCTGGGCAACCGGAGGGCCCTCGCCCAGCTGTTTGTCAACCTGATGGAGGCTGCGCTGCAGCAGGAGCTCGACAGCCACCGGCGCTGGCAGAGCCTGGTCGATTCCTGGAAGGCCCTCAAGAAGGAGGACCTGGTGCGGGGTTTCAGGTTGGTGGCCGCCCACACTGCCCGTGGCTCTTTCCCCGGCCCGCCCGGACAGACGGCGGCATGGGCAAGGGGGCGCATTCTGCATCTTCCCCATCTTTTGTTGTTACTTTAAAGTGCTGTTTTTCTGGCAGTAAATATAATAAGTGCTCTTGTTTTTTTTTTTAAGTTAAAATAGATAAAAGTATAAGGAAGAAATTAAAAGCCACCACTAATGCCTCACCACAGTGAGAAGCAGAGCTGACATTTTGGTATATTTTCTCCCAGCTTTTTTAGACCCTTACCGTGTGTGTAGATTTGTACCTCGTTTTCTTCTTGCACATTTTCTCATAAGCATTTTCTGAGTACAGTGCAAATTGAAAACATTAGTCTGATTATCTGTCCAGTGACCATTCTTTACTACTCCACACAACCCAGTGTTGCTGGACAGAGGCCAATGGCCACCCCTCAGTTTGGGACGCTTCCCGCCCTGTGGTAGCAGGCTTCCCCCATGGGAAGGAGGGTGAAGAGAGGACTCATCGCCAAGCTTCCCCCACCAGGTGACACTTTTGTTAATATTGACCAAGGGGTCCTGGAGCTTTTAGCCAACAAGGAAGGCTCACTTTTGCCTGGGACCACGATGTGTGAGGACACCAAAGAGCATCTGTCTGTCTGCGCTATAGGCCTAGGGGTGGGAGGCCCATTTATAAACCTGCATTTCCAGATGGAGAGCCCTAGAGTCTGACGCTGTAGATGAAGGAAAAATGTACCAAGGTCTGGCTCCACTTGACTTGCCCTGTGACCTTGATCAACGGCTTGAGCATTCGGAGCCTTTTTCTGCAGGCCCCATGATGGCCTGGTGCTAGGGTTTTGGTGATGATCAACAAGATGCTGTATTGACAGTGTCTGGCTTGGACCTGGGCCTGGGCCTGGGCCTGGAAGGATGTTACAGATGTCAGTAATCACCGACAGTGATGGCAGGAGCTGACATCCGCTGGGCATTTCCCAGTGGCCAGGCATGGTGCTAAGGGCTTTGCTTGAGTTATCTGGCTGGGTCCTCACAAGTACCAGATGAGGAAGGTGCTGTCGTTAGCTCCATGACAGAAGAGGAAACTGAGATTCAGAGAGAGGGAGTGAGTTGCCCAAGGTCACAGAGCTGGAGGTGGCAGTCAGGACCCTTACTCTGTCTGTGCCTGCTTGTCCCATGCTCTTAGTGCCAGAGCTTCACTGGCAGTCTCTCCATCCTTCTCTCTCCCATTGTCCCTCCCCCACCTCTCCTCCATCCTCTCCTCAGTGTCCCGGAGGCCTAGACAGGGAGGAAGGGTCTTGGAGTGGTGTCAAGGTGCTGGGGTTTGAATGTTCTTGCTATGGGTCTCATCCCTTCTCTCCTACCCACCCACTTTGCCCCTCCTCTCTCCATGGTGCTCATGTATCTGGACACCCAGTGAGTTCATGGCCAATGAGAGGATCCAGGCTCCTCCAGCTGTGAAGAAGGAACTGGAGAGCATGCTGAAGAACCAGAGCACCCTGCAGCAGAAGCGGCTGGAACATCTCTGCACCATCTGGTACAGCGGGCAAGGTTGCTGGGGAGGGGTGCTTCGGGGGTCCATGGGAGAGGCAGGTGCAGTCATCAGCGTTGACCTTTCCCCTGAGGTGTCCTCCAGACCAGGCCATCTCCCAGTTCTCTGGTTTTGGGCTGGTCACTTGGGCCCACGTTCTGGGGTGTTCTAGCCCCAGCGGCAACAGGGAACATGACACATTTGCTGTAGAAAGAAGTTTAGTGCAACTGTGCTGAAAAGCTTGGAAGCAGGCAGTGACAAGGGGTAAGGTCATAGGAGAGTCGGGGAGGGAAGAGCCAGGCCAGGGCAGTGGGGAGCAGAGTGGCTCCATCAGCTCTGCAGTTTGGAGGGTGGATGCAAGGGTGTGAGGCTGGAGGCCCGAAGCGTGGTGAGGGGGCTGCTGCCATCGGACAGGGGACCTGTTAGAGGGTGAAGATGCTTCCCTCAGACCTGGGTCCATCAGCTCTGACCCCACAATGAGCTGTTTGGTGGGGGTACACTGAGTGTACTAGACCCTGGAAGCCCACTGCGTGGGGAGCCTGTCGCATTCACCCTCAGCAGCAGGAGGGAGCCTTCATGATCCTGCAAGGCAGAGATATTTCATGTGCTGGGACCTGTGTACCTTGTCATTCCCTTTCACCCTGACCACCCAGGACACAGGTTCTTCACGTTTCCCACCACAGAGCCCACGTTCTCCTAGGATGTAAATGACTGTTAGGACCCCACACGACTTGAGCCAGAGAGTCTCCCCCGGGATGGGCATCTCCTGCCCCACGCGCAGCCACATTTTCATGCAGGTGTGAAGTTAGCAAGGTGGATAAAAATCTCAGCACAAGGAAAAATGCTTTTGTTGTTTTCTGTGCCTCCACTTACTTCTGACTCTGAGTCCTTGTTCATTAAACTGGACAAAATTTAGTCTTTTCTTGGGGGTCCTGGCCAGTAAGGATGGACATCCCACCCAAAGCCAAGTCTGGTCATCAGTGTTTGGTCCACACACATGCCACTGGGCAACTGCTGTTGCCTCCTGACAGCTGGACGCAGGAGTCTTGAGGGACTGCTCAGAGCCCCTGTGTCCTTACACCCAGGCAGCCATTCCTGTCTAGGGAGCTGGATCTTGCACCTGCTCCCACGGTGCCACCAGGAAGTAGGACCCAGGCTGGCACTGTCCATCCTGCTCTGTCTGCACCTCCCCCCGGTGGCTTTCTATTGGGTGAGGAGATAGTCATGGTCCCCAGGATCCCCCTCCTCCCCAGGGATCTCAGCCCACTCCCACAAATGCCTTCTCCTCACCAGCACTCTCGGCTCTCCTGAGAACTTAGACTTTTGCAAACAAAATGCAGAAAGATTTCTAGGCTGATGTCTTTTCTGCCCCACCACATCCCTTGCATAGGTGGTGAACATGAGGCTGGCTACTGTCTGAGTGGAGGGGAGAGACAGGGCCAAAGACATGGAGAAAAATGCATTCATTGATTCTTGTGGCCACAGCTAGGACACACTATGTAATGGTGGTGTTTGCAGGCAGAGCACAGAGCTGGGTGGGTGACATGACCTGGGCTGGAGGAAGGTGGGGGCAGTTCTAAGAGATCACGGGCAAGAGTACATTTACAGGACTCAGTAGTGGGGCGATATAAAAAGGTGAAATCAGGACACAATTCCAGTGTCTGGAAACATTGCAAACACAATGCTTAAGCGCACAACTTAAAGGTAAATTTGCAAAGCCTTGATCACAAAATTCCAGTGAGCGTCAAGAGGGAAGGTTTGGGTTTGTGGTGTTTGTGCAAGGAGGTCTTGACGCTCCCACAGAGCACACCATGTAGATACCACCTAGTTCTCCTTCACCTGTCAGCAGCTAGGGAGCCTTCCAATCAAGTCTGAGGAGCTGTTCCAGGAAACTGCCTCATACGGGATCACAGGCAGCCCCACACCCTGTCCAGACCCACAGCTTCAGGCCTTTCCCTGGAAACCCCAGAAACCCAGTGAGGATCCTTGTTTCTGCTCATGCCAGGCCCTCTACAGGCTTGTGGGGAGTGATGGCAGAGGGGTGGAGGGTCTTGCTAAGACTCTCAGTGCCCTAAGAGCAAGTTATCCAAAGTCCTAGGAGAACCCTCATGGATTTTCCTGGACTCAATAAGCATATGTGCATGTATTTTAAAAATTATTTAAAAAATAAATTTTGTATTTTGGAATAATGTTAGATTTACAGAAAAGTCACAGAGATAGCATGCAGAATTCCTGTGTGCTCCTAATCCAGTTTCCCTCCTGCTGTCCTTGTACATGGCCACTGGACACTTGTCAAAAGTAAGAAATTAAGTTTGGTCCATTCTTATTAACTAAATACCAGACTTTTTTGGATTTTACGAGTGTTTCCAGTGACGTCCTTTCTCTATTCCAGAACCCAACCTAGAATACCATATTGCATTTAGTACAATGTTTGGACTTGAGATTGTGCCCTGCACACTCCTGTATCTACCTTTTGCTCTCTATTGTCCCACTGTAAGTGGGGTGCCCAAGACCATCCTGGGTTACACATCTTGTCCTGGCATAATCGTGAATAGCATCCCCCTTTCACTGTCAGAAATATCCTGGTTTGGACAATAAATAATATGCCATATGCATCTCTCCATGCCATTAAACACCACCTAAAACTTACTTAGTGGCTTAAAGCGACAATCATTTTTTGCTTCTCATGATTCTGTGGGCCAGCAGCTGGGGCTGGATGGTCTTGGATGGCTTCACTCCTGTGTCTGGAGCCCAGGCTGGGATAGCTAAGGCCTCTCTCCAGTTGCTCTCCAGCCTACTCCAGGTTAATCCAGGCGTAGGGGTGGTGGTGGTGGTAGCAGAAGAACTCCTTACGACAAGAGAGGGCAAGCAGAATGCACAAGCCCTTTCCAGCCTCTTCTGTCACGTTTGCTGGTATCCCACTGGCCAAAGCAAATCACATGGCCAAGTCCAGATCCAGGGATGGAGAAGTAGACTCTACCTCCTGGTGGGAGGGGCTAACAATACTGATCATTTTTCAATCTGTCATACTCTTTTTAATGACTACAGAAGAGAATTCATGTACTTTATTTAGACAATTCCCAATTTTTGAAGGTTGCTTATGATTTTGGGGGTGTTTATTAACAGGACTGTTAAGCAACTGCCTTAATGCATAAACTTTGTATGCATCTTATGTTCTTAGTTCTGATTAGGTTCCTTGAAGTGGCTTCCTTGGTCAAGTGATATGAACCATTTGGATTTTTTTTGCAGTAGGAATATTTGGTTTTGTTTCCTAAGTAACAGGCACATTAATATTAATAGACCTTTTCATGATGTATGTTTTTGGCACCCAGAGATCCCCACAAGTCACTTGTTTCTTCACTATTTACATAGATGCTACCCTGGACCTATGTTCCTTGAAGATGCTACCAATTTTGGCAAGTGACTGTTTTACTCAAGCATGGCTCACTTGTCCTATCTTCCTTCCCCAGTGACCTCCTGCCCCCCAATTACAGCAAAGCTCAGCTAATGGAATGGCGTTCTTCTCTCAACTCCCTGAATAAGCACCTCGGTAAGTGAGGTTGTGGGATCCCACTCAGTTCTCTCCGAAACTCTGTTCAGGTAGTAGCTTCATAGCAGCTTCAGTCTGTCGGCCAGTCATTTATATGAGAGTCTGTTGCAAATTCAGGAGGGAGTGGCACATCCCTCCTGCGGAAGGAGGGTTGGGGTGTGGAGGGAAGAGTAAACTCTGAGGGTTCATATTGGGCCCTAAGACCTTGCCTGGCAGAGCCCCCTCCTCCCTCCCACCACCTCCTGAGTCACTGCCCAGCCTGCAGCAATGCCAGCCCTGCACTCTGACCCCTGACCACAGCATAGAGCCAGAGGGATGGCTCCAAGGACACCTGAGAGGGCAGCGGGAGGGCCAGATCCTGGGCGTGTGAGGTTAAGCACTTGGTCTTGCAGGCAGAGAGATGTGGGTTTGGTGCCCAGCTTTGCACTGTCCCCTCTCTGTGACTTTGGGGGATTCATGTCTTCTCTTGAACTCAAATTCCTCCTCCATAAAATAGGGATCTCAAGAGCAAAAATAAAGGTGCCTACTTTGTGGGGCTGATGTAAGAATCACGTGCTATCCTGCCGTCCAGTCATAGTTTAGTGTCTGGCTTACTCAGTGCTCAAGAATAAATGGTATGTTTAGAAATTCTCTATAATCAGGATCTTCAAACTCCAGCCCATGGGCCACTGACAGTAAATAAATTTCATTGGAACACAGCTCTGCTCATTTGTTTTCATACTGTCTCTGGCTGCTTCTGCTTTACAATAGTGGAAATGAGTGGTTGCAACAGAGACCACAGAGCCCTCAAAGATGGAAATATTTACTGTCTAGCCTGTTATAGAAAAAGTTCGCAAGTCTTGCTCTGGAAGATATATAATATTTCCATCTCCTTTAAGGGTCACAGCAACCCAGTGAGGTCAGTGGTGTCATTGTTGCCCTATGATAGAGGAGGTCTCAGAGGCACAGAGAGGTGAAGTATCCTGCCCAAGGTCACACAGCTAATGAAGTGTCACAGCTGGATTTGACGTGGGTACTTTGGTTAGTAGTACTCATCATTGCTCCCAGGGCTCTCAGGTTTATAATTCCAAAGGTATTATATTATAATACCAAGGGTAAGAACCCTGAGACTCCAAATAATAGCAATGGTTACTGTTCACTGGGAACCTCCTAGGAACAAGCATGGTGCTGGGCCCTGGTAACCAGCAGGGCAGGTCTCCCCTTGGGTGCTTCCAGCCCAGAGATGAAGTCAGACCATGCAGGATGTCACAGCAGAGTGGACAAGTGAATATGTATTTGGGAACTCAGCCTGGTTAAAGACCTTGCCAGGGAAGTGATTACCCAGTTGGGACCTGTAAGGCAAGTCTGAGTGAGCCAAGCCCAGGGCTCAAGGGAGCACTCCAAGCAGGAAGACCAGTATGTGGGGAGGCTGAAAGACCAGACAGAGCTGGGGCCTTTGGGAAGGAAGGTGGCAGGGGAGGCTGGAGGATGCCAAAGGGCCAGGCTATGTTGGCCACGTGGCCGTGTGTAAGAGGCTGAACTTTATCCTGAAGGCAGTGGGAACCCAGTGGAAGGTTCTGAGGTGGGAGTGATAAGGTTAGAGTGGGGAGCAGGTCACAGGGGTTCAGGAGCAGAAGCACAGAGACCCCTGGGGGCTTCATCACAGTGGCTTCACAGGAAGAGTAGGATATGCTGGCCTAGGAAGTGGTCCTGGGGATGGGAGAAACCAGCTTTAGAGCTTCTGCTCCCCAGCTCCCCTGCACATCTGCCCTCCCCAGTATTCTGACTGCCACCCAGTCTGCCCTCCCCAGCCCTTGTCGAGGAACAATCACCACACAGTCTTTATGTTACCTGCTGGGAACATTAAACTTCATTTGCTTATTTAGACACCAAGAGTCACACTGAGGTGACTAAAAACGAGAAACAGTGGGGAGGAGGAGGAGGAGAAAATCAGTCAGTCAGTCAGTCAGTCAGTCAATCAATCAGTCAGCTTCTGACCATTCTGCTAGTCCATTCCCTTCTTAAGGAATTCACCACAGACATGATCTGTAAACTCTCATTAATTTGCAACCCGGTTACTGTTTTATGACTTGGTACAACTCCCCAAAAAGAGTTTCACCAGCATTGAAACTGAGTCAAGAGCGGAAGAAGGTGGCTCCTTATTTGAGGTCCGTATCTTGGGTAGGTATTGAGAACTTTGTGAGGAGGAAGATACCTTAGCCCCTGGTCTAAATTATCTCCACTATCGAGGCACTTGGCTGGGGAGAAGTCACGTCCCTTAACGATGGGAAACTCCTCTCCTATCCTCCCCCCCACTTCCTGCTGGAAAAGCTGCTGACGTGTTTTTTTCCACCCGTGGAGATGCCTACCATGTGGACTGCATGATGCAGATCCGCTTGCAGTACGAGAAGACCTGGCAGGAGTGCCTGGCCCAAGTGCAGAAGTGTAAGGTGGGTGCCCTTCCCAGCCCGTCTGAGGAGAGGAGCAAAGGACACGGGGCCTGGTGTCCCCCCGCACACCCCTGCCCCTCTCCAGCCTGCATCTCCTGCTTTCCTTCCTCACTGGCCTCTGGGCATTCTGAAGCTGCTCCTGCAGCCTGGACCCCCTCCTCCCCAGCTCTTCCCACCCACCCCTCAGTAGCCCCAACATGACCTCCTCCAGGAAGCCTTCCCTGACTCCACAGATAAAGTTTACACTGTCAGATCACCTCAGCCTTCACTCTTGACCCTCTATCACTTTTGGCACTTGACATTATTATTATTGTTTTTTAAAGTGACATATAGTTGATTTACAGTGTTATGGTAGTTTCTGGTGTATAGCCTAGTGATTTGGTTTTATATATATATATATTCTTTTTCATTGTAGGCCATTACAAGATATTGAATCTAGTTCCCTGTGCTATACAGTGGGACCTTGTTGTTTGTCTATTTTATATATAGTATTTAGTATCTGTTAATCCCAAACTCCTAATTTATCCCTCCCCTCTCACTTCCCCACTGGTAACCATAAGTTTGTTTTCTATGTCTGTGAGTCTGTTTCTGTTTGGTAAATGAGTTCATTTGTGGCAGTTGACATTATTTATTCGGTGGAGGTCATATCATGGGAGTTATCTCCATGCTTGCCTTTTATAAATAGTGTTGCCACTGCCATCAGCCCCAACTTTACCCTCCACCTGCCTGCCTGTTAGAGGGTGAGACAGTAAGTTCACTCACAAACCCGTTCAATTACAGTGCCTGGTTTTCTGAGGCACAAGAACATACTTTGTCAAAATGCCCCCTCCCTGCCTCCTTGGTGAAACTGTTTAGATGAAAAACCCAGAAGAGGCTAATCATTTTGAAGATGGTCTAACCTGCCAGCTGTGGCAGTAGGAGTCCCCAAGCCATGAGGGTCCACCTGCTGCCGCCAAGAAGCTCCTGCTGCTCCACCCCTCACATTTCAGTCTGTTGAGCTTTTGCTCTGCCTCCAGGACTCTGAGATGAGCGTTCATGGGGAACAGAGCACTTTCCGGTACAATGCATGGTGCAGGTGCTGCGCTCCACCCACTTTCATTGAATCCTACAAGGTCCTGCAGAGCGAGTGTCGCTGGCCCCATCTGGAGATGAGAAGACCAAGTTTGCAGAACTCTGGGGGCCGCCGGAGCCCACAGGGTTCTGCCCATTTGCTCTATGGCCTTAGGGCCAGTCACAGGCCTCTCAGTTAGCCCTTTAGAGGGTGTCAGATCTTGGGAGTGAAGCCTGGAGGGTGAGCTGGGAGGGGAGCCTTGTGCCCTGGAGAGCCTTCCCAAGACCACACCCCTGGCACTCACCCCCTCCTCATTCACCCCTCCCCTTTGCCCCTGAGTGCTGACACCTGTGCCCATGCTCACTGCACTTTTTGGGTGCAAGCAAGGGATGAGTGCTGAAGTCATCATGTACCCCAAGAGCACTTTGAGCTTGACAGAGGGCACCTGGTTTCCTGTTCAGCAGCATTGGAAGTATACAACTGGAGAGAAATTCTTAATTTGGGGGAGGTTGATTTATATTAGATTCTGTGCAAAAGCCAAGGCTTTATTAATATAGAGAGCTCACTTTTCATTTGGCATAGTTTCCAACAGGAGATGGAAGCCCTGTCTGGTTTGGAGCAACGCTGAGGCTGTCTAGGGTGGTGGTTTATGCTTGTAGGGTCTGCAGTAGGACAATTCTGAGTTCAGATCTGGGCTCACCACTTGTCAGATGTGTGGGCTCCAACAAGTTCCTTCACTTCTCTGAGCCTTAGTTTCCTTGCCTGCCAAACAGGGCTACTGAGAACACCTCTGGGGGAGTCAGTGAACAGGGGCAGCACCCAGCACCTGCACATAGTGGATGGAAAGCTGGACCATCTTCACTGCTTTGGGGGTTTCCTCCGGGGTTCTCAGGGATGGGTGGGAGGCAGTCTCAGGGGACAGGACCAGCCCTGAGCCAGGCTCTGCCTTGTCCCTCTCTAGCAGCAGCTGCTGGACTGGAAAGCCTTCACAGAGGAGGAGGCCGAGGGCCTGGTGAGCCCGTCCTTCTTCCAGTTGGTGGGAAGTCTCCAGAGCAAGGTGGAGGAGGAGCTGGAGGTCTTGGACGTGCGTAGCTGGAGAGCAGGATTGGGGTGGGAGGGTCGCCCGGGGTGCTGGGCTGTGGGAGGAGTGGGAGTCCTCAGGCTTACAACTTCCCTGTCATTCGTGAGTCCACCGCCGGTCACGGCCGGCCCCTCTGGAGCAGCACTCAGGCTCAGCCTGGCTCCCCAGCCACCCCGCTGTTGCCACCAGGACTCCAAGCGAACAGTCCCAGGCAGTGAGGGCTTCCCAAGCCCTTGCTGAGTTTGGGTGCCGAAGGTCATGAGGAACAATAAGCCCCCATCCCAAGATACTCAGAGTCTTGAGCAGAGGGTCAGCAGACATTTTCTGTCAAGGGCCAGATAGTCAATATTTTAGGCTCTGCGTATTGTCAGGTTTCTGGCACAAATTCTTGCTCTGCTGTTGTCACAGAAAAGCGGTCCTAGGCAATGCAGAAATGAATGGGGATGGCTGCATTTCAAGAAAACTTTGTTGACACTGAAATTTGAATTTCATATAATTTTTACATCATTACATATTTTATTTTGATTTTTTTCAGCCATTAAAAAAAATGTAAAATCTGTGCTTAGCTCCCAAGGTTGAATAAAAAAGGCACAAGGCTACAATTAGCCCAAAAGCCATAGTTTGCCAACCCCAGACCCCATGAGAGTGTAAAACCCATATGAAAGGGGGAGAGGTGAGGATTTAACAGCAGGGTGTGGCGTTTGGCTCAGATGCTGAGTCAGGGAATTCCAGAGAAGGAAACGTACCCCAGGCCATGGTGGGTGTGGCCCACCTGAGGGACCAGGCTCACGTCTGGGGTGGCTCCTTCTTCCTTCTTGGCCCCAAACTCTTCTTCCTGTCAGCGACTTCAGTGGACATGGAACAGGTGTAGAAATGGGTCTTCAGGTCAGTCAAGACAAGCGCATGGCCTTGGACAAAACAGAAATGCTGTCCTGGGGTGGGGTGGGGCATGAGCCAAGATGGGGCCTGGAAGACAACCTTGTGGGTAGTGCCCACGCAGTGATGGCCAGTCCCATGAGACTCAGGGCCTCCACAGGCCAGCGAGGGAGCCCCACCAGCGGGCCCCTCCTGCTCACCCCGGGCAGGTGGGCACTTACAGCCCCTTCTCTACGTTCTGCCACTGCAGAAATCCTTTGAGGCCGTGGCAAAGCAGGCAGAGTGGCAGAGCTCAAACCTCTTCAGCTACTTCCAGGAGGCTGTGCAGCTGTGGGAGGCACATCAGGGCATGCTGTTGATGCAGGAGCTGGAGCTCGAGAAGAAGATGGAGCAGCAGAGGCAGAAGCACAGCCAGGAGAACCAGGTGGGGCCCCAGCATCCAGGGCAGCCCCCACAGGGGACGAGTGAAGGGCCACACTCAGCTTGTCAGTGCCCAGTGGCGCTGCTCAGTGGCCTGTGAACTCAGCCAGCACTCAGATGTAAGAGCAAAAGGACTTCGATCCATACTTCCCACCATATTATACATACTATATTTTAACTTTTATATAAAAATTAACCCCAAGCATATCTTTGACTCAAGTGTAAAACCTCAAGCTATAAAACTTGAGCAGATGGGAGACTGAGGCTCACCTTGGTCATGGGACCGGATGGGAGGAGGGGAATTCTGCCTGAGTCAGGTCCAGGCCGTGCAATGGGTCCCAGATCCAGATGTGTCTGTGAGACAGACAGACTTGGGGGCATGGAGCATCTACCTCTGGCAGTCCTCCTGTCCCCACGGGACATGAGCTGGTCCCCACCTACCTGCCTTCACACCGTCTGGGGTGGAGGGGTACTCAGCATCTGACATCAAGTACAACAGATGAGGAGAGTGAGGACTAGGAGCCTCCGGAAGGTGGAGCGGGGGCCTGCCCTGGCGGGGTGGGTGGAGGAACCTGTCCTTGAGGAGTCCCATCTAAGCGAGGTCTCCAGGGATGTGAAGTAGACAGAGAAGAATATTCTAGGCAGAGAGAAGAACTCAAACGCTCAGAGCAGTGACAGTAAGGGTGTTGGCACATTTGGTGCCCGTTTTATAGAAAAGAGAGTCCTGAGCCTGCCTGGGGCACCTGGACCACAGCTCCAGGGACAGAGTCTCTGCAGGTCGTATACAGTCTTTGAGCTCTGGTAACTCACATCTGCTTCCTCCTGTTTGGGGTGCGGCTGCCAGGCCCAGGAGGCTCACCTCGACAAGCTCTTGGACCAACTGAGGCAGCAAAGCAATGAGGATACCCTGAAGTTTCACCTGGAAAAGGCCAAAGATCTTCTGAAGAATATGAAATACAGGTGGGCAGACCGGACCCTAAAACGCAGAAGGGGATGGCTTGGAATTCATATTCAAAGTCAGAGGCTGCCTGCTTAGGAGCCCAGGGGTGTGCCTAGCAAGCTCAAGATTAAAATGTTGCCTCCAACTTTGGAGAACATTTGCAGCTCTGCTCTCAGCCAACCCAAAAGCTTTCAGGGGGAATTTGATTGGAAAAGTCTATGGAGGGAGGTTACAAGGCCATGTAGTTTAAAGGTCAAGAGCATGGGTCCTCCCCCACCTTCTTAAATTTCAAAGCATACATGCTTTTTGTTAAAGAAAAAAAGTTAACCTATATAAACATATAGATAATTCCCCTCATTCCTACCCAACTCTTCCTTTTTAATGGACATAGACATTTGTATATGTTGTGTATGTGGAGATACATACATATATATGTATATATAATGCTTTTTAAAATAAAGGTTGCTAATTGTTCTATAACTGCAGATACATTTCACTTTAAATGAACGTGTAGCATTCATTGATATGATGCTTCATACTGATTTAACCATGCTCACATTGATGGACTTTTTAAGATTGGTTCCAGCTTCTCAATATTAAAGACAAGTCCCTGTGATCTACCTTGAACCTTGTGCTTTTGTACAACTAATTCCGTAAGGACAGTTCACAGAGATGAAACTGCACTGCAAATTGATTTCAGTACTTAGATTCAGAAGAATATTTTAAGGCAAATAAGTAACCCCCTGAACCTTGGTCTTCTTACCTAGGAAACAGGTAAAAGTCTGGGCCTTGGGGTTTTGGAGGGTTTGATGGAATAATGTAGGTAAAGTTCAAGGACTGGGTTAGGACAGTGGATAGGAAACAGGAATCCATGTTACAACACGCAGAGAACTCATGTGTGTTTTCTAAACGTTCTACAAAGAATATATGTTCTTTGTGAGATCAGAAAAATAGCAAAACAAACCAAAGACTATTATTGAAGTGAGGTGGCAGCTCTGTGTAGAACTAAACGCCAGGTACTAGCCCACTCCATGTGGTCCAGGGCATGGCTCTTAGCTGAGGTCTCTCATGCCCAGCCAGCCCCACTTAGACGGTGGTCTCACCTGCCAACCTCCCAGGTATGAGAGTTTCCATGGCCTCCTGATGAAGGAAGTGATGGAGTACCCAGCGGTCATACTGAAGGAACTCAACTCCTACAGCTCCGCCCTCAGCCGACACTTCTGCGTCCGTGAGATCTTTGAACAGGTATGGAAAGGATACAGAAAAACCCAGCCACTCACCAAGAAGCAAAGGGGGGAAGATGACTTCTAGTTCTTATTTGACTCAATTTTGAAAGCATCTCTAACCCGTGGGGAATTAGAATCTTTGTCAGGATATCAAGGAGTGCTGAAAGTGTGTCCTATAGAGATCATCTCTTTCTCAGATTTAAAGAGGTTGCAGGGCTCAGAATCCAGGCCTCAGGGCTCTCAGGGAGCTCCCAGGTCATGTAAATCCTGTTCATTCTGTGTGTGCGCATCCAGCACTGGGTGCAGCAGATTCTCGCTCTTCTGTTTGCATCCTTCAGTTTATACTTTGTTATTCTTTGCCCCAGATCACTATCAAAATGTGTCAGAACAAGATTTTATTCTGTGTGATGAAAGTTTTGCTAGCCTGCTTGGGGTTAAGGAAAACTGATTGGGAACACCCTGATTACCCCCATGAAATAAGAGGTCAAGGCCTGCAACAGATGTCAAGAGGAAGGGGCCGGTCCTTTTCCTTAAAAGGAAAGAGAGGCCTTCAGAAGTGGCACCCTGGAGGAAGGCAGCACTGCTCATTCAGTGTCCTGTGTTTTTTCCTTGTAGAACTTGGATGGGGAAGTCTTTTTCCAATTGAGGGAACCAGGTAACATTTTTACAAGTCAAGTCTGAGTCTCCCTGACTTCGTTCTTGTGTATCTGGGGCCTGGGGAGACCCAATCAGCCTGCACTGGTAACCCGTCTTTTCTTGTGCTTTGGGGTTGGTCATCAACAGAACCACATGCAAAGGACTTCCAGGAGAGAATGAGAAAACTGAGGGGGAAACAGAGAGCTAAAGCAGACGGGAGCAAAGGTGAGGAAAGCGTAAGTAGGGGGACGAGTTCCCTGAGGCCAGCAGAAGAGACAGAAGAAGATCAAGAAACTGAGTCCTCCACAACTCAAGATGTGGTAGTGAGCCCACAGGAAAAGTCTGTCCTGAGTGAAGAGTTGGAGGAATCCAGGGAGGACTCTATTCCAGGATTAGAAGAAATGCAGGTTGAAAAAGACAGCTCCTTAAAACCAGCCCTGAGCCAGGAAAATGTGATGGTTCAAGAAGAAGGGAAAGAGGAGGAAGAGGAGCAAGAGGAGCAAGAGAAGAAGAAGGAAAAGGTGGAGGAGAGAGAGGAGGAGGAGGTGAATGAACAGGAAGAGGAGCAAGAGAAGGAGGAGGAGGAGGAGGAAGAAGAGGAGGAAAAGGAAGACTACGAGAGTTCACCTGTGGATGAGGTAGGCCAGCCATGGATTCACTCTCGCGTATGGAAATTGTGCTCTGCTCACTCTGTGCATCCCTAACACAAGCTGGGTCCCCAGTGGCCCAGGCTCCATTGAGGTTCATATGAGGAATTCCAAATGTATGCACACCTGTTATTTTTGTCCACAGGGATCCAATTCTGATCTTACAGTATTGCTTTTAAAACTCACCCTCCTCACAACCCGTCTTGCAGCCTACTCTGAAGCCACCCCTCAACTTTCCTCATCCTTCCCTGGTCCTCTCTGTTTCCCAGCTCCTCTTTATTGTGTAGATCAACTTAGCCTCTCCGTTCTCTCTCTCTTCCTGTTCTCTGGTTGTGTAACAAAAAAGATCCGTATCCAGGGTAGCAGGCAGCTCTCCTTAGAGTGCAGGGAAATCTTGTAAATTTGTAAATTTGTAAATCTTGTCCTCAGAACACATTCAAACTCACAGTACAGTAATTATGGCATTGCAAAAGACTTTCTCTTTATTTCTGTGAAAGAATTGGCATATAGACCTCTTTTTGAACAGGGACCCCAAACTCAAACGCCCACAGGCATGTAATAGAAAAGAGGGCTGGACACCAAGTATAAAATAGTGACAAGTGGTGGAGATTATTGTCTTAGTCCGGTCAGGCTGCTGTAACAGAATGCCATAGACCAGGTGGCTTATAAACAACATTCTTTATCACAGTTCTGGAGGCTGGGAACTCAAGATCCAGGCACTGGCAGCTTCAGTGTGCTTCTTGGTCCATAAACAACTGCCTTTTTGCTGTGTCCTTTACATGGTGGAAGGGGCAAGAGCTCTTTGCAGTCTTTTTTATAAGGGCACTAACCCCATTTATGAGGAAGGGCTCTGCCCACATGATCTAATGACCTTCCAGAGCCCACCTCCAAATACCAACACATTGGGGATATGAATTTTGGAGGGACACCAATATTCAGTCTATGACAACGTTGTAGCCATTGTTCAGTTCCAGCTAATGATGCCATGTGGGAATGTAGGCTCAGAATTGTCAGATTTTCTGATTTTTAAGAGAAATCAGAAACCCAGATCACTAGGTAGAATTTCCCAATTTTAAAAGCACTGTCTGGGAAAAAAAAAATATAGGCAAGATTTGGCCCACAGTTTTACAACCTCTGATGTCAAGAAACCTGTGATGGGGATCACCAAGCCTGTTTGATCATGTCAAGTGTAAAGTCCTATTTTCTGCCTAGGTCAAAGCCCAGGAAGAGAGTCTACAGGACATGGAGTCCTTCACAACCTCCAGTGGGAATACTTACTTTGTCTTCCTACCCCTGGAACAAGAAGACAGTAGCAAGAGACCCCATTCCAGCCTTTCTGCCATTCTCTTCAGTGACGCTTCCAGTGCCGAAGCCCTAGAACAAGTGGTCATTCCGTCCAGACTAGTTTTAGAAATTAAGAAACAGTAAGTAAAAACCCCTTTTATTCTCATTCTCTTTGGGTTTTATTAACAAGGTGAAATACTATAACAAAAGATTGGACTGGTTTCAGCTGGAAAAGGAAACGTAGGTAACTGAGGCTAGAGATGAGACACACAATAAAAAGTAGCAAATGCCCAGGAATTTTTTGCAGTCACAGACATCCTCTGTGAGAGCGAGCCTTCTGCCTGTCCCAGGGCGCTTTGCAGGCCTGGGCCTTTTACATAAGAAATAATGTTTTCCCTACAAGGTGTTTCTGGGTTCTCCCTTCTGGCATGTCTATAGTATTAGAGTTCTTTTTCTTTTTTTTTTTTAAGTATATAGATATAGACCATAGATATGAATATATCAGTATGGTATTTTGCTCTGATTATGTAACACATTTAGTGCAGAAAATTAGAAAATTTAAAAAAAGGGCAGTGAAGAATATAGAATAATTTTACCACTGAGCATTTAGCTACGCTACCCTAACGCGCAAGTTTCTGGGCCTTCATGTTTGAATTTGGAACAAATGTGGAAATCTGCATTTGGCTTTCGGATGATAGCATTTGCATTGCCATCCTGACACTACAGTATCATAGCTAGGATTGACTAGCTAGAGATCACCTGGTTAGTCTACCTCCCATGTTTACACATGGACAGGTAACCAGAGTCAGGGAGCAGAATCAGTAAGGTCAGGCCTTGGGACTCTGTTCTCCTTCAGTTCAGTGTCATCTCACCTTGGAAATGTCTCCTGCTTTGAACCTCATCCTTCTCCTTCCTCTATCACCGGCCCTCACCATTGACCATGGGATGAAGAAAAGCAAGGACCAACACCAGAGCTAATATTTGTTGAAAGGGTTTAATACTCTCAATAACTATGAGAGGGGTGCTATAATTAGCCCATTTTACAGATGAAGAAACTGAAGCTCAGAGTTAATAAGTTGGACAAGATCTCTGAGATAGGAAGTGATTAAATTCAGGATATGAATTTAGAGCCTGTAATGTCAGAGTCTTGAACCAAAAGCCATCTAGCCTTGGGACTAACCCCCAAAAATGGTTCTATGTTCAGCCAGTTGCATTTGCATATTGAGGAATTGCATACATACCAAAAAGGTATGGAAATCATGAGTACATATAGCTCAAAGAATTGTCCAAAGGAAACACACGCAGTAATCAGTACCCACAAGAAAGAGAGCACGACCAACCCTCCAGGAACCCTCGTAACATACCTGTCACAAGTCACTGCCCTCTCTTCCCCAAGGGTGACAAATATTCTAACTTCTGAATTAGTTTTGCTTGTTTTATTTGTTTTGGGTTTTTTTTTTTAACATTTTTTATTGATTTATAATCATGCTTGTTTTTGAACTTTATTTAAATGGAATCATATTGGATATATTATTTTATGTCAGGCTTCTTTCATTGTGTTTGTAAGATTCATGTATATTTTTGAGTGTGCCTATAGCTCATTTTTATTTCTGTATAATATTCTATTGTAAAAAAAGATGACCCATTTTACATATCCATTTTACAACTGATACACATTTGGGTTGTTTCCCATTTGGGGCCATACCAGTAATGCCGCTCTGAACATTCTTGTACAAGTCTTTTGGTGAACATGTGCATATATGTTAGATATATAACTAAGAGTGGAATTGTTGAGACATTGACTTATATGTGCATCCATCTTGAGGAGATACAACTAAGAGATACTACCAAAGAGCTTTTTTAAGTGGTTTTGTTTTTAACAATTTACAGCAGCGTATGAGAGTTCCAGTTGCTCCACATCCTCACCAACACTTGGTATTGTCAGTGGTTTTTGGTTTTGATTTTAGCCATTCTGGTATGTGTATAGTGGTGTTTCATTGTGGTTTTAATTTGCATTTTCCTGATGAGTAAGATGTTGGGCATCTTGTCATATATTTGTTAACCATTTAGGAATTTTTTTACGGAAATGCCTAGTCAATCTTTTGCGCATTTTTTTCTGGTGGATTACCTATCTTTTTTCTTTTAGTTTATGCAAGTTAGTTATCTATCTTAGATATGATTTTTTTGTCAGTTAAATACATGGCAACTGTTCATCCTCTCTTTGTGCTTGCCTTTTTTACTTTCTTAAAGTTAACTTTTGATGAACAGAAATCCTTAGTTTTAATAAGGTCCTAGTTGTCAATTTTTTCATTAGGTTTAGTGTACTTTCTGTCTTATCTAAGAAATCTTTGCTTGCCCCAAGGTCATTAAAATATTCTGTGTTATCTACTACAAATGTTATAAACTTTCATAGTTGGGTGTATAATTCAAGTGGAATTGGTTTTGTTTATGTGTGAGGTAGGAGTCAGATTCATTTCTTTCCCGTATGGATAACCAGTTAACTCCAGGCCATTTGGGAAGACTCTCCTCTCTCCACGGCTTTGCTGAGCCTCTTCTATTTCTGTAAGTGGCTATCCTTGTGTCACCATGTCCCCTGATTGATTACCATAGCTTTACACTAAGTCTTATTGTCTAGTTGTGTAAAGCCCTCCAACCTTGATGTTCTCCAAGATTGTCCTGACTATCCTTGGCCCTTTGTATTTCTATATAAGTTTGAAATCAGCTCATCAGTTCCCATAAGAAGATAAACATCTGCTGAACTTTTAATGGTTATTGTATTGAATCTATAGACACATTTGGGGAGAACTGACGTCTTAACAATACATAGCCAGGAAAATCACTGTACATTTTTAACAGGACAAAATAATAAACTGGGAAGAATATTTGCAACTCACATCTCAGTCAAAGGACTTCATGTTCTCAATATGTAAATATGTATAAGGAGTGCCTAGAAAGTAATAAGGAAAGAAAGAGCTACACACTAGATTAATGGGCAAAAGATATTAATGGGTAGTACACAGAAAAAGAAATTGCCTTAAGCACATGAAAATATGCTCAGTCTCAGTCATAATATGACAAAATTATGAAATTCAAGAGTTTGACAGTACATTCTGATGCTACAGAGAAAAAGGAACTGTTATTTATCGTTGATGGGAGTTCAAGTTGCCTTGTGACAGAAGCAGTTTGGCCGTATCTACCAGATCCACAAATGTATTTTAGGCTTTGATTCAACAATTCCCTCTTAGGGAATTTATCCATAGAAATTATGCTACACTTGACGTATGTACAGGGTTATTCATTGCAGCCTTTTTTGTAAGAATAAACCATTGGAAACCACCCAGTATCCCCCAGCAGGGTGTCTGGTTAAATGAATGATAGTCCAATGTAGTGGGGAATAAAATAAGAAAGAAGGAGTGGAAAAGGGAAGCACTTTATGTATCAGTATGGAAAGGTCTCTCCATGATCGCCGTTGCTGACCCTCACACTTCTCTTCCTCAGGCTTCGAACTGGCTTCTTTGAACACTTAGAAAAGTGGTTTGACCAATGTGCTGTCAACACCCGGGTCATCGTGGCCACCAAGATTGATGAGCTGGATTCAGAACTGGAGCTGCGTTTGCACCTGCACCAGCCAAGAGCCCAGCAGATTGAAAAGGACATCCACAACGTCAGAGCAGGTACCCCAGGCCCCTGGTGTCTGTGCCACTGCGGCTCTGTGTTCATTAGCTGTCCCGGTTTGCACCCGCATGACACTTAGCATGTTGTCATCACACGTTGGAAGATGGTATTCAGAATCCTCACTTACGATTTCTTTTTTTATTAAAGAATGTGTTAGATGAGGAAATGAGGAGAAATTGTCCTGTTTTAACTTTGTGGATCCCAGATCTGCTCACATATTTGTCAGACATACACCTGCATGGCTTATACTCTAGCGGCAAGCCTGTTGTTCAGGAATTAGAGCTAGCAGATTCAACCTCTCTAGCTGTGTGACTCTGGGCAGGTTACCTGACCTCTCTGATCCCTTCTTAACCTGTAGGGCATGTTGTACAGTGAGGAATCACACGCCTCTGGTACAAACCAGAGTCTCCAAAAGTGGTAGCCATTATTTTCAGCTTATAATTTTTAACACTGAAAGACATTTCTGCCATTTCTCTTTAAGGCAGTAGCCTCCAACAGTTTGGGAGAACACACTTTTAGTTGGTGCCTTCAATGACCCTTTGTCAGGTTTTGGCTCAAGTCACACTTCAAGCTTCATTATAGACCCTGAGAGTTCACAGCCCCTACATGATGCCGGCCAACCTCCTATTGCCTGGAGCAGTGAGAGAGGGTGGACTCAGATAACCGGTCCAGAGGCCCAATGCTTGTGGCTTTGGGAGACCTGCTTGACTTATAGAACCTCATTGTCCTCATCTGAAAAATGTGTGCATTAAATAGAAATACAAACAAAGATGTTCCTGAAGGCCGGTTTTCTTCCCCTTTCCTTGCTCCTGATGTGAAAACTGAGGCCAGAGAAGCAAAACCTCAGAATTTATTTTTGGCAGAACTGAGACCCAGGCAGCAGGGGAGTCAGGTAAGATGATCTGGGGCTCTCTGCTAGCTCTAAAGGCCTATGATGGACCTCTTGAAGCCAAATCCTTTTTACTCCACCTTCAAAGTCCATTTTAATTCAGGTTCGTTGGAAATGAGTAGCCACAGATTTAAAGGGATAAACCCTGACTGCCCAGCTTTGTGCTGATTGTTTCCTCCCAGACCCTCTCACTGGATCCCTGCCCTGCCAACACCCTCCACCCATCCCACCTGCTCTGGGGATGAGAGATGCTCTCTGTCTCCTAGGCTTTGTTCCCTTCTGCTGCAGGCAGGGCATCTCCACCAGCAGGGACCTCCCTGTTCACAGCTGGCCAGAGCCTCCTCTCCAGTTAAAGACCTCTGGGCCATCTCAGAATGGCCTCCCTGAGATCTGCGTGCATTCCCAGGCCAAGCCCTGGTGAGGGCAGCGGGGACAGGATAAGAGACCTTGGCCCAAATGATCCCTGCTCTGCAGCTGTCCCGGGAGAGGCACATCACTGTCCGGGAAAGCTCTGTCCCGGAGGGCCTTAGCTCCCCTCATCCTTTTTCAGCTGAGCTCTTGCTTCATAAAGAGCGACTGGACACCCACTGTGCGGGGGTGATGGAGATGCTGAGGAAGGAGAGGGTGATGTTCTGCCAGTTCCAAGAAGAGCAGAACACGAGGAGGAAAAACTTCCGCCACAAGATTCGTGACATGGAGCATATCTTCTTGAACGCCACAAAGAGCCAGAAGTAAGGGCCCTGGGAGTCTCCACCCTAGCCTCGTGGCCCTAGAATCCCAGCCAGGTAGCCGTTCTCAAAGGAGTGACCCCCTACCCATCCCCACCCACTCCTGGGGATAAAAGGAGAGTCAGGTGTTCCAGGCCCCCAGCAACGTTCTCCTTTCATTTCACCCCTTCACAAGAGTAAAGGTCCAACTGTACAAAGCATCTGGCCAGGGCCTGGGTGCTGGGGACGGGGGAGCAGCCAGAGAGAGAAAAGGGTGCATGCGATCAGAATGCAGGGGTGCAAACGATGTGCCCTGAAGTGTTCATGGTGGGAGAGATCACTTCTATCAGGGGAAATCAGCAAGAGCTTCCAGAAAGAGGCCCTGGGACAAGGGATGAGGGGAGATGGGGAGGGGGCAGAATTCTCCCATCAGAGGAGAAGCACTGGCCCAGCCTTAGGTGGGGATGTGCTCAGGGCAGAGCAAGGGGCTCCAGGGAAGCCTTTCAGGGATTTGAGGTGGAGGCTCTCGTGTGCCCAGGGAGGCCTCCTTTCATGTGAGGAGCTTTCCGGGTGTCTGTACAGTGCTCAGGTATACAAGAAGCAGCCCGTTAGGAGGGACTTGGGTGTAAGGAAACTTGCAGGCGCTCTTCCAGGAATGGGGCACAGGAGTCACGTTGCCAGGAGTTAGAAAGAGAGAGTGTGCTGGAAGGAGGACGCAGATCCAGTGGGACCTGGGGGTTCTTTTACCAATTTGGTGTGAGGGGCCAGCCAGAGGAGAGGGGTACCCCCTGATCAGCACCCTGAGAGTTCCACACGGTGTCCTGCACATGCTGGCATTGGAAGCTTCCTCCTGATGCCTCTTTTTCTACCCGGAGGAGACAGGCAGTGGCTCTGGTGGCCCCACAGCCGGGCCTCCCAGGTTGCCTGCTGTCCGCACCCAGGTCACCCCCCTGCGCTCCCATGTCCCGCAGGCTCGTCGCACTCAGCAGCACCCTGCACCAGGAGCTGCTCAGCTACGTTGACGTCATCCAGTTGTCCCTGCGCAGCTTCCGCCAGTATCTGGAGGAGAGCCTGGGCAAGCTTCGCTACAGCAACATTGAGTTTATCAAGCACTGCAGGTGGGAGTCAGCATCTGGAGCCTCTGTGGGCCACTGGGCTTCCTCTGTTGAGAGGTGGCCATGGTCCTGTTTGCCCCTTCATTCTTTAATTGTGATAAAATATTCATAACATAAAATGGTTCATTTTAACCATTTTAGGGGTTAAGTTCAGTTGCATTAAGTCCATTCGCATTATTGTGCTACCATCACTGCCATCCATCTCCAAAACTTTTTCATCTTCACAAACTGAAATTATATGAACATTAACTTAAACACTAACTGCCTGTTTCGCCCTCCTCCAGCCCCTTTCGCCCTCCTCCAGCCCCTGGGAACCACCATTCTGTTTTTGGTCTCTACGAATCTGACTCCTCTAGGGACCGCCTATAGGTGAAATCACACAATATTCGTTTTTTTGACTGTCTGGCCTTTTCACTTAGCATAATGTCTTCGATTCTCATTTGTCTCGTAGCATGTGTCAGAATTTCCTTTCTTCTTAGAGCTGAATTATATTCCATTATGTAGATATAGCACATTTTATTTATCCATTCATCCCTTGAAGGACATTTGGGTGGTTTCCCTGCTGCTTTCCTTCGACTCCCTGCATTTATTTTTCCACGATCTTGTACTTCTAATCTAAAGCCTTGTCAATCACAGTGTTTGGACTGGGTCGAAAGTTTCAGGTCTGATCAGTGGCTTTTGTTTCTCCCAAATTATTTTCAGGTTGTTTTCAGAGGGAGGCAACTTTTCTTCTGAGGAAATCAAGTCACTGTGTCATCGACTGGAGAAGGAAGCTGCCCGGATAGAGTTTGTTGAAAGTTTAATCATGATCAACATGGAAAAGATGGAGAGCGAATACCTGGACCAGGTGTGTGGACCCTGCCCCGACCTCCAGCCGGGCTCCCAGGACGCCTGGTTACAAGGTGGTCACCTTGCTCACTGCCTGATGGGCCAGTCATACCCTTTCCAACATTAATTGAGCCTGTCCCATCTGCTTCTAAAGTCCAAAAGTTCCAAATTATGGCCCCCCTTTTTAATTTTTTCTCTTTCTTTACAGGCTAATGAGGTCATCAACAAGTTTGAAAGTAAATTCCACAACCTGACTGTGGACCTTATTTTCATAGAGAAAATCCAGCGGTTGCTGACCAATCTGCAAGTGAACATCAAGTGTGAGGTAGGACAGCTTTATCCTTCATCTGGTGAATGTTTACCACACACACTTGCATGCCAGGCACTGTCCCAGATGCTGGCAATACTGGTGTGGTCTCTGCCCTGTGGGACTTGCACTCCAGCCGGGCAGTCAGAGACTGATCGTAATAACTTCTAACATCCACTGAGTTATTATGCACCGTGCATCCTGCTAACTGAATTATTTTGATTAGCTGTACGAGTCCTCACAAGAGCTGTGTGAGGCAAGTACTGTTCTTATCCCCGTTTTAGAGACTCAGAAAAAACTGAGGCAGAGAGTCATTCAGTGACTGAGGCAAGAACACAGAGTTCCTAAATGATGGAGCCAAAATGTGAACCAGGTCTGCCTGACACCAGAATGAGGGCCTTAACCTTGCCAGGCCATCAGGGCTCCAGAAGGGAAGAGGGCCCTGTGAGGGGCGTGGGGATGGAGAGGGGAGGATTTCACCTGGGCTGGGAAAAGGGTGCTTCCCAAGGCTTGAGGGAGGAGTAGGAGCCAGCCAGGCAGGGAAGTGGGGAGCAGTGTCCTAGAGAGATCACGAAAAAAATCCCGGGGGCTGCAGCCCAAAGGAGAGAGAGCTTGAGCAAGAAAAAGTGGGGAGAAGGGAGGCTGGAGAGGTGACTGGGTCAGCAGAGCCAAGTGAGCTGGGCTCCCGGTGCTGAAGGGAGGGCCTGAGCAGTGGGGATTGGGGAAGGGTGCTATTTATTACAGTTTTTATTTAAACTGTATAATCATTAAAAGTTTCTTCAAAAACATCATTTTGATGGCTCCCCTCTCCTCGGTGTGTTACCTTTTTTACTTAACCATTCCATTTTGGAGGAACATTTGGTGGGTTTCACACAATGGTGTGATAGAGATGCTTGCAGTGGAATCTCTGGTTATATCCATGGGGCATCTCCCAAAGCTAAAATTATTGGGTTAGAGCATGAACGTTTTAAGGCTTTTTGTGCTTTCCTGGTGACTTATACAGAAGTCCTTTAAATTTGCGTTGATCTGGTTTCTAATAAGGTTATACGTTTTCCCCCTGATTTCATTTTTTTCAGTGCTTAATCCGTCTCCCGGATAATGTTTTGCTGAACATTTTCTTGATCAAAGTAAGTTTTCTAGAAACTAATCTCGGAACCTCTGGTTTTCCTAGGTGGCAAAATCTAACTTGCAAACAGATGGATTAAATTCTTCTCTGGAACAGCTTCAAAGCAAGATTCAAATGTGCCGAATCTCAAAGGGAGATAAAACAGTGAGTACTCAGTAGATACCAAGTGATTAACAGTAAAGATACATCATGCTAGAATCATAAACTGGAAATAAACTTATATCAGTGATCAAGATTTCTCCAGCACCAGAGGGTCCTCTGAGCCTTCCTACTTAACGCCTGTTTTATTCAATGAAATTCAGGAAGAGAAGGGAAACCAGCCATTGCCCCCAATCCCCAGGGCCTCCCAGGCAGATGTGTGGAGGCCAGTGAGTGAGAGGCTTGAGTCTGCCCTCACTCCACACTGATGTCACCAGGCATCCCTCTGTGTTATTGGAACACAGCCCTGTTTGAATAACAGTAGTAGGACTCTACCCTCTGAACAACTACATTTTGTTTGATTTTTTCCTCTGTTTTGACCTTTGCACATAAATTGGTTACTTCTGTTTTCTATGTATAAACTATGAAATGTCCAAATTGGTGGAAAGTCTGGGAGAAGCAAAGTTCTAAGTGCCTGCCAGGCCCTGATCGGCATAGCAGGTCTGTGGGTGTTCACGTTGTTGACTTGCTTATCTTTCTGCCTCTGGTGCGCGTCTCTGTCCCCTGTGCCACTTGCCTGCTGGTCACCCCAGTAATCTTTTCTCCACAGCTCAGCCAGGCACTCGAGAACCGCACGTTCCAGCCAGAGTTTCTGTCTTTTCTACTTCAGTGACTAAGTTGAGGTTGTGTTGTTAGCACTGAGAGCTAACATTTCTTTTTCTATCTTTATTGCTTTTTCTTGCATAGTTACATGTACTTGTTGAAAAAGGTTCAAACATCCACAAAGCACAGAGTAGAGAATACTCTTCCCCACATGGGGCAGAGCCCATGTGACCTCTGTGTTTTCATGCAGATGTTTCTACACATCCCCTGGGGAGCAGGGGGAAACCGGCTTGACCTGTTGTGACCCCTTTAGCAGGCCCTTTAGGGACAGCTCTGTCTGTTCAGAGCAGAAGCATTTGCTCTCCGACATTTCCTTGCTTCCTACCCGCCCCCGCCCCCTCCCCCTCCTGATGTGTCAGGGTGTTAGGCATGGTCCTAGGGGCTTGCACAGATTCCAGGCACAAGGTGGGGAGCATGAACTTGAACAGCTGGGCCATCCTGTGTTGATGGAGGACGCTGGTTGGGCACTTCTGCAGAGTGGTGACCAGGAGACGGAAGCGATGCCTCAGATGCACAGTGAAGGTGGTAGGGACCAGGGAAAGGTACGACCAGGGCCGTGTGCTCAGTGCCACGTTAAGGAAGATCTTTCTGGCTCCTGGGTGCAAAAAAGCAGGGAGACGGGTAGGAATGAGGCAGGGTGCCAAGACTGAATAGTGACACTATTCAAGGTGCCAGCAGGGACATGTTCCAATCCCAGGGCTGGGTGGGACTCAGAGTGCATTGGAAATGAAGGAAATGGGAAGAGGCCAAGGCGCCACGTGGCCTAGGTCACCCACTAGGTCAGCGAGCCATTCAGGGAACAATGTGCGAGGACCGCTGAGTGATATGCAAGCTGTGTGGTGAAGGTGAATGCCCTCATGGAGCTTCCCTGACCCCCGTGGGGTATGGTCTGGGGGATCGCTGCTCTGAGGGGTCATGTATTTGATACATGTTGTTGTTATGGAGGTGGCAGAGTATTAGAGCTGGAAGAGATCCCCAAGAACATTCTGTGCCCCGTCACACAGATGTGCAGACTAAGTTAAGCAAATTTAAATCATTTTCCCAGAACTAACCCATAGGACAAGGAATAGAACTCCCGTTGCCCCATCAGTGCAGGAGCCGCTGCCCCAGTGCAGCTGCCCAAGAGAGCTGGCCCAGGGCTCCCTACTCCCCCAGGGCCCTCCCTCCAAGTGAAGGGCCACCATGGAACCAAGAGGTGTCCTCACCAGCCAGCCTGTTCCTGCGGTTCAGACGGAGTCAGCCTGCCATCCCGCAGCCTGCTTCCTTTGGCTTTTCCCCTCTGTGTTCTCACTAGATGGTAACCACAGAAGACCTCCTTGGCCTTGTTGGAACTTGGAAGGAAAAATTGAGCCAGCGGATTCAGTACCTCAACTGCAAGCTGGACCTGGTGTCCGTGACTCAGATGGTCTTTACTGTAAGGAATGGGGTGGGGCTATGAGGGGGAGGGTGGGTGGGCTGTTAGGTCCAGGCTCCCAGAGACCCACAGGAAAGACCAGCAGAGCCTAAGGAAAGGCCTCCCAGGCCCCTGCTGGACATCAGGCCCACTGGGATGCCTGTGAAGTCAGATCTGGGTTCGCATCCCAGATGGACCACTTCCCTGCACGGGAAGACCCCTCATCTCCCGGCAGCGCCTCCTCATCCCATTAGGACCCTCGGCTCACCTTGTCCAGTAGCTCTCAGAGTGGCCTCACTTCTCAGCCTCTTCCTTCCCACCCACATCTGTGAGCAGCCAATGCTTCCCCCTACCCTGCCCCTGGCCTTGTCCAAGTCCCCTGTCTCTTGCCCATGTGGCTGTGCTCATCCTCTCACTTCTCCCCATGACCCCATCCCTGAGCTGCAGCCAGTCTGCCCATATCACTCGGCTGCCCTCAGGATAAATCCAGCCCCTTTAACTGGACCTACACAGCCTCCTCCTTGGTCTGCCCTCTGTAGCCTCTTCATTTCTCTGGCCCCCCTAAGAGGTCACTTCCCCCAGATCTTCTCTCAACTCCTGGTCTGGGCCAGGGTCTCTGGGACCCCGTAGCACATCCCACTTCCCCATGAGCCCACAGGCTGTGCTGTAAGGTTTCCATTTTGAGAGCTGCCTCCCTAGACTGTGTGCCCCAGAGGGCAGAGCCTGTCACCACACACCCAGCCTCTCTCACTATCAGAGGTGCTCAGCCCACTTCCAGGAGGACGTGTCATTGAGCCAATGGCAGCAGAAGTGTGCACCCCTCGAGTTCTGCTTTGGCCGCCCTCAGGCCCTGCCTCTTACTTCCACGGTTTGAACCAGCCCTTCCTTCTATCGGGAGGCGCTTCCCGCCATGCCACTGACTCGAAGCTTTCATTCACGCCTTCAGTACTGCACCTGACAGGACGGAACTCAGGAGTCCAGCTGGAGTCCTTCCCCTGTGGGGCTTACAGTCCCCCACTAAGCCAAGACTCAGAATAAAATAGGGAACAGTTCAACTGAGCTGTGGGCCACCCCTCAGACCCTTTCTCTAAGGTCCAGCTCGAGGTGGAGGTGGCCATGCACTTGTCCATACACTCACTCGTTCCCCTGTCCACCGGTCAGAAACCTTGCCTGTGCACATCTGCAGGCAGCCTTACAGGTCCATGTCCCTCAGCCTCATAGAAGACACTGGAACTTCTCCTTCACAGCACTGGTCCCAGTGTTGACTATTTGCAGAAGTCCATATTAAATGTCTGTCTCTCTTACTAGACTGTAAGCTCCATGCAGGTAAGGGTCACAGGTGGCCTCTTCACCCTGTGTCGCAGATCCAGGCAGAGCCTTGCAGAAAGCAGTCACTCAGGAAACATTTCTGAAGGCTGGCACATGCATAAATGAATGAATGAATGCATGCATGCATGAAAGAAAGGAAGCCCTCTAAGGCAGATATGATCACTGCTGCTTCACTGAAGAGGAAGGAGAGGCTCAGAGAGGCCAGGCAGCTGTCCTCCAGCCCCAGCCCCTGGGCAAGGTGGAGCTGGAACGTGAACCCAGCCCGCCTGCCTCCTTGGCACCTAGACTGGGTCCATGCAATTGGGCCTTTCTCGTTGGCCTACAGGACATCTTGACCAACCTAGAGGTAGAGAGTGACATCCTGGTGTCTTCAGAAGCCCATGAAGAAGAGGCCAAGGTTGATGCGGTCAACCCTGAGTCCTTCACCCAGCCAAGCCGCATGGGGAAGTCCATGATTGAGGACCCAGCTGTGGAGGTGGTCAAGAGGCTCCTACAGTGAGTGGCCCTGGGGTGCACAGGGGGGCCCTGGGCCTTCGGGGCCAGCTCCCACGTGGGCCACCCTGACAGCTGTGACCTCATGCAGAGGCTTTTCCTCCAGAGCCTCAGCTTCCTTCTCTGAAACTGGGCTCCTGAAGGGCAGAGGCACGTGGCATTCTGGGCCAACAGGGATGGTGCCCAGTGCCTGGCCTGAGCTGTCCTCATGGTCACTGGGGAAAAGCTTACATCCTTTCCTTTGGTTTCAGATTTCCTGACTCAAGATGTTTAACCCAGCATTGTGACAAAGATCGGTCCCAGACAGGTAGGGGCAGGCAGGGCAGTGGCGGTGGGGAAGCTGGTGGTGCCACTGGGCCTGTCCTTACCTTGGATCCTCTGTTCTTGTTCTGGGTGCTCATCACCAAAGCCTTGAGGAGACACCGGAACTGGGGAGAATGCTCCGTGAAGAAGGACGTGTCCATCGCCAGTGCTGTGTCAGCAGCGAGGTAGAGATGCTGGGCTGCATGCACAGGCCAGACCTGTTCCCCTAACAGAGGCCAGAGGCCACCCTTTACCAGACTGGGTCCTCAGAGCACACCTCCTGTGCTCACAGCTCTGAGACTCCAGGGGACCCCGTGAGGGGCCGGCTCTGACACCAGCTTTAGACAGGCCTGTGCTCATTCTTGCTGAGTGACTCGGCTCACATGGACATAAGTGTGTTCCACCCTGAGAACCTTTCTGGGAGCTCAGTGGTTTTCCATGGTGCCAGCTGGTGGGTCCGAGCCCTGCTACCTCGCTCCCCACACATTGTCCTGGTCAGAGAGAGTGACGTTGGAGATGGCTTCCCTTGGATGATGGAGCATCAGGAGTCCTGGGCCTCTGCATCCTGGTCATATGCTCCACCTATTATGCCCCATGGGAGTCATTAGACTCATGCCTCAGTGAGTATGAGCCCTGGCTGGCCCCTGGCACCAATTTTATAGAAGGTGGATAACAGAAGCCACGTGGCTGAGCTGACTTTTTGGATCTGCTGTGAGCCCTCGTTAACCTGGTTGAATTCTTGGTTTTGAGGAAGTGGCAGTGAAGAAATTCCTTCTTTGCATACATCCAGAAAGCCTTTTTGAACAGGCATGCCATCTGCAATGTGGAAATAAACAAAGACCAACCAAGTGAGAGAAGCAAAGGCTATTTATTTAGAACTTGCTTCCGCCAGGGAATCCACCACTCACTCCCACTTGCATTTTAACAGAGACTCAAAGGCAGCCAAGGAATGGGAGCGGTATATAGTGGAGCAAAGAGAAGGCTTCAGATGTGCCTGATTGGAGGCTGCTGGCCTGAGGAAGCTGGAGTCAGGCCAGCCAGCAGCCGGCGTCCTATGTGATTGGTTAGGGGTGCAATTTGGCTTTCTCTGTTGGAAACAGGGACAAAATTTAGGGCAGTGGTCAGTTACTAATTAAGTCCTAGCCATTTGGGGTTGATTGTTACAGGAGGTTTTGTTTATCTTCCTGATGGTCACTAGAGATGACAGTCTGTCCTCCTGCAAGTCTGACTTCCAGTGGGTTGGTTTCCTGAGTTGTTCATTGTAGCTAAGTAGTTGGTTTCCTGGGCAGGTTGTTGCAGGTTATGGGCCTGAGTTCTCTATTCATATACGGCCCAGCCATTGCCCGTTTGTATATTCAGTCTCTCAGTGGTTATCTATGAAGTCCACGTTGCTAGGGCTGCCAGATAAAGAATTCAGGATGCCTAGTTAGATTTGAATTTCAGATGAACAACACATATTTTTAAACATAAGTATGTCCCAAATACTGCATGGGCCATAATGCTAAAAATTACCCATTGCTTACATGAAATTTAAGTTTAACTTGTATTTTTATTTGAAAAGTTGACAGCCCTCCATGTGGCTCAACCTGTTTTTCTTTGAGTCCTCACCAGAGGGGAGCAAGGATACACATTTCTGGGCCCGAGCACCTCTGTCCCTTGGCCCCTCTGATGGCCTTGTGTAGATTTTAGTGGTTAGGGCTTCATCCCCACGATAAGGTTGTCTCAAGAGCTGTTGAGTTGGACGGGGCTCCCGCAGGCTCAGGTCTGCCTGTGTTTGTTTGTAGCCTCCAGAGCACTGACCCACCTTTGTCCCACAGCGTCTCACGGTACTCCAAGCCCAACCGACTGGACAGAAAGTACCAGGTGCTCGGGGACAAGCCACCTCCTCCGGCTGAGTAAGTGACAATGCCATTTCCTTGAACTCCACTTTAACCTGTCATCTTTGTCAGGGGGCAGCTTTGGCAGGGTTCTCCTAACTCACCTGAGGGCAAAATAAGAAGTGGGGGGCAGAGCAGGAGAGGCTGGCGAGGGGATGGATAAGGGTCAAGGTCAGTTTGAGCCTATTTCACATACATGTTTTGATTGATATTTTTACCCCAAATTCACATTTTCTAAGCCAAGTATTTTGTGGTCACAGGGCAGCATACCTTGGGTGGGAGCTGGGTTTTTTGTGGTTTTTGCAATTTTTTTAATGCTTCCCCCTTCCCCATTTCTCTCTTCCTTTATTTGAATTTCATTGATTAAAACAAAATCTGTTGCACTTAACATGGCTACATTTCAAGCAAACAAGCAAAATTTCCACTTCAGAAAATTGAAAGCACTCAGAGAAAGTCAGTGTTTATAACAGAGTCCCCTCACCCCTTCCTCAGGGAGCCCAGCCTCACAGCATCGACTCGTCAGTCATTTTACCCCACAGTCTTATCTCTGGGATTTTGTGAACTATACAAAGAAGGGCGGCTTCTACATCCAGTGACCCAGAAGCCTCATCCAAGTCAGCAGCTAGACACCTCCTTTTCCTATGCACAGAAAGACATTGCATTAAAACCTTGACTCTCACAATTTTGTATAGTTCTGTCATGTTATCACCTGTTTATATCCATGCAGCCATCACCAAATCAACAAGCAGAACTGGTCCATCACCAGTATCTCCCCCTTTTACTCCTTTATAGCCCCACCCACCCCCACTCCCTCACCATCCCTAACCCTGAGCAACCGCTAATCTCTTTTCCATCCCTACACTTTCGTCACTTTAGGCATATCCTATAAATGTTCTCATACAGTATATGACCTTTTCAGAGTGACTTTTTGCACTAAACAAAACAGACACACAGAGTTTTTGTCCTGGTGGACTTTACCGTCTGCTGGGAGAGGTGGAAGTTAATCGGGCAGTCACACAAATCCATCCCAAGTCCCCACAGCTGTGGGGAGAGCGGCAAAGCTGAGAGCCACTCAGAGTATTGGAACGAGTCAGTAGGAATTGCCACTGAGCCAAGAGGAAGAGCAGGAACAAATGTGACCAAACAGAAAGTTTCTAGCATTCTTGGAGAGGAATCAGTGTAAGCAATGGGGCAGAAGTGAGTAATTACAAGGGGGTAATAAGGATAACGATGCTTGGAAGGGGCCAAACTCAGCTTGTCACATACAAGTGGCATTAAACTAGACAGGTAGAAATATTAGGTGGGACCATGCTTTGGCCTCACGAGCTGTCCTGCTCCAGCTCAGGCTGGGCTGCTGAGTTCTCAGAATGTTCTGTCCATTTGTTTTGTCCACACCATTGGGTGTGATTAGAAAGGACTCCCAGGGATCTGTCTTGCGTGTGTTGCAGGGATTTTAAAGGCATCATCCTGAGCCTCCTCTGGGAGAGCAACGAGCACCTGCTGAACGTCGTGGAGGTGAGGGCTCTCCCTGCCCTCTGCCAACTGCAGGCCACACGTGCCCAGTTGCCTCTGCCTCTTGTCTTCTGCTGAGAGTGGCCCTGTGGGTGAAACTGAGCAAAGGGTATTCCAGTCCCCATGCCCACAACTTCCCAGCCTCTCTCACAGTGTGGTGTTTTTCATCCTAGGAATTAAAGCTCTTTCATTCATCTATCCATTTATGCAGCCACCAAATATTTCTCGGGTGCTAACCGTGTGGCAGATAGTGGTGTGCCGAGAGGAACAGGCCCCGTTCCCTGTCCCTGAGAGGCCAGCTCCCAGCGGAGGGCCGTAGACCCTGTGGCACCACAGAGTGCTGGGTGGGGCCAGGAGACCTGCAGTGGGAGCTGCCCAGTGCCCTGGCCCAGCATACCCCGACAGGGCTGTCTGTGTGCTTTCTGCTCTACCTCCCACCAGGCTGGGAGTCTACAGAACAGAGCTCTGGGTCATCTGTAGTTGTGGCCCACAGCTTCCTGCTCTGCTTGGCGCTTCACAGAAAGCTCTCAGCCTGGTTGTTAAAGTGAGATTCCATTTGGGTCTTGAAGGATCCATAGAATGTTGCCATTCCTCGCTCCTGGCTCCTATAGCCCTGGGAGACTGGCAGTGGTGACAAGGACAGAAAGACAGGGAGGAGGAGCATCCTGGCACACGGGACAGCAGTAGAGAAGGCGGGGAGGCGAGGAGAGTGAGTGGAGGATGTCCCAAGCTGTCACCTCTCTCCTGCAGGACTTTTACCGCAAAGAGAAGCGCCCAGTTGCCAGGCCTGACTTCATGTTCGATACTTTCGACCAGTGCGCAGAGAACATTGGCAGGAAGATCCTGGAGTACCACAGCCAGGCAGAGGAGTACCACAACTCCTGTCTCATAGGTGGGTGCAGCCCGCAGACCAAGGATGTGGCACAGAGCCACCTGGAGGTCACCGGGGAGGCACAGGAGCCTCCCTGGGAAAAGCTGACATCTTAGAACTAGGTAAAAATCTCAATCAGATTTAACTGGGGAGAAACAGCAATGCCCCCCCAAAAGTTCCCTTTTCTTGAGAAATGTGGTAATTTGCATTATCAAAAATATTTCACTCATTGCATAGATATTTTTTACTGCTTTATTGAGAGATTCACTTACCATGTAATTTGCTCATGTAAAATGTACAATTTGGGAGATTTTAACAGAGTTGTACACAGAGTTGTACAGCCATCACCACTGTGAATTTTGGAACCCCCTGTCCCTCCATCACTTCCCCAACCTGAAGCAACCACTAATCTACTTTCTGTCTCTATAGATTTTCCTATCAGGGCTTTCATATGAATGGAATCATGCAGTATGTGGTCTTTTGAGGCTGGCTTCTTTCACTTTGCATGTGTTCAAAGTTCAGTCACTTTGTAGCAGGTGTCAGGACTTCACCCCTTTTTGTGGCTGAATCATATTCCATAGTATACATATACAGTAGTCTGTTTATTCACTCAGTGACGGACATGTGGGCTGATATGAATGCTGCTGCTGCAAGCATTCATTACGTGTTGCGTGTGGATGTATGTTTTCATCTCTCTTGGGTGAATAACTGGGAGTGGAATTGCTGGGTCATGGGGTGCCTCTGTGTTCCATCACTGAAGGCTCCTTCCACAGTGCCTACTGTATGCTGGCCTTGCTGGGCTGTGATGAGCTTGGTAGACACAGCCTCCTGGAGAAGAGGGACACGAAAGCAGGCAGGTAGAACACATCTTACCATATATGTTTATTATCAGGACAGAAAAGGAGCTGTGGAGACACATGCACAGGCCCCCATTTCTCTGTGTCCACGTGCGTTTTATGCAGTCGTAAGCCCTAATTATTCCTGCTTGTAAGGCAGGGAATCTGAGGGCCCATCACGGGCCTCTGTGCTGGCTGAGGCGCAGCAGGGGTAGAGAGGGAGAGGATTAGGGGACCCAGACCTGGTGTCAAGACCTGGCACAGCCATCTCCCAGCCGTGTAGCCTTGACCGTCACGTCATCTCTGTGAGCCTTAACCTCCCTGTCTGTAAACTGGAGACAATGACAACAGCCGCCATGCAAGGCTTTTTTGGGGGGTCAGCCCCTCCCGGACCTGCCATGTCCAGGGAGCATCAGCGGCAGTGGCTCTCAATACTGTTGTCGGAGAACGACTGGAACTGAAACTGTAGACCGCGTTTCATTTCTCTAGCTCAGAATCTCCCCAGATGAACTCTGTGGGACCCCATCCCGCGTGATCTTCCTCAAAAGAAGGGCTCCACGGTCAGATGGGCTCGGGAAATACTGAGGATTTTGTCCCTCTCTGGAAGGCTGGCAGTTCACATTAAATGGAGACTTCTGTTTCCCTCAGATTGGGAGCCCAGTATTCCCACTGAAAACGTGTAAAATTGCTGCATATAGCTTTTCTGTGATGAGCTCTCTTAAACGCGTGGATGAGCCAGCTGCAAAGGTGAAGTGAAATAGGGACTCAGAGGGGTGAACTGAGCAGTAGCTCTGGCTCTCGCCCTAAGGGCTTTGCTGACTCCCTGGAGCACTTGAGCCTCTGTTTTCATGGTCTCAGGGCACTGGGAACAGAGACCGAGCCCCAGACCACCCAAGATGGGCAGTCTGAAAGGGCGCAGCCACCTGAAACAGACTCCACGGGGCCCCATCTGCAGAGTAAGGGAATGAGACAGACATGAACCCCCTCCGCCAGTGACTAGAAGGAAATTTGTCTCATTACAAGCCATGGTTCTGGGTAAAGAAGAAGAAAAACTCCAACGAGAATCCATAACAACAGGCCAGCCCTCTGTGGCTTTGAAACCTGAAGTCACACTTAGATAAACCTGAACTCAACATTGTCTTTGTGGATCACTCACAAGACCTCCAGCTGATACATTAGCTTAAAATGATCTTGAGTTAGTCATGCCCAGATGCTTGTTTAGTAGAGATGCTACAGATCCTTTCCAGAGAAACCCACCTTCATTTCAGGTCTCCAAGAATTCCCACAAATAAAATGCCCAGAGTAAGAGCTCACCATAAACACACACACACACACACACACACACACAGAAAAAAGGCACCTTGAGCATGGGGCAGCAGAATGAGGCCAGCAAAGACTTCAGATACTGAGTGTATCAGACACAGAATATAAAATAGTGTATTTATTAGAGCTAAGTAAAAGAAGAAACTGGAAACATGAGTAAGGAGCAAGAGGCTATTAAAATGACCAAGTAAATATGAAAGAGGACCAAATCAAACTTCTATATTGGAAAAATAAATCATTGAAATTAAAAAATTATGCGTGCCTTTACTACCTAAGAAAATAACCAAAATGCAACTTAGAAAAACAAAGAGGTGGAACCAAGGGAGAGAGGTGAAGAGGTATGGATGAAAGAGTGAGCCTGACAGGTCCGGAGGGAGAGTGGGAGTCTAGGGTCAAGGCAGTATTTGAAGAGATAACAGATGAGACAGAACTGCTGAAAGACACTGTGCATTTTAAAAGTGCTGGAAAGTCCTGCAGAATATAGAAGAAAAGTTCTTTGAACTTGATTAATTCAGTATTTCTGTACTGGTTTGACCACAGGAACCCTTTCGAGAGAATAGCTATTACCACATTGTAGACCAAGCTTTCTCTCTGGGAAGCTGCTTTGAGCTGTTGTTGGAGAGATTACCTTGGCAGCTTGGCTCTGCTCTGTTCTCTCCCCGGCCTCCCACCCCCGATTCCTGCAGAATTACGGGCCCAGATGAGAAGATTTGAGGAGCTGCTGCCCCAGGTGTGTTGGCAGGTGATGGAGAATTTCAAGGAGCACCACTGGAAAAAATGTTGTGCCTCCACCGAAGAGATCCGGGGACAGTTCCGCAAGTATCAGGAACAGCTGGAGAAAAGGAAGGTGGGGATCCTGGGACCAGCCCTTCCTCTCCAGGACCAGGGGCCCTGGGATTCAGAAATGGAGGCAGAGTGTTGGCAGAACTGAGTCCCAGGGAAGGAGATGGGCCGGGCTTGGGATTCCTGGACATGAGACACTAGAGAAATGAGAGCTGAGCCAGCAGCTCCTTCATAGAAGGCAATCGGCAAACTCCTTGTTGGATTTAATGGGTGGGTCCACTGGGTTCTCTGGGTCTGCGGTCATTGAGATCAACAGTGATTGTCCACATGGTCCTTAGAGCCATGGGACGTGAGTGCTGTTGATTTCATTGGGCTAAAGCCTTGATTGTTCTAGGGCGGATGCTCAGCCCTCTCACTCCCTAACCCTCAGAGTCAGCTCCAGCCACGCTCCTGTCTTGCCTTCTCTGCCACTCCTCTGCCCATCCACGGCCCTTTGCACACCCCAGCCAGAGCACACATCAGTCTGGCCGTGGCCATAATTGGCAGAGGGCATAGGCCAGTGGCTTTTTGGTCTCAACCTTAAGACCAGGTCAGAACTCTTGCTGATTTCTGGATTGTTTGAAGGATGAAAATGCCCAGAAGCTCCATCCAAATCTTGGACACCCCGCACATTTCCAAGAAATGAAGTCTCTATGTCAAGTGGAAGAGAAAAGGCAGAAAGAGTTGGATGCTTTGACTGCGGCAACCAAGGAGAAGCTGGAGGTCAGTAGTGCCATCAACCCCCACGTCTAGGTGCTGCTGTGCACTGCCCTCCAGCGGTCACCCCAACTGACAGCCCACCAACGGCACAGAGCACAGCCCTCAGCTGGAAGCCTGGCCAAAGCAGAGCATGAAAGCAGGCAGGTTTTATGGTCACTATTGGTAGTTTTAACTTGGATTTTTAATTTCTAAATTAATTAATTACAGAATTACTAATGAGAACTTTTTTGTCCCAAGATCCATGTCTAGTTTTATTTCCTCTTGGGTAAATTGTCTGGCTATTTTAGAATCATTTTTCTATCTTCAAAACAAGTCACCTCTTGGGAGAAGCTTCCTGGCCAAGGACCAGATGCCAGTTAACTTGGACACAGTTGACACGTGGCCCTGGTCTTGTCTCACACGCTGATCCCCAGACCCCGCCTCAGCCTGCCTTTGGAGGCAAGGTCCCCTCCCTGCAGCACCGTGCTTCCTCTGTTTCCTCCAGGAATTCACCAGGAGGTACGGCCGACTTTTCATAGCCAGCTTGGCCACCTTCACCGAGAAGTTCCTGCTGCAGCTGGATGAGGTGGTCACCATTGACGATGTCAAGGTTGCAAGTAGGTGCATCACCAGCCTTGTGCCCAGGCCTCAGCGGGTGGGTGAGGCACAGGGTGATGGGCTGGGGCTGGGGGACTCTGCTTTCACCCAGCACCACCAGGATGCAAACAAATTCTCCATTGAGGGGACTGTTGAATTTCTGTTTGTTTTTATTAAAAGTAACTCCTTTTTAATGAAAAAAGCAAATCCCAAATAGGTCAAGGATTGTATGTAAAAAATGAAACCCTAATAGTAAATATTTTCATAATATTGGGGTAGGGACAGCTTTCCTAAGTGTGAGATGCAAGTCAGAAGCCATAAAGGAAAGAGCCGGCACCTCTCTGTGGCCAAAACAAAAACAAAGAAAAATGTCAAAGGATGGAAAGAAACCACAAACTGGAACGTATCTCTAGTAGCCTATGGGCCAAGCAGCCTGGCCCTGCCACCCCTACAGACCAGGGTGCAGAGGGCCACTCCTGCCCGCTGACTCTCATTCCATGGACGGAGCCCCTTTCTCTCCACATCAAAGGACAGGTCAGTGAGCCAGGCATGAGAGGGACAACCTTAAATGTGTTCATTCCAGAAGAAATTCATAGTTCAGGACCTATTTGAGCCAGTATAAGCCAAAGGAGGCTCTACAAAGCATATTCGGGGGCCTGTGTGGTCAGAGCATCACGCCCCAGGCTGTGGAGTTGGGGACGGCACCCAGACCACACCTCGCCTCCTCCAGCTGCATTCGGCCCCTCTGTGGGAGAGGGCTCTGTCTCCTGCCTGAGGCTCCAAGTCGGGAAGAGGGGAGTGAGCCCTTATTTCGCTAAATGTAAGGTCAGGGGGAAGACCCCTTGATCTCAGGCTGTGGGTGAGGCCACCGTCAGTAACCTGTCTCTTGCCTGCCAGAGATGGAGCCCCCCAAACAGAAAACATCGATCCTAATACGGAGGAAGCTCGCTGGGCTCTCCCTGGAGGAAAAGAGTGAGAAGCCCCTGATTGAACGGGGGAGCAGGTGAGAGCCGAGACCTGGGAGGAATACCACGCTTGGCTGTGCATGCTGGGGGCGGTGCAGTGGGACGGTCAGGGGCAGGAGCTCTGAAGTCAGACAGATCCGGTAACCTCAGAAAGCCGTTACACCCAGAGCCTCAGTCTCCTCATCTGTGAAATGGGCATGGCACCCAACCTTACCTGGAATCATGAGGAGAACATTCAGTGAGATTGTACTGGGAGTGCCTTGGCACATGCTGAGAGCTCAGCAGCTATTTGTCCACGTGATAAGGACCCACAAGGGACCCCCAAGACAGGGAGGCCTGTCCCAGCGTGGGGCACATTCTCAGATTGCTGGTGGCACTGTGAACCAATGCTGCGGTCTGTCATGTATGATGAGGGCTACCAAAGTGCTTGTCCCCTGTGCCCCAAGAATGTGAGAATGTGACTCTGGAAGAAGAAGTAAGGCAGCAATTTGCCCAGCTCAGTTGTCAGCAGTGGATTTTATAGCGCAATAGGAAACGTGGGCCAGGAACCAGGACTGCCCCAGGCCGGTGGGCTGATGGGGAAGCTGAGGCCCAGAGAAGGGGAGCACATGGAGGTGTGGGATTCCCACCCCCATGCAGAACCCAAGCCTGTCTGTACACATGGATTTAAACAGTGAGAAAATACAAAAAATAATGAACATGAACACACTTAACGTGAAATACTCAGTAGGGTTTTTCTTTTAATTAAGATGTTTAAAGCATGATAATTTTATTTAAAGAAATGCTAACATTTTCCACCAAGGTTGAAGAGGGTACTGCAAATGATGAAGACAAGCCTGCAGGAGTTTTCACTCATATTTGTTTGTAGGAAATGGCCGGGAATCAAACCCACTGAAGTCACTATCCAAAACAAGATTCTCCTCAAGAAAACATCATCGATCACGACCACCAAAACCACGCTGGGCCACCTGGCGTCCGTGGAAGCCCGAGATGCTGTCTACCTGGTGAGCGGAGAGATGCGGGTGGGGTAGGGGGTGTGTATCCCAGGGAGCACAGGGCAGCTCAGTGTGGCTGCCTTGGGCAGGAGGGGGCTTCCCGTCACCAGGTATCCTGACATTTGGCCCATGGAGCACATGACACATGTCAGGATGCCCCAGGGCACAGTGTCAGTGCTCAGGACAGCCAATGGTCTCAGGCACCAGGACATGAGCTGCAGGTCATGTCCAGTTCCAGTAACAGCGTGGGTCTGATGACGTGAGCCCCCGTACTCCACACCCAGACCGGGGGGCACGGCGGTAAAGGAAGGCTTTCCAAGGAACAGTTGAGACAGAATAGCCAGAGGCACAGGGGCCATGGGAGCAGCGGTGGCAATGGGCAGAATAAGGGACAGTTACTGCACCTGCTGCAGCTTCTGTACTTGACAGGAGGCTTCCCATTGGCTCCTTGTAACAACCCCGTGAGGAAGACAGAATTGTCCCCATGTTACTGCTGAGGACACTAAGCCTTAAAGAAATGTGTCCCGTCTGTGCCCCTGCAGAGTGGCTGAGTCAGAATTTGAACCCAGTGCCTGTTAGACCCCAGGGGTCCTACCTGAAGAGGAGGTGGCACCCAGAGGCCACCTGCAGGACCTCTCGACTCTAAGGATGTGTGGACCTTTGGTCTGAGTGTCCCAGAGAGAAACCTCGTCCTGCCTAGAGATATGCTGACCCCTGTATTAGGAGAGCCCTCAAGTGCCCGGGCAAGCCCTTCCCCAGCCACCATGCCAAGCTCTAGGCAGGGAACACCTCTGCCTGCTGAGTTCCATGGGCATTAAAGGCCTGGAGGGTTCAGCCTCTCGGGGAAGCCAGGGCCCCAGGACAGTGGTTAGGAAGGAGGGAAGAGTCCAGAATCAGGTAGTCCTGTGTCCTAGTCACTGCTCAGCCTCCTTCTAGCTGGATGACCCCAGGCAAGGCTGTGAGCCTCAGTTTCCCATCTATAAAATGAGGAAGACACCCACGCCTGCCTATTGGGCAAAGTACGTGAGAAATGACTTGTGGAGCTCTTGCCAGTGCTTGCAGCGGGGTCAAAGCTACCTCCCAGCAGGTTACAGTGTTCCTCTAGGGCACAGAGTCCAGAAGCCCTTCCTCATGTGGCCTCCTGCTGCTGCTTGCTCCCAGAAATATTTAGCATTATTTGAAGAGGAGCTGAAGAAGATCGAAGATGACAACACATTGCAGGTGAGGGAGGCTCAGTGTTGGAAGGACAGCTGGAAGCGCTCCGTGCGCACCGTCCATGGCCTGTACTTGTGACACCCTCAACCCTCCCCAAATAAAGGCTTATTTTGTGTGGACTCCTTCTGCGTCCGTCCATCCATCCATCTATCCATCCACCTGTGCTCTATGCTGAGCGCTGTAGCTTCATGGTGACTAGGACCCAGCCCACATGGAGGTCACTTCCAATGAGGAAGACAGAAGTGACAGGGGGAGTTCCACACGGTCAGCTAGGATGGCAGATCACAGGGGTGGGTAACTTAAAATCACCAATACTTCAGAGGAAATAACTCCCAAAAGGCATACTGAGCACTTCATCTTGAAAAATGAAATAATTAAAACTTATGAGAAAGAATCTATTTCACATTTAACAAACTGTGGTTATAATTGCAACTATGCACTGATTCCTAGAACCAGCCAAGACTTCATCCTGTGTTGACTGGGTGTCTGGCCATTTGGCCAATTATAACATTTTGGCAGAAATCGTCTAGGCTTCCTTAACTTTCCTAAGGACCTCTTTAGTCCCACAAGACTAAGATCATTCTTTTTGGCAATACCTGCATTCCACCGTCTTCCTCTTCACCTTTCTCTTGGATTGAACACAGCCTCGCCGTGCCAGGCCTCACTTGTCAGTGGCTCTTTGTGCCCTTTGGACAGAGGCTCCCGCTCCTTCCTCCACTTCCTGAGCTGCTGCTGCTTCTGCACAGTTTGCATGTTGACGTGGCCTCAGTTTGCGTTTCCACATGCTTTATCTCTCAACGACTCGATGAGGTAAGTTTTGCCCATTTTAAAGATGTGGAAACTCAAGTCCAGAAGGGCCAGACAGAACCTCAGCAGAGTTTGGGTTCCCTGCAAGCAGACAAGGACTTGGGGAAAAGTCGTTTGTTTTGGAGATGACCCCAAGAAGCCTGAGCGAGGACATGGGGATTGGGGGCCTGGAAGAAGAAAAGCCACTGAAGGGGCTTTGACGAGTGGCCACTGCTGTGGGTGACGAGGCTCCGCCTCGCTGGAAAACGGCCTCCCACCTGGCCCAACACCGTCTGCGAGGGTGGAGGGTTGCCTGAGCGTTAGCACTGCCACACCCCCGCTCGTGCCACTTGCAGGACAGGAACTTCCCATGATGCCAGACAGAGCCCTCAGGCAGGGGGTTCCCGTGGGGTGCTGTCGGCCTGCTGGTGGACTCCGGTGGGCCAAGGAAATACTAGCACAGCATCAGCAACGTCTCCGCCTCCGCTTTCCCGAATCTGTCGCCAGGGCCCTTTGCACCACTCTGCACGCCACCCTCTTCCTCAAGGCAGCCAGTTGCTCCTGCACAGCCCCTTCCAACTTGTCACATGCTCTGCAGTTACACAAGCTAATTCAGTCCCGCCCGGGGCAGGGTGGCAGTCACCAGGTAACTCCTATTTTGTAAATGAACTGAAACTCAGAGAAATGAGGAACTCTCCAAATTTACTTAGCAGGAGAATGTTGTAGCCGTGGTTCTAGCCCAGCTCCAGCTGCCCCTGAAACTCAGCCTGGAGTGAATACACCTGGATGCTTTGTGAGTAGGAAAGCACCCAGCAAAATGAGGGGTGCTGCCTCTCCCCTCTGCCATCCTTGGAATCTCTGCACCTGCCACCCCTTCCTGCCAGGCACAGAACAGCCTGCATTCAGTCAGTCTCTACCTCCTTCATGGGGAAGGGGGTGGTGAGGTCCCAGTGGGTGGGGGAGGCTGGAGGAAGCACACCTGCTGCGGCAGGACAGGGTGAGGAGGGCACCTTCGATATGACCCCAGAGCCTGGCCCAGCTCAGAGCAGCTGGCTGGGGTGGCCAGGCCCTAAGGATGGGGGAGAAATCACCCGCTCTCTGCTTTTAGCGTGAGCCAGGGGCAAACCTCAATTTGTCAGGAATCTCACAAGATGGGCCATGGTTCCCCTATACTTTAGAGGGAAATTGAGCTGCCAGGATCCCTCTTGGCCAGTAATCATACTAATTTCAGGAACTTTTGGGGAAATTTTTATGCTGGTTCAGCAGATGAGAAATGACATCTAACTCATTATCCTGTTTTTAGTTTTCTAACGATGAGTGAGGCTGGACTTTTCATCACTCAGTCGTTTCTAAAGTGTGGCCACTTTTCCCAGCCGCGGGGCCAGCCTGCAGCGCACGCCTTCCTGGTGGCCACAGCCTGCGTTCCATGTCTGGCCAGGAAGCCCCATTCCTTGTGCAACTACTAAGTGGTTAGTGACTGGCTGGTGACCAACAGAATACAGCAAGAGTGACAGGAGGTCACTTCCAAGATGTAAAGACAAAAAGTCTGTCACTTCCATCTCCTGTGTTCCCTCCCCTTCCTCCCTCCCTCCCTCCCTCCTGCTCACTGCATCTCTCTCTCTCTCTCAATTTGGTTCTTTTAAAAAAAAAAAAATTCTATCTCTTTATTAATATTTTCACTTTGTTCATATATCATTTTCCTGACTTTTAGTTCTTTGTCCGTGGTTTCCTTTGTCTTATTGAACATACAAGACAGTTGAGTAAATATCTTTGACTAAAAAATCCCATGTCTGGGCTTTCTCATATATGATTTCTGTCAAATTCTTTTTTTCCTATGGAAAAAAAGAAGGCCATACTTTCCTATTTCACTGCATGTTTTGCATTTTTATTGAGAACTAAACATTTTAAGTATCATTTTAGTAACTGGAAATCTAATTCTCTTGTTTCTCAAGGATTTCTGATTCTTACTTTTTCAGGGTTGGTGCCATCCATTTGTGACTTTAACAGACTATCTTTGCAAGGCATGTATTCTTTATTGTGTGTAGTCACTGATGTTTCTGTTCCACTGTCTTTGCAGTCAGCCAGTAACAAAGATTTTCTTAAACATATGGCTCCCAAAGTGGGGGAAAACAAGCATTACCTCTTTAAATTCCCTGGAAACAGTGTCAGTCCCTGGGGGTTGAAACAATGGCTGTCAACCTCTGTGCTGGCCTTTCAGCAATCAAAAGCAGCAGTCAGGCAATCAGCACTCAGAACACACAACCCAATATTGGAGGATAAGGTCCTTGTCTTCCACTCTGGCTCCAGCAAGGCACACCAGGAACTTGGCAGCTTGCTAGCTCCTTTCTTAGCCAATAGCTAGTCCCCAGGTGTTAAACATTTCTAATTGCAAATGAAAAACATTCTGTTTTAAGGAAGTTGCTGCTGAGAGTAAGGGCTCCAGCTTTAAATTAAAAAGACTGAGTGTGAGGGGGTGAGAAGAGAACTGGGAGGAAGACCATCTCCTCTACTTACGGTGGGGGAGATACGACTTTGGGCTAAGTGAACTCCAGGAAGAACCCCCGAAAGAGTGGTTTTAGCGTCCTCAGCTGGTGGTGAGCGCCAGGGAATATTAGGTAACCTGGTAGTGGGGTGAGGCAGAACTCTAATAAATGCATCCATCCATCCCTATGTCTGTTGGAGTAAACAGGAATGTCTTGTTCAGCTTCTTTTTGTGTGGGATTGGCTGCTGAGGGGATTTCTAAAAGTAGCACTCAACCCTGTGTGAGTCTCATAACACATACTCTGTACCCCTCTCCTACTCTCCTGAAATGAAATTCACAGATAGGATAACCTGGAAAATTAATACAGTGAAACTGTGAAAAAATTATTTGTGTTTATATGTAAAGCAGAGTTTTTTCAATCTCCATGAATGACTGGCAAGACATTCCCATGTTGGTTAGGATGAGGACACAGGGAAGGTCCTCCGATATGTGGGACTGTTCTGTGTGCAGCAGGGCAATAAGCATCAGCGGGCCCACTAAATGCCAGGAGATGCCCCTGATCATTGTGACAACTAAAAATAACCTTGTGAAAGTCCATAGTGCCCCTGGGGAGAGACTGCTCCTGTGGAGAACCACTGAGGAATGGGAATTGACCAAACAGCCTCAAGAGAAGGCTCCTTTGCTATTTATTGGGTTAACTTTGCCAATTAAGGGAATCCACGGGGAGAATAAGAACACAGGTCTCTCAATTTAACAAAAGATCAAGCCCCGAATGATTTATCCAAAGTCAAACAACTCAGGGGCAACGGTGCTTCCTCCCTGAATAGTACACTTTTAACCTGAACCCACTCTTTTTGAATACTGTCTGCTGCTTTGATTTCAGGGTCAGCTAACCTGTACTGTGCACCTCCTATATATAATGTGATTTCTTCTCTCTGTCTCCTCCCTTCCACATCCCTAGCATCTAGTACAGTATCATTTTTGTACCAGCAGAATCAGTAATATTGTAGTCAGTTGCCTTGCTTACAGTATTAGTTACCCCAGCTCCACGCCCTACCCAACTGGGCCCTTATCAGCTAGTAAGTCAATATCTGCATCCTTGGAATCATCCTTATATCTGGGCCTTGTCCAGGGCTGAGCTGTGTGAATGACCTGCAGCTCGAGAAGGGGCAGAGGCCACTTCTTAGATAGCTAAGAGTCTCCCCTGCCGGTCTATGACCTTTCTCTACACGATACCACTGTAAGCTTTCATTGTCCCCTGTTTTCCAATGTTCTGTGCTTGTATGGCCTCTGCAGCTTTAGCCATCAGTCCCTTCTGGGGATTAGCCTCTTTCAGCTGACTCACCTTGGAGGCCTTTGTGGGCAGATTAGGGAGTTTTGCTAGATCAGCACATCCTTAGCTTTACCAGAGCCTGGATTTTAGCTGGGCTCCGGGAATCTCTCCCTTTTGTTTTTTGTTTTGTTTCGTTTTGTTTCTCCTTACTCAGTTAAAACAAATGCAGTTGTCTAGAAATTTCTCTGCATTTGTTCATGAGGCAATAGCTGATGGGAGAGGGAGTGAACATGATGTTAATGATTAACCGAAAGTTGATCTGTCCAGAGAGGCCTTTTGTCATGGATCTATTTTTCCTAACCTTATGTAAGCGAAAAGTACCCATGAGGCTGCGTTTCATCCACATACGAAACTGTGAACATATTGCTTAACTTAACGAAGGAGTTAAGATTATTATTACTAAAATTATTTGCACTTAACTCAAGGGGAAAAGATGAGTAAAATCTAAAGTCTTCAAGTTGTTCACAAGGGAGATGAGCGGCAGAATGATTTCCTACATCCTCCACTGTGAACATGTTGGGAGGACAAATAAGTGGCTCCAGGAGGCATTGCTTTCTAGGGGCTTCAAGGAAGACTTCCCAGAGGAGGAATTACGTAAGACACTGAATTATGCCACAGCCAAGTCCTGGGGGCTCATTTGGTGGGACATAAAGTGACAGAAATGAGAGTTTTGGCTTTGGTCTTCTTTGGGGAGACAATATAGAGAAGAAACAGACAAATTCAGATGGGAAGTGAGATGAGGGCAGCCAGAGGTTTCTAAAATCACCTCTCAATTTTGGAGGGTGGGAGAGCTGCCTATGGCAGCAGTAAAGTCAGAGAGGCTCTGCGAGGGAGGATGAGGTGCGTCTTGTTCTTGGGCTATACTGCAAACACCAGAACATCCACCACGTGAGATAAAAACAAAGCGACCGAGGGATCTGTTCTGGGAACGTGGTTGTGGTCCCCCCCGCCCCTTGATTCTGAATGGTGCTTGCTGAGCCAAGAGAAGGAAGGGAGGGAGGGACAGAGATTCAACGCAACCCATAGCTTTGGTTCTGTGTGCTTTTTACAGGTGTTTTGGTGTTTGTGTCCGATGGGGTAGCTCTCTCTAAACAAACGGGCTTCCCAAGTATGGCTAAAAATGCATGAAGGACTTTAGATGACAGTTTCACACTTGAGCTATTTCTACCCTTCTCAGCCCAGGAGAAACTGGCAGCAAATCTGTCTTCCTTCCTCATACTTGGGCCTCACAGCTGGGCTTGCCCTTTCCATGATAACCTCTCCTGTGAAGTATCTGGATGGGCACAGAATGCCTGCCAGGCTGCTGCCTACTGGCCAGCTGTTCTGGATCTCCCTACTATCCACCTTGCCTGTCCCCCGAAAGCCACCTGAGCAGATCACCGAGGACCTCTTGACAGCCCTTGGGGATGGGATGTGTGCCTATGTTTCCTGAAAGAGTGACCCAGATGCTCCTGGCCCCTACTCCTGTCTTCCAACGGTAAGCTTGAGCTTTTGCTGAGAGAGAATGCCTTCCTCAGGAGTCTTGTCTGAAAATTCTGCTTTATGGCCTCATGACAGATGCCTTCCTCTAAGGAAGTTTATAACATGGGTTCATAGTGGGACTTTAGGGACCCCAAAACCTTCTCTGAAATCATATGCCAAATTTTGTATCTATGTGATGCTTTCACATATTCTGACCTCCTTCCCCACAAAATGGTGTGAACCATTGTGTTTAAAGAGTAACCAATTTGTGTCATCTTTGATGTCCCTTAATTCCCCCGAAATCCAATTATACCCAGGGCATGGGGGTTAATTCTTGATCTCCCTGCACCCAGAGCCATTCCCAAGGAAAAGAAAAACAACTTCGCAGCCTGTCCTCACTCTGTCAGCTACCCAAGGACTTCTGCGAACCTCCTGATATGTCTTAGCCGAACACCTACCTGCCAAATGGACACTCCAGGCAAGAACATATATGAAGGGTGAGTAATCATATGAAAAGATGCCCAGTGTCATTAGTTATGGAGAAATGCAAATTAAAATCTCAGTGTGCTATCTTCATACATCCATACACTGGAATGGCTAAAGTTAAAAAGACTGATAATCCCAAGTGTCAGGGAGGATTTGGAACAACTGGAATTCTCATACCTTGCTGGAAGGTAGAAGAAGGGGAGTCCAAAATTACTCAATCACTTCAGAAAACAATTTAACAGTTTTTTTTATATAGTTAGACATACACGTATCCTACAACCTGCAAGTCTACTCCTAAGTCTTTATGCAGGAAAAGCACATGAGCACACAAAGACCTGTATGCGATTGTTACAGCAGTTTATTCATAATAGCCCCAAACAGGACACAACACAAGTGTATATCAAATGTGAATGGATAAACAAGACATACCTGTACACGTGATGGCATACTACCCAGTGATAAAAAGGAACAGAATACTGATATATGTGACAATGTGGTGATTCTCAAAAGCATTATGCTAAGGGAAAGAAGCCAGACACAAAAGACTATGTACTGTATGATTCCATTTATATGACACTCTAGAAAAAGAAAAGCTGTAGTGACAGATCAGTGGCTGCCAGGTGCTGGGGACTGGGGGGAGGAAATGGACTGCAAAGGGGCACAGGGGATTGCTCTGGAATGATGAACTAGTTCAATATCTTGGTTGTGGTGGTGGCCATATTATTGACTACATTTGTCAAAATTCATCAAACTGTTCATTTAAAATATTTATTATATGTAAACTAAATATGGCTGATTTTAAAAAAAAACTAGCTGCAGAACATAATTTTTCTTTTTATATATGACTGTCCTAACATGGAACTCTTTTTTGCAAGGAGAGAGGATCTCAGACTTGGGGTCAACTCACATAATATTATGATTTACTTTACACACTGGACTCTAGAGTTTGTCCTCATTTCCTACTCCAACTAGCACTCTTTCATTTGGGAACTGCTTTTTACATCTTTTTCATCTAAAATGTGGAGCCGGAGGATGTTACAAGCACTGCAGAGTCCAAATTGGGTCTGTTTGTATTAAACAGACCTAAAGGTTTGTTAAATCCACAGCAATGTGTGGAGCAGACTGGAGTAGAGAGAAGAAAGAGGGAGACCTGAAACAGATGAAAAGACAGCAGCAGGGATGGAAAGAAGTGCCAGGGAGAGACATTTGGGCAGACGGAGTCAGGGACTGGATGTGGGAGTATAAAAGAGAGCAGTGCTCAGAGAAGACTTTGAACAGTTTCCCACTGCCTTTGAGAAAAAGCCTGAACTCCTGAGCATGGGCTCTCAAGCCTTCCATCTGCTTACAGCCTCCCTGGTCATCGCCCACTACATCTTTCTACTGAATCAAATGCTCCTCATATCATATGATATCACTCATATGTGGAATCTAAAAAGGTGATACAAACGAGCTTATTTACAAAACAGAAACAGACTCATAGAAATAGAAAACAAACTTCTGGTTACCAAAGGGGACAGGGAAGGGGGATAAATTAGGAGTTTGGGATTTGCAGGCACAAATTACCATATGTAAAATAGACAACAAACAAGGACCTACTGTATAGCACAGGGAACTATATTCAATATCTTGTAATAATGTATAATAGAAAAGAATCTGAAAAAAGGACATATATATCTGTGTGTGTGTGTGTGTGTGTGTGTGTGTATAACTGAATCACTTTGCTCTACACCTGAACCTAACACAACAGTGTAAATCAACTATACTTTAGTTAAGAAAAAAAAGCTCCTCAAGCACAGCTTGTGCCGTAACATAGGAGGTACTCCATGAAAGTTGCTCACTTAACAGCAGCTATTCAACATATACTGGTTGTATACACATATACACAATTATCTATTCATCTGCTGATGGACGTTTGTATTGTTCTCAGTTTTGGCTATTACTAACAAAGCTGCTATGAATATTCTTGTCCAGGCCTTTTTGTGGACATATGCTTCAATTTCCCTTGGGTAAACCCTGGGACTGGGATGGCTGGGTCATATGGTAGGTTTAGTACATCCATACAATGGGATACTATTCAGCAATAAAAAGATGCGAACTACTGTGCACATAACATGTATGAATCCCAACATGCTTATGCTGAGTAAAAGCTGGATATCCAGCCCAAAAGACAGCACATATTATATGATTCCATTCATATAAAATTCTAGAAAAAGCAAACTATAGCAAAAGAAAGGCAAACCAGCAGTTGAGAGGGCGAAGGATAGAGAGGCACATGAGGTGAGGATTATAAAGGTACATGAGGAAAATCTTTCGGGGTGATGGATCCTTTCATTATTTTTATAGTTTCACAGCTGTATACATATGTCAAAACACCAAATTGTACATTTTAAACATGTGCAGTTTATAGTATGTCAATTATACCTCAATAAGGCTGTCAAAAAATACTGTTTGAATAACTAGCAGGCCCTCAGTAAACACACAGAATGAATGCAGGGAAGTGTTCAATATCAGGTTAAGGAATACAATTTATTGCCCAATAAATGTTGGTAGAACTAATGTGCAGAAGAAATAAGTGAATAAATAGTAGGTGTTCGATAATTTTATAATAGATGAATGAATGAATTTGACAAATGTTTACGTCAGCCTATCATGTGCCAGCCGCTATCCTAAGCTCTGGGAATGGATTAGGGAACAAAACAGAGATCCCTGAGCTCCTAGAGCTTTCATTGGAGGACAACAGTGGACAATGAAAAGGTAAGTAAAACACATATAGTGTGCTAGACAGGTGCTAAGCAGAGAGAAAGCTGAGAAGGGAGACACGGAATGTCAGAGGACGTTTTTTGAGTGTGGCACCCTCCTCGGAAGGGTGACATGAAAAAAGACCTAAAGGAGATGAGCGGATCGGGTGGATGTCTAGGATAATATAAAGTAACTGCCCCAGAATTAAAGAAGAGAACGAGTAAGAGTTGAATGAAATGTCTGACGGGTGGGTGAGCGCAACAACAGGAGCATTGAGTGCTGATGAGGTGGGCGGGGTCCCGAGCCTCTCGTCCCCCCGGTCCTTGCGTTGTCCACAAGGAGGTGCTCTTGCGCCCGCCTCGCAGCGGTCTTCCGCTGTCGGCCCGTGCGTGGGCACGCGCAGAAACCGCTAGGCGGCGTCGGTTTCCCTTCCCACGCGCGGACGCCGGCGTGGGCGGACGCGGCCAGGGTGCCCGCGCGTGCGCAGAGCCGAGGCCGGGCTGCCCTCGGGGCGGGGCGGAGCTGGGCGGGGCAAAGCAGGGCGGGGCGGGGGCTAGAGGTGATCCCCGAGCCGCGGCGGCTCCGGCCGTGAGGGGAAACCGAAAGTGGGCGGCGGCCGCGGCTGTGGCCCTGGCGGAGACGGCGGTGGGAGCCGGGCCCAGAGGCGTGGGGACGGGCCGCGAGCCCCCAGAACGAGGTGAGCGCAGGTCTTGCCCGCTGTGGGAACGACAGGTGCCGGGCGAGGTCGGACGAGGTTCTGGCGGGCGCAGTGCACCTGGGTCACTAGCCGAACAGGGGGCCGAGCTGGACTCGAGCGGGCCCGGGGCCTCTTCCCTAGAGCTGCAGAGGATGCCCCTGTCCCGATCTCCGGAAAGCGGGCTGGGCCCCTGGGAGTTGAAGTTCCAGAGCGTTGTGTTTTAAATCTTTGATGGGACCCCTCCCTCGACCTCTCGGGGCGTCTGGGCGTTCATCGGGAGTCGGACTGACCCCTGCCGCCTGGGACGCTCGGTGCAGCGGGGGGAAATGCAGCGGTGGGGGTGTGGACAAGGGGCGGGAGGGGCTGACCAGGAAGTGGTTCCCGGTACCGGCGCGGCGGGGCACAGCCGAGCTCCTGGCTGTTTGAACTCCCGTATCTTACACCGTGAGCTTTAAATTCCTTAAAGGCACGGGCCTCTCTTTACAGACTAGCCCCTGCAGGCCGCTTAAGCAATGCAGGACACAAACACTATACGTTTCTCTCAAACCATAGCACTTGAGCCCTGGGGGGGTACAGAGCTCCAAGTTGGGAAAGAAGTATGAATCCATGAATGAGTTTTCACCATGATGTCTCAACCGAGTCAGGGTCTCAGCCTCAACTTAATGGGAGGAAGCTTGGAGCCCGCACAGATTTTCTCCTCTAGTCCCCTTGCAGCGTTGAGTACAATACATTTCCACTAATAACCAAGGGCCCCACTCACTCTCAAACAATTACAAAGAGCTAGAAAGGGAAATATCTATGTTAGAAAAAGTCCCAGCCCAAAAGGATTCAGAAAGCCACCCTACAAAACTAAGACAAAAAACGCCACTGATCTGGCTCATCCCTCCTTGACCCCCGCCCCACCTTAGTGCAAGTTAAAAAATTGCAGAAAAATGCCCTGCCTAGTGATATAAAATAACTTAATGACAGAAGTGAAACTTGGACCCAAGTCCCCAACCCTTCCCAGCTGCTTTGTTGTGTAGGTATTGGATACTGCAAATAGTGTGGGGTTTGCAGACTTGGGTTGGAATCTGGGCTTCTCCACATAACTAATTGTGTGGTCTTGAACAAATTACTTTCTTTAAGCCTGGTTTTCTGTTTATCAATTGGAATTATTTAACTTATTCTGCAAGGCTTTTGTGAAATAACTGCTGTAATTCCTTTGGTTCTTAATAATAGTCAAGAAATGTTAACTCGCTTCTTTACACCGAACTTTCCATATTTTACCTAATTGAGTTTAAGTTTCTTGGATACAGGGACACATCTTTAAGTTCTCTATATAATATAAATTGGCACATGGTGGAGATTTTTGTATTTCCAACCAACTGACATTCATGAAGCATCAGTTAGCACAGAACTGTGCTGGGGGCAGGAAATTGCTATGGGGCCAGCTGTTTTAGAACCCACATCTCCTGTGCCCCAGTCCGGGGCCCTTTGCCAGCTCACAGCCACCCTCTTTGCTAGTTAAACAGAATGTGACTGTGAAGCAGCAGTTAGTGGTGCCTTTGGATTTGTCCCTGTAGGTTGGAAATGAAATGTAATCCCTGCTAATGCCCTTTTAAGTGTACTGGTTGAACATGGCTGAATGAACTATTGTATTTTGCATCAAGAGATTTAAACTCCTTAGAGGACCTCTCTTTAAGTTCTCTGTGCAGTATAATCTAGTTGGAGACAATAGGAAGGAAAAATACTTTATAATCCAAATTTATAATTCAACTTTTAAGTGCCTACTCTGTGTCTGATCGAGTGCTGTTTCTAAGATCTGAAATTTGACGTAGAATGAGTGCTTTGCTTCTGGGAGTTTTCATGGTCAGCAGGTAAATACAGAAAGGACAAATTCCTTGCTGCTTGGAGTGAAATTTCCTATTTACGTGAATTAGTTTTTCTTTCTTTATGCAAAACGACTTTCTCCTTCCTCTGCTCCCACCTTTGTACTTTTAGAAGCTTCCTTCTTTTCATTATTTCCCCCCAATGGGCCAATTTCTTTAAAATGTTGTCTTTCAGACAAACTATTTAGAAATAATTTGTCATTTTTAGCTGAACATGTGTGTGAGATTATGTGGCTGGTAGAGCTTCCTATCGGCACAAGACAGACACCCAGTGTGACCCCAAAGCCAAGTCAGTATGTCAGCCATGCAGCTTTGTTGGGGGGAAGCAAACTCACGATTTCCATTAGATTTTCACATCCCATTTCAGAACTTGGACTCCAGGGACAGCTGAGAACCATGGATCTTGTCCGCCCTCCTTATCTTTCATATGAAAAAAGTGACCTGAAGTGACTTGCACAAAGGGTCACAGCTAAATAGAAGCAGAACTGGGATTAAGACCCGAACTCCTAACTAAGCCACTTGGGATCTCAGAGTTTTTTCTCTAGTACATAGATTTATGGAAAACCCTTCTCTACTCATACTATGTAATTACTAATGTGTGTGTAATTTGCATGTGTGTGAAATGACAGTAATAAAAAAAAAGAAAACTGCTCTCTCAAGATACCCTGAGGAGGTTTGTCACCACCTGAAGGCATTAATTACTATCTTTCCTTTTAAAAAGAGTTGGTAAAGGACTAATTCAGGTGGTAACAAACAGACTACTATTGGAAAGGAAAGAAGATAACATGTTAAACTGTTGCAAGATGAGAAATCACCTTGGAAGGGTCTTAGACAGGAACCTTCCTTCTCTTAGGCTCACTTTATTGATTTGTGACGAGGGGTTTGGGATTGGCTAGATCATGCCTGAAATCTTTTCAGCACAGGCATTCTGGATTTTAGGGGCCTGACTTGTTGCTAAAATAGTGTCTTCATGGAGAAGGGCAGCCATTTACCAGAAGTATGTGCCCTGGGAGATATGAAAAACTGAGTAGCTGACTAAAGAAGGTAAGAGAGATTGCTTGGTGATTTCCGTTTACCCTGAAAATTCTTCAGATTTAGGTGGGGGGTTAGTGCCGCTCTTCAACTCAAATTCATGACACAAGAGCTAAAATCAGGAAGATGAGCCATGGAGTACAGTTGGAAATAGTTGCAAAAAGAGAAACCTGAGAGGAGAGAGCCCAGATGACAGTGAGACCCGTGTGGCTAGAGGTCTTTGGGCAGCAGCAGCGAGGAAACTCCAGCTACAGGAAGCAGGTTAACATGCAAATGACTGGGCCAGGGAGGATCAGCCCATGGTAAAGGCAGGTATCTAGAGCACACCAAAACCAGGTTCTTCAGAATCAGACTCTCCCAGGACCGTCTTCAGGTGGATTAGAGAGAAAGCTGTGAGTTTACAAAATGCAGCTTTGAAAGTGAGAATTCTGTTAGGCTATTTGCATTGTTCGGTCCTGGCTTTCCTAAAGGTTGTCACTACTTGTCCTTGGTCTTTGCCCCACTTCTTGTACACTGTTAGCACTTACTGGTACTCATGATGAATTTTGTAGCAAAACAGAAAGGAACAGTATGAAAGGACTGCATTTTTGCAGCAGTTGGCAAGTCTTTTGCATTTGTCACACCCTTAAGTCAGAATGTGGCAGATTGCTGTCTCATGCCACTCTAAGGGCTAGTTGCTAAGTATGCCCCAGGTTGCTCTCTGTGTCCCTCAAGCCAAATTTACTTTCAGAAGCCAACTCTATGCATTTGGAGCAGCCGTCAGAAAGGAAGCCCTAAGTTTGGGAGCCAGAATATACCTGGGTGCTTATTGTGGTCCTGGCTATAAGAATATGTGAGGCTTGGAGTAATGACCCTGAACCTCCATTTCCTCATTTTTAAACAGAACAGTTTAGAGGAAATGGTGTGACGGCAAGAGCATTCCTCGCTTCTGTCAGCTCCCCTCTCTGAGGTCGGGCCCACCACCTTGTGCTGCTCTACAGTGTCCAGGGATGTTGGGGGATTACAGCCTAGTAGGGAACTTCTGCCCTAAGACCCTTTGTGAAAGCAGTTAAGTGACTTCTGCCTACTAGTTAGGTGAGAAATCTTGGGGGAGATCCAGTGGCTTTCTTACTAAGCTTGCCAGGTCAAGTATGCTAATGAGGCAAGTAAGAAAACCTGGGAAAGCCCTGATATTTCAAATTTAATGCTGTACTAAAAATTTCTCCAGTACACCAATGCCTATATCATTGCACTCTTAGCCATGTAATGTATATATTCATAGGTAATTTCCCATACCATGTGTCTAGGAAAATGGGTTTCATTAAGAACCGAGTGCCAAGGATAGTGGTAAGCACACATAACTATTTTTGATGCTTGTCATTCAGAAAGAGAGGCAAGGAAAGAATGGGGGAAAAGAGTAAGAGGAAGAACATGAAAGTTAAGTGCAATCTGTTGTGATCATTTGTGGCCTATTTCTTCCTGCTTGACTAAGGTCTTTGCTAGTTGACCTTGGTCAGTTTTTGAAATTGAAAGTGCTGTGATTAAGTAACTCCCATCTTCACTTTACTCTGCTGTTTAGGGTTCTTATTCAGCTCAAGCAGCCCCCTTATTATCTAGGGAAATACTTAAGAATTTTAATCTGAGAACCCATGGTCTAGAACAGAGATGGCCAACCTTATTTCCCCCAGCCTAGTCTAACTGATGGTCGCAAGGGCTTGCATAACATTCTCAAAGTACTGATCTGACTTCTCTTAAACTCTAAATTGTATTTGTCACAACAGTTTTAGAAAGTAGAAATAAGAGGGAAAGTTGAAAAAGCAAAATGGCAACTTAAGAAATTTGGGAGCCACTTTAGAGAAACTTCCAAACTTAATTTTTAGGGGTGGGGTGGAATGCTGAAAGGTTTGCCATTGAGGCACTTCACTGATAGTTGAAATTCCCATGATAAGCTTCCTTTTGTGTTTCAATGGATGACATCTAAGATAATAAGCTTGATTTTTATAGTTAGAGGAAAGTATTCTTATATGTATATTTTTTACCAGAGTTCTTAAGTAAAATTGCCAACTTGAGAAAAATCTCGAAAAAAAAAAGCCATGATAACCAAGGAATTAACAAAAATTATAGCACTTTAAAGCATTAGAGTAGACTAGAAAATAGTAATAATCTTTTTAAGCTTTAGTTATAACTTTCTTTTTGTTCAGTGCCTGAAGTGACATTGCTAGTGTAGGAACTGCGGACTGGACTGGATGAAATTGACAAGCACGAGAATAAGACATGTAACTGAACAAGACATACAACCACATTTACCCTTGCAAGTTTTACTGCACTTACCTGCTTCTCACCAGCTTTGAGATCCTCCATCTTATTGTCCCACCAAAAAGTTGTTTACAAACAGAGAGTTATAGTATTGCGTGAAAACAGCACGCTTAAAAGGGTGTGGGGGAGGGATGCTTAATTCAGATTGCAGCCATGTGGTCAGGCGTTGCTTCCCAGTCTTCTCAAGTAACAGCTCATTTTTAAAATTTTTTATTAAAACTTTGTGAAACCTCACACAGGAGTAGTTGTTCTAGTTTCTATTGGTTGGTAAGATATGTAACTATCAAAAGCCATTGTGAATTTAGTATCAATTTATGTTGATGAATCCCAACAGTGTCTGCATACTGTTTCAAAAACAAGAATACATATAAGTACGACACACTTACAATATTCAAGCAGTGCTTGCTTACACATCGGGGTGTGTGGGCTTCTTGTGGTTACGCTGTGGCCCTGACCTGAGCCTGCTCTTTGAGAACTCTGGCTCAGTGTGGAAAGGCCCAGAAATAATTACATGATGGATCTCAGCCACAGCTTGGAGACATAATTGGCTGTCTCAATCAGTTTATAACAATCATTAAAATTTGCAAATAAGTTTTTAAAATGTAAGATTATTCCTTTAATAGCTCACATGCATTTTCCTATTGTTTTAGTGAGTGAGAGAGAAAAGGAGTGGTGTTAGGCAGATGTATTTTCAGTCATTATTTTTGAGCTCTTACTGTGGGCTAGGCACTAGGGATGCAGCAATGAGCAAAACCTACCCAAATCCCTGCTCTCATGGAGTTTACATTCAAGTCAGGAAGACAGGTTGGTAAAATTAAATGATGAAGAGTATCAGATGGCTAAGGAGTAAAATAAGGCAGGGGAGGGGTAAAGGGAGTGCCAGGCAGCTGGCACAGCAGTTCTGGTTTTGAGTAGGCCAACCACAGAGGGCCTTACTGAGGTGGCCTATGAGCAGATACCTGAAGGAGGGGATGTGGGGAGCTGTGTGGACCCTGGGGCAGGGGCTTCCAGAGCAGAGGGACTGGCGAATGCAGAAGGAAAAGCAGGGAGGCCAGCCTGGGTGGAATGGAGTGGAAGGGGAGGAGCTGAGGGCAGAGAAGTGGAGTGGGTGCAGAGATTGCTTTCCCCCCATAAATGAGTGGTTGCTGTCTACCCCCTAAGTAAAAAGTACACCGCGGAAGGTGGGGGGGAGATGGGGGTAGCAATGGAACAGATGCTCTTTCCAGAAAGAAGGGAAAGGGGAGGTAATAGAAACTCCCTTCTCACAGTGAAGAATGTTCTTCATACTGAAACTCTGGCAGGAGAATTTAAAGTTGTTCTGACTGGAGAGGAGCCAGATATGCTGAACACTCTAGTTTGATCCGGGTACACTGCTCACACCCAAGTGAGTGTGTTCCTCCATGGGTACTGACCATCTGTCTTGTTACCTACACATTTGTGTATATAATTCATAGTCAAGGCCCACTTAGATATGCAGGTATACAAAGAGGCAAAGTCCAGTTTTACTCAGAGGAGCTCTAGATGAGTAGGTAGGAGGGACTGGGCTTGAAGGAAAGAGGAGGAGGAGTAGATAGGTAGGAAGGGTGGAGGCCAAAGAGAGAAAGTTAGGGAGGCTTGGCACTAGGAAGTTAGCAAGTGATCCTTTAGTTTCCCCTCTTGCAAATTAAAACTTGGCCAGCCTCCGTGGTGGTTTTACTTGCGGAAATAACTGCATCGTGAAAGTTCAGTGATCTTTGACTGTTGAATCATGAACCCCTGCAAATCAAAGCATTTCCCTTGTAATCAGGAATTTACTATTTATGAGCCAAAATTCACGCTTCAGATTTAACATCTGGCAACCTTGAAACATAGATCCCGAAGCCATCCTCTCTTTCTTTGTCCCCAGCATACTCAAAGCATAGATAGACATCAAGGGTAATGGAGATACTCACAGTCTACAGCTGTCATCTTTCTCTGCCGTGAATACTTATTCGGTCTTCAGAGGGCCTGTCTCCAGTTGTCCTGTTGACTTGGGATTCATACCATCCCTGTGAGTAGGCTGAGTCTACTGTTGACTTCACACCACATTTTTTTCTCTTTGCTTTTGCTTTACTGCCTTTCTTGACTGTCTTGTCTCCTGATGTTGATTCTTCAGGGTTTTATCTTTTGTTTTTTTCAGTACCAGTCGGGCTAATATGATAGAAAGAATGTGGGCTTTGACATCAAATAGACCAGGACTAAAAATCTTGGCTTCCGTACATCCTGTGATACATTGGTTATTTAACATCTCTGAGCTTTGGTTTTTCTCATCTACAGAATGAGAATAATACTTTCCTTCCATAATTATTATGGGTATTAAATTTTCAGGAAATCCAATTCTCAGAATTTACACGAGAAAAAGAAAAACATGTATCTTCTCAAATCAGCTTTATTTTTTAATACTCCAAAGTTAGAAGCACCCCACATATCTATCATCGTTTGAATGGGTCAAAAAATTGTGGTATATCCATATGGTGGAATATTACTTATTAATTAAAAGGAATGAACTGCTGAAAAATACAGTAACATGGATGACACTCAAGAACACTAGGTAATTCTAATCTGTAGTGACAGAGTGCAGATCACTGGACAGATCAGAACCAGGACGGTGTATATAAGAGGGGGAGAAGAGAGTTGACTGCAAAAAGGTACAACTTTAAGGAATTTTTTTTCAAGTTTATTGAGACCCACTTTATAGTAAAACTCACCCTTTTTGATTTACAGTTCTGTGAATTTTGACAAACTTATATAGGTATGTAACTGTTACCACACCTATATTCTAGATCAATATATAGATTATCTCCATCACCTGCAAAATTGCCTCATGCCCTCTTTGGAGTTAACTCCCAAGCCTTGGCAATGACTGATATAATTTCTGTGCCTATAGTTTTGCCTTTTCCAGAATGCTACATAAATAAAATTGTATATTATTTAGCCTTTTTATCTGGATTCTTTCACTTAGCATAATGTGAGAGTCATTACTATGGTTTTTATGTATCAATAGTCTGTTCCTTTTTATTGCTGAGTAGTATCCACTGTATGAATATGTTTATTTATCTATTTATTTATCTATTCACCTGTTGATAGATGACAATTGGATTGTTTACAGTTTGGGGCAGTTATGAATAATGCTACTATAAACATTCAAGTACAGGTTTTGTGTGGATATGTTTATCATTTTTCTTGAGTAATTACCCAGGAATGGGTTTGCTTGATTACATAAATGTATGCTTTACTTCATAAGGAATTACCTGTTTTTCAAAGTACCATCTTGCATGCCCACCAGAAATGTATGAGAGTTCTAGTTGCTCTGCATTCTTATCAGCACTTCATATTGTCAGTTTTTTTTTTTGTTTAATTTAAGCCATTCTAATAGATTTATAATGATTCCTCACTGTGGGTTTAATTTGCTTTTTCCTAATGAATAATACTCTTGAGCATCTTTTAATGTGTTTTTGGCTATCTGCATCTCTACTAGCAAACTATGTTTTCAGATGTTTTGTGCATTTTTAACTGGGCTCTTTGTTTTTTATTATTGAATTTTATATATTGTTTTTATATGCTAGTTACGAGTCCTTTACCAAGTGTGATATGAGAATATTTTCTCTCAGTCTGTGGCTTGTCTTTTCATTTTCTTAACAGCTTTTAGAAAAGCAGAAATTTTAAATTTTGGTGAGATCCAATTTTGTCAGTTTTTTTCTTCTGTGGTCTAAAAATTCTTTGCCTATCCCAAGGTCACAAAGATTTATTCTTATGTTTTCTGTAGAAATTTTCCAGTATTAACTTGGTCATTTGGGACCTAAATGATTTATTTTGGTTTAGTTTTTGTGTATGGTATGAGGTTCATTTTTTGTATGGATGAATAGTGTTCCAGCACTATTCATTGAACTTTTTCTATTGAATTTCCTTGGTATCTTTGTCAAAAATCAGTAGACCACTAAAGTGTGGGTCTATTTCCATACTGTATATTCTGTTCCATGGTCCTTTTGACAATACCACACTATTTTGACTAATATACTTTAATAGTAAGTTTTGAAATCAGCCTTATTACACCAGCTAGGACCTCCAGTGTGGTAATGAATAGGAGTGAAGAGAATGGACATTCTGTCCCTGTTTCCGCCCTTAAGCAGAAAGCATTCATTCTTTCACTGTTATATACGATGTTAGCTGAGGGGTTTTTGCAGATACTCTTCATCAGGTAAAGGAGGTTCCCTTCTATTCTTGTTTTCTGAGAGTTTTTATCATAAATGATTTTTGAACTTTGTCAGATGTCTTTCCTTCAACTATTGATATGTGATTTTTCTCCTTTAGTCTGTTGATATAGTTACATTGATTGACCTGTGAATGTTGAATTAATCTTGAATTCCTAGAGTAACCCATAATTAATCATGATATGTTATCCATCTTACATATTGTTGGATTTGACTTACTAATATTTCACTGGGATTTTTCACATTTATGTTCATGAGGGATATTGGTCAGTGTTTTTCTTTTCTTGTAATTTCTTTAATTTTGGTATCAGCATAATGTTGGCCTCATAAAATGAGTTCAGAAGTGTTCCCTTCCTCTATTTTCTGGAAGAGTTTGTGTAGGAGTGGTATTAACTCTTTCTGAAGTGTTTGGTAGACTTTGCCAATAAAGCCATCTAGGTTTGAGTTTTCCTTTTCTAACTACAAATTTAATTCCTCTGATAGGCATAAGGATATTAAGGTTATCTATTTCTTCTTAAGCTTTGGGATTTGTGTATTTTAATGAATTTGTCCATTTCATCTGCATTACAAAATTTATTGGCATAAGTTGTTCATAATATTCATTTAAACTTCTCTGTCATTTGCATATCATATTTATACTTAAGAGCACCCACAAATAAGCAGTTTTGTCTCCTTTTTAAAATGGACAAATGAGGAAATTGCTGGATCTGTATGCTGTTCCTCCTTTCAGTTTTCTAAACCAGAGAAAGGGCAAGACTATCTAGAATTCTGTGCAGTCCAATATAGTATCCACTTGGCATATTTAATTTAAATTAAATTTAAAAAATCAGTTCCTCAGTCATACTGGCCACATTTCAAGTGCTCAGTAGCCACATGTGGCTAGTGGCTGCCGTATTGGATAGCATGGGTATAAAACATTTCTGCCATCACAGAAAGTTCTATTAGGATAGCACTGTTGAAGGAAAGATTAACAAGTTGTCCACGGCTTATCTTTTTCCTTCCTTGAATGAAGGCTAAGTCCACTTTTCCTGGCTGCTTGAATGTCCTTCTCTGAATGTTATATTCATTCTGTTTACTGTTAGTCCAAAGAAAATATGAATGACTAATCTTGAAAAATGCCTGTTACTGATCAGTGAAAATCCCTAGCTAAGTCCCCACAGTTTCCTTGGTACCAAAATTCAGTAGTCACTTTTCATTTTTTCTCTCACCTGTGACCGGTCTACTGCATATGACACTCTGGTTTTTTCCTCTTTTTGTTTATATGACACTGTGACTTTGCCTTTTCCACTACTATCTCTCTGGTTCTTTTTTCCTAGCCTTTTATAGCTTCTTCTTCCTCTGCCCATCTCTTAAATGACATCCTTCCACAGCAGTCCATCCTTAACTTTATTTTTTATTCCCTGGACACCAAATAATATATGCAGAAGACCAACAAATCTATGAGCAGCTCAGACTTCTAAGTTCCTAATGACTATATCTACATGGCTGCCCTAAGAGCATCCCACCCTCCAAATGTCAAAATGATTTCACTCCCTTCCTCTCTTGGAAACCTGCCTCTACCCCACCTACGTGTGGGTCATTACTATGAATCATGCTTCTAAGCTAGAAATTCAGGGGTCTCTCTCATCATTCAAACCAGTTAATCAATTCCTATTGATTCCACTTCCTAATTATCTCTGCAGTCAATTTTTTGTTTATTCCCAAGACCCTATTTTCAGATCTTCCATATCTCCAATTCTTACAACTCATTTCTCTTTCTCTTTCTAGTTTATTTTCCTTACTACTGAATAGTGTTCTTCCTAAAATGCAGAGTTGATCAGTTTATTCTGCTATTTAAAATCGCTCCAAGACCTCACATTACTTTTGGCAAAAATACAAACATCTTAGCATAGTATAGTTATCTCTTCTGGGTCTGCCTCTTTCCACCTCTCCCATCCCCATCTTTCAGTCCTCAGCTTAGAGTCTTTGTTCATTCATGTGCAACCACTTAACCACCAGGAATTTTCATAACCAGCCATGTACTTTTCTCTCACCTGTCTGCCTTTTGAATTTTCTGTTCCCTTTCCTTGGGGCTGATACCTCTCCCCACCCCCACCCCCATTTCTTCCTTGCCTGACTGATTCCATCTTGCCCTTCAGGACTCCATCAGGCCTCCTCTCATCCGGGAAACAGTCCCTGATATCTTACCTTCCCAAGCTAGTCTTTGTGCCTTTCTGACTTCCCTTGTGTTCTCATAGTATTCCATATTTTTTCTACCATAGCAGTTACTTCCCTATATTGAAGTAGCACAGAAAGTATTCAGTAACAATTTATGAAATAATCTAACAAGTGTAAACTCTGAAAATATATTGGAATTCACAGACTGATGAATCATTACAGTAACCTTCTGCTGTGTTCCTATAGGTGAAGATGCTGGAAGCAGATCTGGTTTCAAAAATGCTACGAGCTGTTCTGCAGTCTCATAAGAATGGAATAGCATTACCCCGGCTCCAAGGAGAGTACAGATCCTTGACTGGAGACTGGATTCCCTTCAAGCAATTAGGTTATCCCACACTAGAAGCCTATCTGAGAAGTGTGCCAGCAGTTGTCAGGATAGAGACTAGTAGATCTGGAGAGGTAAGAAGGTAATTGTGCATGTCAGAAGAGTCACACCAATCCTTAACTGCCTGTCTGGCACTTCCATTCTCATAATTAGGATAGAAGTCAAAGTGAAACATACCAGCTGAGATTGGTAGTGATAGAACAGCATCCAGAGCCTCGATTCTGATGTCTTTTATTTTACCCCCTCAGATTCTTTCCACTGTAAAAATATAATGTTAACCCTGTTAAATTAAAAAATTTTTAATTTAAAGTTTGCCCAGTTTCAATGTCTAAACAGAAAAACTGTACTGGAGGCCTTTACTGCCTAAATATCACACCCACCCATTATAAACCTGGTACAGCTGTATTTGCCTAAGTCACTAATGACCTCCTGGTTACTGAAACTGATATACACTTTTAAATTCTCATCATTTGACCTGGCTCCTAGCTATTCCTGCTGTCTGGAAGCTAGTTTAGTCCCTGATTGATTGATCAGCACTTGGGGTTGTCACAGGGCCCTCCCTACTGTTCTTGTCTTTAGTCCCTTTGTCCCTGGTCTTTTCTCACCTTCACACTTCAGTGATAGTGATCATGTTATTCTACAATTTTAAATCCTTTCATTTCTCTGGAAGAATATTTTATATATAACATGGACAATTGGGTGGTAGCAAGTACATTTTTCATTGCATATACCCTGTGACCCAGCAGTTCCACTCCTTGGTGTCTGTCCAGTGTACAGGGTGGAAGCTATGGACAAACCACCATCTAAGATAAGGCACCCACTTCCCAGAACAGTACGTTTTTCTGGGTACATTTCTACATATGTAAACACATAGAACAGGTCTGGAGTATTTCTCACCAAAATTTAGGATAGTTGTTCTCTGGGAGTGTAGGGGAGACAGTGGAAGGAGGAGAGGGGCCCGGGATTGGGAGAGTGGTCATAGAGGAGGTTCACCCAGTCTAATAAATTTTATAAGGAGATGGTATAAATTAATTAAACATTATATTAATAAAACTTTTTTCAGTGACCCTGAATTTCCCAGACAGATTTAAGCTCTCTTTTCTGTCTGCTTGGCACCTTGTAACACATCCAGTGTAACACTTGACATAATGTTTTCTGTTTAATCTCTTTGCCTCTCTTTCCTTTGTAAGTTTCTTAAGGATAAGTTTTTGGTTTTTTTTTTACCCCTAATAGCTGGTGCTTAATAAATATGTATTGAATGTATAAGTGATTAAGTGTCTGAATGAATTAATAATTTGATAATGTTTCATATAGTTATTATGTTATAGTTTACTCAACTCTTTATTCTCCTGTTCTGGACGTTTTTAATGTTTGACTATTAAAATAGGTTTAACTATTAAAATAACCCTTAATGTACATATTTGGGTATGTAACTTTTCCTTCTTTTAAGTTATATTCTTATAATATATTTTCAGTAATAGAAATACTGAGCCAAAGAATAAGAACACGTTTTGGCTTGTAGTGTGAAGCCTCATTGCTTTCCTGTCCTTAATTTCAACTTAGAATCAAAGACTTTAACACTAGATGGGGCTTTGGAGATCATCTAGTCCCAACAGTCTATATACTTTTTTCAAAAACCCTGTATATCCCACTATTTTTTAAAAAAGATAAAAAGCTAAGTTACTGTATTTTAAGTAGGTGTGGGAGGGGCCAGGGCCTCTGCTTGCCCTGTCTTGCCCTCACACCCCTGAGGCACTTCCAAGGAATCCTGTGGCTCCATTGAATGGTTTGAAAACCCCAGATTTAAGCCCCTCCCTGTTTCACAGCTGATAATACTGAGATTTTGGAGGTAAACTGATTTGCCCCAAGTCACCCAGCTAATCCATTGCAGTGGCAAGACTAGGATTTAGTGACGTTTAGGAGATAATACAAATAGCAGTTATGAGTATTTACTTTGAATTCAGATAGACAGCCTAGCTGGGTGGCTTGAGAAGTTTGCTTAACTTTCCTGAGCCTTTGTTTTCCCATGTATAAAATGGGAATAAAATATATCTCACAGATTACAATGAGTATTATATGCGAATCACAGGATTTTGGGGGCTCATTTGTTAATCCTGTAATACCTAGCGCATTTTAGATGCTTAATAAATGCGTTTAAGGAATAAATGAAATGTTCAATTTAAGAAAGGAAGATTATTCAGTGTGCTAGAGTATGCTTGATTTCTCTTGCAGAAAATATAATTTTGCTCTAACATTATCAAGGAGAGAGAGACATGAACATTTACATACAGTTTGATTTGGGATGGGTAAGCTCACAAAAATCCACTTTTAAAAATCATCCCCCAGGCACCAGTGAATCTGAGAAATGTCTCTTCTTTCACCTTGCCTCTCATAATTAGATTACCTGCTATGCCGTGGCCTGCACAGAAACTGCAAGAATTGCTCAGCTTGTGGCTCGTCAGAGGAGTTCTAAAAGGAAGACTGGGCGGCAGGTTAATTGTCAGATGAGAGTAAAGAAAACCATGCCATTTTTTCTAGAAGGTAAGATCTTTTCACATGCTCAAATTTTAAAGCCTGTCAGTGAACACATTGTCATATGGAAATATTGCTTGCATTCATGATAAACACCTTTATTTGTTAACATTCATGTATCAGGGGAGAAATCCTGAAGCTAGTATTTCCACGTGAAATAAAGTCAACATTGATAAGCATGACTTACTGAGTGAAGTAGTTACACAGTGTAAAATAACTCAGCATAGATTTTAATTAAACTTAAAATGGCAAAGTGTGGTTTTAGTCTTTATTTTGGGGGAAAGCCTCATCTAGAATGTTGGATGAACTGGGAACCTATGATTTAATATCTTATTTAGGAAATCATATCCTTTAGAATAAATCTATTTTCGGAGAAATATGAATTATATAGTACCCAAAGGTGTTGTAGGCAACTCAGCCTGTGTTTACTGAACAGTTACCTGAAGGAGCTTATAATCACTTCTAAAACTAAATTCTCAAGAAATAGTTCAATGGTAGTGTAAAAGAGTAGATACCTGAATGCCACAATGAGCACTTTAGACAGAGAAGCAGTTATTGTGAGTGAGAATGGGAGTGGAGGGTATCATGGCGAAGGGGAGACTTGAACCCAGACCTCTAATGACTGAAAGAATTTAAATCGATGGAGAAGAGCGGGGAGAACTGAATATGGCTGAGTTTGCTGCGTTTGTGAGAGTATGAGATGACTGCCCCGGAGTGCTAGCTGGTGAGCAGAGGGAGAGTGACGGGCTCGTCCTCGAGCAGATGAAGCCGCGTTTTAAAGAACCTCATCTGCTAAATAAACACCAATCTACTCCTCCTCTACTGACCAGCCCCCAGGTGGCCACCTTGTCACATTCTCACAAACTTCTGAGAATAGAGACCCACAGAAAACATCTGCACAGGGGAGTGACGTCATGAAACCAGGGTTTGGGGAAGCTAATTGATTCCGTTATATATGCCTAACTTCATAGGAAAACCAAAAGCAACCCTCAGACAACCAGGATTTTCTTCAGATTTTTCTGTCAGCAAAAAACCTAATCTACCACTGTTAAGAGACAAAGGACACTCTCTTGGAGTTAAATCTGACGCTGAAATGCCGCCTTACACATTACATGCAACTGTTGGAAATGAAGTGTTCAAAGATGTTCCAGTGCAGAAGCATGTGACCATGTCTACCAACAACAGGTATTTGGGCTTTGTCTGGCTAAAAGGAGAAGTTTATTAAAAATCTGTGTTCAGGGTAAGAAGGGAATACTTTCTATTTTGTGTAATGTTAAGTTTGCATGTTATAGAGAAATGCATCATTACTAGTTTACTTTTCCTGGCTACCTATAAATGTCATTCTCTGAATATCTCCATTTAATATTTTCTGGGCAAGGGTAGTCTCTCCTTGTGAAATTCATTTTAAAAGCTCTCACAAATTGTTCTTAGATGCTATTTCAGCATAAATTACTTTTTTTGAAAACCTTTCTTACAATTAATTTTGTAAGCTTTAAATAAAATCTGATTGATTTGCGCACTCTACTGTGCTCTAATAATCATACCCATAATTATACATAATTATACACTCATGCATCAGAAGACTGGACTGGCAGTAATAACACAACCTTACACTCTTAGCTTGGATGCTGCCATTTGCTAGTCAGGTGAAATAAGTAATTTCATTTTGGGGGACTGTGGTATCCGCATTTGCCCAATGAAAGTGTTAACTAGGTGATATCAAGGTTCCTTTCTGGCTCCAAATGTTACAGTTTTATGAGATAATTCAGGTCAGCAAACAACAGCCTCTAGACCAAATCTGGCCCATTGCCTGTTTTTGTAAATAGAGGTTTATTGGAACACAGCCACATCCCTTTGTTTATATTTTGTCCATGGTTGCTTTCACATAGCAACTGCACAGTCAAGTAGTTTTGCAGAGACAGTATGGCCTGCAAAGCCTAAAATATGTACTACTGGACCTGCCACAGAAAAAATTTGCCAACTCCTGACATAGATGTCAGTACCACATTCTTCCATCATATTTGTACCTCTACAAAACAAATTTTGTTGTATCATATTCCTTTAAATCAATGTTCAAAAATTCCATTTTTTGTAAAAGATAGTTCCCCTCTTCCCAAGTACTCCCCCCACACTAGAATATTTAGAAAGAATTAATTTTTTTAAGTTACTTAAAACAGTACCATTTTAAAATATTTTGATATTTTTTATCAACTAACTCTTAAATATTTTTCATAATATACATTTAATGTTGTTTATGGTTAGTTATTATAATTCTAGAAAATACTTAATTAAAACTTGGATCTTGACTCAAAGCACTAATTAAGTCCAGTGTATGACTGAGGTACTGCCTGGTTGTGTGCCTAAATTCTAGGATTCTGAATTGAATCTATAAAATGACAGCAAAATCAGGCATCCTGGATTGTGGGTCCAGGGGTGCATTCTCCACCCACCTCATGTGGTGTCTTCTGCTCCTCACCTAGTAGCACTTCATGGCCCAGGTAGGTGCCTTCCATTTCTGCAAGTAGCACCAGCAGTGATTGAGTGAGAGCCCCGCTAGCACCAAGCAGCCCAAAGAGTGGACCCAAGGTGGTACTCTTTGACCTGCAGCCTAGTGTGCTCCCATCCATCCCACTTAGCAGCACCAGGCCCAGGGAAGTGCATTCACTTCTATGTATAGAACCTACTCTCAGCAACAGGTGAATGCACCAGACTAGAATAGCACCATAAGGGCCCTGAAAACTAAATTATTATTGAAATCACAGCCTACAAATGTGGGCCAGGAGATATATGATAAACCTAAACAGGGTCACTGCCTGCTAAAACAGGACATTTAAATAGAATCCACTGTCTCCTAACATATGTCCAAATGTCCAAGATACAATTTAAAAAACCAATTGTTATACTAAGAACCAGGAAAATGACAACTTGAATGAGAAAAGACAGTCAGCAGACACCAGCATTGTGATGAATCAGATGTTGGAATTATCTGACAAGAATTTTAAAGCAGCTGTTGTAAAAAAAAAAAAAAAAAAAAAAGCTTCAGTGAGCAATTGCAAATACTTTTGGGGAAAAAAAAGAAAAATAGAAAATTCATCAAAGAAAGAGAACATACCAAGGAAAACCAAACAGAACAACCAAAACAAAAATGCACTGGATGAGCTCAGTAGCAGAATGAATATGAAAGAGGAAAGAATCAATAAACTTAGAGATAGTACAATAGAAATTACCCAATCTGGACAATAGAATAAATAGACTTCAAAAGAACAAAACCAAACAAATTAACTAGCTGAGCCTTTATGGACCTGTGGGGGAAATAAGATCTAATACATGTATTATCAGAGTCTTAAAAGAAAGAGCTGAAGGAGTACTTGAAGGTCTAAAGGCTGAAAACTTCTCAAATGTAGCTAAGGCCATAAACCTACAGATTCAAGAATAGGAGATCCCATGTTGGATGAATCTAAAGAATAACACAATAAGACATATCATAATGAAACTCCTGAAAACTAAAGACAAAGAAAAATTCTTGAAAATAGTCAGAAAGAAGTGACACATCACCCATAGGGTGTCAGCTTTATTGACAGTAGATTTCTCACTCACAACCAGGGAGGAACCATGAAGGAAGGAAATGGCACATTTTTCTAGTGCTGAAAGTAAAAAAAACCTGTCAATGACAAATTCTATATCCAGGAAAAGTATACTTCAGGAATGAAATGGAAATGAAGACTTTCTCAGATGAAAGAAAACTGAGAGAATTTGTCACTAGTTGACTTATTCATAAAAAGTGACTAAAGGAAGTTCTCTTAAGAGAAAATAAATAATATTTATATAAATAATATAAAATGGTTTAGAACTTCAGAAAGGAAAGAACAGGATGGGTAAAAACAGATAAAAATAAGTGGCTTATCCTTCTTCCCATGAGTTTATTAAATTATATTAGCTTGAAGCAAAAATTATAACACCATCTGCTGAAGTGCTAATGTCTTAAGACAATTATATTTGTAAAGTAGGGAGGGCAAGGAGACCTGAATGTAAGTAAGGTTTTTACACTTGAAGTGGTAAGACATTGATACCAATAGAATAAGTTACATATATATTGGAATGCATAAAGCAACCAATAAGAAAACTATACTAAAAAACACTATAAATAAATCAGAATGGAAATTTTCTTAAGTTTAATTAACCCACAAGAGTGCAAGAAAAGAGAAATAGAATGAGAAAGGGAGAAAAAAATAGAAAACAAATAATAAAGTGCAGGCTTAAGTCCTAACATGATAATAATTACTTTAAATGTTAAAACACATGAAAAAATGTTCAAATTCATTAGCCATTAGTGAAATGCAAATTAAACCTACTGTGAAATATCACCATGACCCACCTATCAGAATAGCTAAAATAAAAAATATGATACAGTAATGATAGGGGACCTTAACACTCCACTAACATCAATGGACAGATCATCCAGACGGAAAATCAGTAAGATAATAGCGATCTTAAACAACACAATAGACCGGTGGACTTAATAGATGTCTGCAGGATATTGCATCCCAAAGCAGCAGAATATGCATTCTTTTCAAGTGCACTCAGAACGTTCTTCAGGATAGATCACATACTAGGCCACAAAGGAAGCCTCAACAAATTTAAGAGAATAGAATTTTTTTTTTTGAAAAGTACTTATGTTTTTATTTAGGAACAATCAGAAGATTTGAAATGCCATTTCAGCCCATTTCAAATTGTGCAAGCAGTTTGTCTGTAGTCCCTTGCCTTATCCAAATCCACAGATACAAAATCTAGGAAATGCACCTTTTGCATTTTAGAAATAGCAGCATCCCCACAGGGGACCTTGTGAGGCCTTGGAGACTTAGCCCAGAGAGGGCAGCAGGCAATTCCTGCCCTGGCACAGCCACAGTCCAAAGGCAGATTCTATCTTTCTGTTAAAAACATTTCCCCAGGGTGAAGAATCCCCTTCCACCCAGGCCTGGTGATGGTCACAGTGCACCTGTGCCCCTCTCTCAGTTTTTTTTCCAACCACAGTAGTATGAAACTAGAAATCAACTACAGGAAGAAAAATGGGAAAAGAACAAACACATGGAGAGTAAACAACATGCTACTAAAAACTAACTGGTCAATGAAAAAAATCAAAGAGGAAATTAGAAAATACCTTGAGACAAATGAAAATGGAAATACAACATTCCAAAATCTCTGAGATACAGCAAAAACAGTTCTGTGAAGGAAGTTTATAGTGATAAAGGCCTTCCTCAAGAAGCAAGAAAGATCTCAAATAAACAACCTAACCTTCTACTTAAAACAATAAGAAAAAGAACAACAACAACAAAAAACTCCCGAAGTCAGCAGAAAAAAAGGATATAATAAAGGTCAGAAAGGAAATAAATAGAAGAGAGATCGCAGAAACAATAGAGAAGATCAGTGAGACCAAGAACTATTTTTTGAAAAGATAAAATTGATAATAAACCTTCAGCGTGGCTCACCAAGAAGAAAAGAGAGAGGGCCCAAATAAACTAGAAGTAAAAGAGGAGAAATAATAACTGATACCACAGAGATACCAAAAAAAAAAATCATAGAATACTATGAACAGTTATATGCCAATGAATTGGACAACCTACAAGAAATGGACACATTTCTAGAAACATACAACCTGCTAAGACTGAATCAAGAAGAAACAGACAATTTGAACAGATGGATCACTAGAAGTGAAATTTAATTTGTAATAGCAAAACTCCAAGAAAACAAAGTTCAGGACTTGATGGCTTCACAGGGGAATTCTGCCAAACTCAGCCAGAACTAATACCTATCCTTCTGAAACTATTCCAGAAAATTAAAGAAGAGGAAACACTCCCATATTCATTCTATGAGGCTACCATTATCCTGATACCAAACCAGGTAAAGACACTACAGAAAATTACAGGCTAATATCTTTGATGAATATAGATGCAAAAATCCTCAACAAAACCCAATTTGACAATACATAAAAAGGATCATATACCATGATCAAGTTAGTTTTATTCCAGGGTCACAGGAATGGCTCACCATTTGCAAGTCAATCAGTGTGATACACCATATTAGCAAAAGGAAAGATAAAAAGTCACATGATCATCTCATTAGACACAGAGAAAGCATTTGACAAAATTCAGCATTTGTTCATGATAAAAACTGTCATTAAAGTGACAGTAAAGGTCGTTTACAGCATACCCACAGACAACATCATATTCAATGATAAAAAGCTGAAAGCTTTCCCGCTAAATTCAAGAACAAAAGGATGCCCGCTCTTGCCACTTCTGTTTAACATGATGTTGGAAGTCCTGACCACAGCAGTCAGACAAGAATTAGGGAAAGTATCCAAATTGGAAGGGAGGAGGTAAAACTGTCACTCTTTGCAGATAACATGATACTTTGTATAGAAAACCCTGAAGTTTCCACCCCAAAACTATTAGAACTAACAAATGAATTCAGCAAGGCTATAGGATGAAAAAGTAATATACAGAAATATATTGCATTTCTACACACTAATAATGAAATATTAGAAAAAGAAAGTAAAAAAGCAACCATATTAGAAATCACATCAAAAAGAATAAAATAGCTAGGAATAAACTTAACCATGGAGGTGAAAGATCTATACTCTGAAAATTATAAAAGATTGATGAAGGAAATTGAAGATGATACAAAGAAATGGAAAGATCCCATGCTCTTGGATTAGAAGAATTAATATTGTTAAAATGGCCATACTACTCAAAGCAATCTATATATTTAATGCAATCCCTATCAAAATACTCAGGACATTTCCCACAGAACTAGAACAAATAATACTAAAATTTATTTGGAACCATAGAAGACCCCAAAATGCCAAGGCAATCCTGAGAAAAAAGAACAAAGCTGGAGGTATAACCCTCCCAGGCTTCAGACTATATTACAAAGCTACAGTAATCAAAACAGCATGGTACCGGCACAAAAACAGATACATAGATCAATGGAACAGAATGTAGACCCCAGAAATAAATCTGCACGTCTATGGTCAGTTAATCTACAACAGAGGACGCCATGGAGAAAAGACAAGTCTCTTCAAGAAGTGGTGCTGGGGAAACTGGACACCTACATTAAAACAATGATATTAGAACATTCTCTAGCACTATATACAAAAATAAACTCAGAATAATTTAAACACCTAAACGTAGGACTTGAAACCATAAAACTCCTAGAAGAACATAGGCAGAACACTCTTTAACATAAAGTTGTAGTAATATTTGTTTGGATTTGTCTCCCAAAGCAAAAGAAATAAAAATACTATGTGTGAAATAGACAAACAATAATGGTATATTGTATAACACAGGGAATTATAGCCACTATCTTGTAACAACTTATAATAGAGTATAATCTGCAAAAATACTGAATCACCCACCATGCTGTACACCTGAAACTAACATAATATTGTAAATCAACTATACTTCAATTTTAAAAATAGTGATAGTACTGAATCTGGCAAGGATGCAGAGAAAGTGCGTCACTCATACTTTGCCGTTAGAAATACAAAGTTGTACAGCCACTCTAGAAAACAGTTGGGGAGTTTCCTTTAAGAAAGTTAAAACATGAAACTACCATATGACCCAGGAATTCCACTCTTGGACATTTATTCCAGAGAAAGGAAAACTTACGTTCACATAAAAAGCGATACACAAATGTCCATAGTAACTTTATTCACAATAGCCAAAAATGAAACCACTGAGATGTCTGTCAGTAGGTGTTCAACAAACTGAGTATATCCACACTAAAGAATACCTTTCAGCAGTGAAAAGGGAGTGAACTATTGATACATGCAACAACTCAACGGATCTCAAGGGAATTATGCTGAGTGAAAGAAACTAATCTTAAAAAGTTAGATACTATGTGATTCTATTTATATAACATTCTTGAAATGACAAAATTATAGAGATAGAGAACAGAGAAGTAGTTGCCGAGAGTTAAAAGTTGGGGAAGGGGAAAGGATGTGGCAAAAAGGGGTAGCAAGAGGGAGCATTGTAGTGATAGGACAGTTCTGGATGTTGATTGTAGTGGTGGTTACACGGACCTCTATGTGTGGTAAAATTACACAGAACTATATGCACATACATGTACATGTAAAACTGGTGAGATTTGAATAAGCTCTGAATTGTACCAATGTCAGTTGCCTGGTTTTGATACTGTACTATGCAAGATGTTACCACTGGGGGAAACTGGGCGAAGGGTACATGGGACTTCTATGGACATTTTTTTTTTTTTGGTGAATATCCATGAATTTATAAATATTTCAAAATAAAAGTTTAAAAATTGATAGCAAAAGCTGGTTTTAGTTTTGAGAATTAATATAATATATGCTTTTGTCTCTTGCCTTTCACAGTAAGAATTTTGAATTCTGTGTAGTAGAATGTCTTATACATTCTTGTACAATGATTTCTAGAATTACATACGCAGTTGTCTTCAGCTGTTTTTCTTTGTATGGATTACATTATAGACTATTTTAATTATAGTCTATTAAAGATGTTGTAAAACATCTTCATTAAATCCTTTTTTAAAGAGCATAATGACAAATTGAAAGAAATCTTTTAAGAGAAATCTAAATACCATCCAGTTGCAGAGATTATGGGCAGCCTTTCTAGTTATAAAGTCAAAGAAGTTGCTTTTATCAGAGTAGAATAGCCAAAGATTTTATTTCTAAACTTAAGAAATCTTAAGCAGTAATATTAAGTAGTGTAAGCTATTATGAGTTTAAACATTTTGGATTTACCAAATCTTTTGAGAAGCTGATGAAAGCTATAAATGATCTTCCTAGAAAAATTAATTTATGTACATATACGTGCCTCTTTGTATACTAAAACAGGAGACACATTGGCCCCAGAAGACCATTCTGAAAAATGCTGGTTAAGAACTCATGCCTGCCAGTTAACAAACTAGAAGGTTCTAGAAAAATAACACAACTGATATTCTCTAATATTGTAGGTATCAGTCTAAGTTTACCATGTGTCTACAGTAAAATAGAAAGAGGGATCAAAATTGAGGCTATATAATTGATTTGTGGTTTCTCTGGGAAAAGTTTATTTCTAAAATAATGTAGTTCATCACCATTTTATTTTGTTAAAGTGAAAAGATTATTAAAATGAGGCATTGAATATATTTATGCATTAAAACATAGATGAATATGGTGCTGAAGGCCAGGGTCGCATTAGGCCTAGAAAGAGAGAAGTTGCTGTATGTAAATTGTAGTAAGTAAGATCATGGACTTTGAATATGAATAAAGGACTGTTGGCATTAGCCAGCAGGCAGCATGATTGAAAAGGCCTCTTTCAAATATTAAGCTAAAGTAAATAAATGTAGATTTCTGAGACTTGTAGGTGTAAAACTCATGTACTAAATATTTATAGGAAGCGTTTTCTAAAATATGTTGTTCTGATTACAGAAGTACTTATGTGTACGGTGTAGAAAATTTGCAAAGTATAAAAAAGTAAGTGGAAGAAAAAAAAATCACCTCCAATCCAGACATAAATGTAAACATTTAAAAGTATCTTTCTGTCTTACATAGTTATATACATTTAAAAAAATACAAATTGAGTCATGTATTACTATCTTATAACCTGTTATAAAAGGCACTATATTGTAAACATTTTCCATATCATTAAGAACACATCTACATTATCATTTTTAGTGTCAGGGTAGTCCATTGTCCAACCACCTATTGTTGAATGTAAATGATTTTCTCTATTGTAAGCAACTCTACAGTGAACATATTTGTAGAATAGTCCTTGCATATACTCACAACTAGTTCCTTAGACTACATTGGTAGAAATAGAGCAAATAGATAGGGGATATACACACGAAGGCTTTACTAATTTGTGCTCTAAACAAATTACACCAACTAGATTCTTCTAAAAGCGTATGGGAATGATCATTTACTTGTTCCTGTGCCAACATTGGGCATCAGTTTTTATTTGGTATTCTAAAACGTGAAAAAATGTAGCTGTGTTTTCATTTCTGTTTCTTTTATTTTAATTCTTAAGAAAGTTACACTTTTTCATATGTTTATTAGCCCTTTTATGGCTTTTATGAATTACATGTCTTTATCCTTTGGTTTTTTCCTTCCTAAACTGTAAAAGTGATTTATAAATTAAGGATGTTGACCCTTTTGTCCTATAATATGTTGGCAATGTTCCCTCAGTTTATTTAATTATTATATTTTTGATGTACAAAACTTTAAAATTTTATATAGGTACATCTATTAATCTCTTCCTTTACGGCTTCTGCCTTTAGGTGTTATGCTTAGGAAAGCATTTCTACTCCAATATTATGTAAATATGTCTTCTGTTTTCTTTCAGAATTTTTATGGTTTTATTTTTTGCATTTAAATCTTTAGTTCATCTGGGATTTATTTTGTTGTATAGGTGAGAATAGGAATCTTCTTCCTGTTAGCCACATGTCCTAATATCATTTATGACGTAATCCTTTCTTTCCCAGCTGGTTTGACATGCTGTCTTCACCAATACTAAATTGTTGCAAATATATGACTCAAAGTTTCTGGGCTTTCCATTCCTGTCTATTCTTCTGCAGTGCCAAACTATTCAAATATGATAACTTTATATTAAGTGTTAATAACCTTTACTTTCTACTTCCTTCTCTCTGCCTCCTAACTTGGTTTGTGGCTTTTATCATGTGCTTTTCTTATACCTACTGCCCCTATTACAGCACTTAGTAGACTTTGTTCTTATTTATAGATTCTATCAGTGCATTAATTATCTACTGTGTAACAGATGAACAGATTTAGCAGTTTACAACACATACTTATCCCCTAGCTTCTGTGGGTTAGGCATCTAACAACCACTTAGCTGGGTCCTCTGCTTCAGAGTTTCTCATGAGGCTGCAGACAAGATATCGGCCATGGCTGGGGTCAGCGGAGCAGGAATCCACTTCCAGGCTCAGTCACATGGTTGTTGGCACATTTCATTCCTTTTGAGTTGTTCCTTAGATCTGTCTGGCTATTGGCCAAGGACTGCCTTCAGTTTCTTGCTACATAGGCCTCCCCACATGGCCATTTGCCTCATCACAGCCAGCAAGGGAGAGAGTATGCTGGCAAAGTGGAAATTAGAATCTGTTGTAATCTAATTATTTATAATCCCCTCAGCCTTGAAGTGTCCTATTGATTAGAAGCAAATTACTCAAGGTGAGGAGATTACCACAGCTGTGGATACCAGGAGGCCATCTACTAGCGGCTTACCACAGTCAGTTTTCTCAACTCTGTGTAGTTCATGAGAGTGGTGATATTTCTCTTGTTTATCATTGATCATTACTGTCTGACACAATGTCTAGCACATAATAGTAGATCCTTATTAAATATTAGTGGGATGATAATTGTGTCTCTAATAAATGACATGTTTAAATTTGGGGTTTTTTTGGGGGGAGCAGCGTAAGTATTTGTCTTTTAGGAAACAAAATAATGTCTTTCATACTTATTGTTATAAAACTGGTTTGTACCTTTGTTATCTTACTATGTTTGTTTTTCATGTGTCCCTACAGTTTTCCTTGAATATCTTCCTTTTGTTGTGTTGGCTCTGTTCTTTCCTGTGCAGTAGACCTGTCAGTGCTTGAGCCGTAGCAGTTCCTGCTGTACTTTCACTCCTCGCTCACAACACTCTGCTTTCTACTAGAGCCCTCATAGCTGACTCAAAGCACAGGAAGATTCCAGCTTACATTTTTAGGGCTCTGGTCTAAGGGAGAGGATGTCTGTCTCCCTCCCAGCTCTGCAGAAGTTAAGAGTTGGATATATGTTTTTGGCATCTTCTGTCATTATACAGATGTATTAATACACAAATGTGATGTTCTCATAATGGCAGAGCATCATATACTAAATAAGCTTTTTACTGGTAGCCTACAATCTAATAATTTCTTTTAGAATTAAAATATTTTGATGAGATGTGCTTCATTTCAAAGAATTGATCTAATTTTTAGAGTATTCCATACTATTCAAAAATTGTGAAATAGGCGTACTGTGCCACTACCACCACTCTAGTCCCATAGCCACTGCTGGGCAAGATGTAGTCACTGATTCACTCAGTCGTCCCATTTGTTCTTACCGTTTTAAACATTTACTCTGCTTTGTATGTACCAAGCACTGCCCTAGGCATTAGAAACAAAAATAATTAAGACACTTGGAATCTAGTGAGGGAGACAGAGATGAACACAAATGATTTCTGTGTACGGAGAGGGTGGGGGGTTATTTCTTTGTCCTCGTTTTTGGGAAATCTTTCTACATATATCTAGTATAATTCACATGAAAATAGTGAGGGTAGGACATGGAAAATCTGTGTTTCTAAGTATTAATTAAGGAATCCCCTTTCTGGTTTGAAATGCCACTTTTATTGTGTGCTAGGATATTATGTAAATTGAGTGTTTCTAAGCTTTCTGCTGTTTTACTTAACTGTTCAACTATTTTAAGTGTTGTACCTTTATAATACATTTCAATATCTGGTGATACAAGTCCTTCATTTCTTAGTTATATTTCAAAATTTCCTTTATGTTCAGCTGTTTATTCTTTGCATCATTTTCTTTATTTTATATTGATAATCCCCTGACTTCCAATTTCTTTTAAACTTCTGGTTAATATTAGCCATTAATATATCATCTCTGGTGAATATGAAACATGAAAGCTGATACCAGGTATTATTTTAATTTTTGCCCCTTTTTGAAATTTTTTTTCCCTTTTTGAAATATTTTAATGACTTTGCTATTCAATGCCACAGAGACTTTAAATGAAAAGTATAGCATTTAAAATTTGGTATTGGCTTTGCTATTTGAATTTTAATTTACTTCTTTTTTTATACTGTAGGTTTAGCCCAAAGGCATCCCTTCCACCACCTTTTCAGATGCATCTCTCAAGAACCTTTACTAAGGAAATGAGTGGTATGTCTTCTAAACATTGTCTTCATGATACATTACGGCTTCTGGAACCTCAGAGCCCCAAGAAAAATATCTGGTGGTGGCTTTTGACTTTTGCACTCACCTTCTCCTACTTGGAATATATTTCTCCTCCCCTCTTTCCTAATTTCTTTAAATTTTGAATTGAAGTGATGTACAGGGAAAATATTATCTTCAAGGATATCATTACTCTGACTTAAGGCCTTTCTCACAGCAGACCTATTCTGTTTTACCTCCACATGTCACCTGCAGAGATCCTTGTGTCCCTTGTCACTCACTCATTAGAGAGTAAGATTTAAAGTACGTAAATGTGGGACATCAGCTCATAAAATAGTTTCAGATACTCAGACACCATGTAAAAGCTGGTCTCCTAAACTCTGTGCAGTGACTACTGAGCATCTTAATATGAATATAAGTGATTCCTCAGGTTATAAAATCCAAAAGGGCTATTAAGAAAATGATAGGAAACATAATAAAGTCGAAGAATCTGAAGATTGGAAATGCACCCACTTACCTTGCCTCCTCCACCCAAAGTGTAAATCGTCTGCTCTTTGACCCACTCTAGGGACACTATTTTCAGAATTAGTATTTATGCTGCATGAAATTTAAATGTGATTTTAAATGATTTGCTGCTGTAAGTGTGATTCTTACTGAGTTGAAATCATTTTTTTCCATGGGAATACATTTCCAGTATTTCTGATGGAAATAAATTGAACAATTAATTGTGTTTGTATCGATCACTTTAACATATGTATTTTCTGAAAAATGGCTATTCAGTAAAGTTGTATACCCTTTAGAGGTTGTAAATTCTTTAAATTAGAGTAAGCTTTTTCTGCAGAACCAAAAGAACTTGTTTCAGGAGGATTGCAATTCACCCAGCAGCTGATTTACACACATTTATATATAACTTCTCTCTGCTAGTAGCGCGGAGTGCTTCCTTGATTTGTTAACAAAAGGTACAAAAGCTTAAATGACTGTAGTGGCCCCACAGAGCAGGTACATTTGCAAGGACTCCAACTGTGTGTCAGCTGCTGACACTCTCTTTAAGAGAGGGACTGGCCAGTTCTGAGAAATTCATCTTTTCCTTCTTCCTAGTTCTTTTATTTATCATTATTTGGCAAGAACTTTATAAATCAGCTATGCCTTTAATAGGAGATACTTGTGGACATTCTGGACCCTTCTGTTTGCTGAGCCAAACTAAGTGTCAGCAAGGCCGTGGAGGGGTAAGGCAGAGTTAGTATCCAGCTATCCTCAAGTAACAGCTCTCCCTTTGTCTTCCTGGCATCCTCAGAGGTCAGCATCCCCAAACCAGCCTATGTGTGTCTCTACCAGCTTGTTTAAAAATGAAATAAAATTATTGAATCTCACCAGAAATACTATCTTCTTAAACTATGAACGTATTTTGTTTATAGGTGGTCATTTTTAATATACCTCTAATCTGTATCCTAGTGAAATTTAGAAGAGGTTTGGAATGAGTTTCATAGTTCTTAAAATGCCAGAAATGTCAGCTATAGTGGACAATTAAATTTCTTTATTGCCTCAGAATGTTAACACAGGCATTCTAAGTTGTAAATAAAAAATAAATGTGAGTAAGAGAGCTAGCCAAAACTTTTTAAGTATTCATTTATGAAAAATAAATGATTTGGATTGGGGAAATAAAAACAAATCATTAATAATTATCTATGGACACCAGATCTATTACTTATGTTTATAAACTGAGGCTAAGATGATTATTACAGGTGGATCAACTTTTGAACTTCTGTATATTGCTATATTATTTTTTCTCATTAATAAAGGGAAAAATTGATCAAATCTTAAAACCTGGACAATTACTTTTATAAAATGTTCTTTGATTTTACTGTTAAGGCATTATCTTATGCTTTGTAGAGTATAGCTTTAAATTCAATATTACATATATGCTATTATTGTCTAAAATTTAACCTTTCTTAGTTGCAATTAGAAAATGATTGGTTAAATAATAAATTTCATTATTCTTTATGAAGCAAGATCATCCTGATGTTTAAATTAAACTATGAAGTACCCTTGTAAAATAAAGGGGCTAGGCTCCCTCTCTGGGTGGCTGTTGACCCTGGTTATTTCAGGGTTAAAACTTAGAATGAAGTTGACATCTGCCTAATCCTGCTTTCTTCCAAGTCTCTTGACCCCTACAAGCCTGAAGAATAACAAAGCCTAGAGACACAAATACTAGGTAATGGGAGTAATCTAAAGTGTTAAGCATTCTGGTTAATTCTATCATTTTTTTAATTTAAAGATAATTTAAATCAGGCTGTTGAAAAGCCAAATGTCACGCCTCCTGCCTCTTACACTTATAAAATGGATGAGGTTCAAAACCGCATAAAGGAGATACTAAACAAGCATAACAATGGCATTTGGATATCTAAGCTTCCACATTTTTACAAAGAGTTATATAAAGAAGAACTTAATCAAGGAATTTTACAACAGTTTGAACACTGGCCTCATATTTGCACGGTACGTTTCTTCTTATTCCTCCCTTCTGATGCCACCTTCCTGCCCTGCTTTCAGATTTTGAGTTGTTAGTCATAGCACCTTTTATCTGGGGAGCATGAAGCACATTGCATAATTTTGCTCCATTAACCTTTATCCCTATGATTAACACATCTCTCTCAAGGTTGAGGGCTGTGTGTGTCATAATTTCTGCTTTTATATATTTTGTTTTAAAATCATCTTTAAATGTGTTTAATATATGCTAACATATATACCATTTTGTATTGAACTGTTGCCCATAGATACTGATGGCTATGTCATTGTAATCACTTCAGCTTACCAGTAATAGAACATTTTTTGTTAGCCTCAGATTTTATATGATTGTTCCTCAGCATTTTTAAAGATATTCAGCTGAACAAATTTTACTTATTTTGTCTAATTCTTTATAGAGTACCATTTTTTAAAATTAACGTAGGGTTCACATTTTAAATTTTTACAAACTTCTTTGGAGAAAAAAATTGAAAAGTGAGCTGTTCAGTTCTCATACCTGTTCCTACTTGAGTATTTATTATAATAAAATGATGGATCAGAGTAGTTTGTTAGAAATCTTATTAATTCAGCCAGAAATAGAGACAACTGGATTCTTAAACCAAAGTAATTAATTTTCAGATATTTCTTAATGTTTTTATTTACATAGAATACATTCAACAGCATAACTGTTATAAATGGTAGGATTAACAGCGACTTGGTACTTCTAAGCTTATAAGTGCTTGGTGCTTCTAAGCTTAAATATGCATGACAGTTATTGTTTGATAGAAGGCTTTCATTTCTTTAACTTAATATGTATTTTGGCCCCTAACCCTCTTGGGCAGAATGTAGGCCATTCCCTCTTAAAAGCACCTGGCCAAAGGCAGCATGTATTTTTGTAACTACTTTTCCCTCCAGGGCACTTGACCAACTCAAGTCCCCTGGGCTTTCCAAGCAGGAGTCATCCATCCATCCATCCATCCAGCTATCTTATTTGTTCATACATCATTTATTGTGCACCTCCAGGTACCAGTCACTGCCTTGGGTGCTAAGAACAATTCAGGGCAATGTGACATGCTGATGAATATACAGTGTGAAGTGGAAATATCAAACTCTGGAAATATGGTTGTTTCCCTACTTAAAAAGTCATGAATGTTTAATGATCTTAAGAATGTTACCCCTGATTTATATTTAATGTGGGGTTGTTCTTACAGTGGGAATTCCTAATTCATTTCATTTTTACTCCTTTTCGGGAAGAGTATTCTCACTTGATTCAGGCTTAGCAGCATTGAGGACCCCCTTGGTTTCCCTAATCTTGGAATTTTTGAGGTTTCACCAGGCTGCTCAGTTTGAAGGTTCAGGGCCTGGAGCTCCTTCTTGGACAGCATATGGTTCTTTTATTTTTTAAATCCATAGACATTCATGAATGTATGTCTTCAATGAACTTAGAGCCCCTTTTACTGTCACAATAAACATATAAGTCACTATTATACTTTGATAAAGAAGTTATCTTTGGAGTAAACAATTTTAAATTAACTTCATAGACTCTTCTTAATGTATTATGTTTCTGATTATTTTATACTGCATGATAATTACTAGTATTTGTATAGCTTAATTTATAGCTTTTGGGGGGAAATTTCCATCCTTGCTAGTCTACATATCTGCAAAGCCTCGAAATTTCTCTTGCTAGGATTGCAAGTGAGAGAGTACCTGTCTCTTTGACGTTAAAATTTTATTGAAGATGGATGGTTTCCTACTAAATTTCAGGTGCACAACTGATACTTAATTTTTTGACTTCTCAGATGCATTTTTGTGGCATGATTACTTTCTGTCCAGGCAGTGAAGGGTAGAACATGAAGCAGAAACGTAATATGTCTTCCTTGTTTCTATGCTGTGCCTCAACTTCGAATAGGACTGTTGAGAAGCAATCACACTCAGTTTTTAGATACGAGAATTTGCTTGGTGAAGTATTGCGTCTAGGATGACAAAAACTGCCAGTCTTAATTATGTCTATTGACATTTTTCAAAACTGTTTTTTCTAATAGCTCTGAATATTGTTTAACAGTCTGCTCATAAACAGTTTTAAAAACTGTTACATCATGGTTATTTTTAGACAGTTTTAAAAAGTTACACCATGGTTATTTTCCCTTTTTCTGACTTCTTGCTTTTCACTTTGCTGAAAAGCAGAAACACTGGGAGCATGCCCAGGGCTGTTTCTCCTATAAACAAGGTCAGACAGGTTCAAACACCGTACAGAAATTTTAAGGTAAAAAGGGCTTAGTAATGTGTGCCTCTCTATATGACTTGTTGTGAGAGGTAATGTGAGGTTGCTTTTCTGGAACTTGAGACAGAAAACTTCCCTGCAGGGCCCCATAGTACAGTAGAGAGTTTGGGCTTTGGAATTAGGTTTTTGCCTTAGCCATTTCTTAGCTATATTTCTTTCAGCATGCAAATCAGGGCCTCAGTCTGCTTTGAAATGTGACTTTCTACCCATCTCTTAGAGTTATTAGAATTAAATGACAAAAACTGTAAAAAGCAGCTGTCAATACAGTACAGACACATAGCAGGTGTATGGGAAAGGCAGCTATTATTTTTTGAGGGGCAGCCCAGTTTAAATGAAAGCAGGTTAAAACCCACTGTAAACCAGAAGCATGCCCAGCAAACTACAGAGGAACTTACTTCTATGAAAACAGAGGAAACTGAAGGGGGCAGAACAAAAGCTTAAATTGAAAAATAAGGAGCAGTGGATAAAGGGATTGAGTGAGACTCCAAGATGCAGTGAGTTTCTGCCATCCCAGAGGAGCAGATCCTGCTCCCCACAAAGGTGATGAGACTTGGCTAGAATGTACAGTGAAAGCCACAGCTGCCAGCCAGGATCATCCCAGAAAGATCTGCAGCACATTTAACCAGGGTAATGTCTTCCTAAAGGGACCTGTGAGCAAGAGCCTAACCTTGGGCCAGAGTGAAATTTATCCGAATATAAATAGTTGCAGTTAGCATCAGTATGACGTTCTTACTGGGAAGAGGGATGGGAGTGAAAGAGAGTATTAGCCTTGAGATACACAGAGTCTATAAAACTACTCGTCCAAGATGGTAGAGGAAGAGTTTCTCTGGGTAGATGGTTTGTGAACAGTCAGGGGTACCCTCTGCAAGAAACTTTTCACCTTTACCTTTTATTAACTTCCTGGGAAATATGCCACAAACACTTGTGCTTTAAGAGAAGCGACTAAAAATTATAACCCTTTCTGAGTTATGTTGGACGTAGAGTGAAGCATCCGTGAACCACTGCAGGGAGGGTGGCAGAGTCGGTGGTCTGGGACGCTGAGCTGGACAGGTGTGGCTTGTCTCAGGGTGTTTTCCTGTGTGCAGCATGTGCCCCACGCACTTCCGTAGAGGCTTCGGGTTTGAACCTATCAGTTTTGTCTTTATTGAGCCCCATTTCCTCTTCTCGTTCTCAGTTGTCTAACTTTTCCAGCACTTCTCAGCTTTAGCTCAAAGAGACTGAGCTCTGAAGGAGGTCCTCAACCAGTCTTTCTTTCTGTGAACTGGCTAATCATAAGGTGTAGTCTTCTTTGATGTTTTCGTTGTTGCCAGATACCTAGGGGTCTTTATTCACTGCTGAAATTGAGTTTTTTAATTGGTTTGGTTTTGAATGTCAAACCATTACTAATGCTTGAAGTGCTGAAAGGCAGGTCTCCAGGTAAATATGAGTTTACCGTACTGTCTCAGGTTTGTATTGGGTGGTGACCATATAAAATGAAATTTAGAACTTAATTTAAAGCTTCAGCACAAAGAACCGCTACTCAGTGGGAAAAAAAAAATTGTGGCTGAATGAGACCCATACAACTGCTTTGGAAAACTTTTTGATTTAATTGGACAATACCAATTCCGTTATAGAATCCCAACGAAAATTCTAATTCCGTAAGAAACAGTAAGTTTACCTCAGCAGCCCCACACTGCAGAGTTAGTAGGTGAGCCTTCATCGACTCAAAGGAGTTTGGCTTCGAGAACTTTACAGCACAAGTAAATTAGAAAGGAAGAAGTAAAGACCTCTTAGAGTTCAGAAGAAAGTTTCTAGGCATATAGGATGAAGACTTTTATTTATGTGAATATACAGGACACCTGAAGAAGGTGATGTTTTAAGTCCTTGAGTCTCACATCTACCAAACCCAAACTGTCAACTCCAAATTTATGAAAACCCAGAGGGATGTGAGAGAAGTAAGTTGTGATATCAAATGAGACAGAAATCAAGCTAAATATAATGAACTTGTGGAAATAGAAAGTTTAAGGCATGTTAGATACTAAAATCTTCTGATGATTGCCTGAGGATATGGCTTGAACTCCATCGTGTAGGGAGTTGATCTTTTATGTTACCTACCTGTCTCTGCTGTTGGAAAGTGGAGGTGAGGGTCCATACGTGGTAAATATATGGAGTTTCAGGTCATGCCCATTCCCAGTCATTGGACTGGTGATTTTTCGAGTGGGTATTAAAACCAAAGAGAAAATGTAGAGCCACAAAACAAAGAAAACATGGAGGAAAATGGCAGGATAATGGTCCTCAGACCTCTCCTACAGAACAGGAAGCCTTTTGACCCCCTCCTCAGGTATGTACCTGAATCAAGTACACTAAAGGAACTAGAAGTTGTAAAAGCACCCTCCTGAGAGATCCAACTGGAATGGTTATTAGCAACTGATTATCACACTAGGAAAATAATAAAAGCCATGTTTCAAGTAGCTGTTGATTACCTTGGTCATTTGTGAAGGCCAGAAGAGAGCTGTTCTGTTTTGGGGGATGAGACAAGGTATCAACATGTAAATCTGGTCAGATGCACCAGAGCACAGTGAAGGATGGACAGCGTACTGTGACCCACAATGTCTTGCCTTCGGGGAGATTTCTCATAGGCTGAGGATAGACATAGTAATAGGTGTCTTTCCTAAATCTATTGACCAGAAAATTAAGAAGAAGCAAGACACATTGTGGAAGACAAATGGTGATCATATTAGAATGCCTGGGAAAAGCAAATTTCAGTTTTATGAAAAATTTAAAACAGCTTATATTGAAAAAATTAATTTGTTTTAAATTATATATATATTTTAAGATCTTAGCAATATGAGGTTTCATGATTTGTCCCTTTGAATTGAGTAACTCTTCAGCCATTCTCCAAAGATTAGTTACTGAAGTACGTGGACCAGGTATTTTTTTCCATATCACTAAATTTATCCATGAATTTTTATCTAACATGTTGAAGGACATCTGAAACAACTCCAGTTAGTATCAGGTTCAGTTCCTAAAGTCGGGCCTATGTTTAATCTTAGTAAATGCAAATTTGAATTTAGTGAGGCAAAGTCACCGGAGAACAAAGTGGCATTTAGGCACATAGCCAGCCCTCTTGAGATAAGAAGCAGCCAGTAAAAAATGGAAAGTGCCAACAATTCAAGGAACTAGTCGTTTGGGGATTGGTGGTGGTGGGGTGGGGTATCTGCTTTAAACAATGAAAGTAAAACTGCTGAGGAAAGAAATCTGCCTTCTAATTCAGATGATTATTTGGCCATTGTTTGTGCTTTGGATTATTGGCCAAAAATCTCCTTTGTAGGCTGACTGGCAAATCTTGATTTGAATGCTGCAGACACAGCCCAAGAAGCTTACTACTTCCAGATGATCTCTAAGCATTATTCTGGAATAAAGGCCAGAAAAGTGGGAATTCTGCTCTTGCCCTGAACAAATTCACATCAAGTAGACCTAATTTTCATAACTTCTGTTAAGGTATTAATCCCTAGTTGAAAGAATTTAGTGTGCTTGTCATGGTCAGAGGTAATGTTTAGAGGTTTGACAAAGTGCGTTGTTAGGTAGTTGGTCCTGATTGCATCTAAAGCACTGATGGGAATGGAAGCTTTGGGACCAGAAGTTGGGGAGAATGTTAAACACTGAGGTATCTCATATTCCCAGTTCACTCACTGGAAAGAAAAAGACCATAAACCTGCAGGGCTGTTAACCCTCCTTTGGGTTAGAAGAGGCTCTGTGGACAGTTAGGGCAGGAGGCTTGTGAGAGTTATTTTAGATGAATAAAACATTCTGCGTTCCACAGAAATCAGCCTCTACCATCCACTTCAGAGAAGGTGTTGCAAAGAGTTGAGAAGATGTTGTTAGGTGAAGGCTGAAAATGGGTTTTCAGAGGGCCCAGAAGTTTCGGCTGACTTTGGATATGGAGGACTGCCAAGTCTAAATCTAAAATTATAATAACCAGGATTTTGTATGACAAGTGAATAACTCACATAGAAATAGAATTCTATTTTATTTTTCCATTTTCTCAAAAAGTATGTTTCTCAAACCTTCCCCAGATACCCAGTCTGTATTCTTGTATCTCGAGTGTCTTTAAAGCACACTGAAGATTGGTATTTTAAGTTTCCAGACTTTAAAACAGGAGTCTCTAGAGAGGTGGACTAACCATTGGGAGCAAAATGAGGAGTGTCCCAAATGTTTGTGTTTCTGGGCTTAAAATTAAAGACACAAACGATGAAAATCATATAAATACTATTCAGAGTGTCACAAGGTGTCAGCAGGAGTCCGCTAGTTATGTCGGGGGATTCCTGAAGATGATAAACATGGGCTAGTTTGCCTCTGCCTTGATTGATGCTTTAGGTTTTTCAGGCATGGACTTTTCCCAAAACTTAAGCACACATTGGCAAAAGAAAACGAGGAAGAAAACCTAACGTTTTGTACTTTTATTACCATTCATTCTCCTCTTATTTATCATCTAGAATATATAGTCAGACTAAAAGGAATCAATCTTAGTATTAAGTCAGCTAAATCTTTTGACTTATTAAAGCTTTTCTCTGATAACAAGAAAATACCTTCTTTACACATACATACAGTTGACCCTTCAACAGTGTGGGGGTTGGGGCACCAACTTCCTGTGCAGTCAGAAACCCTTGTATAGCCTACAGCCCTCCATATGCACGCTTTCACATCCACATATTCAACCAGCCACGGATCATGGAGCACTGGAGTGGGTATTTAAAGAAATCTGCATGTAAGTGGACCCATACAGTTCAAACCTGAGTTGTTCAACGATCAACTGTAACTATGTTGTCTCTTCCTAAGCATTATATAGAAAATGAGTAAATGAAGTCAATGTTCTTTACTAACAAGATACGCATCCAGAATATTTTATTATTCTTTTCTTCTTGAGAAAAGGGGTACTTCTTATAAGCTTGTATTATTAACTTAGTGGTCTGGAGTAGTCCTAAGGGCTTAAATTTCAGCTAAGCACTGGATGAATAGGACCTGACAAAATAGAAACATTTCAGAGGGCTATAAATACTAACTTCAGTCTAGTCAGAGGTTGAGAAACTTTTTGTAGAGGACCAGATAGCAAATATTTTAGATTTTGCAGGCCAGGAGCTATGTGACTGTCACCCACAGTCGGAACAGCTCCTTGACTCCAACTCTGCTGCTGCAGTGCACAGCACCTGTCCACACTACAGAGAGCGTGCCTGGGTGCCAGTGAACCTTCATTTCTGTACACTGAGTTTCATGTCATTTTCATGACACGAAGTAATTCTGATGTTTTTCAACCATCTAAAAATATAAAAATCATTCTCAGCTCACAGGCTACATAAAAACAGGTAGCACACTGCATGAGGCTGCAGCCTGTGGCGTGCTGACCCCTGGTCTGGAAGTGGAAAGGCTCAGAGCTTGGAAAGATAGTGCCGTACATCAGCGTCTCCTCTCCTCCTTCTCTTGTGAAAAGAGGTGCCATCAAGCCGTGCCTCTTGGGAATGTCATGCAAAAAAATTGGAGATTGAGCGACATACAAAGGCTGGGCATTTTAAAGTCTTGTTCATTGGAGGGACAGCAGTTTTAGCTAACTTTCTACTGTGATTGTTGGAAAAAGTGTAACTTACCTCTGGAGTATCCTTTCTAAACAATGAAAAGCTGAGGATTTTCTCAGGATATTGCAAGAAGAAGAGAGACAACACTTCGATTTTGCCTGAATATTTCCTAGCTTTCTTCCCAGTGGTTTATTCCCAACAACTCTGATACCTTTTCATAGTCTCGTTCCCCCTTATATTCTGTCCATTTGGTAAGCTGTTGCTTTGGATTTGGCAGAGAGAGCTAGCTGAGACGTGTGATGGACAGGACAGAGGCATCCATGATTTCCTCAGGTTGTTGGAGGTGAGATGCTTCGTAGGATGCCTCAAATTCATACTATTTCATTCCCCTGCTTTTTTTCTGAAGTGCAGTGCATGATGATTTTTGCAAGTGAAGGCAATGTATTAAAGCCTTGGTAATTGAGAAGAGTAAAATATACACGTATGTGTTCTCTTGATTAATTTGAAAACAGTGTTTCTCTCAAATTTAAAATGTGTTCTCAGGTTGTGTATAGTCTTTAAAATATCTGTCATTTGCTTTATTTAAAAATTTCAGGTGGAAAAACCTTGCAGTGGTGGTCAAGATTTACTTCTTTATCCAGCGAAGAGAAAGCAGCTTTCAAGAAGTGAACTGAATGCTGAGAAAGTGCCTCCATCCCCACTTCCTGCTCCAAAACAAATCCCACCACTCAAAGGGTGTCCAGCAGTTATGCCAGGAGACTTTAAAGAGAAAGTTGCGGAACTGCTGGCAAAATACTCAAGTGGGCTTTGGGCCAGTGCGCTCCCCAAGGCATTTGAGGACATGTACAAAGTGAAGTTACCTGAGGATGCCTTGAAAACTCTTGCCTCACTTTCTGATGTGTGCACCGTAGACTACATTTCTGGAAATCCCCAAAAGGCCATTCTTTATGCTAAACTTCCATTGCCCACTGACAAAGTCCCAAAGGATGCAGGACAAGCCCATGGCAATTGTGATATCAAGTCTATGGTTGAACAAGAGTATTTGCAGATAGAAGAAAACGTTGCCAGAAGTGCTGATACCTTTGTGGAGCACGTAGCAGTTCCTCCATTGATCATTCCAACTGAGGCGTCCCCATCTGTGTTGGTGGTTGAACTGAGCAACACAAATGAAGTAGTTATCAGGCAAGTTTTATTTTCCGATTCTTTGGGATCCTGGTGCGCTATTATTACTTGGCTATTCTTTATATAGATCCTGGTGGTTGAGGAAGAATGGTATATTCTTAGTTCTAAGAGTTATAATGAGGTGTGATAATACATTCTTAATACTCATTAAATGTTCAAAATAAACAGCTTTTCACAAGAAAAGATTTCTCTCAGTTTTAAAAATTAGAATGATAATATGGTCTGAATGTGGAAAAAAAGTATGTCAAAAGCATAATGGTAACTATATATGTCAAAAGCAATACCCAGTCCATAGAAAAAGCAGGTCATTCTACGTAGGTAATACTGTTTAATCTGGAACTGTATAGTGTTTCCTAAAAGTCACAACAGCTAGCTACCACCTTCCTAGTTTAATGCCTCAGATTAGCCCTCTGGTTTCTTGAGCCTTTTGATATCATTGCCTGGGAGAAGGAATCATAGCCTCAGAGCTGAAATTACAAAAAACAGTCCAGCTCCAGGCACTTGATGTGGACTTTTGGAGAAAATGTAGAATACATAGAAAATTCATACTGAAATATTTGCCATTCTGACTTGGGGTAAAGAATGGGACCCAGTGTAGCTGATCTCTGGAGGCACTAGCCCGTGGTGTGGCTGTGGCTGGACAGAGCAGGAAAAGGCTCAGTCCTTCAGTGAAAGAATGCAGCAAAACTGTTAAAGCACTTCTCTTTGAACAAACTGAGACTGAGTGGATAATGCAGTAAGAATCCAGTATCTTAGGATGCTCAAACTAGAGGAACGTGGGGAAGCTTTGAAGAAGTCTGTTTTATACAGGGGTGGTAAATGTGTAAAGCTTTTATTCTAAGGTGTGGTTTGGCCTGAAAATAGAAATGGCTTGCTGAGGGTTAGGTGTCCCACTATGGTTCACTAATAAATTGAGTTGAAGCACATTGCTAACTTTCATCACTTGGCATTATAAAGAAAATCTAAATCCGCTTCCTTAGCAGAACCCTTTGGTACCTGTTACCAATAGTCATTGGTGCCACTATCAGAGAGCAAGCACCCAGCGCTGGACTGGATCAGTCATGTGATATCTGGTGTTCTTCTCAAAGGGTTGGCAGGAATCTGGATCAGTTCCAGGGCTTCAGCCAGGGAGGTTCCAGTTTATTCCAGGATGATTAAGTCCAGGGTCCTAAGATTATCTAGACCCTTTTTTCAGTAAAAATTAGAATCCCAGAGTCAGCATTCTACATATTCAACAGGGTGGCTGGCAACTGGCAAGCATGATGGATAATGTCTGCGGTTAGGTTGACCCTAGGTCATTGGTGTCCCTCGACCACCCTGAACACCTAGTAGATCCCAGCTGGGCTGAGCCCTGTTCTACACTCATGTCTACCCAGGCAGGCAGTAGGCTCAGGACACTAAGCTTGTGACTCATAAAAGTTTCAGAGAGGTGCCATGCAGGACCCTTAGGTCAAGTAAATTAACTTTGTAAAACTTTGTATTTGTGGCATACTTAAGTGGCCTACACATCACTCTTTGCTCACTTGCTCAGGTAGTTTGGGGACAATGTATGAGCTCATTCTTTCTACTGCCCACTGTCATACCAACTGGAACATTACCTCTCTACCTGTCACCCAAGGTGTGTAGCTGGCTGTGGTTCTCTGCTGGTTGCTGCACAGAGCAGAAGCTGCCTGCAGATCTCATGCTGCTCCTCACCACCTTGTTTTTCCATGGCGGGAGGCCGTGCTAAGCAAACTAGCAAACCACAGGCTACAGCCTGGGCCTCTGCCAGTGGCGCTCCCAGGACTGTAGCAGTGCTGCAGGGATGCCCCCTGAGACTCCAGGTCCCAGGAAGTGGGCACCTGGGCAGAGTTGCAGATCTCCTAGGAGACTCAGAGCCAAGAGTGCAGCTGCATTCCAGGCAGTGCCTTAACACTTACAAAGCTCCATAATCTTAAATGATGGAGTATGACAGAGCTTTTACAGCTGTTTCTGCAGTGAATAATATGCATGTTGTATTTGGTTTTAAAATACCCATTTCCCCCAAAAGAGGCATTATTTCCATTTTGTGTAGGATTTTTAAAAGCTTCTTTTCCTCTGCTTACAAATAGGTTGACCATGGTGTCTTCTGCCCTGCTGATAGTTACCAGGAATACAGGAAATCACTCCTAAAGGAATAGTTTCTTAAAGCTATATGGGGCCACCTGGGCACTGGGTAAAAGCTAGAACAATTCAATGAGCAGTGTTCTCGTGGTGTATCCCCCATCTCCCTGTCCAGGTGATTCTGGTGCTGTTACAGTGTAGCCTTCAAACTCAGAAGGCTTCATCCCATGGCTGAGATAGCTCCTGTTACAGGAGCCAAACTTGGTTTGCCAGGTTTTCCATCCTGGAAGGAGGCGTTTGATGGAATTGTCTCTGAGGACTAAAAGCCAAGAAAGAAAAAAAGACTGTTTTGATAACATGAACTGGGACAAGGTGATTACAGTTGTCAACAGCAGAAGATTGTAGAAGGGAATAGAAGCGTATCCTGGGAGAAAAAAAAAAACCTTCTTAAAAAACATGCAACTTAAGAGGCATGTATCTAGAGCATGTCACCTCTTTAAGGGTATCAGAACTCAGCATTTTGTTGTAATTTGTTCAGTAAGCTGGAGGGATGGGCTGTCACACAGTTGTGTTTATAGTATTTAAGAGTTTGTTTTTCTCTAGTAAAATTTCATTGGTTTTCAGAGCTTGTGACTTGTTCAGACCCAGCCTTAGGGCAGAACTCTCAACTAGATTCTCTTCTCCAGCAGTGGTGGTCAGAACGTGAAGCTGACTCTTGCTCCTCTGGCCTCCAGTGGTGTCTCCATTTTCTTTTCCTCTCCTCCCTTCCCTAGAGTCGTCTCTCGGCCTGGTCCTCCCCCCAGACTCCTTGGCTGCTTATTGTTACATCCTCTAGTTCTCTGGATTGTTGTTGAGCATTTGGTCTGTCGTGTGGTGTGTTGGACCTTGGTCGTGTTTTGTGAGCTCCACAATATTGTATTCTCCTTTTTTAAGACAGAAATGTTTATTAAATCCATGTTCTCCTCCCTGTGAGCAAGTCTGAGTTTGGAACCAAAGATGACAGTAGAAAAACAATAACATTAATGAATTCCTGTAGGTTTCCGTCTTCCAGGTTGCTTCATTTGTGTTCTCTTCCTTTAATTCAGATATGTGGGCAAAGACTACTCTGCTGCTCAGGAGTTAATGGAAGATGAGATGAAGGAGTATTACAGTAAGAACTCTAAAGTCACACCAGTCCAGACTGTGCAAGTTGGCCAGTTGCTGGCTGTAAATGCTGAGGAGGATGCTTGGTTACGGGCACAGATCATCTCAACAGAAGAGAACAAAATAAAGGCAAGCATTATGAAGATAAGCAAATTTTTATGAAGATAAGCATAATTTTTCAGATGAAAATGTTGTTTTTAATATTGTATCCTTTCTAACTGCCTTAAGTTTTCATTAGAAGTTGAAAAGATAATACCTACAAAAGATCCCTGTCAGCTCTTAAGTCAGTGGTGGTTATATTATCTTAGAGTTTTTGTTAAAAAAAAAAGAAAAAAAGCTCCATTGACGTACCATCACCTATGATGCAATCAGGAAAAACCCTCTATTCCCATTCCCCGAGGCTGTGTCATAAATACCAATCAGAGCTCTGTGGGCTTCTTAGCAAGGTCAGTACTTTGGAGTGAGGGAAACAGTGCAGATTAGAGGAGATGACATTCTTCTGTTCCCAGTCCCACAGCCAGCTGAAGAGAACCCCAAATAAGACTTGGGCTGTGCCCCAACTCTTACCCGCTCCGTCGCCTTGGAAAGGGCACAGGGCTCTTTCCCCGGGCTCTTCCCTCAGCAGGCTCTGACACTTCCAGACTTGGCCACATTACTGGGGATGGGCCTCTGCCCGTTGCCTCTTCTTTCCCTCAGCTCAGAGACCCAGAACTGCAACTTGCTCACCAAGGCACAGTTTTGTCTAGGTTTTCAAGCAGGGTTAGCACATCTCAGAACCCTTAGCTCTGCAGGGCCTGGGGAGTCCAGGTGATCAGGACCGCAGTCAGTGTGGCCCCATCACTGCTTTCTGCTCAGTGAGAAACCTGAGTGGCCTCTAGTCGGTAAGGGATAATTGACTGCCCCAAACATTCCCAGATGAACTTCTGTCTACTTCCCGACCATTTCCTTGCCCTTAGGAAGTTCAGGAAAACTTAAGCTATTCGAAGGCACAGTGATTGCTTATGAAGAGAACCATATACAGGCCCTAGTGATGTGTTAACAGTGCAACAGTATTTCCAATAAATAATGCAGATACTCCTCAATGATCTCTCCCAGGCTGAGATATTTAGGGCAGAAGTTACTTGGGCCTCCCTTCCTTCCTTCTTTACCTCTACTTTGGGAGTTTAAGCTCTGGAATCAGTTAGACCTGAGTTTGAGACTCAACTCTGCCATTTCTAGCTGTGTGGCCTTGAGAAAGTTACTTAACTTCTCTGATTCCTTACCTATAAAATCAGGTACTATATACCTGGTACACTTTTCATTCATTTTTTTCACTGTCCTAGGGAAGGAGACAAGACAGATAAGTCCTTATTCTCAAGCTTAAATGCTAGTGAAAAAAGACAGATAGTGAACAATACACAGTAAATAAATGAGCCAGTTTACATGCAGTGAAGGAAATAACCAGGATGCATAGAAAATAACTGAAGAAAGGGATAAGCAGGGAGATGGGATCTGGTTCAGTTGCTTCAAAGGTTGTTCTGGTGCCTGTGTGGGGCATGGATTGTAGTGGGCAAAGAAGGAAAGACAACCTGTTGCAGTAGCCAGCAACGTGTAGCCTGAACTAGGATGGCAGCAGTGGAGACAGAGGTAATAGGACGGAGTCAGGATATGTTCAAAGGTAGAACTGACAGGACACTAATTCATTGGATGTGGAAGGTAAGAACAGAGGATTCAGGATGGCTGCTGGGCTTGGGACTTGAGCAGCTGGGTGGACAGAGGTGCCATTTATTGAAATGGGGAAGTCAGGGAGAAGAGCCAGTCTATAGGAGAGTCAGGAATTTTGTGGGACCTGTTAAGTTTGAGAATAGCTATGAGATTTCACATGGGCGAGCCTGGAGCTCGGGGAGAAGGTGGGACTAAAGGTAGAGCAGGTTGGGAGGCATCAGCATGTAGGTGCTACTTGAAGTCAGGGGACTAGATCAGATCAGCTAGAGAAAGAATCACCATGGGGAAGAGCAGGGGACCTGGAACCAGGCTGTGAAACACTCCAGCATTTAGATGGTGGGCATGAGAGGATCAGAGGAGGCCATAAGAATGGCCAGAGAAGGAGAAAAGCCAAGAGGACTGTGCCAAGGAAGCCAGAACTGGGCAGAGTCTCCCCAAGGAGGAAGCGGCCGGCTGTGTCACTGCTGCTGAGAGCTGTGGGCCAGTGTTCGGACTAAGAGGGTAGCTTGGTGTTTTGTACGGAAGTGAATCCTGAAGACAGCAGCAGTTGTGGGGATCCTGGCCTGGTCTTGGCCCCCATATTCCCATTGAAACAGAGATTAAATTTTCCCTTTGTCTGGAGAATCCCCAGCTACTTAGCAAGTCTTGTTTCTCTTTGAATTTTATTCTGCCTGACAGCAGAAATACTGATTCTCTCCTTGCTTTCCACACATCTTGGTGAGTATGAGAATCGGGAACTTGTGGTCACCCCCTCAGGTTGGCGCCAGTTTGGCCTGGCCCAGGCCTGCATCCCACGGATGTCTGTTGGTGATCACTCAGGTGGCGCTGTGAGATCTGTGGCCACTTGAGGGGGCCAGAGAACCAGGAATGGACTGGGGCCCGATGCCAGGATTATGAGCCTGCTTCTGCTGATCCCAGGGCAAGGACACAAGGCGGAGGCTGGCGAGAGTCCAGCTGGATAGTCCACAGGCAAATGATTCATGAACTGCATCTGCCATACAAATACATGGTTTCGTGAGTCAAAAGAAGAAAGCAAGAACAGAAAACAAGCTCTAAACATTATAGACACCCTTTGAGATTTTAGAACAGATATTCTCTAGTCCCTTGGTGCTAGGAATACATTCTGAACTGCCCAGGAATCGTGATTTCACATGTTATGTCCTATTCTCAGACCATGGTGTCTCCATTGTAGGCCTAGGAAGAGCAGAATCCAAGTTGTAGGTGGTGATAGCTATTAAAGGAAGCAAAAGCTGCCCGAATCCCAAGGCCTTTGGGAAGGAAGAGCAGGTGGTGATTTGGGACTGAGAAATGGCTGGCTGCGCGGTCGGGGCCCTGCCAGCGACCTAGGCCTCAGGGAGCCCGGAGTCACGATACGGACTGCTTCCAGCGTGGGACGCCAGGCCCCACTGACCAGTTATCAGGTGGTCAGGGAAAGGCATTAGTCATCTCTCTGTTCTTTTTTTCCCTTAGATTCTCTGATGGGGAAATTTTTGTTTTGTATACTTAGTACCATAATCTAGATACTGTGAAGCTGTGGACTTTATTTTACTGCAGAAAGTAGAACTCTGTGTTACTTGGTATTCCTTTGCCATGCCTTTGCCCTGCTTTTTTGTTGATTTGTTTTGTTTTTGTAATAACCATCATTTGTTTTAATGCACACTAAGGTTTCAATGCTTTCCCTCAGATTCTGAGTTATCGTTCTAAACCACAGCTTTATGTTTCTAGATTTTGTTTTTCTCCAAAAAGGAAAAGGCTTTGATTCTATGGTCTTTTTCAACTGAAAGTTTTATTAATACTCTAAAAATAATACCCAGGCTCTCAACAACCTGTGCCAGTGGTGAGGAAGTGTCATGTAGGTTTCTGCAAACACAGATCTCTGCCCAGCAGGCTTGGGACCTTTTGCTGAGCTGGATGAAGGCCTAACCCAACCTCACAGCCCTGGAAAAAAACCAGAAGCATCTACTTTTACAGTGTAGAATTCCATGTTATCCAGCCGTGACATAATTGTCGTCATTGACAGAAAGCATCTCGGTCCCCGGGAGCGTAACTGCTGAGAGCAGGCCATCACAAATGCTGCTGTGGGGAATCTAGAATCTGATAAATACCACAGCATGATGCTTCCTTTAGAAACGAAGACTGCTGCCTAAGGACACGGATCCTTAGTGGGAAAGCGTAAATCAAGAAAGAATAACGTGATGCAGGCATCACGGTATTAAGGAAAGGGTGGGGGCAGTCAGGGCTGGCAGACCAGATAGTGTGCTGCTGAGAAGCTGGCAACAGACGGCATTGGAGCTCAGCAGTCTTCTCTCTTCTTTTTGGCAAAAGCACAGAAGAGGATGGGGGAGGGGAGGGGTGCCCAGAAGTAGGGAATCTAGCTTCCCTGGTCCCAGCCCCAGCCTTCCTCTTCTGCGCTAAGTCAGAGGCCCCTCCCCTGGCATTTTCCAGGCAGTTCACATGCTGATTATGGAGTAAATTGGAGCCAATTAAATGCATCAAGTGATTTTTTTAAGAAATGAGAATAAAGAATTTTATTTGAAACTAAACTTTGTTTCTGTTACCACTAGGTATGCTATGTTGACTATGGTTTTAGTGAAAATGTTGAAAAGAGCAAAGCATACAAATTGAACCCGAAGTTCTGTTCACTCTCATTCCAAGCTACAAAGTGTAAGCTAGCAGGTAAAAGGAACTTTTTTTAAAGTGCTCTCCATTTTGACACGTATTACCATTGTACTTCTGGGTGGTTAAATCCTAAAATATACTAAGTATCTCAAGGTATTAATAATTGGTTGTTTCTTGAAAGGTATAATAAATTCATGTTAATGTTGTCTTTATACAGTGTGATCATTATTAAAATGTTGTAATGTTTCTACTATTTTGGTTACATTATATTTAACATGTATTGCATATTTAATTTCATTACAAAAATGTCTTGGCCATCCTACAGGGGATTTTGGGGGGTTTCCTAACTGCCCTAGTAACAACCACTAGAGGCCCTGTTTCAGGGGGTTTGATCAGTTTAAATCATGTTATTCCACCTGTTGTGAAGTGGTTCTCAGTTTCTTGCCCACTGAGATGAGCTCTGTGGATGCTGCTTGTCCTCATGCACCCAAGCACGAGCCTGGCTTCAGGTCTCGGGCAGTCGCTGGCACAGTCACAGTCTTCTCTTTCCTCCTCGAGGAAGCACAGGAAAGTGCACATGTGAGAGTGACACTTAGGGATAAGCAGAAGTATGGAGGACACACAGAGGCCACGTTAGTGATGAGGAAAGACATTGGAATGTGTATGTATCATGCCAGGAAAGCCTGAGCTAAATTCAGAAAATGATCAGAGCTGTTTTCATGAAAATCAGACCTGTGAAGAAGTACCTTTTTCCCAGCAGGGATGAGTCTTCATCTCAGAGAAGCTGGGTTTGGCTCTGTCTGTGAGATAAAGCTCACGTATAATCAGATAAAATCTGGTTATAAACCCATGAGAGTTAGTTTTGAAAAGAACATATCAAGCACATAGGAAAAGATTTAGGATACTGAAATGAAAGGTGTGATAAATGCTATAAAGTTATGTGTCTGGAGAACAGAATAAGAACAAGAGAAAGGTAGGTCAGAGGGAGTCTGTGAACTTTTGCTTATGGATTTAAAGGAGAAAAATATAGGAATAGATGTGACAGTCCCATTGGGGAAATGATGGTGTAGTTTACTTAGTTTAATAGATTCACTTAGAGTTGTCATACATATGATACATGAAACTACAATATTCCAAGAATTTAAAGAATAATTAAACTATGGTAAAAGTCACCTAATAACCATATTATGTTAAACACTGTTTAATCTTCTTTGATAAATCAGAGAGTTCTTTGGTATCATGGGCCATCATGGTGTACTTAAAAAGAAAGGACAGGAGGAGGGAGGTTGTGTAAATTTTCCGTAAGTGTATGTTCATGAAAGAAATAATTGTGTATACTTAATTTGAAAATGAAAAAGGGCCTATTTTTAGGAAGAACATTACAAATGCATGACTGGCAGACATAATTGATTGATAGCTTCTTGTATGTATTAACCTTTTTGTCTTAAATATGTGTTTGTATATAAACTGAAGGCTGTTTCAACTAAGACAGAAATTCAGATTGATTATCAACTCTTCTTGTTTTAAGGTTGCCCACATCAATGTAATCATTCAAAAGGGCATTCCCATTATAATACATATATTTTAAACCTAAGGTTGGATACTATAAAGAAGATTGTAAAACAAAGCTTCTCTATAAAATTTAAGAATTTTGTAGTAGATTCATAATTGTAAAAAGAAGCCAAAACAAATACAATCAATCTGTACATCTTAAATTGAGTCCTCCAATTAAGTAGAAACATAAATATTCAATATTTCTCAGGGTTGGAAGTTCTAAGTGATGATCCTGATCTAGTGAAGGTGGTTGAGTCTTTAACTTGTGGGAAGATCTTTGCAGTGGAAATACTTGAAAAAGCGGATATTCCACTCGTCGTTCTGTATGATACCTCAGGAGAAGACGACATCAACATCAATGCCACCTGCTTAAAGGCCATATGTGACAAGTCACTGGAGGTTCACCTTCAGGTACTACTGGGACCCTGTTGTCATTTATTCACACGCATCATAGGAAAGAAATTCATCAGAAGAGAGTGCTGTACATTTTAGGCTAACATTAGAGAGAGACACATTACATATGTACTGAGGAAAAAAAGAGAGGGAAAGGCCAAAACATAAATAGTAGTTATTAGGAATTGGATTTTTGTCTTATTTTTCAGTTTCTACAGTGATCATATGTTAATTTTACATGAAATTATTTTGCAAAGATAATAGGGAATCATTCAAAAATAATTCAAAAGTAGGGAAAATTTAGATCAGTGAAGATGTTCAGTAAATTACTAGCTTTACCATTTTTAAAATGTGAGGAACATAGATGTCTGCAAGGAAGGAAACCTTTAAATAAATTATAAAGCAGCCACTCTAGAGAATAGGGTGAAATGTTAAAAATGATCATTTGAAAGACTGTAGCAACATTGGGAAAATATTTGTTTTAATAAGTAGAACAGTGAATCGTCTTTGTATTATGATTTGACTTAAAATGGCTAAAATTAAACCATTACTGTGATTATAATTTTTAAAAACTACTAAAATTCATGGATCCTGTAGACACAGATTAGAAAGCAGGCTGATAATGGGATTGATTTTGTGAGAGTTTTTAATTTTCATTTCTGTTAATGTTAGAAAAATGTTTTATATAATAATTCTTTTCCTAAATTAATGGGGAGAAGACAAACCAGAGTTAAAGATATTTTTAGCCTAAAGTGGTAGTAATGTAATATATACAGAGTGTCTACCTTGTGTCTGACACAAAGGACAGCAGATACTCCTTTTGGAAGGAGCAGCATCGAAATGAGTTATTCACATTTATGTTATGGATTTCATTCTGTCCTGTCTATCCTCCAACTTGCTCAGAAGATTGTAAAATGCAAGGACTTTCTATGAGCTCTTTAGGTAGATACCCCTTAGGTAGGGAAGAGCTGCACTTTGTTCTTAAGCATCCTTAGTGTGTCCTTTGTTCCAGGTTGATGCCATGTACACAAATGTCAGAGTGACTAACATTTGCTCCGACGGCACGCTCTACTGCCAGGTGCCTTGTAAGGGTCTGAACAAGCTCAACGACCTTCTGCACAAGATAGAGGACTACTTCCATTGTAAGGTATGGCCGAGCAACACCCACCTCTGCAACGAGTCCTAACATTGTGAACAAGAGGGGTCACTGAGTTGTGTATGTGTGAGTAACTTTTGAATAGTTTAAGGTAGAAACTCTAAAATAGAGGGTAAGAGCCCCAAACTTCAGAACTTAACAAAAACAAAGCTCCACTGGTTTCTGCATGGTAAAATGAGGATAGTAATAGTGAGCACCTGCAGGGTTGTCATGAGGACTAGTCACAGGCTGCTTAGCGCAGTGCCCGGCACATAGGGGGTGCTCCCATCTGGTAGGTTGGCCGTTTGCAGGGCTCAGCTGATGATCCTGCAGTGCAGCTGCCTGTGACGCTGTCTGCAGAGCCTGCTGGCTCCCCTGCCCGGGCAAGGACGGGACCATGGAGTTTAGCAGGAGAATGAAACTTCAAAGGCTTCCCTCCCCAAGCTCTTTGTGGTCTATGAGAGAAGCTGCACCTTGGTCAGTGCAGTTCTGCAGTTTATATATGTGTTAATAACCTCTTTACTCTTTAATTCTAGTATTCTGCTCTGAATCAGGATCTCTAGAGGTTTTGTTTTAAGGCCCTAAGGGGATCTCCTTACCTCCAATAGGACATTATAGTCATAATCCATAATATGCTGTGGTTTCCAAGTGGCGGAACTCTAATGCCACTTCGACCCTGACCCCCTCACCCTGGAAGTGAACCCTTCCCTCTAGCCTACAGGGCACCCCAAGTCCCTCATGGCACTTGTAGGCAGCACTGTGTTTAGCTATTTGGGTGTTCGTTTGCTGTGCTAGAGTGTAGGCTTCTTAGAGGCAGAGACTGAGCCTCACCAGGTTCTGGTTAGTACCTAATTCATTCAGGTACTGTAGTACCTTATCTAGTGTCTTACATAAAACAGGTATTCCAGAATATGTGCTGAATTGGATTAAATTTATGTTCAGACTACATACATCCTACAATTGAAGAAGCATCAGTTCTGTAGCTGTGTCTCTTTCTATGTCACAGATATCTTAGACGTATCTCAAGATCATTACTCAAGTTTGATTCGCTAATCTATCTTGGAGAAATCTAAGACCCTAGAGAGGCTGACTCTAGTTACTCATTTGCAGGCATGTGCTTATACTCTGTAGTGGTGGAAAGCACTCTTGATAGTTCCCAGTGCCCTGGTAACCCAAGTGGAGATGCTGCCTTTGGGGAGAGCAGGAACATTCACCCTGTGACATCCCAGCTTCAAGCTACAGCACAGGAGGAGGATGAAGCCATTTTGCTGGCACTGATATCCATATTTGTGTTGATAACATTTGTTTTGAAATTAAAATCTTATCTTTGAATCTGAATGTTAAAAGATGAAAAGAGGAGGATTTACAACCAGCTGACCCAACCTCCTCCCTTTCCTCCAGGCAGTCCTCCTTTTTGTCCTCCCTCTTCCTATTTAACTGATGGCGCCAGAGCCTGGATGAATCATACCTCTATGCTAACATTTTTTGACATTTTAACAGGGCTGACATACGAGCCATGTGCCAGGAAGGAGAATAGATGTCTGCCACCAACAAACGTGTGAGAAACAAGGCAGGAGCCCTGCAGGCCCTGTACACACGCTGTGTCCACTGCAGCACACGCCTCTCGGGAGTCTGGTTACATACGGGTCAGACAGTCGGCCTGCGCCCCAGCAAGGTTTTCCTGATAGCGTAGCAGCGTGCTCTTTGCTGAGAGTAATGAAAGTGTCATGCGTTTCTGTTTTGCAGCACATGACCTCCGAGTACTTCGTTTCATTACCGTTCTGTGGGAAGATCTGCCTCTTCCATTGCAAAGGAAAATGGTTACGAGTAGAGGTAAAGTCAGTCACTTGGCCTATTAGGGGCAATTGTGGGCATTTAAAGGTGCACCCAGAATCTTACATTGTGATGTTGCCGTTTGGTCACAGCTAGGTAGTTAGTGCTTTGATTCAATGTATAATTTTTCCATTTTTTAATTATGACTTTCTGAGTTTTAATTTTTTAGTTAGGAAAATGATACAGAGTATCATTGGGCTTTCTGATTAAGCTATAAAATACAAAAATAGGTTATGTTTTAAAAATATATAGTGTTTACCTACTACAAGTAAAATTCTGTCTCTGAATTCTCTTTTATTTATTTCCCCATTGATAAGACACAATATTTTTTTTCTCATATTCTATTATTTTGGAGAACAGACTGCATCTTATAATCAGCAGTATATAATAATGTATCAAATTGTTTTATAATCAGTGGTATTCTAGAATTGAAAACATAGTAATTATTACTATATTTATGAATTAACAGCAAGGTGTTGAAATCAATTCTACTGTAAAAGAATACCTTGTGGGTAAATAAGAACATTTTAAAATAAGAGAGAATTTAATCAACACTGATAGTCTTTGTTATTTTCTATGTGCAGTTTAGAGTTGTACAAGATGTAATTGCACAGGAGCATTTTGGTCTTTTGGACATGCTAGTGAATTAGCCAACCCTTATCTCATTGCAGATCACAAACGTTCACAGCAGCCGGGCCCTCGATGTTCAGTTCCTGGACTCTGGCACTGTGACATCTGTAAAAGTGTCTGAGCTCAGGGAAATTCCCCCTCGATTTCTACAAGAAATGATTGCAATACCACCTCAGGTACTGTATGTTACAAGCCTGGGAGATTGGCTGGAAGAGATGTGGATGTGTTCGTAATCACATTGTGCGATGCCCTCTCAGTTTTTGATGATTGAGTTTGTAACAAAATTGGAAATGATCCAAATGTGGTGGCTCACTGGCTTTCAGACATAAAATTTTGCTTAGACAAGAAGACCAGTGAGACTTACAGAATATTGTTTGATAAATGTTTGTTTTCAAGTATGTTGAAGTCATTAGGCTATGTTGTCCAGGTAGAGGTTCCATTTTAATAATTAGATGCCAGTGCTGACTTTTAAATAATTTCAGGATATTATATGTAAATATTTACTTCCAGAGTTCTTAGTTTAATTAGGTAACCATTCTCTTCGTAAATATGTTTATATTTAATCGTTTTCTTATATGGCCTTTTCCCCATAGATTTTAGTGAAAAGATTAACTTCAGTCTGTCCTTCCTTTATTGATTAAAATTCAGATGATAAGAAGTTTGAATTATTTTGAATTAATTAAAATTATTAAGAACTATTTCCTACTTTAGGAGTAGAGGATTTTATACAGAAATCCATCATGCCTTGAAAATAAAATTATTCAATATTCTATAATTTCAAAAGACCTCTTGACCTATATTTACCAGAAGATATCTTATGTGTCAAAACTCTGTGAATAAAAAGCACTTGACCATAATTAGCATGGCTTTTTAAATTTCTCTCCCTGCAGTCAGTGTTGCAGTGACTGCTCTATTACAGAGAAGCTGTTTAACTTGAGTTCAAGTCTATTTTCAAAAGCACATTACTTTTATAGTTGCTCTGCTATAATACTGAAAATTGTTAGACCTTTAAGCGCTACTTTCACTGATAACACCTCTGGCATCTGCACCCCTTGTTGGAACATCCATCCAGGGCCAGCCTTACCTAGAAAAGGTTCCCTGGGCTGGAGGGGAAAGGAGATCCATCCCACTGGTTCTGACTGTTTGAAAGTTCCGCAAGTGTACCTTCTTAGTAAAAGCCACTATAATTTTTTCTGTTAATCTAGATTTATTATTTGATAGATGTGAAGTTGGGGGAACCTTTAAAGCCAGCTAAGCCAAGCCTCTGGCTAAGAGCATCTCCCCAGGAGGTTCAGAATAGCAAACTGATGGCCTGTCGGCCAAGGCTGACCCATGAATAGTGGGTGTAGGCTCTTGGTTCATGTAGTGTTTTAAAGTGTGAGTTGGTTGCCCACTTCTAGCTTCTCTTGACAGACTAGAAAATCTGATTTTGTTGCGTAATCTCCTTTACGGGACAGCCCTTTGTGGGAGCTTGGGAAGTGGCATCTTCCTCTGCAGGGCGTGCTGTCCAGTACGCGGGCCCCAGCTGGACCTCCTCACTCCGTCATTTCCTGCCTGGTGCCTGCAGTATTATAGTCTGCTTTCTCTGCTCTAAGTGGCCTCCTCCCCACCCAGAAAGGTGCCTCACCCAGGGGCATAGTGGGAGACTTGAAGCCCCAGGGTGAAGGGAGGGTATGACAGGGAAGATGGGGCTCAGAAGAAAGAAGGCATCCAGGAATCCTGGAAGTAAGTTTTGTCCCTTTCACAAAATTGCCTCCGTCAATTCAAAGGCTTCCCTGAGATTAAAGGGAAATCACCTTTTACTGCCTGCTGTAGCCATTCTGCAGAAGCCTGTGCAATGATGGGGGGAGAAGAAAAGCATCAGGGAAAATGAGGCTTTTAGGTATCGATGGATTTCAGCTTTTCTTACCCTCCATTCTCTTTACAACCCCCTTCAAAAGGTGAGCACAAATGCCTGACACCCACAAGGTACTCAGGAAATGCTGAATGAAGCAGGAAGCCTCCACAAAGATTTTTGCAACAAGAGTCAGATTTCATCCAAATGACACTTCATTTTTTCAGTTGGGCTTAGAGGGAAGACCTAGATATAGGTTCCAATTCTGTCTTAATGACTTTGTGATCTTACGCAAGTTAGTATCTCTGAGTCTGTTTCCATTCTGTAAAATGAGATTACAGCGCTGGCCTGTCACACTGCCCTGCAGGGTGAGAAGTACGTGAAGTGCCTGGTGTAACCCTGGCTCATGCTAGGAGTAAAGACAGTGGTAGTAATATAAATAGAGTCAGGAACATAGCAGATGCTCCAGCCCGAGAGCTGAGATTGTCATTATTAGCTATTGCTGTTGCTTGCTTTCAATCTTGGCAACATTCGACTTGTAAGAACGTAATATTGACATTACTCATAAGTACCTATTTTAAGATGGTATGTTTGCTTTTCCATTGTGTTTTCTTTTCAGGCTATAAAGTGCTGTTTAGCAGATCTTCCACAATCTATTGGCATGTGGACACCAGATGCTGTGCTTTGGCTAAGAGATTCTGTTTTGAATTGTTCGGACTGTAGCATTAAGGTTAGTTAACTTATTGGTCTTGAAAAAGGGAGCCATCAGCCAGAAGGACTCATTTGGGTTTTGTGGAAGAGGTTTGTCATACGATAAACTGATGCTTTCATATCTGACACACTTACAATCAGATCGGTTGCATGTATAGCTATGCGATGTTTCATGGTTTAATTTTTATTTAAGAGTTTATCCTCTATCTCTAGTACTTCTTTTAAACCTTTTATGTAACTTTTCAATTATTAATGAGATAACAGTTCTCTGCTCCTATTTTCCTTCGTGATAAGGAATTAAGTCCCCAGCAGAGGATCATGTATCTCTTGATAAATGCCCATGTCCCTGCTTTTCATTTCTAGCCCAGTTTGATTAAAGGTAGTTGTGGCTAGAAGTGTCTCATTTTTGTTACTCCTGAGATAACACAGAGGAGCTGATGAAAAGAATTAACAGTCACCCAGCCCTTTGGGACACACCGCAGCACAGTCCCCATTGTCGGCGTGTGGTGCTCCCACACGGACACTCCCTGCCCAGCAGAAAGGGGTAGCAAGGTAGTCAGAGGTCTCCCGGGCCAAAGGTGCAAAACTGTAACTGTAATTTTGGCCTATTTAGTAGAGCTTTCTTCCTCTGTTTCTCCAAGGTCCCTCTCCTCACGTGTAACTGAGGGAGAGGGCGAGGGGTGAGAGCAGATATTAGGACCAAAGAAGGAATTTGGACCAGAGGTCCCGAAGGGAATGGTGGAAGTCAGAGCTTTTTCCTCCCCTTCGCAGTCTGAGGGTGCACCACCAGCGTTAAGCGGGGTGCTATGATTACTTTTTATTGTTGAAGTTGGGTGATGAGCACATGGGGATTCATCGTGCTGTTCTTTATACTCAGAGTGTTTTAACATGTCATTAACTTTTTAAAATTTTCATTATGGTATATAGAATCACTTCCTTTTAGCAGTCATAAGGTATTCTCAGAGTTTTAGAGGCTAGTAACTTTTTCATTTCCGTAAGCTTGCTGCTGGTTTCTGGACTACTTTGACCCAAGCGCTTATTCACTGCTACAGCTGTGATAGGTAATTCCCCTGACCTTAAATGGAATGGTTTTAGCAAGTTGGGTGTTTTTTTTTTTTTTTCAAAATACAGGTTTTTGATACTTAATGTTAATATTATAACCACCTCTCAGAATCCAGTGTGAAATTGGATTTCTTAAATTGGTCTTTTGTGTTTTCCAAAGGTTACAAAAGTGGATGAAACCAGAGGGATCGCACATATCTATTTATTTACCCCCAAGAACTTCCCTGATCCTCATCGCAGTATCAATCGCCAGATTACAAATGCAGACTTGTGGAAGCATCAGAAAGATGTGTTTTTGAGTGCTGTATCTAGTGGAGCTGGCTCCCCCAACAGCAAAAGTGCTAACACCCCCATTTTGGGCAACACTGGAGAGAATTTGAGAAAGAGCCTCACGGATGTCCTCAAAAAGTCCGTGGTAGACCACACCAGCTCCTTCTCCGTGGAGGAACTGCCACCTCCTCTTCACTTGTCAAAGCCAGGGGAACACATGGATGTGTACGTGCCTGTGGCCTGTCACCCGGGCTACTTTGTCATCCAGCCATGGCAAGAGATACATAAGCTGGAAGTTCTGATGGAAGAGATGATTCTGTATTACAGTGTGTCTGAGGAGCGCCACATAGCAGTGGAAAAAGACCAAGTGTATGCTGCAAAAGTGGAAAATAAGTAGGTCCTTGGACAAAGCATTTTACTCTCCTCCTAAGAAAAGTGTGTAGAATGATACCAAGAGCCCTTAATCCCTGCAGGGGGACGTTGAACTGCACAAGTGGGAATTTTGAATGTGAAGTGAGACTAATGACTTGTGCAATCTTGTGTTAGTTAAAATGTCATCATTTATCTAAAAATCTAATGACCATTTTCCTGTTAAAACCTAATTATATCTAAAGTGAAGTTTTCAATGTTTTTTCTAGTTTCCTATTAGAAAAATACTTTTCTATTCAGAAAATGTTTTTTATTTAATGACTTTTTAAATTTAAAATAAAATGTTTATTAGAGAAAATTGAGAAAATGCAAAAAAAAAAAAAGAAAACAAAATCAGCCAGCCAACATAACCCTTGTTGAACTACTTAATGTATTTCTTCTAGGTTATTTCCTATATATATTTATACAGTTGGTATATTACTATATATAATTTCATACTGACTCTTCTCACTTAACATAATTCTGTGAACACTTTTCCACGTGATAAGATTTCTTTATAAACATTTTTAATGGCTAAATAGTCCATCATATGGAGAAATCATAGTTTACTTGCCATTTTTGGTAGGTTTTTTCTCCCAGATTTTTCACTGTCATAAATAATGTTGAACCTAAATCTTTATTCAGATCTCTGATATTTTATCTATGGTATAGATTTCTAGAAGAGAAATCACTTGTTTAAGGATTACAGGATTTTTGATGTATGCTGTCAGTTGCTTCCTGGAGAGCTTGTACCACCCTTTATAAGGGGCAGCCACGCGTGTTTCACTGCTCCTTGGCCTTTGGACAGTGAGACTCATAATTCCTTACCTTTGTGCAGCACTTCCAATCTGTGTCTCATGTTTGTGCATTTTGATCCACACCCTCCTTTCCTGAAGCCCCCAGTATGTGCTGGTCCCATCCCACACACTCTGCACTCACTCCACAGTAGCCCTGACAGTGGCACAGCTGCCCCACCCCATCCCCTTGGCCAGCTTTCATAGGGGAAACGAGCAAGCTCATCTGATGATGCTGAACACAAAGAACTGTCTCTCCCCCACCCTCCCTGTCCCAACACACACACACACACACACACACACACACACACACATATAGTTTAAAAGGCCAACTGCTTATTTTTTCTATAAAATACCTTCATTCATTCTTAAGATAGCAAGCATAGTCATTTTATAAAATGTCATTTTCATAGGGGAAAAAAAAACCCCTAATTTTCAACTCTTAAAAATGAAAAGTAGAGTAGCTGTCATTCTAAAAAGCACTCAACTTATATGTCCCAAGATTTTCATCTTAAAAAAAATATTTTTACTATGTCATGTTATTTACAACTGTAAGCATAAATGGGTTCAATACTGGAACATCATTTGTATAAATCTGCCTCACTAGAACTCTTTGCCGTTGGATAGTTTAATCACAGTCAAAACCAAGCTAATGCTCACTATTATCTGAGGAGCAGATTAATGGTGATTAGTGGTGGGGGGGTCCTACTTGGAGGCAAGGGTTGTGTGACTAGAACCCCCACACTGGAGAACTTAGACTTCATCCCCACTCCCCCGTGGGTTGAACAGGTCTGCCTCAGGACTCTTGGGCTTTAACCAGTTAATTTGTCCCAGATAATCACGAGACGTCTTACATATAGGGACAGATTATCTGATATTTTTAAAAAATTTATGAACTGAATAACTGTTTAGAGTTTCTGTCTTGCTTACAACCCAGGACTGTTTACTAAACCTTGTTCCCAGCTCTGGTAAGTTAACACTTAGGAATTTCAGGTACACTTTTGATTACGTGGTTTCCAAATCTATCTCAATTTAAGAATAACCTGGGCAACCTCAGATTCTCCTTCCTCACCCCAGGCGTCCTGAGTCAGAATCTCCGGCAGTGGAACCCCAGAATCTGTGTTTTAAGCAAACTCTCCAGGTGATTCACATGAGCCTTGCACTAAAATTGGTAACGGAGTTAAAACTGAGGCCTTTATTTAAGCTATTAGTTTTAAAAGTTGAACGCTAAATAGATTTTCTCCATCAGTTTTTCTGATAGTTCTCTCCTCACTGTTTGTACCTCTTATTTATAGCCTAAAAGCGCAGACCTCCATCAGTCATTTGTCTTGTACAATTTAAAGACAGTGATATCAGTGTAGACCAAATGCTTTTATATACTGTTGCACTTACACAAGTTAGCAATCTGCACCAAACTGGCATTTCCACATTCGGAAATTTCTCTTCAATTTGATTCGAGGTTCTTATTTGCACAGCTTATCTTTGTTTTAATAATACTTAAGATGATAATGATGCTGGCTACCATGTGCAAAGTGCCTGTTATATGTCAATCTAAGCACTTTATGTATGCTATTTCTGCAAGTAAATTGAAACTAAATGTTACACGTGAGATAACTGAGGCTCTGAGAGGTTAAATAAAGAGCCCAGAGTGACTCAACTGGAAAATGGCCCAGGTGGGGCTCCAGCTCGAGTCTATGTGGCCCCGAAAGCTCGTGTGCTTACGTTGAGAGCTTTGGTGTCCCCGTTGTCTCTGTGATTCATGGATTATTGCTTGCTGCATGCGCCTTGGGTTTATCTGAAGGTTTCTGGCCTCCCTCTCGGAACCCCTCAATTATACAGTGTTTGAAGTTGGCCTTTTTGTAGCTTTCTTACTGTGGTTCCCCCTGTAGCAGCTGTCCTGTGGGTTTCCTATACCGGTTTCCCACCAGTGCGCGCTGGCTAGAGAACCGGTCCAGTCTGACCCACCCCACCCAGTGTGTGTTACAGTGAAGGGCCTTCTTCAGAGGGTGGCTGGGTGTGCTGCCCAATGCAGGAGCCAAGTCACACCACTCAGGAGCAGGGACATTTTCCTTATAGACATTATGAACAGTCTTCCTTTCCTTAGTGTAATAATACTCTTAAATTGTGTAATCAAAACTATACGTTTAAAGTGGTCCTTCATACCTAAACTTTGAAGTCTAGGCTTTTCTCATCTTAATGGTGATGATGTAGGCCCAGAGCGGAAAGTATATTCATGTGAATTTCCTTCTTGCACCTTGAACTCCAGATCCGAAACCATTCTCTTCTCTTTCCCTTGTACTCTCCTACCCCTAGGTTCTTTATTTTACGTGGTGGATTACTTTGTTTTGTTCTGTTTTGTTTTTTCACTGTCCTTACTTGGCATAATTAAAATAACCAGTTTATGTTCAGAACTTTTGTGATCTCTTCCCGGCCTGCCTTCCTAGCCTGACTTCTCTTCCTTCCCCCTCCACATTCCGCTTTCCAGCTGCGTGGAGGCTGCCTGGCTCCAAACCACCAGGCCCTGCAGAGCTTCCCCTGCCTTTCTTCTCATGCCTGTCCTCAGCCTGCCCTGATCCCACTGGCCTCTCTCTGCCTTCCACACATGGACCTTGTCCCAAACGTGTGGCTGTCTCCTATCTCCCCATTGTGGTGAAGGGATACACTAGCCTTGTCCTGATCACCCTCCCTGGCACTGGTTTCCTCCTGCTTAATGGTGGCCAGTAGGTGGTGTGTCATTCTCCTTTACTAGCATGAGGCCTATAAAAGGGTGTTGAGTGAACAAATTCCATCAAATGAGCCAGTGGCAAAGCAGAGAATAGTGACCTTTGGAAAAAGAAGCAGCTGTCTCTTTACAAACTTCTACAACAGGACAGTTTTATATTTTGATAAACAACATTCATATCAATTTTTCTTTTTAGCATAAAATGTTACCCTTAAAACAGTTGTGTTGACTTTGTGCATTATTTTCTTTGCATTTTTTTCTTCTTTTTTAACACAATGCACATCTAGGTGGCACAGGGTGCTTTTAAAAGGAATCCTGACCAATGGACTGGTGTCCGTGTATGAGCTGGACTATGGCAAGCACGAATTAGTCAACATACGAAAAGTGCAGCCCCTGGTGGACATGTTCCGAAAGCTGCCGTTCCAAGCGGTCACAGCTCAACTGGCAGGTAATTTCTGGGGAATTTGAATTCATGCCACAACATAGTTTATATTGTCATTTTGTCCTGAGTACTTTAAGAGGACAGAATTGTTGGCCCACTGATTATGTTTAATGATCTATCAAGGTCATGTCCTCCCACTGTATCTGCTGTTTCTGTTTTTCCATATTCCTTTCTGTATCTGGTTTCCACTATGAGTATATTTCTAAAGCTGTACTCTTATACAGGAACAATATTGCATTCTGCTTTCTTCATTTAGCGTTTTTTATTTACCCAGTTACATTTTGGGTGGGTGGTTGATGGTCTTGGTTATGGTTTTTAATAGCTGCAAAATATTCTGTAATCAGTATTTTCCTATTGTTGAACATTTAGGTTGTTTACATTTTTATTGTAGCACAAAGAAAAAACCCCACGACTCTATATACTAGCCCAAACAAACAAATGGAAACAATGAAACAACCTAAATAACCAAGAGGAGAAGAACATTGCACAATTAATATTTTATTATTTATTGCATAAATTATAATGCATCTACATAATGGATTTTTTACAGTTATAAAACATGCCTGGGTCATTGACTATGGCCATTTTCATGGCCAAGTGAGTTTCCAGTTGCATCACAATGAATGGCACACAAATGTGTGATTTCATCACACTCCCACTAGCCTAGTGACTGTCCTAAAATTTGAGGAGCTGAGTTAATAGGTGTAGAGTGGTATTTCTTTATAATACTGTCTGATGAGATTGCTGTTTTATCTTCTGAGAAAGCAGTGCAAATCTTGGAGCTCCTGTGTGCGCTCTACCAGTAGGTAGCTCAGGCACTTAGGTGAAACTCCACCCAGGCCTGTGGGCAGTAGCAGAGGGTGTGGATGCCGAGAGGGCTGAGGTGGCCCACTATGCTGGGATATGGGGGTTGTGACCCCACGGTCCCCCCCTGACTCCTCACCCCATACACTTAGCAGTGGCAAAAGTTATTTGATTTCAGAAATGAAAGAAATTGTGTATATAAATTCTTCTTATTAGCAACTTTTATTGAAGATGCATATATAGAGTCTTATTTTGAAGTATTTGCCAGTTCCTTTGTGTCTCCTACTAGAATTCAAAGGGAACTCCCATGGTAGACAGATATGAACCCAAAATGGCATTTTGCACATGACATGGCAGCCATTGATCTGCTTTGAACTCAAACCTCAGAATGGCTTCTTAAGAATTAATGGTTACATTTTTCATTTTCACTTTTTAAATGTTTAGGTTTTGCTAACAACACGTTTTATTAAACATGACAATCAAACTACCCAGTGAGGGAGTCTCCGGGAGGAAAGCGTGTGCAGCACCCTCACCCCCCGGGCGCCAGCACTGTGGCTGAAAGTCACCGGTGCTCCCTCTGTGCCAGGGGCCCCATAGCCACTTCATTTCATCAAGTTCTCTCTCGGGCTAGGGGGCTTGGCTGTCACAGTCACTGAGACAGCAGCCTGGAGGCTATCCTAGGCTTCTCTCGTGGGAAATTCTTGTTAATCAAAGAACTTAGCCCACTCACTATATTGAAAGGTCATTTAAATTATATGTGAAACTCCTCAACCTTCACTATAGGGCATAATGTATAGTTTAATCTAGTATTTGTGGACTTAGTTTATGTTAGCTTAATAGTATTTCTTGAAAATACATATTCTTGTCTCAGTGATGTTTTAAAACCTAATTCAGAATTCTCTCAAGTTTAAAAGTCATGGGGATTTAGAAATGCATGGGACTTAAAATTCGTCTGGTCCAACCACTTTATTTTATAATGTGTAAACTGAGGCCTGAGAGATCAGCTGGTTTGCCCAAGATCACACTACTTGATAGAGGAAGAGCTGGAAGTAGTAACTGAGTCTCCAGACTTTCAATCCACTGCTTTTACCATGATGTTTTATGTACTTTTGAAAAATCAGTATACTGTAAGTGTATTAATTCTTTTCCTTCTTCCTTTTTTTTTCTTATTATTTGGTTCATCGGGGGGAAATCTGTAAATAACAGAAGTGTTATTGATACTGATATTTCCTTCTCCGTTGTCAGTCTGTGGAAACAGGCAGTCGTTATGATAACTGCCTTTTGTAACACAGCATTCAACCTCAAATGCCGTTTGTGTCTACAGGTGAAGGTTTACAGGGTAACCCTGTTCAGAATAGAAATACTGTAAGCAAAACTGTTTTAAGATTGTTCGGCATGTGTTTTTCAGTTAGGCAAGTCTAACCTGGTATGTTTAAAGTACTTTGGGATTGACTAAGTATTTTTCCATTATAGCAGATCAAAGAAAGATTCATTTGACCCTCACTGCTCTTCGAACTCCCTGTCTTTCTCCTAGGAGTGAAGTGCAGCCAGTGGTCTGAGGAGGCTTCGATGGTGTTTCGAAATCATGTGGAGAAGAAGCCTCTGGTAGCACTGGTGCAGACGGTTATAGAAAATGCTAACCCTTGGGACCGGAAAGTAGTGGTTTATTTAGTGGACACATCGCTACCAGACACGGATATCTGGATTCATGATTTTATGTCAGAGTATCTGGTAGAGCTTTCAAAAGTTAATTAATCACTGCTTCTGAGACCTTGACAACTAATTCAGATATTTTAGCAATAACAAAATGTAGTAGGCTTTAAAAAAAATCTTACCTCTGCTACATGGCTCTGACTGCTGTGAAGATTGAATAGTATGCTTATGTTTGATGGAAGATATTTAACAAGTTTTGTTTTAACAGAGTTGACTTTTCAAGGAGAATTGCACTTGAATTATTACTATAATATTAGAATAAAACTTTATCAATATAAAAACTGACTACCTTATCATTTCTAGGCTTTATGATCTTAAGGTGAAGAGCTTCCCTCTCTATTCATGTTGTCTTCTTTGCGGTGCTTGGTTCTTCTCCAGTTAGATTAAGGATTTTACGACTTAGCCCTACCCAAGTGTAGTGATGTGTATGTCCTAGAGCAAGTGGTCACCAGACTGTGTTTAGCACAGCAGCATTGCTAGAGGTGCTGCTGGAGGCACAGCCCAAGCAAACCAGCATGCCTCTCACCCCAAATCACCCCAAAGCTTGAATGGCTTCGCATTACCCAGAGAGTCCAGACCAAAGACCTAGGCCTTTTACAGTCTCTCTGCCCAAACTCACTGTCTACTGTTCCTGCAGCAGCTATACTGGGCCTTCAGGTGGTTCCTGAACCCCATGCTCAGCCAGGGGCCATGCTCCCCTCCAAAACACTCTTACTCTGTTCCTTCAGCCTGCAGCTTATTTTCTCCCCGTAATTTTTGTTTGTAAGTATCCTCCCTGACCTCCCAAGCTAACCATGCAGCCTTCCCTGGTGCCCCACCACCACCACATTGAAATTTGAGTTTGCCTCTCATGTGCCCAGATCTCACCACCCTTCATACTGTCTAACTAGTTGTCTGTGCCAGTCATCCCAAATAGATTGTGAGCCCCTTGACAGAGGGAGCTCACACATATCCTCCACGGTGGGCGGAGCGATAGCTTACGTGTGTCAGACACCCGTTGTGTGCTTGCTAATTGATAGGCAGGATGGGTTGACAGAGGGACAGGGTGGAGGGCTTAGCAGTGGTCCAGAGATGAAGCAGGCAGGCCCTGGCTAAGAATGGAGCAATGGGAATGAAGAAAAAAATATTAAAGACTTTTTGAAGTTTTTAATTTGAATTATTAGAACTGACATCTTAGATACAGAAGATAGGGAAAAGGAGGTGTCAAAATGGGAAGCCAAGTATTAAGGTCTGAGAGGCTGGGATGGTGACCCCTTACTCAGCTTGACTGGGAAGCTTAAAATTTTGATTTTGAACATAGTATATGTTTAAGCTAATAGACTCTGTGTGGAGATATATAAACTATTGGAAATATTGAGTAGATTTCAGGGGAGAAGACCAGACCAGAGATAAAAATTCTTAAAATCATTTCCTTATTTTTATTTCAGAAAATCTAAGAAAAGTGAGAACAGAAAGAAAGACCAGATGTTTTAAGTTTTTCATGTAAAATGTTCTAGGTTTTTAAAATTTATATTTAGTATTTATAAAGTGATTCAAAATTGAGGAATTTTTATACTAGTGATTTAAATAATCATTTATGATAAAGTAAAAATATCCTGACACACGAATGTTTAAGTGAAATAAAGTAGTATGAGTGGTTTTTTAGTAATGGTTTCTTTCCCTAACCAAAAGAAAAGAAAAGAAAAGAAAAGAAAGAAAAAAACCAAAATTTATTACCAATAAGTAGTTCCTACTTCACTAACTTTAGGAGTGTTTCTATTTTTAAAATAAGGCAATTAGTTGCATTTTGATATAACTGAAAAGTTAATCCAGTGATAGGACAATTTGACAGACAAATGAAACTTGACCCCTACCTCACACCATATTCAAATGTCAATTCCAGGTGGACTGAAAGCCTAAACATGAAAAGGCCGATGTAGGAAGATAACATAGGAAAATAACTATAATCCAGGAGTCAGAAAGATGTCTTAAACTGGATGCACAAAGTGATTAACAATAGAAAAGACTGATACACAGTTGACCCTTGAACATGGGGAGGAGGCTGGGGTTAGGGGCACCAACCCTTCCTGCCATGGAAAATCCCCATGTAACTTCACAGTCAGCCCTTGTACATGCAGTTCCTCCGTGTCCATGGTTCCACATCCTCAGAGTCAACCGTCTGGGGGATGGTGTAGTACTGTAGTATTTTCTATTGAAAAAATCTGTCTATAAGTGGACCTGCACAGTTCAAACCTGTGTTGTTCAAGGGTCAGCTGTACTAGACTATAGTAGAATGAAGAACATCTGTTCATCAAAGACATTATGAAAGTGAACAGGCAAAGCACAGATTGGAGGAATACATAGAGGTAGATACAGATACATAGATATAGCAGGAAAATAGATTATATATATTCAATAAACAAAAGATGATCCAGAAGCAAAATGGGCAATACAGTTGAACAAACAAGTCCCAGAAGAGGAAATCCAACTGGCCAATAAACATGAAAAGGTGCTCAACCCATTAGGACACAGGGAAATGCAAATTCAAGCCTCAATGAGATACCACTACTCATGTACCAGAATGACAAAAATGTTTCCATTTCTGTTAATTCCAAGTGTGTTGAAGATGTGTGCACCGGCACAGGAGAATACTGGAAAAGAATGTTCACAGCAGCACTAGGTAATATCTAAAACCCAGAAACAACCTAAATGTCTAGTTAGTGGTAAAATGGATGTTTTTAAAAACTGTGGTATATTCACGCAATGGAAACCTACTTCTACAGCAATGAGAGTAGACAAACTACAGGCACATGAACCAACACCAATTAATCTCACAACATGGAGTTGAGCAAATGAAAATAAACTCTGGAGGACAGAGGCAAGCAAGGAAGTGATCACCGTAAGAGTTAAGAAGTGATCATCTTTAGGAGGGGGTTGTGACCCAGAAGGGCACAAGTTGGCTACTGGCAGTGTTATTTCTTAGTGGTGGTTGCAAGAGATGTTCTCATGACAAAAATTCTTGAACCTGCACACTTAAGTTGTATGCCCTTTTCTTAAATATTTGATCCTACAACAAAAGTGTTTAAAAATTAAAATCTGAAATATAATTGCATTACTTTCAATATATGTGGCACATTATCTCTTGAGAAGAGTATTCTCTTATAGCTGTGAGGGTTTTGTAATGTAGCAATACATTTTTATGGAAATGAGATTTTTAAAAAGTGTTTCTCATTATTAATCTGTATACCAACATCAAAAATTTGGTATTAATAGGGTCTACCCCACCAGAAACTTTCCCATAATAATCCAAAGACACCTTACCTTCCATCCAAACAAATTCCTTTTTATGAGCCATTTTAGAAATTAAAACACTTGAAGTTTCTGTTTGGATTTAAGTGGTTTGCTCCCGGAAAATATACTAGTCTTTAAAAGCTTTTGCACAGCAAAGGAAACCATAAGCAAAACAAAAAGACAACCTATGGAATGGAAGAAAATATTTGCAAATGATGAAACTGACAAAGGCTTAATTTTCAGAACATATAAACAGCTCATACAACTTAATAACAAAAAACAAACAACCCAATCCAAAAATGGGCAGAAGACCTAAGCAAGCAATTTTCCAATGAAGACAGATAAATGGCCAATAAGCACATGAATGAAAAAATGCTCAATATCACTAATTATCAGAGAAATACAAATCAAAACTACAATGAGGTATCATCTCACACCAGTTAGAATGGCCATAATTAAAAAGTCCACAAACAATAAATGCCAGAGAGGGTGGAGAAAAAAGGGAACCTCTCCTACACTGTTGGAATGTAATTTGGTGCAGCCATTATGGGAAACAGTAAGGCGATTCCTCAAAAAAAAAAAAAACTAAAAATAGACTTACCATATGATCCAGCAATCCCACTCATGAGTGTATATCCAGAGGAAACTCTAATTCAAAAAGATATATGCACCTTAATGTTCATAGCAGCACTGTTTACCATAATAGCCAAGATGTGGAAACAACATAAATGTCCTTCAACAGATGACTGGATAAAGAAGTTGTAGTGTATATATACAGTGAAATATTACTCAGCCATAAACAAGGATGAAATCTAGCCATCTGCAATGACATGGATGGATCTAGAGAGTATTATGCTGAGCAAAATAAGTCAGACAGAGAAAGGCAAATACCATATGATTTCACTTACATGTGGAATCTAAGAAGCAAAACATGAACAAGCATACAATAGGAAGAATTATAGAAAGAGAACAAACAGGTGATTGCCAGAGGGGAGGGGGTTTGGCGGAGGAGAGAAATAGGTGAGGAAGATTAAGAGGCACAAACTTTGAGTTGCAAAATAAAATCAGTCAGGGGTATGAAATGTACAGTGTTAGTATGTTGACATATTGTAACTAGACTTATCATGGTGATCAATTTGAAATGTATAGAAATATCAAATTACTATGTTGTGCAAAAGTAACTAACATGTTGTAGGTCAATTATACTTAAAAAACAAACTCAGACAATGAAATCAGACTTTGGTGGGGGAGTGGGGAATTGGATGAAGGCAGTCAAAAGATACAAACTTGCATTTATAAGATAAATAAGTACTAGGGATAAAATGTACAACATGATACATATAAAAACACTGCTGTACCTAATATATGAAAGTTTTTAAGAATAAATCCTGAGTTCTCATCACAAGAGAACATTTTTTCTCTTTCTTTAATTTTGTATCTATATAAAATGATAGATGTTCACTAAACTTGTGATAATCACTTCATGATGTATGTAAATCAAATCACGCTGTACACCTTAAACTTATACAGTGCTGTATATCAATCATATTGCAATAAAACTGGAAGAAAAAAGGTGGGTTTTTTTTTTGTTTGTTTGGTTTTTTTGTTGTTGTTGTTTTTTTGGTTGTGGTTATTTTAAATCATTATTTTGGATACTCTGGTTCTCCCAGTACAGAGAGAATGCATTTGACTCTTTTGGAACTACGTGTTCACAAAACGATAGTGATTAAAGCTTCTGCTCAAATCAGACCTTGCTGAGCTGCTAATAAGATGGGACGGGTCGTTGCTTCAAAAGAGGTAAAGATGCAGCAGTCTCTTGGCTAGCTTTGCTCCATCCAAGGACCTACCGATTCTTACAGCTCAGAACCCACAGAATGAAAATCCGCCCACCTTTTCCCACATAACTCTACCTGGTACAAGTGGAGAAACCGAGACGCAGACAGGAGGCCACGCACACCCACTTGGCCGCGGAACCAAGCTTCGGAGCGGGCGGGCCCCCCGGACACACAGTGGGTGTTGCTCCCTCGCCGGGGACTGTGTGCTGCGCCCCGGCGCCCCCGAGTGGAGGGAGAGGTAAGGAGGGAGAGGCGGCGGGCGGGGCGGGGCGCGGTGACAGCGCGGAGCCGGGACCGCCCCTGACTCCCACCCCCGAAGCCCACAGCGCCCGCCCGCCCGCCCGCGGCCGCCCGGGAGCTCGTCCAGCCCCGCGCTCCGCTCGCCCGCCCGCCGCCCGCGCCCGTCAGTCGGCCGCCCGCGCTCGTCCCGCCGCCGCCAGCGCCCGCGCCAGCCTCCGTGGCTCTCCGGCCCGGTAAGTCTCCCACCCGGCCAGGGGTCCCCCTCGGGCTCGTGGGGCTCCCTGCCCCCGCGCCGGGCCCCAGCCATATCTGGGCAAAATATTCAGCTGTCGCCGCCGCCGCCAAGAGGGACTGAGCGTGGCTCCCTCTATAAATAGACGCCGCCTCGGGTTGCCTCAGGGCTGAGGAGCCCGGGTCTCGGGGTCCGGAGTCCGGCGCTCTCGTCAGCGGCACTCGACGCGCGTGGCCTTGGCCAGGGCGCCCTTCCCTCTAGACCCCGGCGCCGCGTCTGTAAACGGGAGAAGGACCTGGGGACTCTCGAGGAGCAGCGCTGAGGGCCGGGGTCTTAGCGAGGCAGACGCCCTCGCCGAGCGCTTGACTCCAGGGCTTGGTGGCTCGGCGTCCAGCGCACTACAGGCTACAGGTGCGGCTGAGCCCGGCACCCAGGCGCCCAGGCGCCGCCTCCCCTCGGGTTACGGAAGCTTTGGAAGTGGGAGTGGGGGCGTACGCTCTCAGATGGACGCGATACTCGCGATCCGGCTGCGACTGTTTGCAGCAGGAAAAGTTTCCCAAACTGCAGGAGATGACAAGGTTTAAAGCCTCCTAGTAACACGGCTTTCGCGCCGAAGTGGAGCGGAGAAGAGCCTGGAGGCGCGAGGCTCCTGGCTATCGTCAGCTCACTGGGTGGACTTGGCAAGCCTCCTCCCTTCTCTGGGCCTCGGTTTCCCCATTTCTAGGGGAAGGGTTCGGTTCCTGCGATGGAGCTCGTGGCCGGGGCCGTGAAAGCAGTAGGGCAAGCTCTTTACCGCAGGCGTTCCCCCCACCTGTTCACCGGCTCCGGACCTGGGACGCTGTGGGCACAGCCGCGCATATCCGGAGGGGTTGTGGAAACCGGAAACTTTGGCGATCCCCCTGACTCGGGCCTTATTCTAAGACCTGTTAGGACCCTCGGAATAGCCTGGGCCGTGCACCGCCCAGGAAGCGCGCCCCGCGGTAATTACGGGCACCTCTGCTGAGTGGTAGCCATCATCTTCGCAAAGAAGCTTGTGAGTCAAACAGCTTTAGACCCAATGAACGGGGCAGGGCTAGAGGCTCCAGTCCAACCGCTCCCTGGCCTCAGTTTCTCCATCTATATGGTGCCTATGATGCTGCCTCGGAGCCCTGCAGGCAGACACAGCCCCATCGCCACCTCTCTGGCCTTAACTATTGCCCTCTCAGACTTTTGGAGATGGCCTAGCCTAAGCTTTTCCCTGTCCAAATCACAGAACCAGACCCTAATCCAGGTTCTGGAGCCTCAGAGGGAACACCTCAAAAATCCCCATCTTTCACCCAGCAGTGACAGCCATTTTGTTCCCTGCAAAAATCTGCAGAGCCCCCTGCTCAAGTTCACATGCTGCTGGACACACCAGGCTGAGTCTCCACTAGCCTTTCTCATCTCTTTCCTGGCACTTCCTGGGCTCAGGCAGATCATGGGGATCCGTGAGCACCCCATCAACGGCCCCTTTTCTTTGGTCTGCTGCTGTCCAGAACTTTCCTTTGCTCAGACAATAGCGCCCTCTTCCTGATGTTTCATTTTTGTTTCTACTTTACTTTCTATCATATATTTTTTTCTAAAGCCTCACAGATTGAACTAAGAAGAAATGGAGACAAATAGTAAGGGTCTTATCAATTCCAGCCACACAACAAACAGGCAGAGAGTGAAAGCAAGGAGCATTGTCACTTCAGTGTGTTCATTGTATTTAATGAGCTAGTCTTGCAAACCCGCATTTTAGAAGATCATGGCCCTTGAGTTCCTCCCAGCCTAAGTGGAAAGCCAGTGTCCTCTAAAAATAGCCTCCGCCCCACCTTATCAGGGTCTCCCACCTTCTCCCTCCCCCAGGGCTGGGCTGCTTCCTGCTGCTCAGCAGAAAACAAGTAGATAGTGGCAGCTCTGAGTAATAGGAGGTGGACTGACATGGAGGTTAAGACACCTGCCTCTAGCTCCAGCTCTGCCACACACTTAGAGTGACCTTGAGCGATAAGGGAGTGGCAAGATGGTCTCCAGTGGACCTGGAATCCCGAGGACTCAAAGTTTCCCTTGGAAGACTTTCTATCATGAGAAAAGTGAAGTGCCAGGGATAAAATCCAGGGGCCCCCTGTGCGAAGGAGGGAAAGAGTGGGGGAAACTGGTCCCCAAGAGCCAAGGGAGGAGAGAGACTGGCAGTGCCAGTTGCTGCAGAGAGACAGAGGGGATGAAGACTGGGAAAGGGCCACCAGGATTGGCAGGATTCATGGGTGACTTTGGCCAGGGCATTGCGGAGGGTTCAAGAATGAAATCTGCCACTGCTTTACTGAAGCCAGTGACCCAGCCTGTGTGTCTGAGCCCCAGCTTCCTCCTCTGTGCGATGGGGATAATAATAGCACCCATTTCATAGGGGTTTGCTGTGGGGATTAAGAGGGATGATGCAGGGAAAGCCCTCGGTCCAGTGCTTGGTACCGGCAATATTACTAGTGTTAGCGAGAGGAAGAGGCAGAAGCTAATGGGAGCTGAAGCCTGGAGACAGAGCCTACAGCTCTTCCAAAAGCTTGGAGGAGAAAGGAAGGAAGAGAGAAGGTTGTAGTAGCTGGGGACAGGGCCTAGAGGGGTGTTTCCAGGATGAGGAGTGTGAGAAGAGGTGGAGACAGACCAGTGAGAGGGGAAGAGGGTGAAAGGAGCATCGCAGGGGAGCACCGAGGGTCTTCCTTAATGACCTGCTGAATGTCACAGTCTCTAGAATCAGGTTCTAAAATCCTATTCCTCTAGATTCAAACTGAGCAAAGAAAGCGTAAAATAAAGCCAGTTCTGGCTCAGGCCCTTGTGTCCCCTTGGAAGACGTCTGTATCTGTGAAAGAGGGTGGCGATGGGCCATGAGGGGCAGTTTGACTCTGCCCAGGGGCCTCGTGACCTTGGCTTGCTTATTTCTGAAATGACATCATCTATCGATGACTCCTGCTGAGCCCAGTCATCATGGCCTTTTCCAGTCAATGTTTTGATTTTTCAGTCTTACTAATGGACCAGCCAGGCTGCCAACATTTCTAAAGAGGCCAGTTCACTCTTCCCTTAAAGCCAGAACACCAAATAGATCAATAATCTGGCCACTAGGAGCCATTATCTGTTTAAAGGCACAGGCCTGTTTGTATGGAGAAACATGAAACAGGCGGCATAATTGGGGGACCATTTCTTGTCCCTCGCTTTGTTTTATAAAATTTTCCTTTTGTTAATCATAAGGCCAGATTCTCTTCGCTCTTAATGATAAGGAAAGAATGAGCTCACTGGAGTCAACCTGGGACAGTCTGGGAGGCTTTCTTCGACGCTAGGAGGTACTGGACCCAGATCTTGTCTGATCTGAAAACCTAGAGACATTCAAGCACTTTTTTTTTTTTTTTTTTGCTTTTGTTTCTCCTTTTTCTTACGTCCGGTTTTTCTCTGGAAGAAAAACAGATTTGTGAAAGGGCTGTCCCTGTCTCAGTTCTTCTCAGCTCCCCAGCCTGAGTCACCACTCACCCTGGGGCTCCTGAGGAGGTGGCCCCAGGGCTGTTGCTGGGAGATGAATCTGGTGGGTGATGAGGCAGAAGTGCCTCTTGGCCTCACTCAGCCTTCTTCACGGACTCATCTCTTCTTCTCATCCCTTACATGTTAGTGCCTCTCTCAACCCTATTCCTTTCCATCCACAGCCTCCTACAGCCCCATTCACTCCCATGGCTCCAACTACCCCCTGTACACTGGCAACTCCTAAATTCGTGTGGCCTGGACCATTCTTCTCAGTTCTAGGCATCTGTGACTCCAGCCTATTGGACAAAGCCAACAGGGTGTCCCAAAGGCACTTTGCACCCGACAGGCCCGACTCAGGCTCATGCAGTCTTCCTCCAGTGTCCCCCTGTCTTGGTTAACAGTAACACCATCCACCCAGGCTCTGAGCCAGAAACCTCCCTACCTTTCACCATCACATTCATTTGGTCTGAAGTCCTATCCATTCTAGTTTCCTTAATATCTCTTCTGTTCGTTTCTATCCCCACAATCACTACCCCCGAGCTATTGTCAGAGCCTCTGATGAGTCTTTCTGCCCCAAGCCTTTCCTTCTCATGCTGCTGTTGAAAGATCTTGGTGAAGTGTAGCTCTGACAATGTTATTCCTCTCTCTTCAGGGACTCCCCATTTCCTACCAGATTCTTTGTCATCGAACTCCAGGACCATTTAAGATCTGGCCCCAAGGTACTTCTCCAAAACCATCTCTTGGCACTCGCCTCCATTCCTCCTTACCCTCTGGCCGTGGTGCAAGCACATGTGCCCTCACCTCTCTGTCTTGGTCCCTGCTGTTCCTTCTGCCTAGAATGCTGTTCTCTCCCTTCTCAACACAGCGAACTTGTAATCCTTCTTTAAAGCAAAGCCAGTCATTGCCTCACCTGTGCTCCCATAGCCCTCTGAGTAGACCTCAGAGAACCAGCCATAGTGTCTTCTAAATGTAATCATCATCCTTATCTCTCACTAGACTGATACCCTCGAGGGCTGAGTTTATGGTTCACTTATTTCTCCTTCCCCAGTGTCGAGCTCAGAGCTCAGCGCTTGGCATAGTGCAAGTATCTTATGTTTTAGTAAATAACTGATCATTGAATGAATGAATATGTAAAAGAATAAGTAACGGAAAACCCTGTGATAATGACGATAATCACACAACATCATCTGTGTGGTTTCCCACCCCACCAGGCCATCAGCTCTGTAAGGGCAGAAACCATACCCGTTCTGCTCCCTGCCAACCCTGCAGCCCCTGTCAGCCCCCTCACAATAAATGGAATGAACCCATGCTCTCACCTGACACTCACAGTAACCCTGTAAGAAGGAAGGGCAGGTCTTATTACCCCTTTTTGTGAAAAGCACAGTGAATCCGAATAGGAATTATCCCAGGTCATCCAAGTGGGGTGTGTATTCCCCAGAAAAAACCAGGGGCTCTCCATGGTTTGGTAAACTTAAAAAATGAGCCTTTGTGTTCCAGACTAGTGCTTCTCTACCACTGGAATCACTCGGCATCTTGTTAATGCAGATTTCGGCTCAGTAGGCTCAGGAGGGAGCCTGAGATTCTGAATTTCTAATAAGCAGCTTGTTTCTAATAAGCTTATTAAATAATAAGCTTAATCATTCCTAATAAGCGCTAATGAACTAATACTGTGAGTCTCATCCTGCAAACACAGACCACCGCACTGTGAGCGCCAAGGTGAGTGCTAGTTATCACCAACTTTTCCCTTGGCCATGGCTTTCAGATAGTGTTTTTATTTAAACCTACAAATGAATTCATTTAAGCCTTGACTCAAAATCAAAACTCCAGGGCTCTTTCTGGTTGTTTTTGTTTAGTTTTTGTCTTTATGGAGCACACTGGGGACATGCAGAAGCACCTGGCGGGGCTAGAACAAAGTGGAGCACGTGGTGGGGGGTGTGTGGTGTGCAGTGGGGCACGTGGGAAAGCCCAGGTAATAGAATGTTCAGGGTCCGAGAACTAATGATGGGGCCTGTGATTGGGGGAGGGGCACGTGGTGGGGCACGTGGCTAGAGCTCACTGAAAAAGGCCCCAGGGAAGGTAGGCTGCTGGAAAGGTCAGGTCCACAGCTGTGGGTTATTTCTTTTGCCTTCCTGCCTTCTCCTTTGTGTTCCGGAGAAATTTAGGCCCAGCTAAGGCTTTAAAGTCAAACTGCCTTGTACCTGGCCAGCCTAGAACCTCCGCTGAGCACCAGAGTTCTAGGCTTCTGTAACCAATTGCCTTTTTCAGTGCACCCTGCTTACATGTTTGGTGTCTATGAGCACAGGATGAACACCTGGCCAGAGCTGGGATGGGAACCCAGATGCCTGCCTCAAAACCACTCAGAAAACAAGGGATCGGAGAGCTGGGAAGGCGGACTTCTCCCTGCAAACCCGGGAAGATTTAAAAAGTCAGACTGGATGGCAACATTGTATGCATTTGTGTATGGTTGTTAAACTGCATTCCACTTACACCATTGAAAGGGTATGAGATTGCTTAAAATAAACTGGCACAGACAACATAACTAGTAAAACGTCAAAAAAAAAAAAAAAAGAGCAGAAAATTTGAAAACTAGGATCAGGAAAGTCTTTGAGAATACAATGGGATGGGAGCCATGGACCCTTGCTCCAGAAAAATGAAAATGTCCACGCACACAACAGTTTGCATGTCATTTCCGTGGGCACATGCGTCACTCTGAAAGCCTTTCCAAAGCCTAGGTTAAGAATACCCGATGCAGAATAAGGAGGGGAAATGTGCCAGGGTCCTAGCTGAAGACAGCAACTGTTTTTGGACACTCACATCAGCTCTGAGATGAATCATGAGAGCCAAAAGGGAAAGGGAGGAAAGATGAATTGGAGGCCAGGTCACGTCTGATTTGAAAAAAGACCGGTCTTGCAGGAGAGAGAAATGTTTTCTTAACCCTAATTCTCAGGGTGCCGGCAGGCAATTTTGCGTAGTGGTTAAGAACATGCCTCCCTGGGTTCAAATCTGAGGTCTGTCCGTTAGTGGCTGTGTAATCTCAGGTAACTTTTAACTCCCTGTGCCTCAACTTCCCCAGCTATGATCTATAAAGTGGAGTCATTGTGGGGACTAAATGAGTTATTGTATGTAACATGCTTGAGACAGGGCCTGGGACTCTGTCAGCGTTACAGAAGTGACAGCTGCTGGGGGAAGGTGGCCTGAGCAGTAGCAATGAGCACGGATTTCCTGCCAGCTCTACTGCTTGCTGGCTTTGTTACCTTCGTCACTGTAGTGGATTATATGACTGTGTCCCCTCGGAACCTCAGAATGTGACCTTCTTTGGAAACAGGGTCTTTGCAGATGTAATTAGTTAAGATGAGATCCTACTGGGTTAGGGTGGGCCTTAAATCCAATGACTGGTGTCCTCATGAGAAGAGGAGAGGACACACACAGGGGAGATGACGGAGTCAGAGGTTGGAGTGATGCAGGCACAGGCAGGGAGAGCCAAGGATGGCCAGCAGCCCCCAGAAACGAGGAGAAAAGCATGGAGTGGAGTCTCTGTCAGTGGCTCCAAAGGGAGCCAACCCTGCCGACATCTTGATTTCCAATTTCCGGCTGCCTGAACTGTAATGGAATAGATTTCTGCTGTTTTCAGCTATCCAGTTTGTGGTACTTTGTTATGGTGGCCCTAGGAAACTGGTTCAGTCGGATTACTGCATTTCAGTTTCTTCAGCTTAAATGGGAATTAAAAAATACCTACTTCACAGAGTTACGAGGACTGCATGAGATAGTCCATGTAGAGCATTTAGCACTGTGCCTGGTATGTGGTCTGTGCAGACTAGTGCTTGCTGTGTGGCGGTACAGAGACATAATGGGCAACAGTAGCCTCAAGGATGGTGTTCGTGGTGTTCTAGGGTCTACATTATCATTCATTTGCCCAGTGCCCTGTTGATGAACTCTTATGTGGTTTCCAGTTTTTTGCTAATGTAGGTAATAACCAGATGATTTGTACATAGATCTTTGTACAATTCAGTGAGTAAACTGGCAGGATAAATTCCTAGAAGTGAATTGCTGAGTCAAAGGTTATGTGCATTTGGAGAGATACTGCTCAGCTTGCCTTGAGAGATGGTGTACCAATGTGTACTTCCCTTTTGTGTGTTGGTCTCCTGCACATCTTATGAATATCAGAGATTCTCAGACGTTTTCATCTTTGTTAATCTGAGAGATGAGAACTGATGTCTCCTCTCTCGATTTACGTTTCTGTAATTGTGGGTGAGTTCGGTTCTCTGTTCATAGGCTCACTAGCCATTCGTATCTCTTTTTTATGCGAATTGCCTGTTCCTTTCCTCTTCCCACATTTTTGTTGGGCTGTTTTTTTTTTTTTCTTTTTTTTTTTTTTTTTTTGGTAGGATCCCTTTGTTCATGCTAATTTTCATACTGCTTTTTCAGAAAATACAGAAACTCGGGTCATTAAGCTGTACCTGTGTTAATACCTGCTCGGAGGCGAGATGTCAAAGTTTGTGTTTGTGAAATGGAGAGTGAGAATAGGAGTGAGCTCACAAGCTTTCCTGTAAGCCAACTTTTATTCTGCCAAGGCTTTTGTCTTACGGCTGTCAAAGCCAGTAGCAATGCCAGGCATTCATTCATTCACTTACTCAACAAACCTGCCTGAAGCACCTGAGAGAGGTGGGGCTTTACAATGGGCTGTAGGAGACAGGGATGCTTGCCTTCAAGTAGCTTTCAGTCTCAGGGAGGGGGTTGTGGATGCAATAAGATGATGCCTCTGACAGCAGAACTCTGACAGCCCCTCCTGCTTGTATTAACTACTTAGCTGCTAGAACACTTTTCAGCCGATGTGGAGAAAGAAGCCATGGAAGAGACAGAGGCTGGTGAGAGCTCATGGTGGCCCAAGCCAGGGCAGTTGCAGAGAGGTGGGGAGGAGGAGCTGCAGAGTGGCGTACGCTACAGTAGAGTTTGCAGGGCAGGCGGGTAGGTGGGCAGGCCAGCTGGGACAGGGCCATGGATTCAGAGTCTTTTCCTAGAACCCTGTTGCTTACAGTGATTCGTGCAGTGACTCAGACCTGTGATGACCTCAAGAGATGCAAAATGAAAACATACACTGGTACAGGCACACGTGCTTTCCTAATTTAAACCATCTGACCACTGTGACTGACATGTAGACCTTTGAGGCTCCGTGTGAACTGGGATGGGGCTCGTAGCCACCACAGAGAGTGATGGAGTCAAACGCTGTGTTTTGTCTCCCTGTGTTTTCAGAAGGTACTTTCCTGAGTGACTAAGAGAATGAGATCAGCCAGGGAGAATAGTGCAAACAGGCTAGAAAACAAAAAGTTTAAAGAGAACTGATCTCTAAGTCCTTGTCCTCTCCACTCAGTGGCTCCAAACATGCCTTTCATAATCAAGTCTTGAAGGGCCTTAAATCTCATCTTGTCAACTCCCAATAACCCCTCTGGAGACCTCATCTGGGACTCCAGCATCCCTGCTCATGTGACTGTCATAACAGGTGCTCACCACCTCCTCAATCAGCCCGGTGCCTCCTGGGGCATTTTTTATTTTTAGACAGTTCCTTGTGCTGATCGGAAATCCATGTCCTGGTAACCTCTGTAAATCTACGTCTTCTGAGTGCTAGGGAGCCACAGACCACTTTTGTTCCTTCTACCCCAGCTCAGCCCATTAGAGGTTTGCAGAGTGTGCTGTGTTCCCCCTGGTCCTTCAATTGTTTTTCATAGGACACCCGGCCCCTCTTTTCTGGGCTCAGTCAGCACCACTGAAGAGAGAAGGCCTAGTTCACAGGAGAGGTCACCCACGTGGCCAGTATGCATATAAAATGTGTTCAGCATCCTTAGTCATCAGAGAAATGCACAACGAGATACCACTGCCAACCCACCATAATGGCTAAAATGAAAAGTATGGACAATACCAAGAGGTGACAAGGGTGTGGAACAACTGGAGCTCTCATACATTGCTGGTGGGGATGTAAAATTGTACAGTTACTTTGGAAAACTGTTTGACAATACCTGTGGAAACTAAGTGTGTGCCTCCTCTTTGATCCAGAAATTCTACTCCAGGTACATACCCAAGAGAAGTAAGTGATTAATTAGTCCTACCAAGACAGTCATAGCACTATTTATAATTACCAAATACTGGAAATAACTTAAATGTCCATTAACAGTAGAGTACATGAATAAATTATGGTGTAATTCATGTGATGGAATCCTACACATCAATGGAGAAGAATGAACTGCCACTCTAACACACAACACAGATGAATCTCTCAGACAAAATGTTGAGGGAAAGGAGCCATACACAAGAACATACCCACTGTATGTTTCCATTTATATGATGTTCTAAAGCAGTCAGAGCTAATCTGTGGTTTTAAAAGTCAGAATAGGAGTTGCCTTTGAGGGAGATGGGCTGAGACAGAGATGAGAAAGCCTCCTGGTGGGCTGGGAATGTCCTGTATCTTCATGGGAGTGGTGCTTACGTAAGTGTATGCGTATGAACAGACTCAGTGAGCTGTGCTCTTCAGACTTGCCCACTTGACAGTGTAGACCCAATGCCTATTAAAAAGGAAGAAAATCATGCCCTGCACAAAAGAGTAGGGGCCCAGAGCTGAGCATCATTGCCCTTACTTTGTCCCCTGTACCTTTATTAATGTGGCTGAGATCGCACTGTGACTTTGGGGGCCAGCGTCTCACACTGTTGGTCTACATAGGGTGGACAGTCACTTGAGAACCCCCAAACCTTTCTCATGGCTGCCCAGCCGTGTCCACCCATCTAATGCTTGTAGGGTCAGCTTATTGGGCTGTACCTCCGTGGGAGTGAGGAAAGGAGAAGGAAACCAGTGATCTGAACTACATCATCCTTTATCTCACCTCACTTGGAACCAAGTCCCCTGATTCCTATGCCAGTGTCCCTTCTGCCACTGTACAATGGCCCCATGTTCCTATAGGCCCCAGGGACTGGAGATTCCAGTGGGTTGGAAGATACTAGGAAGGAAGAGGACCATTCCAGGTGAGCCAAGGCTGGGTGTAGCCCTGGGGCCTTCGGGGTGTATGGTGTGTGTCCTTGAAGAGGGCTGGGAACAGGTTGTAGGTTGTGCAGTTGTACAGAGCCCTGCTTTCAGAAGGACCCCGTGCTTGGTAGAATGCTCCATAGTTGCTTTCTCAAAATTCTTAAATTTTATCTTTGGATTTATTTTTTTATTGAGTTATAGTCAGTTTACAATATTGTGTCAATTTCTGGTGTACAGCACAATTTTTCAGTCATATGAGTTTATATTTTTAAGTGAAGCCCAATGGACTGTGGAGCATGCATCAGGGCTTGAAGCCTCTGCTCATGTGAGGCCTTACCACCTGCTAGCTCCTGAGGGTAGGTTCTTAGACTTGGCTGCCTCACCTCCTGGCACTCTCAGATCCCACCAGCCTCCCCCTCCCCACCTGCCCAGCTACTGCAGGGGCTCTTGCCCCAGGTACCTTCAGCTGGCAACTCTGCAGAGCAAACCTCTTGTCCTCCCTGATCCAGGCACCCAGTGTCCTTGTGCAGAGGTTGGGATACACTTGGAATCGCCCGTCTCCGTGTGTGGTGGGGCAGTGGCCCCACTGGAAGGGGAGATGCCTGGCTTGACTGTGTGGCACCCTATCACGGCAAGCGTCTCTGTCCTGCATCTGGCAGGGAGGGAAGCTGGTAGGCAGAGGACTTGGAGTACGTGCTCTGAGTCACAGCATTGGGGCACCTGTGTAGATCTAGACATCATTTTTTTAATTATGAATTTTTAAATCACCATGACTGATCAAGACAGAGACCATGAGAGAAAGGAAAAACCTTTGTCTTGGTACCTTTAATGGCACCTTTTCCCCATTTTTGAATGCAAGACCCCCCTGGTCTTACTTTGCCCTGGACTAGGCAAATTCTGTAGCCAGCGCTGCCTGGGAGAGCCTTTCATCAGGGCGCGGTGAGGTCTCAGGCCATCACCAGGGGCTCCTTGGGGATGCGAGATGGCAGGGGCTTCGGACCTAGGAGGCTGGAGAACGTGGTCCTCTCGGTCCAGCTCTCTCCCCGTCTGTCCAGATCCCACACAGGAGACAACGCTCTCACTTCTTGCCCTGCCGGGGACATGAAACTGTTGGGCATGAAAGTGCTTTGTTGTTGTTGTTGTTTTGTCAAAAACGCAAAGTCTCTGCACTTTGGAGTGGTTTTAGGTGTAATTATTGTGTTATGTTTTATGACCCTGTTTTAAAATCTAAACCTTGAGGAAGTTAAGCCCCCCAAACTTCCATTACCCACTTGCCTACCCCTCCACACCCTACCCTGCCCACCCAGTTGAGGGACAGTTGACTTTCTTCCTTTTGGGGTTACTGGTCTGGGCTAGAATTCGGTTGTCCATCTGGCTCCATGGCGTCTGTAGCCCTGACTGACCTGCAGTAACGGTGGCTTTAGTCTGAGCTGTGCTCTGAGATGTGTGGCTGGTCAGACATGATTGCTTCCCCAACCCAGTTCAGCCTGGGGACTGGGAGAGGTGGAAGCCATGGTCTCCTCCGCTGGGCAGGGAAGCACTGCTTTCCTTGGGCTACACACAGCCTGCTGGAGGAGAGAGGCTGCGTCACTCCAGTAAGGAGGTTGAGGGAGCTGCTGGAGGGGCTTTGTGGACTTAGCGTGACCTCAGAGAGTGTGGAGGCTGGGAGAGGGTGCTCCAGGCTGAGAGGACAGCGTGCACATAGCCCAGAATTTCAGGGGTGCTTGGGGATGAGTGGCAGGTCCAGCTGGAAGGGGAAGGCCTGTGCTGGGATTAGAAGCTGGAGGCAGGGGGGCGGAGAGCGTACAGAGGCCACCAGGTTTCCAGTGGCCTCAAACCCCAGGCTGGGGAGTTTGCACTCCATCTGTCATAATGGGGGCTGTTGAAGGTGGCTTTCAGCTTGGGAGCAGCATCATAACTGATTTTCACAAAGATCACTTGGAGGCTGAGTTGAGTGTGGACAGGAAGGTAGGAGAATGGAGGCAGGGAGCCGGGTTGGGAGGCTGCTGTGATAACACAGATCTGAAAAAGGCAGTTGCCATGACAAGGGAGAGGAGGGACAGATACAAAGGATGGTAGAGAGAGGAGTCTAGTCACAAAGGGATAACAGTGTCTGATTCCACTCAGATGAGGCACCTAGAGTAGTCAGACTCAAGGACACAGAAGGTAGAATGGTGGCTGCCAGAGGCTGGGGGGAAGGGGAGGGGGGTTAGTGCTTAAAGGGGAACAGAGTTTCAGTCAGGAAGATGAAAAAGTTCTAGAGATGGATGGTGGTATTGGTTGTACAACAGTGTGCATGTACCGAGTTCTATACTGTACACTTAAAATGGTTAATTTTATGTTTGTGCATTTTACCATAATCTAACCAAAAAAAAAAAACTATAACATTAAAAAAAAAAAAAATAGAGGACTGACAGGCATGGGGACCCACCAGGGCTGAGGGAGTGGGAGGGGAGAGTTCGGGCTGACCCCAGGGGTCTGGCCTGGGGAGCTGATGGCAGCAGGGTGAGGAGGTGGAGGTGAGGTGGCCGTGCTCAGAGTTGGGCACTTTGAGCCTGAGGGACTCCAGGAGAAGTGCCCAGGAGGGAGCCTGGGCTGGAGAGACCGGGCAAGAGTCATCAGTTTATCACTGGTAATAGACCCCAGCGGAAATAAGAACCAACAGGGGAGTGTGAGATGTAAGAAGAGGGCAGAGCCCAAGGGAACAAGTGGGCCAAGAAGAATCTGTGGTCAAGGAGACTGAAGAGTGGGGAGAAAGGAAGGAGGTAAACCTGGAGAGTCTCGTACTTGCTTGGCTGCAAGGGGTGGGGACCCATTCGAGGTACCTGAGTGCAGTGAGGGAGCCTGAGGAGGCGGTAGATCCCAGAAGGACTGTGGGAGGACGGGGGTCTCATGGGAATTCAACAAGCGCTGTAGCAACCCAGGCCTGAGGGAGCAGGGACAGGGCGCTTCTGGCGACCTGGTGTTCCCATCTCTCAGCCCTGTGAGCTCACCCTTCAGATTCTCCCTCAGAGCCCCCAGAAGGAGCCAATCCTGCCACACCTAGATTTTGGACTTGTAGCCTCAGAGCTGAGAGACAATGAATTTCTGCTGTTTAGCCCCTCAGTTTGTTAGGGCAGTCTCAGGAATCAATACAAATCCCAAGAAATAAAGGAGCTCATTCATCCAACTCACGATTTTTTTTTTAATCCCAAGCCACCACATAGGTCATTGACTAGCCAAGCAACTGGCTGCCCTGGAGGCAGGCACCTACTCTGTCCAATCAGCTGAGTGGGGGAATCACATGATATAAAGCATGGCTGCCCCCAGAGGTGCCCCTTGGAGGGCAGGGGGGAAACAACTCTTTCAGGAGGGACCAGGGACAGCTCAGGCATGCTTGTGTCCCTGGAACCCATGGAAGAGAGAGGCGCAGGCTTCAGTGATGAGGGATCGTGACCTACAATCCCTTTAGCCAAAGTGTCTTCAGAAAGAGAAGAACAAAGACAGGGGAGAGGGGGTATGAAGAATTAGCTTTGTTTGTAAATCCACCTTCCTTTGCCCAGCATCAAGACATTCACTCGGGCTGAAATGACAAGATGGTGTAACTGGAAAATATTCACTTGAACTTGTGACTCAGCTCTTCCTGACCTCAGGGAAGTGCAGTCATAAATCAAGGTGCCGCCCAGCGCCTCCTCCAGCAGCGCTCCTCCAGGGCAGATGCAGATGCCATTAGCAGAAGGGACTGCACCTACTTCCCCTGAAAGATTTAAAAGCGCATTTGGTCCTCCAGGAGCTTCCCTGTCTCAGAGCTTTCATTTCTGAAGCTTCCTGATGGATGGCCTCAGCCCTTGACCCACTAATTTTTACTGTCCAACCTGCCGAGTTTTACTTCCTGGCACAGCTTATAAATTCTTTTCTGTTTTTTTCATACTTAGCAGCAGCTTAGGGCTTCTGCCATCGAGAAGCAGGGTGGCCAGATATGCCGGCAGTGTAAAATACGATTTGGAAGACTTAAGTTTTTAAATGTGTTTTAAATTTATTGAGCTATCCTTTTCTTTTTCTCACCAGCTCTTACTCAGGACCCGATCTGTAAAGCAGGTAGCAGCAGCCCTGTGCTCCATCGGGGAAGGCCATGCTGGGAGCTCCAGCAGTGTCATCACCCCTACCTGCCTCCCCTCCCCTCTTGGGTTCCCAGCCCTCCCAGATCTTTCCAGTTTAAAAATGGGGAAACAGAGGATCCGAGAAGAGAAGGGACTTGCCCCAAGTCCCAAGGACACTAGATCAAAACCTAAATGTGCTCTTGCCCTTCTAGCACCTTCACCAAGCACAGGGCTGGGCACTGGGGCCACGAGGACAAGAAGACACAGGTCCTTACCTGAGGGACATGACAGCCTGATGATAGTGTTTGGGGGAGTGGAGTGGGGGAGGGGGGTGGCCCCAGCAGCAGCAGTGGCTGAGGCAGCCTCACAGTGGCTGGACTTTGTTGAGCCTTCATTGACCACGCCCCAGCCCCAAGCTTTTGCACCTTATCTGCTTGTTGCCACTTAATTGTCGCAGCACCCTATGGGGCGAGTACTGTTACCCTCTTACTGTACAGATGAAGAAAGTCAGTCCAGTGATTTTCAGCTTTTTATTTTAGCAGCCGAATCCCTTCCTCAAGGGAAATCTTACGTGGAATCCCAAATAGATCAGGCAGTAGCAGGGGAGAGCCCCTTTGCTTAGCCTCTCCTAGTTAACCCCAGCAGGGGCTCTGGAGAAGCTTTCTTGGAACCTGAGATCTCCCCTAAGCACAGCTTGAAGACCACTGGTGGGGGATTTGTTATAAGGAGAATTTCCCAGTCCATATATGCTCATTTTACAGATAAGCAAACTGAGGCCCAGAGGACGAGAGGAATTTAGCAAAGTTCACCCAGGGAGTTACCAACACAACTAGCACTCCAGCCAGCATCCTCTGAATCTCAGGCCTGCGTCCATTCTTGACACCTTTTCTATGGGGAAACAGAGGCCTTTTACTAACAGTTATAAAATACCATCTCTTCTAAGCCGGCTTAGAAGTGGGCTCTATTAATGTGCTGTGTTCACCTCCCTCCCACCCTGTCCCTTCCCTATCTCCAGTTCCCCCACATCACTGACCACAGGAGAATCTCGCTTTAGAGAAACCATCCCTGGGAGCCAAGTAGATGAGTGTGGCTTGAAGCTGACAGCTTCATTGTTTACCTTAGGACTTCTCTGTTCCTCTCAGCTTATTTAATGCAATGCTTCATCACTCCGTAATATTCACAGGGCACTTGACGTTAGAAAGGGCCTTTTAAATCCTCTGAAATAAGATTTTTGAATTCATCAGCACCTTGGAGCATGTAAGTGGAACATTAATTTTCCTGTGTGTGCTAAGAGGGAGACTTCTGCAGGAAATTTAATGACTGCAACCCTCAAGTGGCATTCTGGAGGTGGCCCGCCACCTGGCCCCACCCCTTCTTCAGTGGGCCCCATAGTTACCACCCATTTCTCTCTTCTTCCCGCTGGCTTTGATCTGGATTCCTCCCTCCCTGCTCCCTTGTCCTAGCTCATCCCTTTTCCAGTGTCTGCCCCTGACTTTCTAAGCATTTTAGTGTATAGGAAAAATAAGTCAACAGGCAAAGATAACACATTTGGGAAGTTCCCAGGGTCCCAAACCTGTCTCAGCTGGGCCTGTCCCCTAGTCCCTTCCTGTGTGAGTCTGAGTGGCTCCCTCATGTGAACCAGAGGTGAGTCTAAGGCTGTGTTTTCCAAAAGTTGTTCCATAAGATTCCAATTTCAGAAGCAGTTTCTCAGAGACATGGTTTCATGGTCCAAAGGACAGGGAAATTCTGCTTGTATCCTGTCCCTCGTGGTGACATCCATTGTGTGGAAGCATGCCAGCAGTTCTGAGAAGTCAGGCAGTCCCGAGTCCTGTGCAGCTTCGTACAGTCCGAGACCTGTTTGAACCCCAAAAATGCATTTGCAGCCCACCTAAGAGTTGCTAGTTCGGAGGTGTCTCTGGAAGCTTCTGAGCCCTTTCCTGGGGTTCCTCTTGGTCCTGGGATGCAGACCATAGGGCCTCTCCTGGCTCCACTCAGGAAAATCCAAATTAGGTTATTCTCTGAGAGCCCTCAGGAGGGGTTTTTTCCGTCTATACGAGAGCACTGTCAGCGGCTTATGCTTTCTTTGGAAGTAAATAGAAATGAATCGAGGGGTGGACCCACGTATGGTCTGAACGTTGCATTCTTGGGGTCTGGTCAAAAGAAAATGTCAGTTTAAGCTGAGCCATTCTTAGAGAAAAGGATGGCACTGGCCTTTCTGTATCTGGGAGGCAAGTTCTTTCTTATCAAGCCAGCTGTCACCCACTTGGATTTCTCCTGCAGATATGCCCATACGTGCACAGACTTACATTAATAACGTGCATCTCTGCTTTCTGAAATGGAGGCTTTTTCTGGCAGCTGAGAGAACTTTGGGTTTAGTTTCTTTTTAATTACTTCCATTATTTTTAGTTAACAAGTAATCCCAGCTTTTTGATTGGTTAGTTGGTTGTCTTTTCCTAGTTTTTGTTTCTCTCCACTCTGGAAAGTTCCATCAGTTATTTCACAGATGAGCCATGGGTTTTGTTTGTGTTTGTTTGTATGGGGGTGTAAAACCACAAACTGCTGTGAAGAAGGCGATCCTGTTGGTAGTAGTTCTAGGGCTGCCATAACAACCACAAACTAAGTGGTTTAAACAGCAGGCATTCATTGTCTCAAAGTTCTGGAGGCTAGATGTCCAAGATCAAGGTATTGGCAGGTTGGTCCCTCCCAAGGGCTGTGAGGGTCTATTCCAGGCCTCTTCTCCAGCGTCTGACGGTTTGCTGGTAATCTTTGGTCTTCCTTGGCCTGTAGAAGCATGACCCCTATCTCTGCCTTCATCTTCATAGGGTGTTCTTCCTGTGTGCCTGGTTGTCCAAATTTCCTCTTTTTATAAGGACTGCCGTCCTGTTGGATTAGAGGCCCATCCTTCTCCAGCATGACTTCATCTATACTTAACTCATGACATCTGCAACAACCCTCTTTCCAAGTAGCATTGCCTTCTTACTTGGAATGTGGTACTGGGTTACTGAGGTATGGGGGTTAGGACTGCAATATGTGAATTTGGAGGGAATACAATTCAATCCTTAACATCAACTCTATACACAATAGCACATTCCTTCCCACTGCATTTAAAGAGGCATCTGTTTACTCTGAGAGCAAATCCAAGAAGGGTCTTTCTAAGATTTTTTTCTTTCTGGTAGGTCGTACGTAGATCAGCACAGAACATTCTCTGACAATGTCATACAGGCGAGAGCTAGAGAAATACCGTGACCTGGATGAAGATGAAATCCTTGGAGCCCTAACAGAGGAAGAACTCAGGACCCTGGAAAATGAGCTGGATGAGCTGGACCCTGATGTGAGTAGGCACTGAATGGGGCTGTGTTATCACAGGTGCAAGGACAGTAACCGTCACCACCTGCGGGAGGGGCAGGTGCAGACTTCCTGAAGTACCACTTCCCCTGTATTTTTCAAATATCACAGTCCATTTCAAATATTACTTTCATCTAGAAACACCCTCACAGACATGCCCAGAATGTTTAGCTAAATGTCTGTGCACTCCCTGGCCCTGTCAAGTTGACAGACAGAATTAACCATCACAAGTCCACTCCTAGTCACCTTGGCACCCATACACATCTATTTAAACCATACCTATCTCTATAGAAAGTCAATCATAAGGTCATAATCTGCCTAACATGATACAGCCATCCTGGGTACAACCTGCCAGAAAAAGAGGTAAAGTCCTTGAGTGATGTTTACTTTTCTCCTCAATATCCCATAACTTAACTACTATGATGTAAAATTAACAATACTTAAACACCACAATATAAAATCAGTACATCTTATGTTACACGTTAAGAGAATAAGAGAGGGGAGAAAACAATTTAATACACACACACACACACACACACACACACACAAATACAGGCATGTTCATAATAAAATAAGGAGAAAATACTCATGACAATATTGTCCTCGTTTCTCGAACTGGTCACGTGGTCATAGGTGGCATTTATAACTACCTTCTTCCACTGCGCATTCTGCACTCTCTGCCTTCAGCAAGCCCCTCAGCTGGTTGTGGTTCTTTGACTGGCAGGGTGACTCTAACCTTTGCTCCTGAAGGGCCTGGACCCTTAGTTGAGTTGTTACAGTTTTCCACTGACTTTCATCACAGGGCCTAGTAATACTAAGCAAGCCCTAAGGAGTCCCCTGTACTGCAGACATGCCTTACTCCACTGTGGAGCAGCAGTCTGATTTCCCTGTAGTAATCAGGACAAATCACCCCAGCCAGTACAGACACTCCCTTCTCCGCCTATTAATTCAGAGGCTTGGGGAGCCCAAAGTGGCCAGGTAACAGTCTTAACTTCCAATCCAGTGGAATCATTGTTGTGCCTCCCTTTAGAACTAAGACCTCTAGGTCAGCAGAGCATAATGTCACAGGAACAGGAAACAAAAATGTTGCCAGTGGGTCACCGGGGGTACCAGTGGTGATAGTGAGTGGTGCTGCTCCCATTTCCACCCTTTATTCCTGAACCCCTGAATCCTGGCCATGGGAGAAGCAGCACCATATAATGGACACTGATACAGAGCATGTACAGACTCCTAGGGACCCTTGCCCTAGCCTACAAGGTGTCACAACCTAACTGCATGGCAGCCGAGTCTGTGAGAGCCCACTCCATCGTTCTGTCAAACCAGCTGCTGTAGGACAGTGGGGACTATGTGTCATGGAATCAATTAACTGAGAAAGAAAGGCCTAGGAGAATCCCCTTCACTTGTTTGATGTTTTTATCACTGCATTTCATAGGTAGCACATGTAAGTGTTTCAATGCTCAGAATTCGCCTTTGCAGTCAGATTACAGCATCACGAGACAGGAGGCTCTCTGGCCATGTCTGTGGTTTGACCAGCAACTGCAGAGCTGAGGGAGGGACTCCTAGGTGGCCTGCTAGACAGGGGCCTTCTTTCTCCCTCTGTATCCCAGGCACCCAGGTCAGTGCCCAGCACTGAGAAGGTGGAGAATGAATGTTACTGAATTAAGTGAATTTCCCATTTGATATATATTTAATTAAAAATGTGATATTTCATGTCTTTTTAAAAAACCTGTCACTGCTCAACTCTGGTTTAACAGTGATCCGTAAAGAAAAGAACACTACTCTGCCATCTCACTAGCCCTCGAGTAACCGCAGCTGGTGTGGAGGGGGTGGAGGTCAGCAGGAAAAGGCAGGACTAGAGGTTAGATGTCCCATCCACGTGACCCTGGGCCAGCTGCTGTCCTCTCTTAGGCCTCAGTGTCCCCATCCATGAAATGATGGAGTTGGTTGGTCCCATTCAGGGCTAAGCTTTCATAAGCTTTTAGTCTGGTCTTATCTCCAGATTTAATTAAATGTCCTCTTTCTAGACAACCCAGAATCCTTGTCTGGGGGTCCTGGGTCCTAGGCCCCATGGAGTGACAGAGTCTTCCAGCAGCATGTCCTCATCTTGCTATTAACGACTCTCCAATCCTCCCAACCCCCTCACCCTCGCCCAGCCAGGAGGAAATGGTCCCCCAGGTGAGGCTGCCAGGGCTGATAAGAAGGCAGCTTTGGTTGGGGAGCCCTGCATCATCACTTTCCATTAGCCTGGGTTTCCGTGAAAACAAGTGATGTAGGCAAGAAATAATCAGCGTCCAGCGTTATTGCTATAAGGTTATTCTGTTCTAATTCTATCCTGGATCACTCTCGTGTAGAATTGCAAAAACAGAGTTTTTAAAAGTGAGAACAAAAGGAGGATGTAGCTACTTTCCAGTCAATTCAGTAAACATGACTCGGCTACCCGCCAGGCACTGGGCCCTGCACCGCCAGCAGCAGGGGAGCCTGGCGGGGATTCTGCCTTTTGGGTCCTCAGTCCAGTGGGGAGCAGGCATAATAAACCATGTCCTAAACGGGAACAGACAGGGAGCTCAGGGAGAGGATTAATTCCTTCTAGTGGGAGGCTTCCCAGAGCAGGTGATATTGGAACTGGGCCCTGGATTTTTCTCAGTCAAGAATAAAAACAAAGAACTGCTGAGTGAAGGCCACAAGCAAAGGCTCATGCACAGAAAGTAACTGGTGACGAGGAATTTAGGTGTGGTTTCTGTGGAGGATTAGATGAGTGTGGAAGGGGGTTTGGACTAGATAATGGGGGTATGGTACAAGGCAGACTAAAGAGTTTGGACTTCTCTCAGCAGGCCCAGGGAGGCCCTAGGGGCAGAGGGCAGGTGGCCTGGAGGAGATGCTGGGGAGATGGGTGAGAGGTGGAAGGGGCTCTCATGGTGGTGGAAGAACTCTTTTCTGAAGACAAGGAAGGGCCCCTGCCCCTCGCCACAACCCTTCTGCCATCTTGCGGAATCTCTGGTCTTTGGGGCTGTTGGAGTTGCCCTGAGCCTCCAGGTGAGGATGAGTTCAGATTAGGCTGCGACTATAAACTGGGTAGTTGGGGTCAGAGCCAGGCCTGGGACCTGGGAGTGGGCAGAGACCAGATGCGGGAGCCCTTTCAGAACTGAGAGTAGAGCCCCTAAGGGCTGCTTGAGCCCCAGCTGGGAGCTCTGTTCTGCTTCTGAACTGCAAAGGGCTCCCACTCCTGATAACAGGGTATCTGGCCCCAGCAGCAATTCCCAGGGCTTCTGTGCTCTCACACAGCCGGCTCCCCTGAGCCTTCTCACAGGTGATTAACAGGAAGGCATGTGTGTGTCCCCTGGAGGGGTGGAGAAACCAGGGCCCAGAGAGCTGACTAACTTGCCCAACGTCACAGGACCCGTGTATGGAGACTCCAATTTCAAACAGGCTCCAAAGTGTGGCGCCTCCCCCTCTGGCAGGAGGAAGGTAAATGTGCACTCGAATTTGGGAGTAGGGTTGGGCAATCCGAGACCTGTGAGCCTCATACCACTGGTTTCAAAATGGACATTTTCAAAGACCTCTTTCTCTCTAAGTTCAAGGAAAAGAAGAGAGAAATCAAGAGAGGATAGGAGATACGGGAGGCCAGTGGGGTTTTTGTCCGAGTCTCACAATTGGCCCGTCACTGAGATGTCTCTGTTACCTGATTTGCAAGTCGGTATGGGGGTTTTGAAAAGATCTAGTAGGCCTCCCTTCTTTCTGAGAGCACAAACATTCCAGCTCAAGTTTCACCCACCCTGGGCCCGTGCTCTGAAAGCAAGCACAGGGAGAGGCCAAGGTATGCAGACCACGAGAGGCCTCCAAGCCGCTGGCTGGGAGGGGATGCAGAGACCAGCAGGTGTCCAGCCCTCCAACTTACAGAGCAGAGACTGAGCCCAGAGATGGAGAGGAACTTGCTGTGGCCACATGTCCAGACAGAACCAGACCAGGACCCAGCTCCACTGCCCTCTCTCTAATACTTTACACTTCTGTTTTAATTCTGGTTTAACAAGTGCTTATAGGGCACTTCCTATGTGCAGACACTGTCCTAGGCACTTTGAAAATAATTCATTCAACCATCATCGTAATCCTATGATGCAGGCACTGTTATCATCCCCATTTTACAGATAAGAAAACTGTGAGTTGAAGTAACTTGTCCAAGAAACTAAAAGAAGGCAGTGGAAGAGCCCTGAGCGGTTCTGAGAGTTCACATCTTAGCCATGCTGCTATAAGGGGTCTTCAAGAAGATAGTTTGAGCCGCAATGTGCTCTGGTTTTATAGTTGGAAGCAGAGGTTGCTGTAAACAAAATTATTCCCCTTTCTTCCTGGAAACAATCTGAGATGCGGAAGTACTGGTTCACCCCTGGCTCTGCTCCCAACTTAGGCACGTGCTTTTCCCTCTTTGGATCTCAGTTTCTCTACCTGCAAAGTGGACACAGTGGGCCTAAGTGCCCTCTGACACCACCTCCAACTCTAACCATCTCTGTATGAGCAATTCCTGGCAGTCTTGTGACCTGAATTCAACTAACAGGTAACATTTCAGGGGGTTCTGTTTTCAGCGATGCAGTTGTTAAGCCCCAGTGTCATGTGACAGAATAGAGTACTCGGAGTTGGAAAGCTGCTTTGTTTGCAGCAGGTGATTCCAAACTTGTGCACATTAAAAAAAAAAAAAAAGTCCCCGAAACTTTCTCTCTCTTAGTCCGCGGCCTGGAAAAACTCGAGCTTATCATGAGATTGTTGCACTTGGACTCCCACGGGAGAGGAATGCTCCATGTGCTAAAAGTATCTGCTGTTGACTGATTCCCCAAGAGGATCTGCCCTTTCTTGTCTTGCTGGAGTTAAGTAGACGCTGCTCTGAAGCTGAGCCAGCTCCTGGGTTCAGACTGCCTTTGTACCAGGCGATGGGGAAAATGGGCAATGTACAGCGACGTTTGAGAATGACAAGTCACACTGTGACTCGGGCAGGGTAGTGTACAAGTTCTTATAGCATCGGTAGATAGTTGACATTTACTGGGGTAAAGCCCTGTATGGGTTATCTCTTTTAGTCCTCCTAGAGGTTTGGTTATCAGCCCCATTTAAAAGATGGGGAAACCGAGGCTTAGAGAGATGAAGAAGTAAACTGCCCAGGATGCAACACGGGTGGTGCTGGGATTCCAGCCCAGACAGCCATGATCCAGTAGCCTGGGCTGTTAACTAATACCTTCTGTAAGCATGTGTGGGACCAGGCCTGGAAGGGAACTCGGAAAACAGAGTGGGGAATTATCTGCAAATTGTTTTTTCTGATTCAGTTTCCTTTGAAGTTGTTATTTTCACCATAAAGACAAATCAGAAAAAACAAACAAACAAGAAAGAAACCACCAACACAAAGAATTTAACTCTAAATGTTACTCATTAATGAGGCTTTGGGGAAAAGGAATAATATTTTTTAGTGTCTTGGTAAAAGGATCGAAATATTTGCAGGAGAGAAAATGGTAGAGATAATCCCAAACTTATAAAGAAATTGGGTCCTACGTGTTGATTTTGCAGTCTGCTGTTGGGAATCTGTGACACATTATAACATCACAGAAACAACAATTGAAAACAACAGGCCCCCTACAAGGCCTGAAATTAATAATAATAATAATAATAATAATAATAATAATAATAATAATAATAATAATAATTTTAAAAGTACAACTATTTTCTCTTGAGGTCTTTTTACATGCCAGGTGCTGTGCTGTGTTTTATGGGGATCATCTCATAAAATCTCCATGAGGATCCTATGAGATTGATCCTCACAGGTTGGCATTAAAACCACTCTAAGAAGTGGATGCCCAGAATCACACAGCCAGTAGGTGATAGACTGAATTCAGGCAGACCTGCCTTCCTCAGCCCATAATGTGTCAAGAGTTCTGAGAACAAGGGACCGTGAACTGCAGGGAGAAATAATGGAGGAGAAAACCTGGAACTAGAGAATCTCAGTCAGAGGGACATTTAGAGACAATCCAGCCCCCGCCCCACCCCCACACATACAGACACAGTGCAGGTAAAGGACCCTGATTTACAGGGTCCCTCCTGCACACATCATTCACCCCGAGTTTTATGTGTTTCATTGAATCCTCATACCAAATCTTTGAGGTAATCACCACTTGAGTAATGAAAAATCAAAACAACAACAACAAAAATCCTGAAGCCCAGAGAAGGGAAAGGACTTATTTAAAGTCATACAGCAATTCAGCCACAGCACCAGGACAAAATCCTGGGACTTCCTGTCACACTATATGGCTTCCCACCAGACTCCACAAAATCATAAAATCCTCCCTCCTTCTGCCCCAAATCATATACATAAGCCTGAGGATGCTCTTGTCCATGCAGGATGCAGCCATGTTTGGTCCACAAGGCCATGGTTCTCCCTTTTAACACAAACCGGCAGATTCACAAGCCCAGGACAGAAGTAAACAGTTGAAATGGAAAGAAATAAATCTCTGCTCTAAAAATAGGCACACATCCTTAGAAACACTGCCGGCCATGCACAGAGCCAAGGATGGGCCTGGCGGGGTGAGGGCGAGTGAGGCCAGGTGTCAGAGTGTCCCCATCCCACCCTCTGTCTTCTGGCCCCATGACCACCTCCCCCAGCACTCTGTCTACCCCACAGCCTCGCCCCCCGACCAGCCTCCAGCCTCCCCAGAATGGCCTCCTCCCTGCCTCTGCTGCTGGGGGACCTCTTGGAGTCCTTTATTCTCAAGTCAGAATCCTCCCATTATTCAAGGCCCAATCTCCCCACCCTTCCCTTGGGAAGCCTTCCTGACCCTCTCCCTCCAGGCCCCCAGCACAGCGGCTTCCCCACTGAAGACACTGAGCAGTTTCCTTTTTGATTTTGACATTTTTAATAGGAAATAGTAAAACATATAGTAGAGTACAGAATGTACCTATGTTCCTTGTATCCAATTTTAACAAATGTAAAAATGTTGCCTTATTTGATTCAGATCACTCTTAAAAAGAAAAAAAAAAATCACCATAGATAAAGTTTTAGCCCTGCCTTCCCACCTCCCCGGCTTCTTCCCCATCTCTCCCACTCTAGTTGACTCTTTCTACTTGACAGGCAGCAACCAAGCACCCACCTCAAGTAGGTAGTTTAATGAAGGAAGGAAGATGGGCCAGTTTTCTGAAGGCACATGGCCATCATGGGTCATCTTTTACTTTTCCTCTCTTGAAAGAGATATGGACATGAGAAAGTTTTCACTTACCACTTCATCTTCCAGGAAGAAACAACAGAGCCAATGATACATGTTAACCCTAACCCAACAGAGCCAATGATAACAAGTTTCCTGGTATCTTTGTCAGAGACAATAGGGAGTGGTGGGGACTGAGGCAAACGAGAGAGTTTGTGTTTGACTAAGGGGCACTTGCTGTTCTCTCCATCAATTGTTCCCAATATTGCCAGATCATCTAATTTTTCAAGAGATGCTGGAAATCTGCATTTCTATATGCAAGTTTCCTATTTGAAACTCTCAGCAACTCATTTAAATATACAGGCAAAACCAACCAAGTTTTGGCATTTGATTGGACTATAGACCTTCCAGTTTCCAATTCTGGCAATGTTCATACAACAGATTTTTGGATGGATGGATAGATAAATAGATAGATGAAAAGCACCTAGCCCAATACCTAACACATAATAGGTGCTTAATAAATGTTTGTTGAACCTGAATATATGATTTGCCTGCTATAATCTAAGGGTCTTGAAATTTGAAGCCACATTGTACCACCACATATATAGGGCAGCCTAGTACAGTTGTGCAAGCAGTGCACTGCACAACTGTGGAAGCCACTATTCACATAAACCAGAGCACAAATAATGCCCTTGGAGTTGTGCACTACTCAAATTGCACAACCAGATACAGTTACCCTGACAGAATCTCCCCATAATGCAGTGTCTGTTCAGTTGAATAGAAGTGAACAATTATGTCTTATGGTAAAAAAAACTGACTCTTGTAATCTGTTTCTAATAAGGAGTTCAAGCCTTTATTCCAAGGTTTCAAGCTAAAAGGGCTTTTGGCCATTTTACAGAAAGGGAATTCAAAGTCAAAGAGCACCAGTACTCTGTTTGTGGCCTCAGAGCCCTGGGATGAGAACCCAGGTTACCAGTTAGGATGCAGTTTGTGCTATAAGTAACAGAGACTCAAACTAACATGATTTAAGCAGTGGTTTATTCATCTCTCAAGTGAAAGCTCAGAGGTGGGCAGTCCAGGGCTGGTATGGAGCTTAGCTCCCCCAGATCCCCAGAGTTCCAGGTTCCATTTAGCTCATCTTTCTACCATCACTAAGGTGTAGCCCCCATTCTCATGGTCTAAGGTGGTGGCCATGATAGGTGCATTCCAGGCATTGGAGGAAAGGGGCAAAAAGAAATGGAGAAAAGCTATTATTCAAGTACCTTTGAAGGAAGATTACTGGAAATTGCCACTGGACACTTCTTATATCATGACTCAACCTAGCTGCAAGGGAGCCTGGGAAATGTAGTCTTTAATCCAAGTGGCCATGTGCTCAGCTAAGAGTGGAGTGCTTTTATTACCAGACAAGGGAGATATGATATTGGGGACAATTTGAAGTCTGTCACTGTGGGCTTGCCAGTTTGATAGCCTGATGTTCTGTGCCACTGAAAGCTCCAAGGAGGAGTGAAAGGAGTTGATAGGAATTTAACTAAATCCAAATCCCCAAAGAAAATATTACAAATATCTTGCCCTCTAGCTTGGCATTTCCCAACACCTCCATCTGTGAACTTTGGTCCCATCATGGGCACCTCCATCTAGCACCCTTCATAACTTGTTCCCTTCCCCAAACTTTCTTGGGGCAGCAGTTGGGTTGCCCAGCAAACAGCTCAGGGCAGCAAGTGTGATGCTGACCTGAAAGGTGTTCAGGAAATACTATCTTTTCCCAGCTGGAGCATCTATGCTGTGTGATTCTGGACAATTCAGAACACATTTTCTTAGTGTGCACTGCTTGGTGCTGGGGATTCAGAGAATACTAGTATACATCCGAGCTGGCCTTTGAGAGGCATTCAGTCTCCTTGGGCGGGGGATATGGCATAAATGCTCCAGGACAAATTAGGATGGGCATTACATAAGAACTGGCAGGATGCCTCAGGGAGTTTGGCAAGAGAATCTCCAGATCAGTGAGGGGAGCACTGCAAAGGCTGGACAGGGTGCCCAAAGAAAGGGCTTTGAAGGATGACCACCAGGGAGGAGGAGGGATGGAATTCCAGGCACAGGGCACAGCCTGAGCCATGCCCTGGCAGAGTGAGAGTGTGGGGCGCGGCTGCGGAATGTGGAGCAGCCTGGAGTGGCTGGAGGAAGGAATACTTAAAAGACGAGAAGATCGGGGGTAGGTTGAGGTCAAATCATGAAAAGCTCTCCATGCCTGGCTGATGAGTTTGGTCGTGATTCTGTAGGTTAGTGGAGGTGCTGGGCATTTGTGTGTCGGGAAGTGACCCGGTCATATTCACAAGTTGGTACGGTCTGTCTGGCTGATGGAAGGGGAAAGGGGTGAAGATGGAGAGGCCTGAGGCAGGGAGACCAGCCCAAGGCTAGTCTGATGGTCCCAGCAAGAGACACCACAGCTTAAACAAGGCCGGTGCCCATAGGATGAAGAAGGCATTCAGCTGGGATGGAAAGTTTTTGGTGGCTTGGAAGGAAAGAGTCTCAGGCTCTGAGTCCAGCGTCTGACCTCAGCAAGGCCGTTCCACTCCCTGGCCCTCGGCTGCTCCCAACAGCTGATAAAGAGCTTGTGCCACATGGTCCGCCCTCTTCTCAGGTGTTGTGTGTGGTTTAGTCACAGAACAGAAACCCAGGACTCCTGGAGCCCAGACCAAGGGGACATATTTTGCATTCCCTTCTTCTTAGACATAGCTGATTTATTGGAGAAAAATGGATAAAATTGCTTTTTTTTTTCTTGTCACTGTGAAGAATCAGGTTAAAGGACACTGTACATATGATAAGCCACCAGTCTGAAGACAGTCATACTGATCCTTGAGATGCTAATTATACACCATGTCATCTAAGCTCAGGCTTCCTGGCTGTGTGACTTACAAGCTGTGTGACTTTGGGCAAGTGACTACAGTTTCCTCCGCCTGTTTCCCCAACTGAAAATGAAAGATTTGGCCTGGTGACTCTCTCAGGGCTTTGCAGCTCTGGGCTGCCCAGGGTCTAGGGTCTTTTTAATACATTGTGAGTATGTGTGTGTGTGTGTGTGTGTGCGCGGGCACGCGTGTGCGCGCACGCGTACACGTGCACATATATGTTGCCTGTGTGTGCACGTGTTGTGCATGTGTGCACTGCTAACCCAGCCCACCATAGTTCTAGCCGGGATGGCTTCTCACGTAGCCCCAACTATCTATAGCAGTGATAATTGTGCAGATACTTAATATTTGGCCTTACTGCACCTGTTTGCAGGGTGTTAGAGCTCCTAACAGCACAGCTGAGGATCTGTCAAAGTTTCCATTGTCCTTTGGGCAGCTGGACTCCAGACCCTGGGTAAGAAAATTAGACTAAGATGTTAACTTGTCAAGCTGCACATCCATTGTTTTAATTTTACAACATTTAAAAGGAAGTCACCATTTTAAAAAACCACAACTAGGGAAGTACAGAAAGAGACTGCCTAGTTTTCCACCCCCATGATTATTTCCAAGAATGTATTAAACTTCTAATTTGTTTTAAAAATTTTTTAAAAACCTCTAAATTAAAAAACCCATGTATATACCTCTTTCTTCCTCTAGTCCAGAGCCTGAAATGGGCAAGACATCCAGTAAATATTTGTGGAATAAATGCATGAATACCTTGACTTTCTCTACCTGGAATTTTAGGATATGATTTATGATAGGAATGATAATAGATTTGATGATAGGAACCTCAGATCAGAGGTGGCAGCATGGCCTGCAAATGTGTTTTATTTGGCCTGAATATTGTTTTTAAAATATTTGGATCATGGGTCAATATTTAAAAATTAAGAAATTTCACATAAAGATGAGCAGATTACACCACCCACATTCTTAGACAGCAGTAATTAGCTGGAGCTGGGGAGTGTGGGGGCATTGAAAGAAAGCTCCAGTGTGCCACAGTCCTCCCCAGTCCCAGGAGAGTAACAGCTATAATTTTATATTTAGGGTAAGATCAGAGAGTGTCTGGAAATTCCTCTTCCTTATAACCAACACTAACTTTCCTTTCGGGAGAGAATAATGAGATCACCCAGGCATCAGTCACTGCCCTCCTCACACAAGTAAGTTTCTAGTTGTAAGTAAGGACCCTAAGGCCTGCTCTGAGTTCTTTACACCAAAGCTGTCTCCCAAAGCAAATCTCACCCCTAAACCACTGATCTTTGGATTGAAGATGTACTTGTGATGTGTGCATGTCAATACAGATTCCTCGTATGCAGAACCGATAGCTGTCCTGGAGGAGCCAGACTGATGCTTCCTTTTGAACAGCTATAAAGAGACCATGTGCCCAATAAATTTCCCCCTGCAGACATTAAGATTAGGAGAATGAGACTTAAGTACCTTAAAGGGTAGATGATTCCAGTTACCTGCAGGAACCATGGAAGTGCACAACCTTCTCAGGCAATGTAGAGGCTAGTTACCGACTATCTTTGCTATTCTATAAAGGGGAGCCCTCTTTAGGATCTTGATTAACCTTAGAGGCTAAAACAATACGTTGTTTTCTAGACATGCTGTAATTGATTTTTCTCTCATTTTACTCCATTTCCCCCATTTACCTTCCATCTCCCTGGTTTCTCCAAATTAGAGAGCCCTTGGTGGGTTCCTGACCCTCTGTGTTAGACACTTCCTGGACACTCCATGGACGTTTGTTGACTGAATAAGAAATAAAGAAATGAAAGATACATTTCTACATGTACATGTTCAACAAATACTCTCCTGGTCAAAGCTGACAACAAAATAGTTGTGGGAACATTTTTTTTCACTACTTAGATAGCCTGGGTCTCAAAGTCAGTTTCAGGTTCTAATAGTCCTATGAGAGATCCAAGGCAGTATTTTCTTACCCATTTAACTCCTCTGTGACTAACTGACATTATACAGCACCTCACTCTGTAAAACAGGACATCATTTTAAACCTGGCCAGCTCTCGCCTGGCCAATCTCAGTATCAGCTTTAGCCACTGGCACATGAAGAGCCCCTGTCCTTGGCATTGCATTAGCTATTTTTTTTATCATTTTCCCTAGATAACCTAGTCCATTTTTAATAACATTTTTTGAGATATAACTCACATACCATAAAATCCATCCATTTAAAGTGTACAGTTCAGGGGGAGGGTATAGCACAGTGGTAGAATGCATGCTTAGCATGCACAAGGTCCTGGGTTCAATCCCCAGTACCTCTATTAAAAATAAATAAATAAACCCAATTACCTCTCACCCCCAAAAATAAACAAAAATAAATAAAGTGTACAATTCATTTTTTTAGTATATTCACAGAGTTATACAACAGTCACCATCATCAATTTTAGAGAATTTTCATCACCTAAAAGAAACCTGTGCCCATTAGCAGTCACTCCCTGTTTCTCACCATCCTCAGCTCTGAGCAACCATTAAGCTACTTTCTGTCTCTATAGATTTGACCATTCTGGACATTTCATGTAAATGGAATGAGACAGTGTGCAGTCCTTTGTTACTGGCTTCTTTCTCTTGGCATGATGTTTTCAAGGTTTCATCTGTGATGTAGCCTGCATCAGTACTTCATTCTTTTTTATTGTCAGATAGTATTCCGTTGTGTGGATATACCACATTTTATTTATCCATTCATCATCTGACGGACATTTGAGTTGTTTCCACTTTTTTGGTATTGTGACTAACACTCCTATGAACGTTCATGTAATAGTTTTTGGGTGAGCATATTATTTTATTTCTCTTGGATATAGACCTAGGAGTGGAACTGCTATATAATATGATAACTCTATTTTTAATCTTCTGAGAAGCCACCAGACTGTTTTCCAGAGGGGCTACACCATTTTACATTGCCATCAGAAGTGTACGGGTGTTTCAATTTCTCCACATTCTGGCCACCACTTGTTTTTAATCTGTCTTTTTTATTATAGCCATTCTAATGGGTGTGAAATCATATCTCATTCTGGGCTTGATTTGTGTCTCCCTGATGGTTAATGATGTCAAGCATCTTTTCATGTGCTACCTAGCCATTTTTATACCTTCTTTGGAGAAATATCTATTCAGATCCATTGCCCACTTTTTAAATTCTGTTATTTGTCTTATATTTTGAGTTTAAGAGATCTTTATGTATTCTACATACTAGAGCTGTCTCAGAAATATGATTTTCAAAAACTTTTTCCCGATCTGTGGGTTGTTTTTTTACTTTCCTGATAGTATCCTTTGAAGCACAAACATTTTCAACTTTGATGATGTCCAATTTATTTTTTCTTTTGTTGCTTATTGTTTTAGTATCATATCTAAGAAACCATTGCTTAATCCAGGTCACAGAGATTTATGCCTGTGTTTTCTTCTAAAAGTTTTATAGTTTCAGCTCTTACATTTGGGTCTTTGATTTATCTTGAGTTAATTTTTGTATACCATGTGAGTTCATATGCTGTTTTTGAAAACAAGTTAAAATGATAAATAATCATGAGTTTAAAAATATGCAACTATCTTTGGTTTTACTTGGAAATCATCTTATATTTCACTAAACATACCACTTAATGGAATGAAAATAAACTAGCGAGGCTAATATTTTCAATATTTACTTTAAAAATCCAATAAGCTGAGAATTGTTAGAAAAGGCCTTTGATGTTTTTGCCTTTTAAAAAAATCAACTGCTTTCAATGAAGATAAATGAAACTGTGTTTTAACATGCTACATAAGTAATATTTTGAAGATACATTAAAAAAAGTTTTATTCCCCTATTATCATGATATGGGCTTCAGTTTAACACAATAGTTCTCAATCAGGGATGATTTTGCCCCCCCAGGGGACGTCTGGATGTTTGGAGACATTTTGGCTGTGACAACTTGGAGAGGGGTTGCTCCTGGCATCCATTAGGTAGAAGACAGAGATGCTGCTAAACAGCCAAGAGTGCATAAAATAGCCCCCACGACAAGGAATCATCCAGCCCAAATGTTTCTTGTGGCAAGATTGAAAAACCCTACTTTCCCCCTCTGGTTTATTAAGATATAATTCACAAACAGCACTGAATAGGTTTAAGGTGTACAGCATAATGATTTGACTTACATGTATTGTGAAATAATTAACGATAAGTTTAGTGAACATCCATCATCTCATATAGATATAAAAAAAAAACCAAAAAGAAAAAAAAATGTGAAAATCAGTGGCCTCTATCAGATATATTCAAAAGGAGATGTGAGTTTGCAAACCCTTTTCCCCTCAGTAACAACCTTGTGGGTTTCTCCCAACACAACGTTGAGCCTTTTGGAGGCCAGAATGTACCCCAGCACCTCACTGCCATCCAAATCCTTTACAGTGACAAAAATCTGATGCCTTGTGGGCATCATTGGGAAAACAGTTGCTTTCCATTCTTAATTCATTTTATGTGTGTGTGTGTGTTCATTTTTTGAATTTTAAGATATATTTAGATAATACAGCCCCCGTTCAACATACATATTTGGGTAACTGATCTCCTGTTAAAAGGGATTTTATCTGATTATAGAATAAGAGCAACAGTGGTCAGTAATAATTTGTGAGTGATCACCGTGTCGGGCACTGTGCCGAGCATTATCGAATTTAATTTTCTCAATTCTGAGAGAGGGACAGGAATTATTCACATTTTACAGCTGTAGAAATGAAGGAACAGTGAGATTAGGTGACTTGATCGTGTAGCTGGTGACCTCATTACTCTAAGTCAGGGCTTAAGCCTGGTGTGGGGTCAGCTGTGAGGTGCTGGCACGTCACAAAGAATTTGATGACTCATTATGGGTAATCACAGATGGACGTTTGTGGGCCAGTTAGGCTGTTCCCTCACTCAGTTGAGCTACAGTAAATGTACTTACACTGAGTGGACACACACAAATAGCCACAGGAAATCCCGGCTCACCTGGGACATGCCCACAAGCATGGCTTATCTGTGGACCCTTGTTCATCCTTCATGTCACAGTGGGCAGGTCTGAGGACTGCTGCTTCAGGAAAATGGGGACATCTGGGGCACCACTTATGTTCTCAGCTCCCACCCTTAAATCAGTCAAGGCTTGATTTCCTACCTACTGGCTGTCCTCTCATAATTCGCTCTAGCTCCCAAATGTCCCTCCTGACTTGTGGCCTAAATCCATTTGCATGGACACCCGCACCACTCACTCTCTGAGCCCCTGATCTCTGTACAGGGCCCTGCTCACCTCAGCTCTCCCAGCGCCGGGCTCACACTCCTGTCACCTGATCTTGCACCCACTGCTGTGGTTGGAACAGCACTGTGGTGTTGAACAGAGGTAAAATCTCTTGTACAAAAAATCATACTGCAGCTGAACAGTAGTATTTCCCTCCCAAGCTTTATCCCTCCACGTGCCAGGCACAGAGCTCTCTTCACATACCTGACAGCATTCCCCCCTCAGAGGGGGCTTTTAGGAAAGGATTTGGAGTGCAAATGAGTGAAGATATGCATTTGCTGATACCAAGATTGGAGATGTAATGGCCCTCCAATGTTGCCAGTTTAGGAGTGCAGCAAGAAGTGAGGTGAGACTCTGCCCACATCAGCCTTCCCAGTATCCTCCGTGACTTCCCTGAATGACAAGGGGTGAGGAGGGAGCAATGATCAGACTTGAAGATTGTCCCCGTCCCCCTAATCTGAAGAAAGACCCTGGTTTTTGTTCTAGATTTGGGCAAGTCTTAGAAGTATACTTCTGGTTTTTTTAATTGAAGTATAGTTGATTTACAATGTTGTGTTAGTTTCTGCTGTAGAGCACAGTGATTCAGTTATAAATATATTTAATGTCCTTTTTCATTATAAGTTATTACAAGATACTGTAGTTCCCTGTGCTATACAGTAGCACCTTGTTGTTTACCTATTTTATATATAATAGTTTGCATCTACTAATCCCAAATTCCTAATTTGTCCCTCCCTCCCAGAAGTATACTTCTTTTCAAGAGATGCAGGACACAACAAATTCTCTATAGCATCTTTATAGTTTGGTCCCTATGATGTGTTTTTGTCATACAGCTTTTAGAGAGTACCTGGGAAAATTGTTAGAACTCTTCACTGAAGCCAATATTTACTTGGGGAAAAAGCCATACTTTAAAGAGCCAATTCATGTGTGTCTTTTGCCTCCATCTCAGAAGTAGGAAGGGTTTAAGTCCACTTGGACCAGGTGTACCTTCATTATTGTGCTATAAATTGTGACCTATTTATTATGCTATGGTACATTACAAAATTTTATCACTTGAATAAAGTCTCAGCTTCCTTTTGAAGGGAGCATGTGTGCACTAGACGATCTCTCAGCCTGCTTGCAACCGTGAACTTCTTTGAACCTCTACAACACTGAGGGCTGAGTGAAAGTGGAGCCCATGTGATTCAAATCCACCCTGATTAGGAATCCGCTTTAGTAGTGAGCCCACACCTAGAAGCCTGCTCATGTTTGAAGAAGAGAACACAGTGATTGGTTGGTGCTATCTTTCTTGAGAGACCCATCTCCAGGGGCAACGGTCAAAATATTTAACAGGCAGCATGAACACGACAGTCAGGAGGGTAGACAGCAGCTATAGGGCCGTCCAGGGCTGCAGCCTGAGCATGCCTGGCCCTTCTCGCAGTCCTGCCCAGCTTTCCCTGCTTGTTTTGGGGGTCTGCCTCTTCCTGCCTGATTCTTCACCCTGGGCCCTAACTCAACCCCCTTGGGCTGCTTCTCTCCCCAAACACTTTATAGACAATGGCTGTAAATACCCTCCTGCATCCAAACACTAACTTAATCATATTTCTCACTCAGCATATGCTCTTGGGTGCCCGCCGTCTATGCTCAGCCCCTGGTCAGTTGACCCCTCACCCCCTTGCCTTTAAAAACATTAGAAGCTGGGAAGCAGGGATGGTTAAGAGACCTAGGCCCTAGCCTTGCTCTGCCCCATCTGCCTGTGACCTTGGGCAAATCCCTGCCCCTCCGGGTTGTTGGTTTCCTTACATGTAAATGAGCAACTTGGACTGATTCACGAGCTCTGAGCTCCGAGCTCCCCGTTGTTCAGTGAAGAGTTTCTGGAGAAATACGAATCTTCAGCAGCTGACTGCTTTCTTTCTCTCTTTCTCTCTCTCTGTGTCACCGGTCCCCCAACCGCCACTGTAGAATGCACTGCTGCCTGCTGGCCTGAGGCAGAAGGATCAGACCACCAAGGCGCCCACGGGCCCCTTTAAAAGGGAGGAACTCTTGGATCACTTGGAAAAGCAAGCAAAGGAGTTTAAGGACCGAGAAGATCTGGTCCCCTACACAGGGGAGAAGCGAGGTACTGAACAATATTATGCTTTTGAATACATCATTCCCTGTGCACTGTTGAGTGCCAGCTGGATGCCAGGCCCTGAGTTGGGCCCGATGTGACTGGGCCTCCTTGCCCTCATCCCTGCTGGGTCCAAAGTCACAAACGCAACTCCAAAAGCATCGAGGCAGGAGGTCAGCATGGTGAAGTTTGGGGGTAAAGCAGACTAGCAACACTCCCCTACATCCCCTTTGACTAGGGTGTCTCTTTTATTTTTCATACAAACCTAGATACTGTTGAAAGAAGGAACTATTAAAATGATCTCAGGACATGAGGCGCAAACAAGGCCTGTCCCATCCAAACCAGGAACAGAAGATGCCCTGTCCCTACCCTGACTATCCCTGCTCTTTCCCCAAAATTCCTCTGTCTAGCAGCTGCAGCTTCCCTTCCTTCATCTGTCCCTACAAGATCTCTACTCCAGCCTAAGGCCGGCCATCTAGAAGGCTTCAGGGAGCAGAGAGGCACTCCAACTGTCCAGCCCCTGCTGGACTTCCCTCGTGCTCCAAACCATTCTCCAGTCCTCCTGTATCATGCTTGCCAGCACTCCCTGGGCTGCTGCCCCCCAGGCTTCTTTCTGTTTCCCAAACACTCCAAGCTCTTTCCCACCCCAGACCTTTGCACGTACACCCTCTGCCTGGAATGCTGGTCCTACTGTCAGTTCCATGCTGTCTTCAGGGCTGGCCCTCCCTCCTCTGTAAGAGGCTTCATGGTTAGAAACACAGCCTGGAGCTGGATCTCCTTTGGCCATGGTCTTGGCACTGCCACTTACTAGCTGTGTGAACTTGAGTAAATTTTTAAACCTGCTGTGCCTCCATTTCCTTGTCTGTAAAATGAGCTGATGAAAAGAATATTACCAGCCTCCCAAGATTTTTATGAGGTTGTTCTATATATGTTAAGATACATGTAAAGCACTTACAATGGCTCCTGGCCCATCGTGAAGGCTCTGTCAGTATTAGCTATTATTACCCTTCCGGTCTCACCTGTACCGTCGTCTCCTATCTCAGGAAAGCCTTTCCTGTCTACACTGTTTAGGATATGCCATCCCTTCAACTCCCCCTTGGTTATTCTCCGTCTCAGGATCCTGGGTGTGTCCTTCAGAGCAATTCTTGTTTTATTATTATCTCTTTATGTACATTGGCCTGAAAGCGCCATGAGGCAGGGACTCAGCTGTTTTTGCTTACACAGAACCCCCGGTGCCCAGCACAGGGCCTGGGATACAGTGGGGTTCAGTAGAGAGTCGTTGAGTGAATGAGTGAGTTCAAATTACATCAATGCATAATGGAGCTTGTGAGCTCCTTCCTTAGAGCATGAGCTCCGTGAGTACGAGCATCACATCTGTCTTGTTCGCGGTTCTGTCCTCGCACCTAACAAACCCTAGCATGTAGTAGGCTCCCAATAAGTGTTTGTTGAATGAAAGCATTTGTTCTAATCAGTTAATTAATTGGGCAGTTAATTGCTTGTTTTCAGCCTCTTCCAGTCTCCTCACCCTCAAGAATGTCAGCGTGATGAGCCAAGGGTCCGTGTCTGTGGCTTTTATCTCTGCATCCCTGTTGTATTAGCACAATGTGCTGCACAGGGTAGCACTTTGATAAATAATAAAATGACAGAGCCAGCAGGAGTGAGCATTGTAGGGAGGACTTTAGGCCATCCCAACGCCTGGAACTGGAGCTCAGTCTAGATTTTGTCAAAAACTTGGAAGGTCAGGGAAGCCCAAGAGACATCTGGATTATAGAGCTTTGGAGGAACTGCGTGGTCTGAGGCATCCTGGAGCAGGTGGCAGGGGAAGGGAACCTTGACCATCAGGGCTGGGTGTGCCTGGCTGAGAGTGTTAGCACAAGATGGTTTTAAGCAAGGTTCTTGTTCCATGAGGTATGATTTCTGAGCAGCAGATAAAGATAATAAAATGTCTGGATTTCAGGGAGCCTTAAAACTCCCATTATCCCACCTGCACATTTGAAAACTGGGGAAACCAAGGCTGTGAGAGAGACAGCAGCAGGCCTGGGTGGACAGTGGTGAGTCATGACTGGCATCCCTCATGTACCCATCCCCCTCCCAGGGGATGAGCTGGAGATGGGGGATGGGGAAGGGAATCTGGGCAGTACACAAACCAATCCTGCTGCCTCTTCCCGGAATGCTGCCCTGGACTGGAGCCGGGAAAAGCTTTCCAGACTCCCAAAGCCTGACTGCCTTCGTGAAAAACCAGGCTGGCCTAAGGAGGGTAGCTAGAATTTATTCTATTTTCGTAAGAGAAGCCTAAAAGATTTATCATTATCGTCATCATCACCACCACCAGCATCATCATCATAAAGTATTTACGTGATGACTTTTGGAGTCCATATATATTGAATGAATGTGGGTCTCAACAGAGAGTGTGGAGAAGGAGAACTTCCAGCTCTAACAGGCAGATTCAGGGCCATTCAGTCCAGCCCTACAGAGCACTTACCCCATGCTGGGCCGAGAGCTATCCTCAGCTGAGGGGAAATAGCAGTCCAGTCACCGCAAGTCTCAGCAGGATGTGGTAGGAGCCATAAACTGGTGCAAAGTCCTGAGGAATTTGGACTTTCACTCACTCTCATTCAAGTGAGGGGATCAGAATAAAGCTCCATGCAGGATATTTTCATTATGCAGATTTGGCTGCATGTGCTAGGGGGAAAAGTAAAACAAAATAAAGAAGACTTAAGATGGAAATTTAGTTTTCTTTCACTTAGAAGAGCTGCAGAGATAGGCATTCCAGGGCTGGTAAGACATCTTCCTTGGCATTAGGAATCAGTAACCTTTTCAGTTTTTCATTCTGCCATCCTTGCAGTATATCCTTGCCTCATGGTTCATCTAGCTGCTGAAGCTCCAGTCTTCACACCCACATCCCGACTAGAGATGAAGGAAGGGAAGAAGTCTGAGTCCCTCTTGTAGTGTCTTAGAGTCACCACCCTCATGGAGATACCTGCTGTAGGGGTATAATAAACCACAGGTCTCTTAAATATTTACTGAATGTTCATCCTATTAGTCACTGCCTCATTTTCACAGTTCATTTTCTTTTTAGCCATTTTGTTTTGCCCTTTTCCAGATCCCCTCTGGTGAAGGTTATGTTACATTTTTCCCCAGATGACTTTGTTGTCTGTTTTGCTTGTATAGGTAATTGATCTTTGCTGTAAACAATTCAAATAATAAAACAAAGTAATTCAAAGTAATTCCCTCTGCTGAGAGATAGGCACTGATCCCATTTTAGTGAATATTCTTCTGGGCATTTCTCTTTGCACTTCCCACCCCTCCCCACCTCTGGTCCAGGTCACCATCACCTCACCTGGACTTTTGCCAGAGCCTCTTCACCATATCCTGGCTTCCATCCTCACCCCACATCAAGCTATTCTCATCAGCAGCCAAAGTGAGCAAGTTTTTTTTTTTTTCAGTTGAAGTAAAATTCTCATAACATAAAATTAACTCTTTTAAAGTGAACAATTCAGTGGCATTTAGTATATTGTTGTGCAATTGCCATCTCTATCTAGATCCAAAACATTCTCATCACTCTGAAATAAAACCCTGTACTCAGTTAACCATTACTCCCCATGCCCCTGCTGGCAGCCACCAATCTGTTTCTATGGACTCACCTATTCTGAATATCTCCCATAAATTAAATCATATAATATGTGACTTTGTGTGTCTGACTTCTTTCACTTAGAATATTGTTTTCAAGACACATTCATTCCCTTTTCTTACCAAATAATATTCAAATTCGTCAGTTGATGAACATTTTGTTTGTTTCCACTTTGGGTCTATTGTGATTAATGCTGTAGTGAACATTTCTGTACGAGTATTTGTTTGACTACTTGTTTTCAATTCTTTTGGGTATATACTGAGAAGTGGAATTGCTGGATCATACGATAATTCTACATTTAATTTTTTGAAGAATTGCCAAACTGTTTTCCAAAGCAGCTGCATCATTTTACCTTCCTACCAGCAATACGTGAGGGCTCCAATTTCTCCAAATCCTTACCAACATTTGTTCTTTTCCATTTTGGTTTTAGGGTTTTGATTTATAGCCATTATCATGGTTGTAAAGTGGTATCTCATTGTGGTTTTGATTTGCATTATCCTAATGACCAATGATGTTGAGTATCTTGTTGGCCATATGTACAATTGACCCTCTATATCCACAGGTTCCGTATCCACAGATTCAACCAATGGTGGATCAAAAATACTTGAAAAAAGTTCTAGAAAAATTTAAAAAGTAAAACTTGAATTTATGACACACTGGCAAGTACTTACATAGCATTTACATTGTATTAGGCATTATAAGTTATCTAGAGATGATTGAAAGTATACAGGAGGATGTACGTAGGGTATATGCAAATACTATGCCATTTTATATGAGGCTTGAGCATCCAATCCCCTTTGGACACCAGGAGGCAATTGTATATCCTCTTTAGAGAAATGTCAGTTAAGTCCTTCACCCATTTTTAAATTGGATGGTTTTTCTTTCCGTTATTGAGTTGTAAAAGTTCTCTATATAGTCTAGATACTAGACCCTATCAGATGTATCATTGGTGACTCTTTTCTCTTCTGTATGTTGTCTTTACACTTTCTCGATAATGTCCCCTGATACACAAAAGTTGTAAATTTTGATGAAGTTCAATTGGTCTATTTTTCTTTCATTGCTTACTTTTTTTGTTGTCATATCTGGAATATGTTGCCAAATCTAAGGTCATAAAGATTTATGCTTGTGTTTTCTTCTCAGAATTTTATAGTTTTAGCTATTTATATTTAAGTCATTGATCCATTTCCAGTTTGCTTTTGTTTATGGTGTAAGATCAGGATCCAACTTCATCTTTTTGCATGTGCATATCCAGTTGTCTCAGCACCATTTCTTGAAAAAACTATTCTTTCCCCCATTCAGTGGACTTGGCACCCTTGTCAAATTTATTTCAGGACCCTTAATTTTATCCCCTTGAGATAAAAGGTGATAGGCCTATCCTTATGTTAGTGCCACACCATTTAACTTTGCAGTAAGTTTTGAAATCAAGAATTCTGAGGCCTCCAACTTTGTTCTTTATCAAGATTGTTTTGGCTGTTTAGAGCCCTTTGCAATTCCGTATGAATTTGAGAACTAGATTTTCCATTTCAGCGAAAAAAAAAAAAGCCATTGGAATTTTGATAAGGACGGCATTGAATCTGTAGATTGCTTTGGGCAGTATTGCTATTTTAATATGGTCTTCCAATCCACGAACTCTGGGTATCTTTCTGTTTATTTAGGTCTTTTTAAATTTCTTTCAGCAGTGTTCTATAGTGTTCCATGCACAAGTCTTTCACCTCCTTGATTAAATTTATTCCTAAGTATTTTATTCTTTCAGATGCTTTTGTAGATGAAATTGTCTTCCTAATTTCCCTTTCAGCTTTTTCTTTGCTGGTGTACACCACTTATTTTTGTATGTTAACCTTTTTTTTTTAAATTGAAGTACAGTCAATTTATAATGTGTCAATTTCTGGTGTACAGCACAATGTCCCCAGTCATGCATATTGTATGTTATTCTTGTACCCTAGTTTTTTGTTTTTTGGGGGTGTTTTTTTGCAGAATCATTAGGGTTTTCTGCATATAAGATCATGTCATCTGCAAAAAGAGATGATTATACTTTCTTTCCAGCCTGGATGCCACTTACTTCTTTTTCTTGTCCATTTGCTCTGACTGGAACTTCCAGCACAGTGTTGGGTGGCGGCAGTGAAAGTGGGCATCCTTGTTGCTGATCTGGGGGCTTATTTCCTCACTCTGTCAGGTCCCAGCTCACAGGTCATCTTCCCTGATCACCCTACTCAGAATAGCGGAGCCCGCCCTCCCCACCCCACCAGCCTGAAACTTTGGCTCTGCTTTGTTTTCCTTTGTGATGCTTAGTGCTATCTGACATCTTTACATGTTTGTTTATTATCTGTCTCCTTTCACTAAACTGCAGTCTGTTCACTGCTGTTCCCCTGGCGCCAAGAAAGGTGCCAGGCACTCAATAAATACGTGTTGTAAGAATAAATATATACATGTACAATCTTTCATAAATGGACTTAAATAATTCATGCTGTTTTGTAAACCTGCTTTTTCAAAACACAGCGTTGTGTCTCGGACATTTTCCTTTGTTAGTAAGCAGAGAGCGCCATCATCCTTAATATTAACAACTGCTGGGACGCCATTGTGTGAGTGCCCCGTAATTTCTCCAACAACGCCTCTGGGTGAATGCTGCCTGGCCATCCTTGTGCATGCCTGTTTGCTCCGTTGTTCATTTAAGACTCTGACACTTTAGAAATATGATGTTCCAGAAGACATTATATTTTCACCCTATTCCTCTTTAAATAACCTGAGTGTATTTTATTTTGTTTTAAAATGTTTCTGAATTTTTCTCTCAAGCCAGAACCCTTGTTTAGAGTATCCCAGACCCTGACATTCTATTATATTTTTCTTTTGTATTTTTCCCCACTTACAAATTGTTGCAACCAATGACCAGTGTTTTCCATCGCAAGCAGTCCCACTTGACCAAGTTATAAAGTTAATTTTTTCAAATGTGAAGGGTGCTTTGTTGGAGATCTCTGAGTCCTTTTCTTTGGGCAAGTCTGGTCTCTGTCCCCAGAGGGAGACGCTTTAAGGAAGTCTCAGCATCGAGGGATCACAGGGCTCTGGGACAGCCCACCTGGGGCTGTCACCAGAGGCTGCCCAGCATGGGCACCCTGTAATGGGAGCCTGTGTGTTTTCAGGAAAGGTCTGGGTCCCCAAGCAGAAGCCGATGGACCCTGTGCTGGAAACTGTAACGCTGGAGCCAGAGCTGGAGGAGGCCCTGGCCAACGCCTCAGATGCAGAACTCTGTGACATCGCAGGTAAGAGGTGTTCCTGATCTTCCCCACATCCTCCAAAAGGTTTGGACTCGCATTTGCAGGGGAGCCCTGGATCATTCATTATAAGATAAACACCCTCTCTGTTTCTAATAAGGACTAGAGGAAATCTATTATCTATTATCTTAATCTAAATCTATTATCAAAAACCGAAATGAGGGAAATAGAGATAAAACCACCCAAGCTCATCCCACCACGGAACCACCTGTTGAGGCCATGAGACCCCATCCCAGAGGGATGTGCCAGTATCCCAGGGAGGGCAGCCTGGGCCCCTTCCAGCCATCGCATCCAATCCTGCCCAGGCTGCCTGGGAGGAGAGGTTAGAGGGGGCAGACAGAGGGCTGGGAGGCTCACAGAGGGTCAGAGCAAGTCATCTGATTTTATCACTTTGAACAGCTCAGAGAGCTGGGCTTTGAGGTCATCACCCAGATATCATATTTTTACAACACCCTCCATCTTCCTGTGCATTTCCATGTGATCTTCACAAACAACACCTAAAACTCCCGAAGGTGGCCTGATATCCAGGGCCCTTTGCCACCTGCGTTTGTCCCCTTGTTACTATCTAGTCCCTACCCCACTCGCCCGTGTCCCTTACCCACCAAGGGTCAGGCTCTGGCCACAGCCTGCACACCATCACGCTGTGCTCGCTGGCCAGTGGGGCAGGTAGTGGTCTTTTTATTATTCTGCAGTCTTGGGGGATACCAACCCTCAGCCAGATGATGAAAGGGGAGTGGATGGGGTAGGGAGAGACTCAGGCAAGTGGGAAGGGGTTGGGAAACACAGGGTCGACTATGAGGTCAGAGAGGAGCCCAGATCTGGCTCCAGAGAGTAAGTGGATGTCGGTACCATTAATGCAGGTGGGTGTGTTAGTCTGCTCAGGCTGCCCTCACAAAGTCCCACGGGCTGGTGGCTTAAACAGCAGAAGGGTACTTTCTCACAGCTCTGGAGGTTTGAAGTTCATGATCAAAGTGTCCACAAATTTGTTTTCCTCTGAACCCTCTCTCCTCAGCTTGTGGATGACCATATCTCCCTGTGTCCCTCTGTGTAGTGTCCCCTGGCGTCCCTCTGTGTGTTCTAATCCCCTCTTGTAAGTACATCAGACAGATTGGATTAGGATCCACCCTATAGCCTCACTGTAACTTAATCACTTCTTTAAAGACCTTATCTCCAAATATAGTTCCAGACATTTCCTTATTCTACATGTGAATTTTGGAGGGACACAGTTCAGCTGTAGCGTGGGTGGAGGGGTGGGGAGCAGGTGTAGGGAAATACAGAGTTAGTCTAGGACCTTTGGAGTTAGAGATGCCTGTGGGCCACTCAAGTGGGAGCAGTTGGAGTGGAAGTCTTGAGGTCTACAAGGGGAGATGGAGAGGTGGGTGTCATTAGCATCATCAAGCTGCAGGTGGAGTCAAGGGCCCTAGCCGAGGGAGAAGCCTTTGGGAGACAAGGAGTGGAAATAGGGTAACAGTAGCCACAGCGGGGGCCATTCAGCCACAGATGGGCTGGGAACCAAACACTGAGTCAAGATGGGCAGAACCTAATGCAAGAGCTAGGGAGACTGAATGAGGGTTCTGGGCCGGCTGGAGACTCACGTGTGTGAGCCCAGGGGCCAGGTGAGGGGACTCTGCCAGCCGCAGCTGTGTTCTGCCTCTCACACCCTCCTGCTTCTCATGGGTGTTGTTCACGAGTCTTGACAACATTCCTGGGGGAGGAGTGGGGGGTGGCCAAAGCCAGGTTTCAGGGACCTAAGGGGTGCAAGAAGAGAGCCAATGTGTAGACACTCCATCCAGATAACCCTGAATGGAGGCAGGAATTTTGGGAAAGGACAAAGGGCAGTGGCTTCAACGGTGTCAGGGCTGAGAGAGAAAGGTGTTCATTTTCACTATGAAGGACAAAGCAGTGAGGATTTCACTGGGGTGGAAGCGAAGCACTTAGCTCAGGTGCTTAGCTGGTTTGCTCGGCCATTCAAGATTTGTTTTGTCTAAAGCCACACAAGTCATATTAGATCCCACTTGAGGCTCGTGTATTTTGACAGAACTGTCTCCCTGATGCAGGGTCCCCTTGACTTCTAGTTAATCAGTGCAGGAGGGAGGTGGGTGGGTGACATGATTGTTGTCCAGCATCTCCACACTGACTCACCCTGGGGGCTGCTGGTGTCCTGGTCCTTCTCCAATCACTCCGCATGACGTCACTCTCCTCATTAGGCAGCTTGGAGGGATTATCAAATGACTCCACTGTTGGAACCGCCAGTTCCTGTGCCAAAATAGAACAGCAATATTGTGCTACGTTTCTGTGTGTGGATTTCTTGAAGCCATTCCTCTTTATTTTTGTTGGCATGGCTAATTATTAGTATCTGTTCATGATACCATACCCTTCCGATGTCCGGAAAGGAGAGGGGTGCTGTAAGGCGACACCGGCGTTAACTGGCTAACCTTGGACGCCTGTTGTTGAATGTCAGCGTTTGAGAGGTGGCAGTGGAAGGAGGCGCAGAACATTTGTTGACTCCCAACTATGTGGGAGCTATGGGAGTTGCTTTCAATACCTGGCTGCATTTATTAACCACAGCAATCCTATGAAGTACATTTTACTGATGTCCCCATTTTACAGATGGAGAAAGTAAGCACAGTGGATTAAATGCCTTGCCCATGAGGTTGGAACCCAGGAGGCATCTTGGTTCTAGGGCCCACTTGCAGCATCACCTCCCAGTACAACCAGGATAAAGCCCTCCAGAGCAGGGGAATGGACGCAGTGGGATGAGAGGGGGTGCGTGGCTGAGTCTTACCGAGTCGGCTGGGGGCAGATAGGGCCGAATTAGGAAAGGATCTGGATGTCAAGCTAAAGCACTGACACCCGAGCCTAGAGGAGTATTGGGAGAGACCACGTGAAAGCAGGGGTTTGAGCCTAGAGGCGGTGGTGTTCCAAGGATGGGAGGATGGGAGGATGTAGGAAGCAGGCCCCAGGTAAGGCCAAGGGCCCAGGTGGACTGTGTCTGGGATGTGGCTCCAGCGAGAGTCCAGCTGTTCCCAGTGCTGGATTAGAGGCCAAGAGGCTGAGATGATGCCAGACTTTCTGGCCTGAGGCCCCAGGAAACAGCTGGGTGCCTGGGGGACAGGAGGAGAGCTGCTCTGCTGTGAGTCAGTTTCAAAGATGCCACAAGAGACCGGGGCGATGGAGGCTGGACACTTGCCTGAGTGTTGGGTGTGTTGGAGGGACGTAGGAGCCTTTCTCGAGGAGGGAGTAGCTGGAGCCATGAGCGGAGGACTCATTAGAGAAAGAAGAGGAGGTGTGTTGGGCACAGGGTCATTGGGTCATCTCTAGTCCTCACAACTCAACTCCCAGGCAGAGCAGTCCCATTAACTTAGCCTTCGTTTGCTCAGGACTAATTGTAAGCGAACAGCCGGGTTCTTGCCTTTGCAGAGCTGTTAAACAAACACTGAGGCCAACATGAAAGGACAAGTGAGAGTGAGTGTCGAGTGAGTGTCATAGGGAAAAGAGCAGAGTGCAGGAGGGGGCTTGTTAGGTGCTGGGGCTGCAAGATGAGGGTTGAGACCGAAGCTGAGCCAAAAGGAGGAAGAGTGGGGAGAGCTAGGGGAGCAGGAAGGGGCGGGGGGGGTCCATTCCAGGGAGGGACACAGTGGGGGAGAGGCTCTGAGCTGGGGAAGAGGTGGCTCCTCTGAACCATTGCTTTGCAGGTGCACCTGCGTCAGGCTTGATACTTGGAGACAATGGGGACATGTAAGAGGACACCCAGCAGATGTGTCACACTGAGCAAGACCTGTGAACTCTCACTTGCTCATTTGTTTTCTTGTTTGTCATCATTCATGCACTCATTCATTCACTCAGAGTCAAGGTACATAGCTAGGATGAATCAGATCCAGACCCTGACTGTGGAGGCCTGGGATGTGACGAGGAGGACAGACAAGAAACATGAAAAGTTTTGAGCGTGGGTGATGAGCAATGCACCTGCCCCTGACAGTGCTAACTCCTTGGCACGTGGCCTTGGGTTGTAGCTCGGAGGCCACCAGGAGTCAGCTGTAGGCACGTGTGTGATCAGTGCCTCCCCTCCCCATTCAGGGATGTGACCCTGGCTCACCTTAGGGACCCTGCAGGCGGGGCAGGACCCAAGAAGGAATTGGGGTTAGGGAGACTCACCCTTCAGAATGGCCAACCCCTAGGCTACCCCAGGGCAGCTGGCAAGCCCAGAACCTGTGACTATCAAAGACAGTCTTAGCCAGACCACCCCGGCTTCTGGAGTACCTTCCTGTCCTTAGGCACCTCTTCTCCTCCTGTTCTATGAGGGTCAGGGTGTGGCTTATCCAGGAGCAGTTGATTCAACTGCTCCCAAGTCCTGGGCCAGAGCCAGCTTCTCTCACCTGTTCCTAGGATGCAGGAAAACGCCTTCCTGCCGCCTGCCCCGAGCCACTTGGCAGCTGGAGAAGCTAGGGATGTGTACCGCTATCTCTCCGTGTCCTAAGAGGAATTACCAGCTGAATGAACCCTGCCAAGGCAGAGAGAGAAAGGAGAACTTGATGTTCTTTTTCAGAGTTCAAAAATAGTCCTTTTTGAGTTTTGAGGAAGATCTAGACTTTTTTTTTTTTAAGAAATCACATTCCCCAGTGCTAAATTCAGCCCTGCCAATATCTACAAAGAATGAAGCAGCAGTGATGTGTTGTTTCTCTCCATCACTGACTCCTGGTGACGTGGAGTGTACCAAACCAAGCAAGCAGAAAGTCATGACTTGGCGCCTAGGGTGGGAGAAGGGAAAACTGGCTTCGGAGCCACCAGGCATTCTGCTCAGCAGTGGAGAGTGAGCATGGCCCTTCCCTCCTCCTTCCCTCTCTCCCTCCCTCCTCCGTCCATCCTTCTTAGAACCCTAATCTCCTCTGCAAAATGGTTTTCTTTCCTTTTAGGCCTGCTATTGACATACATTGCCTCCTAGAATATATGTTGTCTGTCCTTAGAATTCTGACATTGAGGGAAAGTTTTAGAACTTTAGACCTGTTGGTGACCTAGGGTGTGGAGGCATGGGTGGGAAGACTGACTTAGAAGCCAGGAGGGTCCTCGCTGAACAGTCTTTGACCAACCATTTCCCTCCCGAGCCTGCTGGAAAAAGGGAGGTCAACAGCACCTGCCCTGGATGCTTGTTGTAAAATCAAACAGCATAAAAAGATGAGAAATTGTCATGTGGCTATTAAGTCCCATGTGAAGGTAAGAGATCATCATTCAAACACTCTCCATGTTACAGGTGAGAACCCTGAGGTCCAGAAAGTGGAGGTGGCCTGGACAGCAAATTAGTACCAAGGTCCAGACTAGAGCCCACGTCTTCTTCCTCTGTCCCCTGGCACTTCCTTGTAACCTTCTCGCCTCTGCCCCCACTTTCTGGATCACTATGAAAAGCTATCATCCAAGCACAAAATGCATTTTCCATTTTCCACCTTTCTATGCACTCTAAGCAAGACCAGCTTGCCATGTGAGGTTACATCTTTCCTTTGCTTCCCAGCAACTTTTCCAAACCTGGATCTCAGTAGCAGCCCCGAACAACCACCAAAGCCGCTCTCTGTGTGGGAGCTGGAAGAGCCAGCTCCAGAAGGTGACTCGAGGTGATCTGATTCACCTGCTGCTGACTCAGGGCTCAGCTCCCACTGCCCACGTAGACGCAGCCTAAATTAAAGCCCAGGGAGCTCAAAAAAGTGCAGATGCCTCCCTCCCTACCAGTTCTCCTTAGCTATGAGCAGGCAAGTCTAATTTTAGAAGAGAAGACTCTTAGAATGTGAGAAACAGAAGAGACTTTGAGATCATCTTGTCTTGTGGTACTTTGCTCCTACTAAGCATCAAAAATCATCCAAGGAGATTAAAAATATATCTCCAGAGAGTCAGATCAGTTCATCTAGGAGGAACACTGTAGTGCCTTGGAGCTCCTGGGCGATTTGTATGTGCAGCCATGATGGAGAACCCATGGTGTAGTCTCACCCCTCATTGCACAGAGGCTAAAGCCCAGACAGGGGAGGGGACTTACCCAAGTTTACACCCCATCAGGGGCAGAGACAGGCCTGGAATTTGGGTCTCCTGACTCTTGCCTAAGGGCTCTTTTCTCTAACTAGACATCATGTCTAATGAAATGACCAGGGGAATTTTTTTTTTAAATGAGCAGATGTTTATCAAATACCATATTCTGGAAAAGGTAGAAGAGAGAGAATATTCTCTGACCTCTGGAAGCCCACAGTCCAGTAGGGGAAGCACACATATGTCCAGGTAGCTCTAACACTGTGTAGACTATGTACTGTGACAAGGAGAGCAGGTGCTGTGAGAGCTAGAGAGGGAGAGGTTGGAATCCAGGAGCACTCCCTGGGGGAGGAAGCATGGCTTCAAATCTTGAAGGATGGGGAGGGAGAGTTGTTAGATCAAATACAGGATACTCCGCTGGATGTGAATTTCCGATAAACAATAAATAAGTTTCTAATATAAATAGGTCTCAAATACTAAATAGGATGCACTTATACTAAAACATTGTTCTTTGTTTATCTGAAATTTCAATTTAACTGGGCATCCTGTATCCTGGGACATCATGGAGATATCTAGGAATCTGAGGCTGGGGACTAGAGAAGTCTAGGCTGGAGACAGAGATTCAAGAGTTACGTCAATAGAGGCAAGAGTAAAAACTGAATAAAATTTTAAAGTCTACCTGCAAGTGTTTCTTGCCCTTTCTGTGAGCAAAACTTCCTGGGGTGTGGAATGTTCCTGCCCGGGAGGCCCTTTGTCTGAGAGGCATGTCATGGGCCCTCTCCGTGTCCCCACAGCTATCCTGGGCATGCACACGCTCATGAGCAACCAGCAGTACTACCAGGCCTTGGGCAGCAGCTCCATCGTGAACAAGGAGGGACTCAACAGTGAGTACCCGGCCCCCTCCCTGCCCCAGCAAGGGCGCCTTGGAAGTGCAGGGTCCTCCCGCATCTGGCTGCCTCTGCCCACTCCTGCTCTCCGGCTCATTGCAGAAGATTTCAAATTCATTGGAGCCAAATCTATCCACCTTTTCCTTTTCCTTTTCCTCTCCTGGGATTTGTGACTTGTTTACAAAGGCCTTCCCTACCCCAATATTGTAAAAACATCCTCCTATATTTCCCTTTTTAAGTTTTAAAGGTTTACTTCTTATATTCAACTTCTTAATCCACGTGGAGTTCATCTTTGTGTGTGGTGTGAGATGAGATCACACTTTCATTTTTAAAATCAGTATTGCATTGTCTCAACACCACTCTTTGCAAAGTTCAACCTTCCACTCTTGGTTTGGGACTCCACCTGGATCATAAATGTCCTTATAGCCACATGGGTCTGTCTGGGTGCCTCTATCCTGCTCCATGGGTCTACTTGTCCTTCCCTGTGCCCATAGTGCCTTGTCTTAATTGCTCCACTGCATTGTTCCAAGCTGGTATTTTGGCCCCAAAGAGAAATGAGGGCACCCAAAGCGTAATTATCCCCCCCCTGGAAGGCCTACTCATTTCTTTCCCATCCAGGCTTCATTTTATCCTAACGAGTCGTAGAACGACTATTCACACTCTACAGATGAGGACATCGAGGTTTGGAGAATTGAGCTAATTCACCCAGTTCTTGCAGGACGACAGAGGCAGAGTCCAAGTGGGGCCCAGACTCCTGGCCCTGCCCAGGGCTTCTCCTAGCCCATTGCCCACCCTCCCCCCAACCCTGTAGCCCCCATGATGCGCAGCCTTTCACATCCCTGAGCTCTGCCCCCACTTCCTTCCAGCGTCAGTGTCATTGTGTCGAGGGAAAGTGATGCCCTGTCTCTGTGAGCCACCCCCCTCTTGTTGGTCACTCTAGGTGTGATCAAACCTACACAATACAAGCCCGTGCCTGATGAAGAACCAAATGCAACAGATGTAGAGGAAACGCTGGAGCGGGTGAAGAACAACGACCCAAAGCTTGAAGAGGTCAACCTCAACAACATCCGGGTGAGGCCCCGCTCAGCCCGCTTCCCCTGTGGTGGGGGAAAGCCCTGTGCCATGCCAGCGAGACCCAGAGGCCCGCGCCTGGCTATGCAGAGACAAGTGTCCTGCTTGGACTCTGGGTGCTTCTGAATCAGAAATAGAAACAAAACCTTTCAGAGGGAGGACAGTGTAAAACAGCACAGCCCACGGTTCCGGTTTCTTTCTGGGACTGACGTCCGACCCAGATGTTCCCCACAGGCCAGCCCAGCTTCAACTCTGGAAACCTGCCACCTTATTCAAAACACTGAGAGCATCTCCGAGATAAAATTTTGAGTCAGACACATATGGCTACACTGGATCTCAAGGCTAGAAAAGCCCAGCGCCCACCAGGCTCATGGGGTAACCCAAGCCCAGGGAGAGGCCTAGCCCTGAACCATATTCAGCCTCATTCCGAAACCCTAGAGGGGAGCTGTCGACCAAAGGTCCCAAGACATATTCCACGATATCGGCCCACATCTCTCTGGATGTTTCTCGTGTGCCAACCAAAGGCAGAGGAGGGATGGATAGAGAGGCAGTCCTTCCCTGGACAGGCCACAGAAGGAATTCAGAAGCAGGCCCAGCTGCCTGCCCACCTGCTCAGCCCGGAGGCCAAAGGGATTAGTTCTCAAGGGAGGGGGCGGTAGGTGGGGTAAGTTAAGAAGTGGGCCCCTCACTCCTGGCTCCCCTTTCCTTTCTTCTCCGCTTTCTTTTAAGTGGCTGCCAGTCTCACGGCACTATCAGATTGGAAACCTGTGCCTGCGGTGATCTCCCCCACCTGGCCTCCCATGCTCTGCTCCCACGGGGGCTAAAGTGACGCTCTGAAATGCAAGATCCATTCAGACAGCCAGGTTCTCTCTTGGGTGCCTCCACTATCTGCCATGTGCGCAGTGGGAGACACTGGCACAATTCAGAACTGTGCACCCTGGCAGCACACACTGACTTGGGGAGGCGTGGGGGTGTGGAACCAGGCCATGGCCCTGCCCCTTCACCGTGGGGCCTCAGGTGAGGGCTCAGCCCTCTCCAGGCCTCAGTTTCCCCACTGCACATGAAGCATTTGGACTAGATCAGTGGTTTTCACTTGAGAAGATTAAAATAAAAGTCAATGCCCAGTCCCTCTCCCCCAGAGGTTCTGATTTTATTGGTCCGGGGCAGGCCTGAGCATCAGCATTTTGTGAAAGTTCCTCAGAAGCCTCCTATATGTGGCGGGGCTGAGACCCTCTGGGACAGATGTCTCTTAAAGATCATCCCAACTTAGTTTTCCAGAAGCAAACCCAGAGAGAGGAAGAGACTTCCCCAGAGTCACACAGTGAGTCAGGAACATTGCCAAGTGCTGGGGTGGAGGCCAGGCCCCTGCCCATTCCCCTACCCAGGCCTGAGCTCTCGGCATGCTTCTCTGCCTCCTTTGCCTTGATGTCTTCCTTCTCCTCCGGTCTCTGCATGTACAGAGAGAAAGTTGCAGGTCCCATCTGAAATTTTCAGGGAGGATTTTCTCAATCTGTTTACCAAAAGCCATTTAGGGCAAAGGAGGAAGCCTTTGCCCATCCAGCTTTTTGGTCAGAGACTTGCTGGAAATCAGGTTGCATATGTGAGAGTTACTGCCCCATCTGTCTGCCCTACCTGCCCCTGGCAGGCGCTGCTGGTCACTGCTTGCCTTTCTCTCTGCAGAATATCCCCATACCCACTCTCAAGGCATACGCAGAAGCCCTGAAAGAGAACTCGTACGTGAAGAAGTTCAGCATCGTGGGGACAAGGAGCAATGACCCCGTGGCGTTTGTATGTACCTGTCTGTTCTGCTGCATTGAGAGTAGGAAGCATAGAGACAGAAAGGTTCACATTGTGGCCTCAGGACTGGCCATGTGCCACTGATGAGGAACCCAGTGTGGTGTGGTGTGGTGTGTGGAGAAAGGCACTGGTCCAGGAACCAGGAGAGGATGTGGACAGAATGGCCATTACCCAGGCACCATCTGTACATTATCTTAGTTAATCTCCACAACCACCCCTTATCCCAGAGGTGCAGGGCTCCCCACTTTGCAGATGAAGAACCCAGAGCACAGGGAACTCAGGCAACTTGCTTTGTCCAAAGTTGCAAAGCGAGTGAGAGGTGAAGCTGAGATTTAAATGCAAGTCACATGGACACTAAGCCAGTCTCTCTCCACGCAGCATGTCATGTTTGGACAAGAGCCTGTCCCTCCTTGGTCCTGTTTCTTCATATCTAAAAATTATTATTTTTATCAGTGGTTCCCCACAACCAATTGTATTTGTTTTTTACCTATGTCTTAAAGACATTGCTAATTAAATTAAATTGTACTTATTATAAATTAGCCATCAATTCTTTTTTTTTTTTTTAAGCATTCAACACATATTTATTGAGTCTGTCTGTGCCCAGGGCAGAATTAGGCTCTGAGAGTACAACTTTGTGACCAAGACAATCACAGCTCACCCTTTCATTAACAAAACAGTTCAGCCATGCAGACAGCTGACAGATAACAGTACAATGTGATTAGTACAACACCAATAGCAGGTAAAAGGTGCAGGAATTAGCTTACCAGGCATGGTAATTAACCATTTAGCAGCAATCAGTTTGTTGATATCCATAAAATAACTTGCAGGGATCTCAATTGGGAATGCATTGAATCTATATCAAAATGGGAAGAACTATTACCTTGACAATGTTGGACATGAACATGAGATATATCTCCATTTATTTAGTTCTTTGATTTTGTACATCAGAGTTTTGTAGTTTTGTTTATGTAAATCTTGTACATACTTTGTTAGCTTTATACCTAAGTATTTCATTGTTTGGAGTGCTAATGTAAATGGTATTGTGTTTTTAATTTCAAATTCCACTTTTTCATTACTGACATATAGGAAAGTGATTGACTTTAGTGTATTAACCTTGTATCCTGCGACCTTGCTGTAACTGCTTATTAGTTCCAGGACTTTTCTTTGTCAGTTCTTTTGTATTTTCTACATAGACAATGATGTCATTTGCAAACAAAGACAGTTTTGTTTCTTCCTTCCCAATTTGTACACCTTTTGTTTCCTTTTCTTGCCTTATTGCATTAGCTATAACTTCCATTACAGTATTTTGAAAAGGAGTGCTGAGAGGGGACATTCTTGCCTTGCACCTGACCTTAGTAATAGTTTCAAGTCTCTCACTGCTAAGTATGATGTTAACTGTAGATTTTTTGGGTAGATATTCTTTATCAATTTAAGGAGGTTGCCCTCTATTCCTAGTTTACTGAGAGTTTTTATCATGCATGGATGTTGGATTTTGTCAATTTTTTTTGCATCTATTGATATGATTTTTCTTTTTTAGCTTGTTGACTGATGGAATATATTAATTGATTTTCCAATGTTGAACCAGCCTTGCATACCTGGGATAAATCCCACTTAGTCATAGTTCAAAATACTTTTTAATTTATCTTGAGATTTCTTCTTTGACCCATGTGTTATTTAGAAGTATGTTGTTTAACCTCCATGTATTTGAGAGTTTTCCAGTTATCTTTCTGTTATTGATATCTAGTTTGATTCCACTGTGGTCTGAGAGCACACATTGTTTGATTTCTTTTCTTTTCTATTTGTTAGGTTGTGTTTTATGGCCCAGAATGTGGCCTATCTTGGTGAGTGTTCCATGTGTGCATGAGAAGATTGTGTGTATTCTGCTGTTGTTGGATAAGATAGTTTATAAATGTCAATTTTATCCAGTTGATTGATGGTGTTGTTGAGTTCAGTTATGTCCTTTCTGATCTTTGACCTGCTGGATCTGTCCATATCTGATAGAGGGTGTTGAAGTCTCCAACTATGATAGTGGATTCATCTATCTCTCTTTGTAATTCTATTAGTTTTTGCCTCACATGGTTTGATGCTCTGTTGTTAGGCACATACTCATTAAGGATTGTTATGTCTTCTTGGAGAATTGGCCCCTTTATTCTATACTCTCCTTTTTTATCTCTAATAACTTTCCTTGCTTTGAAGTCCACTTATAGCAATCAATTATCTTCTGATCTTTGAAATAGGTAGGACAATTTCCTTTGATGTTTTTGAAATGATAGAAATAACTCATAGTCTCTTACTGCTGCCAATGGAGAACCTCTGGATAGATGTCCTCTGGCCTCAGGACATCTCCAGTGGATCCTGAGTTTGCCCATGGAGACAGAGCTGGCAAAGCCATGTGCCCTGGCCACTGCTATGTTGTAGATCAGAAACCGAAGGCCATCCTGTCTGGCACTCAACTCAGCTCCACGAATATTTATGGGACATTGACCCTGTGCCAGGCCAACAGCTGATGTCAGCCTGTTCACACCAGGATACTCATTTTTGAGGATGGAAATGCTTCTGGGCCAATTGGTAAATAGGCTACCAGAGCTCTGTTAGTGCCCCCACTGCTTGCCCCAGCTCTTCTGCCCGTTCCAAAGAGTTGACAACTGGCGTAACTCAGGTACCTCTGGGACCTGCTCAGCCACCAGCATGTCCACTGGGATCAGCCTGGTCCACTTACCTACTATTGTTAAATATTTTGATATCAGGCCAGGCCTCTCCTGGGGAGCAAGAAGGATGCTGTGGAGAGGGCACAGACTGGGTCCCTCTCCCCAGGGGCTCCAGTCTACTCAGGGTCACAGAGTAAGCAGACATCCCATCCTGAGGCACAGGGAAACAGGAAGAGCTGAGGATCTGGGCTCAGAAGGCATTCTGGGAGCTGAGCCTTGTGAAGGGTTTCAGCAAGCAGGACTGGTGGGAGGGGCATTCCTGGATCAGATCCTCATTTCAGACAACCTCTGATCATACATCCTGGCCTATCAGCTGCTGGTGTCTCCTTTCCTCCATGACACATCGTCTCCACCACATACTAATTACCTCATCTCCTTCAGAGGCTCTGATTGTCATCTACACCCCCCTGGCTAAAGTCCTCCAAAACGTGCGGGGACAACCTGATCTCCTCTCCTCCAGTTTGTCCTGGTCACTTGCCCAGTGGGGTGGCTTCCCAGGCTCCCTCCTCTGCTGCTCAAAGAGAATGACAACTCCATGGAATTCCAACAGGGAAATAGAAGAGACAAGTGGAGAATCTATAGCAAGGTTGGGACTCCACCAGTCACTTGGTGAACAGTGACTGAGGACCTACTACGTGCTGAGCACTGTGTGGGCACTGAGGGCACCACGGGATGAACAAGGTGTATCATCAGGCCACCAAGAGTATATAGTCTAATGGTGGAGAAAACACCAGTATAAAAACAACTGTAAATGGAGGAATACAAGTTCCATGAGGGAGGTTATGGGTAAGGTCTGTGAGGTTCAAGAGGGCGGGCACAGCTAGCTGGGGATGTTAGCAAAGGTCTTGGAGAAAGGAGCATTGAGAATGGCCCTGAAGGATGGACAAGGTTTGGAAAAGTGAAGCAGAAAGGAAAGGGTGTTCCAGAGGGTAGGGAAGGATGAGCAAAGGCAGAGTGGAGGGAAAGCACTGGGCGTGCCTGGGAACTGAGGGTAGCCCTATCGAAAGTGGGTAGCCAGATTTGAGGCTGAATGGGGTGGGGGAACCAGGTGATGGAGGCTTCCGATGCAGGCTAAGGAGCATGGAACTCTGCAGTGAGAGGTTCGGGGCTGTGGCAGGTGAGAATAGAGGAGGGACACAGAGTGTTGCTTGTTGAAGGAAGTTGTGGAGCTCATCTTGCCTGGTCCCTGGTTCCATGTGCAAAGGACTCTTGCTCCCAGCAAGGATCCCTCAGTGTTTTAGGTTCTGCCCACAGGGGCTCCAGCCTTGCTCCGGGACACTCATGGGTACCCTCCCTTTCCTCCTACGGTTCAAGGCCCTTGCTGAGATGCTCAAGGTGAATAAGGTGTTGAAGACGCTGAACGTGGAATCCAACTTCATTTCTGGAGCTGGGATCCTGCGCCTGGTGGAAGCTCTTCCATACAACACTTCTCTGGTGGAACTGAAGATCGATAACCAGGTAAGATGGGCAAGGGTCCCCTCGTGTCCTTTAAGTGACACTCACCGTTCTGCACTTTCCCACTTGCCACCACGTGGAGCAGATGCTGCTGTTTATAAAGCGCCAAAGCCCAGCTTTAGGGGACTTCCATGATCGACCAGTCCACACCCTGCACCATACTTGCCTGCCTTCTTCATCATTCCCATCAAGTGCTCCCCACTTCTGCTTGTGTACCCCTAGTGATGGGGAGCTCACTCCTTACCAAGATCACCCCTTCCATCCTCAGTGAGAATATACTTCCTTATATCCAGTAGAAACTAGCTCCCTATAAGTCGTATTTGTTGGGATTAATTCTGTTCTCTCCTGCACACAGGACACATCGGGTGCACAGATCTTATAAACCACTGGAGTCTTCCACACTAAGCTAAATATTCCCATTTTCATCAGTCACGCCCACTCAATGGGCTTTTTTTTTTCCAAAGGGCTTTTAAGTGTCCTTATCATCAGGGTTATTTTCTGGGCAAATTCTAGTTTGTCTCTATTCTTACAGGGTTATTGTGTCTCTATAACTTCTGTGGTTCAGTCATTTATTTTCGGGAACACTCTTTCAGTTCTGACTGAGATGTTGCTAATAACAGTATCTTGTATGTTGCATGTGTTGAGGGTCTCCTGTGGGCCAGGCTCTGTGCTGTGCACCTTACACATCAACTCTAATCTTCCCAACGACCCTGCAGTATGTGGGTGTTATCAGTCTCAGTTTGCAGAAGAGAAGACAGCTCAGAGAAGCTAAAGGCAAGCAGCTTTTTTAGGGCCGCTGAGTGAGCACTTCCAGAAGCAGGATTTGGATTCAGGTCTCTGACTCTAAAGCCCACACTCCTGCCACTACACCATGTTGCTTCCAGGGCTAAAATGCTGTCTTCTTTATGGTTTATGGATCAGGAACTTGGGTGTTTTCTTTTTTCTACATGAAAATGTTTCCTGAATGATCATATATATATATGTGTATAAGGAAAAAATTAGACAGAAATGTAACAAAGTTGTAAACACTGATTGCCCCTGAATGAGATTATCCCTACTTTTTATCCTTATTGAAAAATACTACAGACACACAGAAAAGTGTATAGAAGTTAAATGTACAGCTTAATGAATCATAACAGGCATGTAACCCCTGTCAAGAATAGAGCATCTCTAGCCTCCAGAAGACTTTGACAGTCCTTTCTCAATCATGACCCCTACAAAACTATTCACAGTTTGCTCCCTACTTGCTTTCACACCTCCCTGTCTTAGCTCTTGCTTTTCCCTTCCCTGGAATGTCCTCCTCTGCCCCTGCCCTTCTCTGCCTAGAGAAATCCTCATCTTCCTTCTTGATTCAGTCGAAGCCTCTCCTTCTCCCAGTGGTGTTCAATAGCCAGTTTGAATCGCTTGCCAGAGCTGACTGTGGGCGCCTCTTCTCAACTTTCCTTCAGTGATGGCACTATGGTACCTTGAAGTCACCCCTAGTGGAAGTATTTATACTATGGAAATTGAAAAAACAACCTTTTTTTTTTCCCCCAAGAGCCAGCATATCACTCCCTTCTCCCTTTAGCCTGCTATTGGGCCTCTAAGCCTCCCCCTAGAGAGAGTTGAGGGCTCCCTCCCTGTGTTCTCCTAGCACCTTTGCTTCCCTCTGAGCTTCTCAGAAGCTGGTGCTATGTTTGAGTCATCTCTGTATCCCAATACCCAGCTCAGAACTTGACCCTGCAGTGGTACTTGGTAAGCAGGGCTGCCCTGGATAGTTGTGCATGTTTTTCACTGCCCAATGAGATGACAGGGAGCAATATCCAATGCATATTCTACTCTCCAAGCCTTGGTGTGGGGCTTTGTTCACCCAGAGAAGGCACTTTTTTCTAGTTCCTAGAAAGAGGCCACATGAGCCTGCAGCAGCCCTGTCATGTGAATTTGCTGCATCGAATTCCTTCGATCTCTCACATGCCAGCAAGCCTGCTGCTGCATCACCCATTCCCAGCCTCCATCACTCCCACCCTTTCTTCCACTGCTGACCCTGCTGTATTGCAGGCAGCAGGGGCAGATCAGATGGAACAAAGGCATGTAGCAGGCTTGGCAGCAGTGCTGGGCCAGACTCTGGGATCGGCTACTCATGTGACTCCAGGCCTAGCCAGGCAGGGAGTCAGGGTCTACCCAACGTCAGCTGAAACCTGATTCCTGGGGCAGAATGTTGGCCAGAGATGACCCTGGCCTCAGGTCACTGTGGTGGCAGCTGGCAGGGAGCGAGCTGCCCACCTCCCCTCTCACTGCTGTCCCAGAGCCCAGAGAGAGAGAGCCAGTGCTGACCATCACCCTCACCCTGGCTGAACACCCTGGTGTGAGAACATTCATTTCGTCGAGCCTCAGTTTCCTCACTTGTAAAATGGGGATAATAAGAATTTCTACTTCTAAGGAGATAACAGATGCGAACTATGAAGCTGTTCACTTTTATAATTACTCTGAAGGTGACCTAGGGAGTTCACATGTTATTCTAAGAGTTCATTTACTGAGCAGGTGCCATATATCCATTATCTCATTTAATGCTCACAAAGACTTTGTGAGTGGGTGTCACAGTCCACCCCAGCATTGTAGAGGAGGAAACTGAGGCCCAGGCAAGCTATGTAACCTGCCCAAGGTCACACAGCAAGTGAGTGACAGAGGCAAGATTCAAACCCAGGTCTGTGTGACTCTAAAGTCCATGAGCTGTGCCTGTCTGGGCCCTTGAACCCTACTGTAGTTTTGTGTGGGCCTTGGCTTTTCTCAGCTGTCCTTTTCCCTTGGTGCCAGGCCGGAGCACTGGTCACCACCTGCCCCAACCCCATCCCAGAAGCATCTTTTTTTTCGTTCATCTCAGTGTTGGATGATGCCCACTACAGCCGAGGGTTATGCTGGGCTCTGTGTTTGAATGAGGCTCTGGCTCTGGCTCAGCCCTCTCAGGATTCCACGCTGGCTGAGAAGACAGACAAGTGTACAGTTGACCGTCCAACCAGGTGCTCCAGCAAGCCACAGACAGTGGGTCACTGCAGGAAGAAATCTCATTCAGGAGCAGGCATCAGGGAGGGCTTCTTGGAGGAGGTGGAATTTGAGATAAGCCCGTAGAGTAGACAGTATCTCTGAGGGTGAAATAGAGGCTGTGGCATCCCTGGTGCAGGGAACCACATGAACAAAGAGAAGGGGAGGGGAAACATGGAACCCATCCAAACTAGACTACCAGGAGTCCCGGAGGAAAGCCAGAAAGGGAGTGGGATTCCAAAGGGCTGTGAATGGGTAGTTGGAGGGAGAGTGGTCTGTGGGCTGCTGTCGGCCCCAGTCAGAGTTACACTCTGCAAAGATAGTCCCTGGCTGGATGGGAGAGGATTGCGGGTGGGAAGAGGGCATCGGGGCCTAAGAGACCAGGGCGGGCTCTGACCACCAGATGTGGGGCCTGTGGGGAGGTGTTCCTGGGGGTCTGGCAGGGGATGGGGAGAGTGGGCTGAGGCCAGTCTCGGGGAGGGGCCCTGCTGGCCTGGCTTGGGGAAGGCCACCCACGCCTCTCACAGTGTCCCCAGAGGCTGGGCCCCAGCACTGGGCTGTGCAGGGTGTGGCAAAGAGGAGGTGGTGAGTGGTGTTGGATTTATTCCTTGTTCTTGGTTAGTCACTGAGAGGCCACAACTCTCTCCTCAGCCCTTGTGCCTGTAACCTGTGTCAGAGTCTCTGTCCTTTCTCCTTATACGGCCAAAGAAAGGGACCTGGGGAGTTCTGCCCTGGGTGACACGGAGCCTTGCAGGCTGGCTCAGGACACAGATTCAGGAATAGGACTCTGGGGCTGTTTGTTTACTCAGCCAGGCCTTCTTTACCTCCATGCAATGTTCTGTTGCCCCTGAAGTTGCCCTGGGACGGCAGAGAGGCTGGGGAGGGAGAGGAGGGGGGCCTGAGCCACAGCTGGGGGCGCTGAGAAACATCTAGTCCAGTCCTCCTTTCACAGATAGGGAAATCAGGGGCAGAGAAGGGATGGAGCATGACAAGGTTGCGGGTCAAGTTAGTGTCAGAGCTGAGTTGGAACTGAGGCATCCTGGTTCCAGACAGGCTTCATTTGCAGATGGACAGGAGAGACCCTCTCAGTCCCCAGGACGCAGGCAGGACACACCCACCCCAAGTCAGCCCCATCCAAACAGTGGTTCTCTGCCCCTCCTGATTCACCCACCCCTCCCCACCACAGAGCTCCCTCCAGGGGACCGTCAGGCCCTCGGGCTACAGGGCACTCAACCTGCCTCTCAGCACAGATGAGGCCTGAAAACAGGACCCCTCCCCAAGTGGAGATACGTGCAACATCTGAGGGGAACTGGCCGGATTTCTCACATTTTGTTCCCATATTTGACAGTGAAGATGTGCTTAGTATTTTTGAAAGAAAATAAAGGAAGTGTAGATTGTGTTTCTTCTTTTCCAGATTGGATTATTGTCCTAGTGGAAATAAATTTAGAAAGAGAACAAAAGCTATGCTGGAATAGGATCCTGAAGGTTTTCACTCATGGTGACACCCCTTAATTTTAGATTCCACACTCATGGCAGCTGGCTAACTGGTTTTTAAATGAGGCTGAATGTGGCTGCTGGTTTTGCAAGATAGAAGAAAACAGACTCTTGAAAACCAAGAGAGCAAGACCAATTGTGTTCTCTGTTTTGTTCCTTTTACTTTTAGCTTCTAAGCAGCAGCTCTTGTCTGCACATAATTTTTGTTTCTGTAGTCTCATTTTGAATTGAAGTATTTCAGACTGGAAATATTCAGCCTCCCAAGAGGACGGGCATGTATCACTATCCCTCTAAATATCAATTATGTTCCTTTACTGACCTCACTTCTCAGAGAAAGATGAGATAAAGTCAGTGGAAATGACGTAGAGAAAACCTTTTCCCTACGCGGATCAGAATGAAATCAGAATAAAGATTTATGATAGTGCATCTTGCACCATGTCAGGTCCCCACTGGAGGCTGTACTCTGTTCCAAAAAGCCAGGAGCTTTCCAGGTTGGAGATGGACAGATATGGGGTCTCCCTGGCTTCAAATCTCTGACACTTGAAGGCAAACAAGGGATCAAGTTGACCCAGCTTAGCACCAGCTTGGTGTGTTCTTGTTGTGTAATTGGTGAAAGGCACTAATGTACCCTTGCCTCAGTTTCCTCACCTATAAAATGAGGATGATATTCGTACTCCCCGAATAGGGTTGTGAGAGGGCTTGATGTGTTGATCCCTTAATCAGTACCTGGCACATGGTCTTCTCTCAATAAAGAGAGGAGATATTTCTATTGTCGATTAGACCTGGCTGGTGGTGGAAAGGTGGGGTGGGGAGGACTGACATCCGAGAGATTCTAGTTCGTACAGGGAATAACTTTTAACCTCTTTCCCTTCCTCTCTTATTCCTTCCTTTCCTTTCCTACTTATGTTTACTTTTTATTGAAGTGTAACTTACATATAGTAAAGCAAATACATCTTAAGTGGACTTCTCAATGGGTTTATACATTTATATACAGCTGTGTAATCATCACCAAGATCAAGATGTGGAACGTTTCTAGCACCCCAGCAGTCTCCCTCATGCTCCCTTGCCAATCAGTACCCTGCAAATACAATCATATTCTGATTTCTATCACCATAGATGAATTTTGCCTGTTCTTAAAGTTGATATACATGGAATCACATGCATGTGTTCTTTTTTGTCTGGCTATTTTTGCTCAGCATTGTCTGTGAGTCTATCAGCTGTATACCAGCACCGCCCCCCACCCCCCACAAACAAAAAAACAACAAACTTCACAGCTTGGAGCAACAATGAACATGTATTTCACTCACAGTTTCTGAGTCAGGAATCCAGGAGCAGTTTGGCTGCATGGATCTAACCCAAGATCTCTGAGGAGATTGCAGTCAAGGTGCAGTCTGAAGGCCTGACCAGGGCTGGAGGAACTGCTTCCATGTGGCTCCCTCCATGGCTGTTGGCAGGAGGCCTCAGCTCCTTGCCATGTGGACCTCTCCACAGGGCTGCTTGAGTGTCCTCACTACATGGCAGCTAACTTCTCCCAGAGTGAGTGATCCAAGGCAGAGAAAGAAGAAAGCTGCAAACGCCCTTTATAGAGCCTACATTGGCATTCACTTCTGTCTGTTGGCATTCTGTATTCTGCCTATTAGGAGTGAGTCACTATGGACAACCACACTCAAGGGGTGGGGAATTTGGCTCTACCTTTTGAAGGGCAGAATATCAAAGAATTTGCAGGCATATTTTAATTTGCAGAGTGAGAATCATCTATATTGTTTTCTGTTGTTGCAATTTGACCAGAAAGGTCTTTCAAACCAGCAGAGCAGCCCAAGGATGGAGCAGGCACCTCGAAGGGTGGTGCGCTCCCCTCTGCAGGGTTTGGGACTTCTGGAGTTGGATTAGATAATTCCCAGGGCTCCTTTCTGTTGCTTTTTTCAAGTGTTCCTGCTTGTCCACATCTTCTAGACCACAAAGAAAAGGCCACGATTAGCTCCATGAAATGTATCAAGTGAGCTTCTTGACGTCCATGGTGCCTCTGGCCAGAATGAGGGTCTCAGAGCCGCCAGCTCAGGTCGCAGCTCAATCCCACCTGAGTCGTTGGTTGGCTGTTTTTTTAAGTAGTGAATCTGATCATTTTCTCTCCAGATTGATAACAGGTGGTTATAGTAAAGGTTGAGGGAGCGAGAGCTGTCCTACACTCCTGCAGGGCACGTCAGCATCTGTGTCCTTCTGGTAGGGCAGTCACACTTTTAATTCAAAAGTCTTTCAGCCCACCCATTCTGTATCTCCACATTCAGCCTGAAGAATCCTCTTCCCTCCCCTGCAAAGCCCATTTCTGCATTATTAGTAACAAGGAAAACTGGAAGCAAACGAAATATCCATCTCTACCAGGGCATCCCATGAAGCTGTTAAAAGGAATAAGGTAGTTTTGTGTGCTGACTTGGTAAGATCTGTGGAAAACATTAAATGAAAAAGACAAGTTGCAGAACAATATGTGTAGTATGACTCCATTAAGAAAAAAAAAGTTAAAATAAGAAAAATATTTATTTTTGTTACATACTTCATAGAAAAAAATCCATAGGAACACACCCCATTGGCCATGGAGGTTACTTGTGTGGAAAGAAGGTAGGACTGGGGATAAATGATGCGAAGGGACACTCATTTTACTCCATCTGCTTTAGTATCACTAGAATTTTTTTAATGGAAATAGAGTTGATTTACAATGTTCTGTTAGTTTCTAGTGTACAGCATAGTGATTCAGTTATATATATTCTTTTTCATTATATGTTATTACAAGATATTGAATATAGTTCTCTATGTATCACTAGAACTTTTAATAATGAAATTATATTTATTCACAAATGATTTATTTAAATCTCAAGCACATCTGAAGTGGGGCAGGAGTTCTTTCCCAACCCCCCTCCCTGGCTCTGCTGGCAGTCTGTGTTGCCAGTCCTGGTGTGACCCCCACCACCCCAGTCTCTCCCCAAGGGGCTCCTAATTGCCTTCCACACACTGTCAAGGTTGCCTCCTAACTTTTTATGCCATCCGAGCAAGCTATTCATAGATGTACAGGATGCAGGCCCCGGAGGCCTTAAAGGTCACGGAGCCTAAGTGTCCCCATTCGTAAGGATGTCTAGGAGACCCTTACAAGACGCGGCCCGTCTGTTCGCAAACCTGCAGGGACGGACAGTCCGCTACTTTACCCGACGCTGGCAATGATGAGACCTCAGTCTGCACACTGAGCAGCTCCGTCTGCCTGTAGCTCCTCTCATCAGCCCTACTTCTGCCTTCTGAGCTCCCTCTGAGGCACCCGAGTGAGATGGGAACTCGCACAGGCTCCAGAGCAAACTACCCACATTCAAATCCTGGTTCTGAAACTGAGTAGCTCTGTGATTTGGGGGAAATTTCTTAGTATCTCTGTTCATGTTCCTCATCTGTAAGATGAAAGTTGTAAGAATACTACATATTCCATAGGTTCACAGGGAGGAGAAACTGACTTAGCTTATGTAAAGTGCTTATGGTGTGCCTAGCACACAGTGACCACTAAATGCTATTTGAAAAATTAAGAGACCAGAGTTGTTTGTGTGTATGTGTATTTTATTTTGTGTGTGTGTGTGTATGTGTTTTGAGGGGGGGTGGTATTTTATTTTTTTAATTGAAATGTAGTCAGTTTACAGTGTGTTAGCTTCTGGTGTACAATGTAATGTTTCAGTCATTCATATATATACATGTATTCGTTTTCATATTCTTTTTCATTATAGGTTATAACAAGATATTGAATATAGTCTCCTGTGCCATACAGAAGAAACATTGTTTATCTATTTTATATATGGTAGTTACTATTTGCAAATCTCAAACTCCCAATTTGTCCCTTCCCACTCCCCTTTCCCCCCAGTAACCATAAGTTTGTTTTCTATGTCTGTGAGTCTGTTTCTGTTTTGTAGATAAGTTCATTAGTGTCTTCTTTTTTCTTCTTTTAGATTCCACATATGAATGATATCATATGGTATTTTTCTTTCTCTTTCTGGCTTTCTTCACATAGAATTACAGTCTCCAGGTCCATCCATTTTGCTGCAAATGGCATTATTTTATTCTTTTTATGTCTGAGTAGTATTCCATTGTATGAATATACCACAACTTGTTTATCTAGTCATCTGTCAGTGGACATTTAGGTTGTTTCCACGTCTTGACTATTGTAAATAGTGCTGCTATGAACATTAGGGTGCATGTATCTTTTAGAATTAGAGCTTCCTCTGGATATATGCCCTGGAATGGGATTGCTGGATCTCATATGGTAGGTCTATTTTTAGTTTTTTGAGGAATCTCCATTCTGTTTTCCATAATGGCTGCACCAAACTGCATTCCCACCAGCAGTGTAGTAGGGTTCCCTTTTCTCCACACCCTCTCCAGCATTTATCGTTTATGGACTTCTGAGTGATGGCCATTCTGACTGGTATGAGATGATACCTCATTGTAGTTTTGATTTGCCATTCTCTGATAATTAGCAATATTGAGCATTTTTTCATATGCCTATTGGCCATTTGTATCTCTTCATTGGAGAATTGCTTTTTTAGGTTTCTGCTCATTTTTGGATTGGATTGTTTGGGTTTTTTTGTTGTTGTTGTTATTAAGTTGCATGAGTTCTAGGAGAGCTTTCCCAGCAAGTGATGTCAAGGAGAGGCCAGGCTTCCTGCTAAATGGGGTGGACGGGGGACCTGCCATTTCCTTACTGGGGTCTCAGATGGTCGGTCGTCTGCCAGGCCAAATCGGCCAGAGCCCAGGGCTGTGCTGGGGCCTCTGAGGACAGACCTGAGCTCTTTCCAGCACTTTCAGGAGCCTTGCCAGATGGGCTGGTGGAATCTCACTATCGTTTCTCCTCCTGCCTTAGCCAGCAGTCTGAGCCCCATCTGAACCTAGACAAGCTCTGGTGAACTCATAATACCTGGGAGGAGTTCTCTGTCTGGAGTCTCAATAGCGTCTCAACAAGCATGCGGTTCCATAAGCATCCCTTTGGCTGTTAGGCTGCTGTATTTTTGTCCATCCCCCTGTGTTGTTTTGCACTAATCATGTTCCTATTTCTTCCATTCAATTCAATTCCTTGACCTTGACCTAGAGATACAGGGTTCTGTGTTCTCTCCAAGGACTCATGATCTAGGGTAGCACCATCCTGTCATCACAGAACTTTCTGTGATGACTAGAATGTTTTGTATCTGCACTGACCAATATGGTAGCTACTAGCCAGTGGCTATTGTACACTTCAAATGTGGCTAATGAACTGAGGAACTGAATTTTACATTTTACTTAATGTTTCAGTTTTTTTAATTGAAGTATAGTTGATTTACAATATTATATTAGTGTCAGGTGTATAACGTAGTTATTCTGTATTTTTATAGACTATACTCCTTTAAAAGTTATTATGAGACAATGGCTATAGTTCCCTGTGCTATACAATATACCCTTGTTGCTTATCTATTTTATACATAGTAGTTTGTACCTCTTAATTCCCTACCCCTATCTTGCCCCTCCCACTTCCCTCTCCCCACTGGTAACCACTAGTTTGTTTTCCATATCTCTGAGTCTGTTTCTGTTTTGCTATATACATTCATTTGTATTATTTTTTAGATTCCATGTAAATTTTATTTAATTTCATTTTTTAAATTTAAGGATTTTTTAAGTTTAAAGTTTTAAAAAATCTGATTAAAAATTGAGCAGAAGAACTGAATAGACATTTTTCCAAAGAAGACACAGCTGGCCAACAGGTACATAAAAAGTTGCTCAGTATCACCAATCATCAGAGTAATGCAAATCAAACCACAGTAAGATATCCCCTCACACCTGTTAAAATGGCTGTTCTTAAAAAGACAAGAAATAACAAGCATTGGTGAGGATGTGGTGAATTGGGAACCCTGTGTGCGCCATCGGTGGGAATATAAATGGATGAACCCATTATGGAAAACAGTATGGCTGTTCCTCAAAAAAATTAAAAATAGAACTACCATGTGATCTAGCAATTTCACTTCTGGGTATTTATCCAAAGAAAATGAAAACACTAATTCAAAAAATATATATGTATCCCCATTTCATTGCAGCATTATTTACAATAGCCAAGAAATGGAAACAACCTAAGTGTTCATTGATGGATGAATGGATAAAGCAAATGTGGTATATACAATGGAATCTATTTGTCATTAAAAAATTATGAAATCTTGCCATTTGTGACAACATGGATGGGCCTAGAGGGCATTATGTGAAGTGAAATAAGTCAGAGAAAGACAGATATCATATGATCTCACTTATGTGTGGAATCTAAGACAAAAGAAAAAAACTAACCAATCTTACAGAGAACAGATTGGTGATTACCAGAGGTGGGGGGGGAAGGGGTGGGTGAAATGGGTGAAGGAGGTCAAAGGGTGTAAACTTCCAGTAATAAATAAGGCATGGGAGTATGATGCACAGCATGATGACTATAGGTAATAATACTGTATTGCAATATTTGTAAGTTGCTAGGAGAGAACATCTTAAAAGTCCTCATCATAAGAAAAAAACCACTTTTTTTTGTAACTATGTATAGGGCCTGATGTTAACTAGGCCTATTGTGGTGATCATTTCACAATGTATACAAATATCGGATAGTTATATTGTACACCTTAAACTAATATAATGTTATGTCAATTAAAAAATTTTAAAGAGCCACATGTGGCTAGTGGCTGCTGTACTAACCAACACAGGTCTTGTTGGACAGACAGATATGGAGGCAGGTGACCCAAATAATGCAGATGGACTGGGTCAGGAGTAGAGGGGGACACACAATGTATCACTTGAGTGCTGAGTGGGGAAAGATGGTCTTCAGGGGTAAGGATCAGGAAAGGCCTTGTGGAGGAGGGGGCATTTGCGATGGGTATTAAAGCACTAAGGACACATCAACAGGTAGGCACGGGAGGGTAGGGGCATGTTCCACATGGAGGCGGGGGGCACGTAAACTTTTAGAAGCAAACCTCTCCCGGCAGCAGGTACCAGGTACCAGATCCCCATCCCTTGGGTAAACAGGCTGAGTAAGGACTGAGAGAGGAAAGGCGAGCGGGGACTTAACTGTGCAGGGCACTGAGTGTGGGGCTGAGGAGGAGGCGGGGCTTAATCCAATAATCCTGTTGGGTTATTGAATGAACTGAGACCCTACAAGTTGGGCACAGGGCATTGGGAACACAGTAAGCTCTCAATAGATGGCAGCAGTTATTGGCAGGGGGGAGTCATTGGAGGTGGTTGTGTGTTTCCGTTTGCTGCTTCTTTAGATCCATTTGGGAGTATTGCCATCTGAGCAATATTAAGACTTCTGATCCAAAAACATGGGATGTTTTTACATTTATTCAAATCTTCTTTAATATACAATGCTATTTTATAGTTTTCAGAGTGTAAGTCTTTAATTCTTTTATTAAATTTATTCCTAAGTATTTTTATGTTATTGTAAATGGAATTGTCTTAATTTCATTTTTGGGCTGCTCATTGCTAGTGCATAGAAACACAGCTGGGTTTTGGGTATTGATCTTGTACTCTGCGACCTTGCTGAACTCGTTTATTAGCTCTAATAGTTTTCCGTGGACTCCTTAGGATGTTTGAGATACAGTATTGTGTCATCTGAAAGTAGAAGTAGTTTTTCTTCTTCCTTTCCAATATGGATGCCTTTTATTTCTCTTCTTCGTTTAGTCGTCCTGGCTACAACCTCCACAGCAATGCTGGTGAAAGTGGACACCCTTGTCTTGTTCCTGCTCTGGGTGGGGAGAAGGTCTTTAATCATTAAGTATGATGTTAGCCCGCCTTCTATGTCTTTTCAAATCTCTTTAAGATTATGTTTATTTGTTTATCTTATTAGACATGGTAACAGAAAACTCAATACAATAAGATATAAAGATGAAAACAAAATCCCACCACCACCAGTATGCTCCCAGGCCTTTTCAGTGCACGTGTATGTGTATGGGAAATGTAGGTAACTACATAAATATGACCCCTTTTGTCACTAGGCTTTGTCTACTCAATATGGTTTCATGGCCATCTTTCCAGGCCTGGGACCAAAGATTCGCATCATCATTGTACAGCTGCCTGTGTTCTACTGTAAAGCTGAACCATCATTTATTTGAGCAACTCCCTCTTGCTGAATGTTTGTTTCCCTTTTATTCCCTCTATTATAAATGAGACTGATGAATGTCCTTATCATATCCTTCCCAACACTGTGTATGCTCACGTCTTCCTTTCCTTTCTTTCCACCTCTGTCAGATGATCACTGTAGAACTGGCCACAGGGCACTAACATGATCAGAGTGAGGCTTTAGGAGGCTAACTCTGGCAGTCCCTTGTTACTGTGTGAGTTGGGCACATCCTCTTTCCTCTCTGGGCCTCCGTTTCTTCATTTATAGAAATGAGTCAGAATGACTGGTGAGCAAACCTGGCTGTGTATTGGAATCACCTGGGGAGTTTTCAAAACCACAGACACCTGAGGACCGCAACCAGCAATTCCGATTTAATTAGCATGGGGGGTTAGACTGGGCGGAAGGATTTTTAAATCTCCTTGAGACGAGATGATATGAAAGTCCTTCCTGCTCAAGTATTCTAGGAAGGCGGCTGTGGGGCAGTGGGAAGATCTGTCCCTGGAGTCCAGCGGCCCTGGGTTTGAATCCCAGCTCGTTCGCTGCTCCTGGCTGCGTGACCCTTCGCCTTCTCCAAACTTCCAATTCCCTGCGCTCTGAGTGGGCGGGGCGGGGAGGTGTTAAAATCCCCGCCCACCACTCGGCATTTCTGCCTGTAGAGGAGGTTTAGGTGCTGCACGAACGAAGGAGAGGTGACTGTTGTTCTTTTCTTGATCAAAGAGCCAGCCCCTGGGCAACAAAGTGGAAATGGAGATCGTGAGCATGTTGGAAAAAAACGCAACGCTTCTCAAATTCGGCTACCACTTCACCCAGCAGGGGCCCCGGCTGCGGGCGTCCAACGCAATGATGAACAACAACGACCTTGGTGAGTAGATGTGCCCCCTGCCCACCTGCCGGCCGTTCTTTCTATCTGTCTTGGGAGGTATGGCAGGGGAGATTCCACTGCCGCCTTCCCCGAGGGAGTCCTCTTGTTGGGCCTGACTTCCGGTTCTCACTTCGCTTTCATCCTTGTTTTTGGTGTTTGCCCCTTGCCTCCTCCCCAGACCTCTCCCTAGACGTGGGCGCCCTGCCTGCAGGCGCTGAGGCCGGGCCCTCCTCCAGCCCAGGGCTGGCCCCAGAGCGCACCCTCAGCGTGTTAGCTGAGCGAAATGAAACATTGGGGCCACAAAGCCAGCCTTGAGCCTCTTCCTCTTCTGAACCCTCTTTTGGGAGCCCAGAGTCCTCTCCAGATCATACAGCCTGGCTCTAGCCCCAGACCCCAAATCCACCAACCAGTCCTCCCATCCACACCCCAAGCCTGGGAGACTTCAGGTTGCTTTTAAAAAGGAGATTGGAAATGTTGACTTCATAGTTAAGGAAGACAGGTTACAATTGATTTAATATCAGTTAAAGGCATAGTTTGTATTTTTTCTTTAAAAAACGAAAGAAAATGTCATAATCTTTCTTGTGAGCAAGCACTGAGTAGAAATACAAGTCAGTTGAACAAAAAGGGAGACCAGTCACTGACTCACTTCCAGATGCCAATGGTTGTCAGGCTCTAGGGATAGTTTGTTATATGTATTCCTGCTGGCTGCCAAAAGAACTTGTGTCCGAAGAGGTGTATGTCTGATAAGGCTGTAGGAAAATAAGAGAAAAAACAAAAACAGGAGTAGGTCTGTTAACCTAATTGATCATTACATTCAGCTGTGAGTATCCTAGAATCAAGGTGGGAGGAAGACAAAGCAGTTTACGTTATTCTTAGAAGAGAAGGAAGCATAATGGTTTTTTTTTTAAAAGAAGAAATCTTCTTTCTGGGGTTGAATTATGAAATAACTATGTTTCCAAAGGACAGTGTCTTCAGTGAGTTTTTCATCAAATTCAAACCTGCTCTAAATATGTTTTTTGTTTGTTTGTTTGTAACACTCAGTAAAATGCAAGGAGCTTAATACTAAAGCATATCTCAGGGTTCAAGTATGTCACTTCCTGCTGATGAATCTGAGGCCAGGTGAATCCTCATTCTTCTAGGAAAGCCTAGAAGAATGGGGATGGGTGTGTAGGTGTGTGTGCACAAGGCAGGTACTCTCAGAACCTCTGTGTGGTTAACCACAGAGCTACACATGCACACACACGCTTTAGATTGAGTTAGTTCAACAAACATCTGTCAAAGTCCTGGAGGGCCCTGGGTTGCAAGTATAGGTTCCTGCTCTTAAGGAATCATAGCCCAGAGGCTGCACACTCACTGCTTCCTCCAAGTGCCACTTTTTTCTAGAGCTGCTGGTCCAAAAAAGTCCATCCATCAAACAAACGACAACAAGAAGCCACACCATGTGTCCTGGTTTATCTGAAGTGTCCTTATTTGAAATAAAATGAAAGCAAACACAAACAAATAAGAATTATTTCTGTGTAACAGAGGTGATAGCCACACTGAATTGCTGAGTGAGCCCCGCAATCTAGATTCTCAGCCCTGCTGTGATCTGGCTGCAGAACCAGCACTTAAAAGCCTGGAGTTCTATTCTGATACCTAGTAACCTCACTTTTTTTGTTTCTTCTCCTAGCTTAGATTAAGTTTCTTTTGAGTCCCTCAGGGCTAATCCAGCTTTGGTCTCCCAGTGGCAAGATGGTTTGGAGGACTTCTTTCTAGGGACAGAAGTTTCCAGATGACTAGAGATCAGGGGTGCTGTAGGGGACACCAGGAACAGCTGGAGGCTACATGAAATGGTCCTTGAGGACTCTCTGTCCTGAGAGTCTGTGATTCCAAAATCCAGCCCACTTCTTATCACCAGGGACTTGCTAAGGTTAAGCAGGAGCCCGGCGTGCCAGAGCTGGACGGGGCACCAGGCTTCTCACTCCCATTCTGTTATGGAGGAGCTGAGGCCTGGGAGGGACTGCCTTTCCAGACGGTGGCTCAGTCAAGTCACACCCGTTGTTAGTTACATTGAGCACTTTGGGAGCATCTTTTGTGCACCCCGGACTGTGCGAAGTGATGTAAGGGTAGCAGAAAGCTAGCTCCCTGACTCAAGAAACTTACAGCCTTTTAGGGGAGAAAAGACTCAAAGATGTGCCCTCAAATTCAAGAATGCCTACAAACTATATCAAAGGGAGGAAATGATCTGTGAGGACGGAGACCGGTTAAGCCAAGCATCCTGGTGTGGGTGGGCCCTGAATCAGCCTTGAAAGGAAGAGATAGGTTGTACAGAAGGTCAGAGGGCATTCCTGGCGGGGGTGCTTGGCATGGGCAAAGACAAGGCGGTAGGATCTAGTATGCGGGATGTAAGAGACAAAGATCCAAAAGGACTGAGGAACTATTACACGGAGTTAGAGCTGGGAGGAAAAACAGGAGCTCACAGAGAAGGGAGGGAGGGCATTCCAGCAGCGGGGACAGCGTGGGCAAAGGCAGGACGACGGACAGGCATGTGGGCGTCTACGGGAGTGGGGCTGGGTAGGAGTGGGAGGCTGTGAGCCAGAGGCTTTTTAAATGCCAAGGAGTTTGGTGATGAAAGCAGGTGGGAAGTGGGACCATGGCAGTTTCCTGGACAAGAATGACAGGTGATTAAAATGGGCTTCTGGGTTACCCCCAGGGAACTGTGCAGCTGTTCTCTTGGGGTTTCCCACAGAAGAAATTAGAGCAGAACCGTCTAAGTGACTGCATACAACATCCAGAGTACTAGTTGAAGTAGGATTTCTAGCTTTAAAAGCAAATTTGTGCCCACCTGCTAATTTTTGTGACAGAAACGCTTCTGATAGTGCTTCAGCGTCCTCCTGCAAAAGAGAAATCCTGACTTTTTACCCCAGCACCATATTTTCATCCTGCCCTTGATGCTCTGATAAAGCAGGCAGGTTTCCATGTTTGCCAGCTGAGTATGTTTGTCACAAAAGCCTCCTGCCAGCCCCTGCCCAGCCTCCAGGGTTGTTCCAGTGACCGCTGCTGCAGGCCGGCAGCAGGAAGCAAGCTCTGTGTGGAGCAGAACGGGCTTCTCTGGTTTCCTCCTCACTCCAGCCCGCCTCTGTGCTGGTGCCTGGGCTTTGCCTGCCTGAGAGGCAGGTGGGCTCCTCCTTGGGAGACATTTAGTCTTCAAGGCTGTGGGTCAGCTAGTGCCTCTGCAGACAGATGGCCTGCCCAGGGCCATCCTGACAGGTGCGTCTTTGGTCCTTTCCACCCTGTGCACTGGGCTCTTAACAGAGAGTTCTGTGGGGGAGAGCAGGGCACCAGGGTGAGGGGGTGTCAGGGAGGAGACGAGGATCCCCATCTCTGTTTTCCCACAGTGATACCTCAGATGACTCCTGTTTCCACACTATTTATAGCTGAGAGCCAGGCTGATGCTCGGGTCCTGTAAACCTGCCACTGAAGCTCCCTCCACTTAATGAAATCTGAATGGCTGCCTCCAGGTTGAGACAGTGCTCTGTGTTGGGGTGGGGAGAGGAGGCAGGAACCTGTTTAAAAGCAGAAGACATCCCATCCTGGGAAAGTCACTCTTTTACTACGTTCTCAGAGTAGAGCTTTCTAACAGGCACCCCAGACACAGCACACACGCCCTAAATCAGTTTCATCATCTCCCCTGAACACCATCTTGGGAAAGGGCACTACTTTCCTCACGGTCATTCAGGCCAATCTTCAAATCTTCACCTCTCTCTATGCGCTGCCCCCAGCCCAGCCAGCCACCTCCTCACCATCCGCCTTGCTCTGCCTCTTGCCCAGCCCTCAGCCTGGCGTCCTGCAACACCCAGCGTCCTCCAGCTCCTCCAGGGGTGGGCATCTCTCACAGCGCTCAACCCAAAGCTTGCCTCACCACTCTGCTTAGAACCCTTTCTGTATTCCCACTGCTGTCAGGTGAGACTCCTTGACATGGCTTATCAGTCCCTTAGTAATCATAGCGGATACTTGCATGGCGCTTCCTGTGTGCCAGGCACTGCGCTAAACACTTCAGCTGTACTCCTGTGATGTTCCCAGCGACTGGGTGAGGCAGGTGCCATTATTATCCTCATTCTACAGGAAGGAAACAGAGGCCTTGAGAAGTAGGTAAGGTTACCCACTGTCAGTGGGCAGAGTGGGACTGGAACCAGCAGCCTGGTCCCGGAAACTGTGCTGTCCTCCTCCTCTCCGGGCAAGGCCCTGTCAAACTCATCTCTTGACACCCCGACAAGCCATTTTCTTGCCATATTAGTACCAACTGGTCCAGGTAGCTTGAGTGCTTCCTAGTGACACAGGCAAAACCCTCCCTTCAGGGGCCTCCTAATGTTCTCAGTACTTTCCCACCATTCATCCCTTTATCATTTAAGATTCAGCCAGTACGTCACCTGCCATCCCCAGAAGATCTGACCGGTCACTGTGCCTCTCATGCTAGAGATTGACCAGGGTACTTGGGATATTTTATCAAACTTCATGTAGGTGTATCTTGGTCTCCTGTTAAGCTGTGTCGTTTATTTCTGGTCCTTGGCACATCGTAGCACTCAGTAAATGCTGTTGAATATAAAGGAATATAAAATGCTCCCCAGAGACAGAATGGAGGTGTAAAGCTTGGCGGGAAGTGGCGGAGGTCGCTCAAGGAGGATGGAGGTTGGTCCAGGTGACTCAAGATTCCTTCCGGCTCTGACAAGAAACCAGTCTGTGGTAGTTGCAATAAGCAACACGGCCGAGTTTGACTGAAAGTAAAAAGCAGGTTGGACTTGGAGGAGGATATTGGGAGACCTGGGTTCTGCTCCCATTTCTTTATTCACTGTGACTTGAGACAAGTTACTTCCCTCTCTCAGCCTCAATTTCCTTCATTATTAAAATGGGGAAAATTAGTGCCTGAGTTAAGTGGATGACTTTCCCTTCTCCCCATGCAGTCTCTGTAAAAGCCAATGTGGCGGGGGGTGGGGGGAGACCCTGGACAGTTGCAGCCCCACGTACATAATGAGGGCATGTAGGGGAGAAAACCACAGGATCCCTTTCTGTACCTCGAGCCACATGCTGGGGTCTCGGGTTCCAGTCCTGCCTCTGCCGCTCGCTCTCAGGGACCCTGGCTCCCTTCTCTTCTCCAGGGAAAAGGAGCTAATCTTGTAAGAACCAGATGCGATGTGGATATGGGAGGCCTACATAGGCAGGGGTGGATTGTACTGAGGCAGGCGCTGGACCGAGGCTCAAGATGAGTCACAAGCCTTGGTTCCGTCTGGTACCAGCTGAATTGCTTTGAGCAAGAAATGGACCCTCCCTGCCATACTTTCCTCATCCACAACATGGAAGCAGCAACACTGAGTCCAGAACTGCTGGAGCGGCTCCAGTGAGGGGTTGGGTGTAAATGGAGTTTAGTAATGCTGCACAGCTAATGTGGAGATGCTTCGAAGCCTGGCTCATGTAAACCCTCTGGTTGCTTCAGGCAAACCTCTTCTGCTCTCTGGGCTTTGGGTTTTGTTCCCCAACATCTTCTCTCAAGCTGTTGGACATTCTAATGGTCTCCAGGAATCTTCTTTCCAGGAGACTGCCCACTGGTTTGCATTAATTATTCTTTTGAGGTGGGTGGAGGGGAAGGTGAGGTGCTCAGGCAAAGCCTGAACTCTAAGCCCCAGACTGGGCTGCCCATGTACCCTGCGTCCCTCCCCGCCAGCTCTTAGCCACAACCAGAGTAACGCACCTTCCTGGCGGTTCTGCTTTGTATGCTCAGTGTCACAGATAAGTCCATTCAGTTCTTGTTGTAGCTCATAAACATGGATCTGAGGTCTACCTGCTCATCTCGAGAACTGGAAGGCATCTAAGTATAGACAGACTTTCTTCCTCTCACAGTAGCTTCCTGTCTCAGCCACACCAGCAACCCCCTTGACTGCCACCTACAGGCTCTCTGAATGAACTTTCTCTGTGGCTGATCTAGCTTGCTGCCTGGTTTTCATCTTCAGACACTATTTTGTTTTCAACTCTCCCTTATTACAACAAAGGGGACACCCCCACCCCTACCCCTGCCCAATGCTTCCCGCCAACCATCCCCAGCCATCCTGTGAGCTAATGACCCCAGCCTGCAACCCTCTGCCTAATGCTTTCCTCTTTACGACATTCAACTTTGTTATATGAACAGTGTTTGAGCTTATATTGTCTTGCCCCTGGGGAAACCATAGGTTAACCATAAGGGGACGCAGATAATGCAGGGTCATCTTCAGGGGGGACTCTGTTGTTTACACAGGCAGGCCAGGAGCTCTGAGAAAGAGCTGCAGGAAATGTTCCTAACAGGTTAAGACCCTAGTCTCATTAAGATCGGCTGAACTTAACTCTTATCTGAACCGGAATAAGGATCTTCAACTCCAGGGCCTCTCTACACAAAGGAAAACAGCGGAGTTGGATAAAGTGGGTCTTATTATACCTGTGTGGCCAGTGGTTTAGACATGATTTATGAACAAATCCACACCACTACAGACCCTCCTCAGTGAATGATCGCAAACTCTCCTTTAAAAACAAGACTTCAGACTTCGCTAACAAAGTTGGGGAGAAGCTTCCCAGTGCTCAGAGTCACACTGGTGGCTCCTGGTGCACAGGGAGAGCCGGCTCACGAGTCATCTCCATTCCTTTCCAGTGAGGAAGAGGAGGCTGGCCGACTTGACCGGGCCCATCATTCCCAAGTGCCGGAGTGGCGTCTAGTGTGTGCGCGTGCCAACCACGCCTTTGAACTGGACGTGTTCTACTGATAAGCTGTGCTCTGCAGTGGAAGCCGGAAGGCAGAACGCCGGCACAAAAACTGTTGTGGTTCAGTTCTTTATGCACTAAGGTTTTAGGTTAACTAGTGATTGCAGTTGAAATTTTTATAAACTGTGGTTAATGTGAAGTTTTTCTTTAGTCACAGAAGTTCAGTCTGATTGTTATTTAAAAACTAAGAAGCCCCCGAACCGGCAGATCTCACCGAAGACGATGTTAGAGCAGCAGTGACTTAGCCCCAGGAGCCCAGTTCCGGCGGCCTTGCTGTGTGGTATTTCAGGTGCATTTAACACGTGTAACACATGAACAAACAGCACCCTCTTCCACGTGGTTTGAAAGCCTTATAAAATATTTTATTACAAGTTTGATCTTAGCTCTTTAGCAAACACAACAGATCATCATTCTTTATTAACCCTCCTTTAAATTTTAAGAACCTCAAGATTAAAGTTGCCAAATTGATTACTGGATCAAGAATGCAATTTTTTTCCCTCAAGAAATAAAGACTGAAGCCACGAGCCCTGCCAGGAATCAAAAAACATATGAGATTCCTTATGCTGGATATGAGGAAATAACAGAAAAAGCCACTGGTGAGATTTTAAACTTTAAAAACTGATCCTTTTTTTTTTTTTTAAACCAACTCCAGGTAACAAACATTTCCTTGAGTGTTCTTTATGAACATCTGGGATTAATTTACAATTAATACTGGAGTCAGAAAGAATGTTTTCTTTATCAAATGCCAACCTTATGATGGATGTGACAACCTATGGCCAAATACTTGAAAACACCTTTCTCTATTGTACAGTGGGCCGATGCCTTATATGAAGTAAACACGAAAGACAGCTTTCTAGTACATCATGGCTTATGCTTACAGACGCCAACTACCTGTTGCATCGCTTCTTAGACAAGTCACTGCTAATCTCATGCCTGTAAATTAAGCCTCTAAAGGCCAATGGTGAAGAAAATCTAGATATTTAAGAATTAGGAAACCTGGCCAAAACATCCTAAGATGATTATTCTGAAAATGTAATTTTGGCATTTCTGCCGGATCCCTTTTTAACATCATGTGCATCTCTTAGGATCCAGCAAAAATGTTAAGCCACAATGCCCTTGTGCCTTTTAATATACCACAGTGCCAGTTAAAGTAGTATTTCTGTTGCTTGGGGATTTATTTTCATGAGTGATTCAGCAAATCTTATGATAAAGGACAGGCCAAAGAGCTGATGATCACAGACTAAGCTGCAGAGCACTGAGCAGAGAGAGAGGCTTTTAAAGAAAAAGGAAAAGTCTTGTACACTGAACTGTAATGATGTGGACAGTACAGGGTAACCAGAGGTGGAGCCAGGGCCTCACCACCACGAAGGAGTGTCTACTGAGGCTGCAGACGGGCCCGGGAGCGGCTCCGTGCTGCAGGAATGGCCAGCCCCACTCGGCTTCTCCTTGAAACACAATTGCAGCTGTATTCTGCATCACTGGAAACTGCAATATAATATTAAATCTGTTGGTCTATGAACGGCTGCGCACGTGTTTCTTGGGACTTGTGAGACAGGGACCCGGGCCTGACATTTTGGCCAGAAGGCTGGGGAACGACCACGACAGTGCTGAATAACCTCCCACAGAATGTCTGGTATCCTGAGGTGTTCATCTAAAAGCTACTACCCAAATGTCAGTGTCACCAAGCTAATGTGACTCTCTCAAAGAGAACACTTAAGAGCCTGAGTGTGGGTGCTGAAGCAGAAGCTACTATGGGGAAATCGCTCACAGAAATCAAATCAACAAAAATGAAGGCGGGGCCACATCTTTAAAACTATCTCCTCCATCAGATGAGCTGTTGATCTAGACCAGAGTTAGTAAGTTTTTTTTGTAAAGGGCCAGAGAATACAGATATACCTTGTTTTACTGCACTTTGAAGATACTGCAGTTTTTACAAATTGAAGGTTTGTTGCAACCCTTCTTTGTCAGATGGTAGCATTTTTTAGCAATAAAAAATTTTAATTAGGTTATGTACATTTTTTTAGATGTAATGCTACTGCACACTTAATAGGCTACAGTATAATGTAAGCATAACTTCTGTATGCACTAGGAAACCAAAAAATTCCTGTGACTCCCTTCACCGCTGTGGTCTGGCATTGGACCCGCATCCTCTCTGAGGTACACCTGTAATACTGCAGGCTTTGCAGGCCATAACGCCTCTTGTGTGAATACTTAATCCTGCCATAGGTCTTGTGTAAATGAATGGGTGTGGCTCTTCCAATAAAACTTTTATTTACAAAAGGAGCTGTGCCAAATGCCGTAGTTTGCAGGTCCTGGCCTAGTGCTCTGAGACAGGCAGAGAAGAGAGGAGGGTAGGGGTGGGTAACGGACTGACCTATGTCACCTGGTTCTGAGGAGTTAGTCCACTTCCAGGGTCACAGCTTTCACATTTTTGCCATCAGAACCGACAGGTTTGCTAATTAAAAAAAAAAAAAGAAAAGAAAAAAGACTCCTACCAGCCCTGCTGCTTGGCACGGAGAAGGCACGACCTGGTTACCATGCTCAAGGCGCTCTCCCTCAGCAGCTCTGGGATCCCACACAGCTCCCTTTTCTGTGTTCGAGCATCTTCTGAGTCTCAGGTAAGAGGTCAGCACCCAACTCCCCTTTCCCTCCTCCTCTGAAGGACAGGTGGCCAGCATAGAAACCAGCTGGCCATGGTGGCACTGGCAGCACTAAAGTTCTGTTTCTCTGCTCCTGCAGCCCTGCTGTTCTCCGGTATGTGGCTGTCCCAAACCTAGCTCTGAGAAGGCCTGGGGAAACGCTGATGGGGACACTCACCTAAGAGTGGCCCCTCTCCACCAACACCCGGCCCGGGCCCCCGGGGAGCCGCTCCGGCTGCGAGAGCTCCCTGGGCACGCGCGGCCGGCGGGCCGTACACTCGCATTCCTCTTTAAAGCTGCTCTGGGCTGGGCTTGCAGCCTGTCTGCTCCCTTTGTCTTGACATGTGACACAACAAGCTGTGAATCCTTGTCCTCGGCAGGCGGGGCAGGTCAAGACAAGCTGGCGGCACTGGGGGGTTGAGCAGAGTTTATACTGGTCCCAGGGAGCCCCACAGTACGAACACTCTGGGAAAGAGAGAAAATCCTTGTTGTAGACACACTAGTGCACACATGCTCACACGTACCCGTGCGCGTGTAGACAGGCGCTTCTCCACTTCCTAAATGTAACTCTTAGCTCATCAGCATTTGACGTATCCTGTTGGGCCTGGGAAGGTTTCTAAACAGTCTGAGTCTCCTGTCTTCTAACAGACAAGGTTCCCCCACCCCCACTTTTTTCTTCTGGGAATTGTCTTCCTGATTGCAGCACTCACTGATCCATTTTTCTTTTTCCCATTTAGAAAATAGGTAGTAACATTTCTCTTTCATTAACTAGTTGAAGCTGGCCACCCACCCCATGTTCAATGGTCTTTTTCCTTTAGATCATCCCTTTTGAGCTGGGAAACAACAGGCCTAAATATAGATGATCCCACGTCTACATTCGGCTTCTGTGGTCCACACACTCTCAGGTACATCTGCTACTACTGATCTGCCGCTTACATTCACAATCGAAGGAAGTGCTGCATTTAGTGAGCGGTTACGAAAGTATGGAATTTTCTGTTCCAAATTCGCAGAACCTCTGACTTCTATCTACTGACTCCAGGATAAGATCCCAGATTTAGCCTATTAGTTCAACTCCTAGTAGGTAGACAGAGAGGTTATCCTTATTTTAAAGGATTTCCTGACTAGTAGACAAGCCAGATCCCAACCCAAGCCTCCTGATTCCTGGTTCAGGTTTCTGTCTCCCCACCACTGCATCTCCAACTCCACTGGGAAGTGGTAGCACTATGTATTCCCTTCCCTTGCTTTATTCAAGTAATCAGTACTGGCCTGCCTTCCAGAAGGTGAATACGTTGTGCCTGACCGTGAGTTCAGGGTCTGAGCCTCTGCTGACTTACCTGACACTACGTCACTGTTGTAGGATAAGGCATAACGCTCATCAAAAACAAATAACTTCCCTCTGTAAAAACCATCAGGAAACTCTTCCAGGTACTTGTGGATGCCACCCTTGAGCTGGAACACTTCTTTGCACACTCCCTAAGTGCAGAAACACAAGAGGAAATTTGAGGAGACAAGCAGAGACCAGTAAGAAGCTCCACAGAGGAGCGGCATTTGTGAGGAATGCCAAAATGGGGCTCCTGGCTGTCACTGCAGGACACTGAAAAATTGCTGACCGAGGGGGCAAGGAACCAACAGCCAGATCTTGCCTACTAGGAGGATGGATGATGACAGCAGTAGGGCCTCCACTCTCTAGATCCAGGGAAGCCCAACTATTTTTGCTGCCTGCTAAATATAGGAAGACACCTGTCAGGACATGTAATATTATTGAATTTGCTCTTCTCAGGATCAAGCAAAAGGATTAGGAAAAGGGAGATGTTAACTGATCTTTCCCTTTTGTACTTGATGAGTCTCTAAGACTGTCAAGTGCTCTTCACATCTTGAGATTTAAGAACTTCAGGTTTTATACTTAGAAACTCCCTGCTGGAACCATAGAAGGGGAAGATAAATCCCTGGCTGGCTGGGGGTGGGAAAGCTCCACACGCTGTTGGTGGAGCCTTCTTCACCTCCACGCATGCAGGGCCCTAAGGGTGGTGACTCACCTTGGCTTTGAGGTAGGCTGAACCCCGCTCACAACGGATACCCCCAGTGCAGTACATCAGCACCCTCTTCTCTTTGAAAAGTTCTAGATTTTTGTCAACGTAGCTAGGGAAATAACTGAATTTCCTGATGTCCGGGGCTAAGCAGCCCTGGAATCGTCCCTACAATACAGCAGCAGCAGAAGGAAAATCATCAGAAACATACCTGGTAGGAACAAAGGTTCTTTCTGTGTCAAACACCACCCCCTCCCCTGCCTTGGCAAGGAAGCACTTGCTCACTGCTGCTTTCATCCCATACTCTGACCTTTCAACTTCAAGATCCAAAACTTAGAAACAAGGCTTGTGGGCTGTGGGTCACCTATCCAGAGACCTCAGAGGAAGATCCCTGACACACGTCAAGGGGAGGCATGTAAGAGCCAGAAAGTACCAAGGTGTCTTTAATTCATAATTTATTAGACTTTCTCGCCAGATTCTGGGTTCAGAGGCTTGGGTTTTCTCTGAAGCTGCTAGCAGTGGGTGGAGAGCCATGTGACTCAGCCACAGTGTCCCCTACAGAAACATGCTACCTGTGGGAACTCGATGGTTCGTACTTACTATTTTGCTTTCATAGAAGTTTCTACAGTCCAGTAGGACAGTATCACTTTGTTCTTGATTTGCCCAAGACAAAAACTTTTCTACTTCTTTATGAAATTCACCTGGGGATAAATGAATTCCTAAAACCAAACCAAACCAAAATTAGTTAAAACAAAACAAAACAAAAAACCCAATCACAACTGACCCAGCCCAATGACTTTCATGTTGCTTTGTTTCTCCCCACCCAAACCGTGTCTCTTCATAATTACAATTATGTCTGACAATAACACTATCTGATGATCATAATGAAAAAATTTAGTAATTCCATGTATCCTCACTCTCCCTCCTCAGGTGAGCACTGTGGAGACTTGGCTGTTTAGAAATAATTAGTCAAAGAATGCTGCATCCTCATACGTGGCCTAACCCAATAATAAAAGCCAGACAGTAGGGATATGAACTGTCACGTGGGTTTGCTGATCCACGTTACAGCCAGTGTTCTATTGCTCCTGTACACGGAGGAGCCTGGGCATACATATGCTTGACTGTAGGCTTTATAAACGTCTATACCAAGGTCAAGCCCAAGCCTAAGGCTAAGAACCTTGGTGTAGGCAGGCGTGAGCATGAGGTTATGGAATAATGTTGGAATAAGTTTTTTAAAAATACAGAAAAGGGTAAGAAGAATGTGTCTAAGTTTGTGTGCATGAGTAAATGAGAGAATGGTGGGAGGGGTTGACAGCCGGAATGAAATGTGAGAGAGAAGAGGATGAAAGCTAGAAGAAGGAGAGAAAGGAGATGAAGATAAGTGGAATACAAGGAGACTAAAAGGAAAGAACCTGTCTGTGGGGCCCTACGCCTTCTCAACTCTCCAGGATAGAAATAGTCCTGTGTCTTTAGGGGTCCAGACATCCCAGGGATTGTGAGGAACTTTGGTGAATTTTGTAGTGGAGAGAACACACCTCACAGGTGGGGGCTCTGTTACTTCAGTCACCACTCGTGACAGAGCCTGACAGCACCAAAGGAGCCTCATTCCACTCACGGGTGAATCCCGACAACCACCTGAAACTGCTGGGAGCCAGATGGGGCCAGAGACCCAGAGCGTGGCCAAGGGATCTGGATTCTTACCTGCCCAACCTAGGACTGCAGGGAGAATGTAACGAGGCCAGATTCTATATAGGTTACTGTCACATAATTCCATGCTCACCAAAACAGTGGGGTGGAAAGGGAGGTTCAAAACTGAGAGAAGCATGGACATCTGCTAAGACTTCTACTCACAGGGAGCCGCGGGGACGTGCCTGCTGCTGCTGTGACCGGGGCTGCTCTCCTGGCCTGTGGGGGCCTGAGCAGACAGTGACTCATATGGACGTGCTTAAATGAGGTGTCTTCAAACAACCTGGCTCAAATGAAAGCAGCATAGCCCTACCTGGAGCCCACCCTCCCCTGATGTCCAGAGCAATGTCCTGTAGCACCAAGAAGAGCTGCCTGTGGTCCTCCTGCCTCCTGCAAAGGTAGGGACACTAAGCAAACACGGCCCTCTGTGGCCCCTCTCTCCTCATACGTGAGTCTCTTTTCCCAGATGCTTGTATCTTACTCTCATTTTCCTCTGGTTTAACTCTTAGCCACCTTTTAAATATTTACATATTAAAAAATGACACAGAGTCAGCCAGACCTTTGTGCTTCCTGATGAAAGAAGACAATACTACCTATGAAGTAGTCTTGAGGGAAGAAAGAAAGAAAGAAAAAAGGAAATCAAACCTGAACCTGATCAAGTCTCTAGATCTGAGCTGTCTATTAAAGTACCACCAGTCACATGCGGCTAACAGGCACTTCAAATGTGGCTTGAGATATGCTAGTAATGAGGGTGACATAGATACAGGATTTCAAGGACTTGAAATACAAAAAGAACCCCAAAACAAACAAAAACCCAGTAAAATATCTCATTAATAATATTTTACATTGAATATAAGGTGAAATAATATTTTGGCTATATCGCATTAAATAAAGCATATTACTGAAGTTAATTTCATTCGTTTCCTTTTACTTTTTAAAATGTGGCTACTAGAAAATGTAAAATTCCATTGTGGCTCACGTGATATTCCTATTAGACAGCACTATTATAAATCTAACTGTAATTCATAGGAAACACAGAGGACAGAGGAACATCCCATGGAGATGCAATCAGCATTACCCTGATTGTGGGAAATGCTACAGGCAAAATGATCCAATTCCTTCAAAAAACAAATTGAGGAGGGGGTGGGTATAGCTCAGTGGTAGTGCATAAGCTTAGCAGCATGAGGTCCTGGGTTCAATTCCCAGTACCTCCATTAAATATAAACAGATCCACCCCTCCCAAAAAAAAAAAAAAGAAAAAAATTGCAAGGGAAATAAAAGATGGAGGTGAATCTCTAGGTTAACAGGGACTTAAAGAGACAGTGATCAATCACAATGAGTGGGCCTCTCTTGAATCCTGATAGAAACAAATTTAAAAAATTATAACTGGCAATTTTAAGCACCGACTGGATATTTAATAATATTAAGGAATTTGTGTTAAAATGTTTTAGATATAATGCTTTTATAATTACTTACTTTTTCAAAATATCTTTTAGAGATATCTACTAAAATAGTTATGAATGAAATGACATGACACTGGGATTCCCTTCTAAATAATCCAGGATGGGAAAAGGGGACGAGTATAGATGAAAGCTGGCCATGAATCTGTAATTGCTGAAGGCTGGAGAGGTACTTGGGAGTTTACTGTCTTCTCTACTTTTTTTAATGTTTGAAAATTTTTATTGTAAAAAGTAAAACAAAAACAAAAACAAAAACACCTGGTCAAACAAATCTTACAACCATCTATGTTAACCATGAGGGAGGGGGAGAGAGAACTTTCTACAGCACCTGCAAACAAACTGCTTTGGTGTTGAAAGCCATTTGCTTCTGTAGCGAAAAGCCTGGTTATTCAGTTGATGAACTACTTACAAGCAATAATTATACTCTCCCCAAATTGCTATCTTTGGAAAGAGAAAACAACTTCTTGCCAAACCATCACCAAGAAGAATAACTAAGCCAGGTCATTCTGAGCAGTGAGTCTTCAATCCCCAGAGCACCAAAGAGAAGAACCAATTTAAAGACTGAATGACCCAAGTGTAGCCACCCCACAGCCATTTTAAAGAGAGGACTTATCACAACTTTTACAGATCAGTGTGTCCAGTTTCACACTTGTCTCAACATATATTAAGATTCGTCCCTATGAAGAAAAACAAAATGTTTCTTCTAAAAGCAAGCATACCAGACTTCTTATAGGAGAGCTTATTAGGACTGATCCCCATGGGTACAATTTCTTCAAATACACCAACACGCAATTCTGGAAAACAGCAAGCTCCTCCTCTGCTGGTCTAGCCAATGAGAAACAAAACAGAATACAATCTCTCTCTCATCTCCAGGTATATTTATTAAGTTATCTAACTCCCTTTTCCCATTGAAACAGTTGTTCCTTATTTGAGGTTTCTTAATATTTCAGCTACCCTATTATTACAAAAGACATAAATCTTATATCTGGCACTTATTTGTTGCATATCTACCATGTGCAGAAGTGTTAACATTGAAAAGGTGTTTCTATAGTAATAAGGATTTAAAAGTGAAACACCACTGAGCAATTTCAACACATAAGATTACATCCCAGCTTTTGTTCTGGAGCCATGAGCTTTCTTTTCATATCAACAGTACTAACACTAGCAAGGTACTTCCCACCACCTCCATCACCTTTAATGCTCAAGCATAAAGTCACTCCAACAAAGCAGCTGCGCTGTGAGAGCAACAGCTCTGTTCCCCGTGTGGTGTGAAGTGCTGATCTGATGACATCAGGTTTACTAAATACTAGTGATCCCCTGAAATAGCCAGGTGTCTCTCAAGTGAGCAAACACAGCTATGTTTCAGGGTTTAGAGAGTGTAAACTGTAGTGTCCTTATCCCATAGAAAGGGAGCCTGAGGCCCAAGATCGCATAGCCACTTGGTGGACGAACTGAGACTAGCCTGCTCCTTCCACCACATGGCCTGGTAAGCTAGTGGGGACAGGGTGTTCCATCCGGCACTGCCTACTTCTTTCTCTACATGGACCCTCTTCATAACCGAGAACAGGAAGAGGCACTGAAGCAGAAGCAATGGCTCTAGATCCATTTTATTTTCAATTTTCTTACCTTAAAATCGTCCTTACACAGGTAATTCTTAAACAACGGGCAAGAAAGCATGACTTCCACATAGAGCCTGGTGGCCAATTTGCTTCCACCCACGGTCCCATTGATTCCTTCTGTAGCAATCCGAACCTGAGACAAGATGACGAGAGAAAGGGAATGCAGTCTGTTCTTAGCTTGGTTCAAGTCTTCCCAGGGCAGAGCAGGCCCATATGTGTCAATGAGTTTAACAAGAAAAGCAGTGTTACCACACAAAGATACTGTAGTTCTCTAAAATGGCACTGCCCACAGTTCAGACAAGGTACTCAGTTAACATCTGCTGAACGAGAGAGTGAAATGACTAAAACAAGCAGAAAGGCCCATTTTCTCTGGAGCTCTAGCTGTCCAGTGGCTAAAGCTTAACCTAAATCGAGGTCAGCAGATTAAGGATCAAGATTCAGCTTTGCCACTTACTTGCCAAGTGGTCTTGAGAAAACTAATTCTCTTCTCTGAATCTCAATTTCCTCATCTTGATAAAACAGAGGTAAAAAAGAACCAACAATGAGAAACACTGCTGAGGCGCTATTATCCAAGTCCTACCGCACAGAGCGCATCTGAGGGCTGGGAATGCACGTGAGGACATCTCTGCAGTGTTCGGGGGGGAAGCCCACCACTGCAGACCCACGCACTGGAATACAAATTCCAGGAGTCTGTGTCTGTTTTGTTCACTGTTGCATAATCAGTGCTGAGAGTAGTAATTGCAACATAGTAGGCATTTAATACCTGTTTGTTGAACAAATGAAGGTGTATCCAAATCTGAGGCTTTTTGCCTTCTCAAACCCTCTACACTCCTTGAAATGCTTCACTGGTAAGGGACATTAAAGCCTGGGTTAAGGCCACTGCCTTAAGAGGCAGTGTTCCAGGGGGCCTGTTACTTCTTCTGGTACTACAGAATCCTTCAGATAAGTTTAAAGATAGATCACCTTTAGACAGAGCTGAACTTTCTAGAGAAAAGTTCTAGACAAAAAGATGCTTACCAGTGCATTAGAATTTGAAAAATTTTAAAGACTCCCCCTTTATTAGGGCCTAGAGAAGATACTTCATTTGTTGCCTCACTTGATTCAGTTCTTTAGGACATGGACATAAATGGGATTTATTTCACAGGCCAGGGCCGACTCAGTAGTGGTGGCTGTCCGGAGCTCCAGGATGAGCATTCTGAATCACATCAGGCTCCTTGAGAAAGAGGAGTGCAGTCTAGTGAAGCCTGTTCTGGGCTAGGAGAGGAAAGCAGGAGGCACATGCCATCTCTGCTGTACAGGGTACTGTACCTATTACCGACTTGTATTTTTTTTTAAGGGACAACATAGAAAAATAGAGCTGACCCAGTATAATGGTTAGGAAATTTACCCTAAAACTGTCTCTGACTGGGGCAAATATGATGGAGAGGTACATACGTCTGTATAACTGTCTTTTGGGTAGTCCAGAAGATTCTTTCCTATGTTATTTTAATCTCAGAACCCAAACAAAAGACAAGCACACCCACTCCCTAAATAGCTGGGGCAGAGCAATCTCTAAACTCATGCACTAGACTTTCAATTCCTGTTCATGGATGCTTCAGCTGAATCGTTTAAAGTAGCTCCTGGGTGAGGAAAGCCTTAGACCTCAGAGACAAAGATGGACACTTAGGATTTAGTGAGCACCTACTATGAGACAGGAGCTTTACATTATAATCCTGAAAGGTAGGTATCACAATTCCCATTTGACAGAAAAGGAAACAGAAGCTAAGTGAAATCAAGTAACTTGCCCGAGGGCACAGAGTTGGTAGGTGGTAGATCTGGGATTCCAGACCAGATCTTATTGGGTCTAAAACTTGTCATTTTTCCTTTCCAAAGCCTCTAACACATCCCCTCAAATTTCTTGAGGCAGTAAGCAATTTATAGAAAAGGGATCAGAGCTCCTTTCCACAATTCTAGAATTTTCAAGTTCTCCTCTTTCCCTAAGTGCCAGTATTCTGCCAAATCTACCAACACAAAACTTGAAAACTTGGCATGTATGGCAGCAGCCTTAGAATTCAGAGCTAAGATCCAGGCAGGTGCTGCCACCTTGTGGGTAGAGACCCTCACTACTAGTTCATCTCTTGGGCTGGGCCAAGAATAAAAATCTGCCCCAAACCAAGAGACTGATTTTCCTATTTTGTATGCTTAGGTTTACCGTGAGAATATCCATTTTTCAAGGTGTTCTCTAAACAGAGACAATAAGAAATGTATATAGACCAGAAATGTTTACTAATTTTTTTTTTACAATGCACCAGCAATTATGCTAGGAATTGGGGCTATATTGGTTAAAAAATATATAGTTTTTGCCCTTTTGAAGCTTACAGACTGGTGAAGGTCACAAATATTAAGATAAAAGTTGCAAACTGACAAGTGCTATGAAAAATAACTGTATGATGCAATGAAAGAATATATTTTAAAAAATTTAAAGGTCAGGAAAGATGTTTTTGAGGGAGTGTCATCAAAATTGAGAACTGAAAATTGAGTGAAAATTAAACAAGAGAAACACAGTGGGTGTGGGAGAGTTCTTTAAAGAGACTTTTCTTGTAAAAAGGCCCAAAGGCACAAAGAGAACTTTGTGGGCTCCAAGAAACTGAAAGACTGTCTTGCTGGAGTGTAACGAGTAGAGAGTGGTATCAGATAAGCGAGAAAGGCGGAAGGGTCCGTATCATGCAGGAACCTAAGGGCACATTTTGGGTTTTGCTCTAAATGTACTGGATTGCCACTGAAAGACTGTGAGAATGGAGGGGGATGGTTTCATTTACCTTTTAAGATCACTCTGGCTACTGTGTGGAGAATGATTAAATGCGGGCAAGGATGGAAGAAGGGAGAGTAGTCTGGAAGCTAGTGAAATAAACTAGTTAAGAGAGGATGAGGCTTGATCTGAAGTGGGGGACAGAAGTTGAACAGAGACGAGAGACAGTTTAGAGGTAGAAATGACACAACTTGGTAATGAACTGGATGAGGCAAATGAAGCTTTCAGTCACTATCCATAAGAAAACATGAGTATGAAAAATACACTGACTGAGCAAATGACTGCCTCAGGAAATTAAAACCTGGGGCACGTGTGGGAAAGATTAGGCATAAGACAGTGTAGTATCATGACCAGAGGGGATCTCAGAGGGAATCTAGTTCACTTCCTTTTGATTCAAATTTGTAAAATATATAATATACACATAAGTGTATGTACATATATACTATATATAAAATCATCAAAGATATTTTTTAAAAAACAAGAAAATTAAAACCATCCACAATACTATCATGTAGAGATAATCATGACTAACATTTTGATAGTCACTAACATTTTGATATGCTCCATCTTTTTACACAGACACTGGTGGTTTTGTTACAAACCCATACTCATTCTTTCATTCAACATTCTCTAAACATTTACTGTCTGCTATGTACTAAGCCCTGTTCTAGCACTGACAATACATCAATTAAGACAAAGTTCCTGTCCCCATGAAGCTTATATTCTACAAGGGAGACAGACTATAACAATTTAAACAAAGATTATACTCTCCAATAGTAGTAAACTCTGAAATTCTTTGAGCAGAGGGTAGAGAAAGTGATCAAGTTTGGAAAGAGAACTACACTTCAGATTAGAATTCTGAGGAGGTAACATCTGAGGAGAGATCTGAAGTGAGGAATGAGCCATGTGAGGATCTAGGGAAAAAGCATTCAAGGAAAGGAAATAGCAAAGGTCAACACCACAAAATGGTAAAAGATGCTGACATGTTCTAGGAAAATTAAGAAGCAACTGGAAGTCACACCTACATGTGTACTTCTGTAAAATGTCTTTCCAGTTAATATATTAAGACCATTTCCCTGTGTAAGGGGTCAGCAAATTGTGCCTGCTTTTGCTTACAGTTTTACTGGAACATGGCCATACCCATTCTTTTACATACTGTCTATGGCAGTTTTCATGTTACAACACCATGTACTTTTTGTGCAAAGCCTAAAATTTTACTGTATGGCTCTTTAAGAAAAAGTTTGCTGACCCCTGGTCTATGCCATTAAGTATTCTTTAAAAATATCATGTTAATAGCTACTTTAGTATTCTACTTCAATGCCTAGCAGGATTTCGCTAATTTCTAAGAACCCAACAGCAAATCCTTTTTGTAACAAGCACAGCCTCTGCAATCCAAGTTGGAGGCAAGATGAGCCCAGTGAAGGATGGGGTGTGGGAGAAGCTGTCACCTTGCCTGTGAGGTGCAGGAGCTGACACAGAGCTGTCTGCCAGGCACAGATCCGGTCAGGATCCTCCAGGTCACAGTAGCAGTAATAAAGCAGCACCTCCCCTTCATCGCTGCCCTGGCCACTATAAAACAGAAAACCACAGGGAAAGAGCATCTGAGTCTCTGGCATAAGGAGGCCACAATTCATAAAAGATATCCAGGCACATCAGAAGGAAGGCTTAATGGAGCAGCTCATGCCTGCCTGTGCCCCCAGCTATCATTCTTCTCCTGAAATGAGAAGCAACTGCCGTCTGTATTTGCTCTAAAGAAGACAATAACTGCACTGAACTTCTTCCTTTATAAAAAGTGAGTTTACTTGATTCCTCATTTAATTGTCACATCCATGGGACAGGATATGACCTTTTCCACACGACAGCTGGAAATGAGTCCATTCTGGCTTTTCCTGTAAGACAAGGCAGTATCTGTTTGGAATCTCTCTCTGTACAAAAAATTTTCACTTCCATTTTTTCATGTAACCCTCTTACCATCAGACAGATTATCATTATCCCCATTTTATAGCTGAGTAAACTGGGGCCAATTCACCTCAGGTGAGACAGCTACAAAGTGACAGGACTCAAACACCAATCTTCTGACACTAGAACCCATACTCTTTCTACTGCACTCTGCTGACTTTAACTAGTCATGGGACCTGGGTGGGTATCCGATCATCCCTGAGCCTTCATTTCCTCATCTGTAAAACCGGAGGACTAAAATAAACTGCATTTCTCAAACTGTGCTCTGAAGCTGTTCTATGAAATCACATGTTCAAGAAATCCAAAGAAAACACCTCCCTCCGAGAGTCGCAGTAAAAGCCCTTCATCTATCGAAGGCTCACCCTGAGCAGTCCTACAATAAAGAACGTTTTAGCCTAGTCCTTCCCAAACTTACTTGTCTTTAGTACCTTTTTTCAGTACCTGATAGCATCCTCCAGAGCTAGTGTTGTACAGAACGTATTTTAGAGAATGATCTAATAGATGATAACTAAGGTCCCATCCAGCTCTGGAATCTGTGACTCTCCCATCAGTGCCTTCTGCAGATTTCAGGGCCTAGTCTCCTCTGAAACCTTCTTGTCTGTTTTAGAGCCTATCTGTTTTCCTTTCTCTAAATTCCTGTAACAAATTATTGTCTGAACCATACAATTTTAAGTGATAATTACATAGCCTGTCTCATACCATTTGCTAAATGTTTCGTGTATCCTTTTCTTTGTTGTTCTAACTAGAAAGCAGGGCCATGCAGAAACGAAGCGACCACATTTGTATAGCACTTCATAGTTCACGAGCGTTCTTACCATCATCATTTTGCATCATTCATATGGCAATAATGCAGGTATGCAGAGCAGACGTTATTATTCCAGTTTCAGAGGCGAGGATATATAGGTACAGAGAATTTTAGTGACTAGCTCAAGTCTGACTCCAAGTTTAATTCTCTTTCTCACTTTCTCTTCTTTCTGATCAACAAGGGAACTTGGCCTAATACTAGTGTCAAAAGTTTATCAAATTTGGGCATATTCTATTCACCAAATAGTTCTGGAATTGCTTAAAATCAGAAATCTGTCCTCTAGAATTATGTAATATTATGATTTAGTGAGTTTTTCAAAGGCAGATCTAAATTTCTAATCCTGTGCCTCAGGTCTAAAAGTTAACACCCTTTCTAACGCATACTCAGCTCAGGAAACCATATTTGGTAACAAAAACCCCTTTTTAAGTTCTGACATTATTCAGGGTAGAGGAATTATTAACATTTCTGGGCCTTCCAATTTCTCTGTAGAAGATAATAACAGAAAATAATATAATTTTCTATTCTTTACCTCTCCCTCGAGAAGAGAAGATGTAGGATGGCTTCCAAGAAGCCTAGCGAACACTGCCAGCTGTGTGGGTATGTGCTACCGCCTAGCTGTGTCTTCTATTACACACAGAACATGTTTATCGGCCTAGCTTAGGTGGTAAGAAATTCTGTACCTTAAGGATTTGCCATTTTAGTAGATGGGTGGTGGTATCCGACTGTGACTAGAAAACTATTTTAAAAATTGAACAAAAGACAGTGAGTGAAATTCTTACCTTATCAGCTCATCAGGGCTAAAGCAGCTTGTATCAGGAAGCCAAGCAGACACTTCATGGTTGTGAGTAAGGTCCTCTTTTAGAGGGTTCCTTTTGTCTGCAGACTTAAGACTCTTTGAGGTGCTCAATGTTACAGCCAGCTGCTTTAAAACAGAAGCAGTCTCATGGCAAATCTCATCAGCATGCTGTGTTGCCACATGTCTATGGATGCTGGTCTGGCTCATGAACAGCTGCTGACAGCATTTCCACCATTTCTCTTTACATTCAAAAGGAGGTGCTGGAACTTCTTTAGTTTTGACAAAAAGGGCAAATGCCTGCAATTACATTATAAATATGTCACTGTTAAATAACCTTAGGTTTAAAGCTAATGAAAGTCTCAGTGAAATCCCTTATCTTCCCATGGGAGTTTATAGTGTTATGTCCTACTATTCTATAGAAGAACTTCCTGAGAGAGTGAGAGTTTTATTAATAAGCTTTATACTTCAATTTTAAAAATTTTAGGGACTGTTCTTAAGAAAAGGATTTGAATTTTAGGCAAATATTAGTAAAACACTACAAATAACTTTATCAGTCATTTCCAAAAAAGAAATGGTCAAGGAAGTTATGGAGTATACTTACTATGGAATATATTAAGCAGCCAGTTTTAAATTACATGGAAAAATATTTGATATAATGTTAAATGAAAACAACTGGATAAAATTTGCTTATACAATGTAATCTCAACTACATTAAAACGTACACTGAAAAAGACCGGAAAGAAATGTACCAAAATGTTCTGATTCGGTTTTTGGATGATAACTTTACTGTTACTACAAAAAGGATTTAGGCTTATTGTTAAAAAAAAAAATTTAAACAGAAGAGAAAATTATGGACGCATCATAATTTTTTTAACCAATTCTCAACTAATGAGCTTTTTTCTTTCCAATATTTGCAGTTATAAGCAATGGTGAATGAGCATTCCATGCATACATCTTTCTATATTTCTTTAACTATCTACTTAGAATAAATATTTAGAAGAAAATTTTAGAGGTGAAGAAGCATAAAATTTTAAACTGTGATAAGCGTAAGTAGTGATTACCTGAAAAACTGTACCAATTCATACACTCACCAACAATGCATGAGGGTTCCATTTTATCCACAGCATTAAGTTGTATCAGTATTTAAATTTTTATAGTCAATATTTTTAATACTGACCCAACTAAATGGCAAAAGAAATATCCTGTTTTTACTTGCATATCTTTGACTAGTAGTAAGGTTGAGTATTTTTTCACATTGATTCTATGTTCTTTTTTAACTTGCTTGTTCCCATCTGTTGCCTATTATTCTATTGTAGCATTTACATTTTCTTACTGATTTGTAAGTGGTTTCAGTGACCTTTTGTTGAGTAGTTATCCAGATTTGTTTCCCAGCTTGTCATTTGTTTTTCAACTTTGTTTATGGTGTTTTTTGATGTATAAATGGAAGTTAAATGGGATCTATGATTATCAGCCTCTCAGAGTATGTTCCCTCCTGGTCTAATGGGAAGGAAGGTATTTTTATAAATATATATATACATTTTAAACAATTTTCTTAGTGCATCTGAAGACTATTGTAAAGCATCCAAAATTGGGCTCTCTGAAGAATAACAGTTTTAAATATGGAGCATCACTTTTGGATCTTCCTTAATCTGTACACAACCGGATCTGGACTATCTCAGATTGAAGCAGGATGGGGTTGCCTGAAATTACACTGGAGGACATTTTTTTTTTTTTGCGTCTCCTGCAGTTAATCCTTCTGTATAGGCCAAAAAAAAGAAAAAGGAAAAAAAGGAAAAAAGAAAGAGACAGAGAGAGGGAGAGATGGCATGTATGCCAACTTAAGTGCTTCTCTGTATTAAACTTAGAACTTCAAATCTTGTCCTCTAACTGCTGGTACTCAGAAGGAAAACACTTTTTATAAGTAACAGGCTGAGTATTACACAGGTTATTTCAATTGACAATTACTGTATAGCAATAGTTACTATGGTTATTAGTTCATACATAAATGTAAATGTATGCATCCAAGGCCTCATTATCATTGAGGTCTTAAAAATTTATGGTCTTTAAAGAAATACTATATAAAATCTGATTTTTTTCCCTTCTTTCCACCTTTCTTCCTTTGTCAAAAAGCCATCAGGCAGGCCTGAGGGAGATGGGAGGCTCAGTGTGCATGTGGCCTGCCACAGGTCTTGTAGGGCATCATCAATAAGGCATTGAGGACCCAGCAGCAGCTGAAGTCCATGTAGGGTCTGTTCAAGAAGAGAGAAGCAGGCCAGAGCCAAGAAGGTGGGTGATGCCTATTTGGGGAAAGCAGGCTCTGGTAAGGGAGGCAACTTGGCAGGGTGGGAAGACTGCATACAGGGGAATAATAAGCAAATAAGTAAATATACTGGGACTAAAGGGAGCTAGGTTTTCCACCAAACTTCACCAAATACGGGACTTATAAATAAGAAAAGCAGACAGTTAAAATAAACCTTGTGATGTTGGAGTGGAACTGAAGACATTGGTATGAACTCATCTGATTTGTATTGATATAAAAGTAAATTTAAAAGTGTATGTATGATACATACAGGTGTGTATTCATCTATATATATTCCTAGCTCTGTCCACTAGAGATCCTGGGAAAAGCAACACCTTAGCAGCAATGAGATCACTGAGCCCCCAGGTTTTGGTTTTCGACAATTCTCCATTAAGAAAGAACCAGGGCTCCTTGAAGAAATGTCTGACTCCAGCAATGGGATGGGGAAAATACAAGATGACCCTGAAACATCCTGTTGAGTCAGAAAGTAAGGAAATGCTCAAAGAATGATGCAGGCAAGTCACAAAGACACAGAGAGATACTAGCTTGAAGGGGCTCCCAGACAAATGTGTGATAATCTCAGCATCAAAATAAATGATAACAGGTTATAACCCATTGAGTAGATGGAATTCTTAAGGACACACTGATACAAATAAATTGGGAGGAAAGAAAGCTCTTCCTTACAGAAAAATTCCAAGTAAGAAATCTAGGAGCAATGAAGCAATTAGAAAATTACCATTTTAGGGGGAGGGTATAGCTCAGTGGTAGAGCACATGCTTAGCATGCACAAGTCCTGGGTTCAATCCCCAGTAACTCCATTTAAAAAAAAAAAAAACTAAATCCCTCCTCCATCAAAAAATGAAATAAAAATAAAGTTTAAAAAAAAATTACCATTTAGCAACCATCACATTAATAATTCAGCAAAGTAATGTCAATGGATCTAAAACTAGTAGATGAAACTTGGTTGAGGAATAGGACATTTACATAGTCTCAAAGCTTCCCCACACCAAATACTGATTAATTGAAAGGGAAAAAAGGGTAATTTTATAGCAAAGAAATCTGATAGACACTTCTTTAATCAACTAACCAAAATTAACATCACCAGTAATAGGATAAATTGGCACTGTGAACGCTCTGACAGAAAGTGGCCAGATGAACACAGCCTCCCTTGTGGGGCAGGCAGTCTTGTTAACAAAAGCGTAACTTGAATCTAATCATAAGGAAACATAGGTGAAAATCAAACTGAGATACATTCTACACAGTAACTCATCTATAATCTTCAAAAATGTCATGGTCATGATTTCAGGGAAAAAAAGAGAAAGTGGTCCAGACTGAAGACTTACGAGAGACATGACAACTCAATGTAACATGTGACCTTAGAGTGGATCTATAAAAGCCACTTGAGACAACTGATGAAACATGAATGAAGCTTCTGGCCAAATGAGTATGGGCATCCTCTGTACTGTACCCCCATAACTCTTTGGGGTAATGCTGGCAACCTTTCTATAAGTTTGAAATTACTGCAAAATAACATTTTAAAAAAACTTTCTGTACCCTTTGGGTTTCATTTTCAAGGAAATCTGCATGAGATGAAGGCAGAAGGGTAGTTGAGAAGAAGTCATAAGCAGAGACATCTATTCTTCATTGACATGGAGCCAGCATAAGATGTCTTTGCAAAAGAGGGACAACAGGCTGGAGGTAAGAAAACTAAGTCTCAATTGCATTCCCTCAGTCATTTTCCTCCCTCTGAGCTTCAGCAGGAGGAGGGTCTAGTCAATGATCTCTGAAAACAGAATAAAAGGCACAGAAGAGCAGCATCAATACCACCCCACTGAAACCCAATCCCAACCCTCCTCGGTAAGCTTGCAGCATTCTGGGCTGCTCTGCCCTTTCTCTCAACCAACAGCCCTGCCAGCTAGACCAGATCAGGAGTCTTAGATAGCAGGTGCCCTAACACCTGTCTGTTCTCCTTATGACTAGGTCTCCTGGGTTTCTGGGATTCTTCCCATAACGCTAGGTGGGAAAAGGAATCCAGCCCATCTGTCTAGGATCTGTCCTCAAGTAGTCCAGTGTTCCAGAGTCACACCTTGCCTGTGATTCCCCTTTGCCGGCACTGAACTAAGATCACTAGTTAATGGCCCTGACTAGAGCTTACCTTGAACATGGCAGCAGCCTAGTGTCTCCTGAGCCCTCCACTCCCTGGAGGACAACCGTGATGAGCTACTTCTAGATGTACCTACATTAACTGCGCCTATATGATCCTGAAACGTCAACAGCAATTTTACCTTTTTCTTTGCAAATGAGTATTTCTTCTTTGTACTGACATCTAGTTCTGCTTTGAGACTGTTACTGGGATTGATAAGACTTGAGTCTTTCAAATCCAGGTCAGAAAATCTTAAAACACAGGCCTCCAGGTCATCTCCTTGGTCTGGTGCAGTGGAAGAAGGCATCTGGTTTGGTTGCAGCAGTGGGACAGATTCCTGTCAGTGAACTATCTCCTAGGAAGTAAGCAAGGGAAAAACAACAATGCCCAAGTCTTTGATTACTACTTAAGTAAACTTGAAGCTAATCAATCCTGCAAAATGAATATGGGCCCAGTAGCCTAGTATATCCATTCATTTACTCATTCATCCAAGAAATATTTTTTTAGCACCAACCCTATGCCAGGCACTGTTCTAAACACAGGAGATACAGAAGTGAATGAAACAGGAAAAAATCTCTACTTACTTTCCAGTGGGGAGAGACAGAAGGTAAACAAATGAATAAATTGCTTGAAAAAAAAAAGTCAGATGGTAAAAAGGGCTATTAAGACAAATACGCAAGGTAAGGAGTCAAAGTGACTGAGGGGCTCTTTAAAACTCAAAGGTAAAGTCAGTAGGTAAAGGCAGAAGAATCTGAGCAGAAACCTGAATTAGAGGGCAAACCATGCAATGATACCGAAAAAAGCACCACATACAATCAAGATTAACCAAGCTGTGTGTTAGTGCCTTCAATTATAAACACTTTGCTCTTTTTTGTCGCCTAATTTTCGAGCTGTGCAAATTCCCTTCCTTAGAAGAAATAACTACCAAGAGAGCTCCTATTTTAATGAGCCAGAAGAAGTATACAATATACAATATACGGAAATACACAAATTGTTACTGTGGCCAAATCTTGTCAAAATGGACACAGTACAACCAATATACTACATTCTTTCTTTAGTAAAGCAAATATTGTAAGTGACAAATGTGAAGAGGCAACATGAAAGACTGGGGAAAGCCTGAGCTTTGGATTGTGGAGCAGCTGGGTCCAAGTATGTGAACCCAGACAAGATATTTAATTTCTTTGAGTTCTAATTCCTAGATCTGTAAAACATGGTGGCAGTCTCTACCTTGAAGGGCTGTAGTGAGGAATGGAAAGGAACAGGCATGGTTCGGCACATACAGAGTCCCCTACCATTCCAGGCTCACCTAAGACAACACTCTCCCTCACATATACTATTCTGGCCACAGTGGACTTCACTTAGTTCCACAGACAAGCCCTGCTTGGGGTCTCCACACATGCCTTTCACACCACCCCAAAATGATCTCCCCTTACTCTAAATCCTCTTTCAGTGCTCACTTTATATATTCTTAACTATTATGTATGGAGACTTTGCTATGTGCCTGGCAGAAAAAATAGTGCTGTGGATACAGGTCTTAATGAAACATAAGCTCCTTGTTCTCTTGAAGCTTATGTTCTAAGAGAAGAGACACCAAATAAATAAACAAATAAAAGAAATGAAAATATCAGTGATAAGAGCTGCTGCTTCTCTGTTTCCTTTGGTGGGGATCCTCCTTATCACCCCAGCCTTTAAGTGTTCAATTGCTCTATCTACAATCACCTTTGAGGTGATCTTCATCTAGCCCCAAGGACTTACAAACTATATTTACTAGAATAGTTGGGCAAGGGGAGATAATATACGTGAAACTATATTATATTGTAGCCCATTAGTTGGTAATGGCTGAAGCTGGCTGATATAGCACAGAAGGGTTCATTATATAATTTCCTCTACTTCTGTAAATATTTGAAGCTTCCATGAAAAAATAAAAAAGGGAAATAATCATAAATAAAGGACTTTTTATGTTTAGAGCACTATACACTAAATGACTCCAAATTTATATCTCCAGGCTGGGCCATTCCTCTGAACTCCAAGTTCACATAAGCAACTCCCATGGAGAGCTTCAGCTGGAGGGCTAACAGGCTGTTCAAATGCAACCGTTAAAACCCAACTCTAACTTGCTCTTCTTCAGTCTTCCTTACCTCAGTAAACAATGATTCCATTCTTCCTGTTACTCAGACAGAAAACTTTGGGATTCTTCTCTCCTTATTCTTTCAGACTATTAAAAATCCTGTCAACTCTGTTTTTTGAAATACAATCACAACAGACCACACTGCATCACCTTTACTACCAACCCTGTACAAGCCACCAGTTTCTTTTAAGTGTACAATTTGTTATGTTTTCACATATGTACACACCCATGAAACCATCATCACAAATACAATAATATATCCATCACTCCCAAAAGCATCTGGTGCCCCCTGTCATCTCTCCTCGCCCCCTTCCCTACTAGATGTTTGCATTTTTTAAACATTTACACAAATGGAGTAATACAGTGTGCACTTTTTTTCTCTGGCTTCTTTTACTCAGCATAATTATTTTGAGATTCATCCATGCTGATGCAGGTTTATTCATTTTTATTGCTGAGCAGTATTTTACTGTATGGATATACCACAATTTGTCTATCCATCCATTATGGATGGACATGTAAGCCACCATTATTTCTTGACTAAATTATTGCAAATGCCTAACTGCCCTCCTCCTGTAGGAGCCAGAGAGGTAACTATTAATAAATTAAGTCAGATCAACCTCCAAAGGCTTCTCATCATATTAGGATAAGGTCCAAGGTCCTTACAAAGCCCCTCCCATCACCTCCTTCATCTCATCTTCTCCCACTCCTCCATTTGCTCACTACCTCTGACTGCACTGTTTGACCATTCCTGAATGAGTCACCAGCACTGAGAAAGCAGGGGTTTTCCTTTGTTCACCTCTGCATCCTCAGCATCTAGAACACTGCCTGGCACATAATAAACACAGTATTTGTGGAATTAAATAAAAAAGTGACTGGGTGCCCAGTGAAGGCTTCACTAAGGGCCTGATGTTTGAGCTGAGACCTAAATGATAAGCAGCCATCCAAGCAGACTTAGAAGCTGAGATCTTAGGCAAAGGAAATAGTATAAATTTCTAAAGCGAGATCGAGCTTGAGTTAACTAGCGGTACAGGAAGAAAGTCAGAGCGTACAGTTTACCAATAGATTGTTAGGTAGGAATGAAAGAAAAGGACCCAAGAATGACTCCTACCTACATTTTTCGATTAAGCAATTGGATGGATGGTGCCATTTACTGAAATAAGTAAGACTGAAGAAGGAATAAGTTAGGCCAGCAGAGTAAATCAAGAGTTCCATTTCAGACGTGTGAAATTTCAGATGACCATGGACAAGACAGTTAGATAAGACGTGGTGTTCATCAGAGATGTCAGTGCCAGGGGATATTCACATAGTATAAAGGTATCCAAAAACCACTGAAAACATAATTAGAACAATCACCCGTCCCTTCCTAAACAACAACTCAGAGGGACGGGAGGTCAAAAGACGGCCAGAGGGGTAACCCCGGAGGAGCAGGCTCACGCTAGGGAGGGTCTCGGTTCCCAGAGCTACTGGAGCGGCGGCGCCTCCCACCCGGGCCCCGCGCCAGGCCTGGGCCAATCTCTCCGCCCAGCTCTCCCGAGCAGGCAAAGGCCCGAAAGTGGGAGAAAGATGACCACGTACCCGCCGGTCCCGAGCCTTTCTTGGATCTTTCTTCACAGGACGGTCTCCGCCTAGCAGTTGTTGCCGCTCACTGGCCTGGAGCGTCCAGCCCCGGCCTGATGTTTACGTAGGGACCTCACGTCGCTCCGGAAGTCTAGGCCGTTAGCGAAAGGGCCGCCGGGAAAACCACCGAGAGGCCTGGAGAGAGGGTCTGAAGTGGAGGCGGGGACTAGAGCGTCCCTTCCTGACCGCCGGCCTGCAGGCACGGCTCTGGCCGACTAAAGAGGCGGTGCTCTCCGCGTGGCCCGGAAGGACTTCCAGCGAAGGCGGGCGAAGGAAGCGGCGAAGAGGCAGAGGCAGCTCGAGGGGGCGGTTGCGTGCAGACCAGACACCCGCGGCCTGGTGAGCTTCCAGACGCTGGCTCTCCCGGATCCGAACCCGCTGAGCCCACCCGGCCCGCCTCTCTCCCTAGCGCTTCCGGGAGCCGTCGCGAGCGAGTGCGCCTGCGCGCCGGCCGCTCCGCGCGCCTCGCGGCTTTCCTCGCGCCGGCCGGCGGACCGACGGTTCCTGCTCTGCTTCCCGCCCGGCGTCTCTGCTCGGCGGCGCGCCGGCGTGCGGCATGTCACGGCGGCGGCACAGCGACGAGAACGATGGTGAGTGCCCTGGGTTCGGCCCGCGAGGCCGCGCCCAGGTGAGGCCGACGTTTGGCTCCCTTGGTCTTCGGGTCTCGAGCGAAGGGACGGGAAGCGCTTCCGCCCGGGAGCGTTCGGGGAGCCGCAGAGGAAAGGCGAGTGGCACAGTGGAGTGTGGCTGGGCGACCTCTGAGAAGCTCCTGCATTCCCCCGCCCTACCTCCTTTAGTCGTCGGCCGAGGGGAGGCCTGGTGGACCCCTTGTCTCTGAGGACTCTTCAAGATTTGGCCCTTTGCACCGCCGAGCAGGGAAGTACACCTGTGTCTGTGCTGCAGCCTCTTAGGGACAGTGACAGGGACCCACTCGTCCCAGTGTCTCGTTTTGACCCTCAGACTGCACCTAAAATGGGCTCTCGGAAGTTAAAAGATCAGAATCGGAGTCTGAGCTCTGCCCCTGCACCGGTCTTCCGTTGTTTTGCCCTCTTTCAAGCGGCGGGGAAAGAAATTGGTTTTTTATCCACACCCGAAAGGTCTCTAATAAACAGATGTTCATAGGTTGTTATGATACATTGAACTGGCCGTAAGCGTATTTCGCTTGTGTAAGGAGTGCCCGAAGACTAACTGGAGAGCCCTTAAAAATTTCAATCAGGGATTCCCATCTACATTTGGATGGTTGCGTTCATGGGGACTATGGAGTTGCCATCATAAAAACCAAGAATAATTTTGTTAGTTAAAAGTAGGAAAAGATGTTTACATTTACAAAAATCAGTCAAGAACACACATTCGAAAAAAGAAAAACTAAGAGTAATTCTGTTATTAATATTTAAGTGTTTTATTCTTTGGTAAGAGTGTAGTGGTTAAGAGGTCAAATTTTGGAATCAGAGGGCTTAAGTTCAAAGCTAGACTCTGCCATTTACTTTGTGATCTTGCCCAGGTTATATCACTTATTTAAACCTTAATCTGTAATGTAGAAGTAACAATAGGTAACTCTTTGTTTTGTGAGGGTTAAGTGAGGTAACACGTGTAACTAATGCTCCTGATGATGTGTATTTTATGACCTGTTGATGCCTAAAAGGTGATAAATACTATAGAAGACTCTTAAAATAGGCTGAATTATTATTGTTGTAATGAAATAGATGCATCTGAGCATTTCTGGATTATTGTCAGCTCTTATCAGTCACTGGCTGCCATGACTTTTCATATGCTTGACTAGATGTAATAATTTATTCGAGATTTTTAACCATGCCAGGCATAGTTCTAACTACTGGCAATATAGCAGTGGATAATATAAAGTTGCAAACTTCCTTTTACAGGCAGAAAAAAAATCAAGTAAATATAGTTTATCATATGGTGATAAGTGCTATATGGAGAAAAATTGGGCAAAGAGGGTTGAGGCTTCTGTGGGGGAGAAGTTGCTGTTTTATATTGGTTAGTCAGGGAAGGCGTGACTGAGAAGGGCATCTAATCAAAGACCTGCAGGTGAGGAAGTAAACCAGATGGCTACGTGAGGGAAAGCAGTAGTGTAAGCAATGGGAACCAAAGGCTTTAAGGCTATAATATCCCTGCCATCTTCACAGAACAGCAAATGTTGCTATAGTGAAGTAAGTAAGGGGGAGAGTTGTAGGAGATAAGATCAGCGAGGTAGCAGAGGATCAGCCCATGAGGGAGATTTTAAAATTGTATCTCTGTTGAAACTAGAATATCCAGAATCCATGGAAACACGTTAGGAGACTGTACCAATGCAGTTCACCTAGAGGTTAGTTTATAGACAAGGACAGCAGAGTCCTAAATGGAAATGAATGTGTGTGGATACTGGTCCAGTGTTGACTTTAACTCATTTCTTAGAATCTTTTTAAGAATGTCTCTGAAGTTTTTCAGTTATTTTGGATATGCATGCAATAGCTGTTCAAAACATTGTTTTGTCCTTTTAAGAAATTATTTAGATTGTCCATAATTTAGTCAAAACCCCATGTTAGTCTCTTTTAAGCTAGTTAGAATTAGGTCCTTACCTTTTTTAGGTAATGTGACTGTTTTCTTACTTAACTATAGAAAACATAAAATGTATAGAAGTGAAGGGATTTGTTACTTTGACAAGAATATAGCTTATTTCAGAAGTGATGTTTCCTTCTTTATATCTGCAGAATCACTGTACTTTCCTCTTTTACCTTGTTGTAGTTGTTTTTTTGTTGTTACGTTCTCTTTTTCAGAGTTGGGTTTTGTTTCCACTTTGTGGGTCTAATTGTACATCTAATTCTATATAAAGATGTAAGATTTAGTACAATGTGTCCGTATAGAATTAGGATCACTTTATAGGGGAAAGAATTATTTGGTGTATTAAGATCCTTTCAGATGGGTTTTAATAGAGATTTACTTCTTTCTTCTATACTAGCCAAGAATTTTAGAATGAAGTGGCAATGTATAACTTTAATTTATATTGAAAGACTTATACATAGTTACATCTTAGTATAAAATCTGTTCTTGTTTTGAGAGCTACCATAGATATGTTTTCTTGAGGGTAGGTGAAAGCAGCTAGTTCTCAAAATTTTATTCATAATTAAAGTATTTTATTCTATTTTCCCATGTTTTTCGCCACCTTCTCTTGAGTTCAGTATCCTGTTACTGTGCATGAGTTCACATTGTGTCTGTAGCCACCCCCCTCCTTTATATTCTCTAAACTGTTAAGTGAGAATGGGGCATCAATTACTCCTTAATGCTTTCTGTCTCTTCCAGTTCTCCAGACATGTAGTCAACTAGGAAGAAAAGAGAAGGGGTCGGGGGGGGGGGGGGTTGCTGTTGAAAGATAGGACTATAAACTTGTATTTTCTAGGTTTTCTGCAGAAATCCTACCTTCTCTCCCCATAGCATTATTTTCTTCTTACCATGCATACAGAAGGCCTAGTGAGGGTTGCTTTTAAGATTGGGTATGATTCCAAACTGATCTGGGAACAAGCCAGCTGGATAGTTAATTTAGGGAGGCTGTGGAGGTGGGATGTGGGATAAATGGTTGGCAAAGAAGATGTGCCAGAAAAAAGGGGGCACTGGTTAAGGATTTAAAACAAAACAAAACAAAAAGCTGTCCTCATTCTAGTTTTTTAGCATCTGCATTTTCCCAACCTTCCTGGAATCTGGTTTTGAAGAACATTTAATATGTTCTGCTTCCTAGAACAGAGTTTCAGCATCAACACTACTGCCATTTTGCGCTGGATTATTGTTTGTTGTTGGGAGTTGTTCTGTGTAGTGTAGTATGTTTAGCAGAATCCCTGGTCTCTGCCCACTGGATGCCATTGACACTCTCCCAGTGGTGACAACTGAAAATGTCTCCGGAGATTGCCAAGTGTCTGCTGAGGGGCAGAATCCCACCCAGTTTTGAGAAGCATTGCTCTTGGAGAAGGCTATTTTAATATGCTGGCTGACAGCTTATGTAAACATTTCATCAAACGTGCAATTTTTTCAAGTCCTTTGTGTTGAATTTGGCTCTTCCGATAGTGGAAACTTTATAAGAAATCTTGTAACAGATTTAATGTATACTTGAGAATCAAGGTCACTGATCCACTATACCACACATGTCCATATTTTACACAGACAGATATCTCCAGGAATACATCTCAGCTGTCGTGCTGTATGCGTGTTATATTTTTTATGTCATTATCCCTTCAAAACTGTATTTGGTGGTTATTTAAACTAGATCTTAATGATGACTAAGGGGTTGGGAAGTTAAAGTGCACAGTGCTTTGCCCTGTAGCCTTTTGTAATACTTTGTCTGATCCTGTCTGGATAGTAATAGTTTTATTCAGCTTACGTTCAGGTGGTAGGAACCTGAAGATCCTTTCAGACATTGGAAAAACTTGACACCCCAAGATTAGAATAGCCAAGTGCTGTGTTTTATGAAAATCTTTGTATTTTTCAAGCCAAATGTTCCAGTGGCAAGTGATTATGAACTATGAAAAATGGTTCAGTTCCTTTGGGTATACAAGTCTGGAGAAGATTGAAAATATATATAACTTGTTCCTGGGTAACCCTATATCTGCAAATGTTCATTATTAATACAGAGCCCCAGCACAGTTACAGATGATTGTTTCTTTGACCACATGTTGTCCTAAAAATCTAATTGGTGGAAGTCAAAAATTGATTTATGTTGGGAGACTAGCCAACATTGTGTGTAGCCACAAAATCATGTTACTAGTTGATTTTTTTTCAGCCTTATGTTATTACACAAACGGATGTAAGGTGGTTGTATTAAGGTTTTAAACAAAATAGTAAGAGTAAGACTGAACAGTACACAGTTCAGTGCTTAAAGTTGATTTGTAGCACAGCTTCATTCAACTTGAATTCTTTAGCAACCAAAAAGACAGATGATTGGTAATGATTTCAGAATGATAGTTTTTGTTTGTACGATTCTTTGAATGATAGTTTTTGAACATAATAGGATCTGTAAAGTACAGAATCAAGAGCCAGTTAAAGCAGGGAACTGTAAAACATATACTTTCCCCCACCAATTATTTGATATAGTGAGTGGGGCTTTTCTTTGAGTCTGCCTGCTGATTGTAATTCCCACTGTTTGGGGTAAACTAGACTCTAGTGCTGCATTGTCTATGGAACCAAAACTATTAACTGAAGAGCCAAGAGCTCAGACACTCATAAAACTAGTGGGGAATCCTCATGTTTTATGCTTCCTTTCCCATCTTTTGATATTTTCCTCTTCACACCTTTCTTTTTTTTAACAAAAGCTCCCCTCAGTCAAATCTTTTCAAAGCATTCAACTTGGTTTTGTACCCATATTTCATCAGTTCACATAATAATTTTCATTATTAGAAAAATGAGTACTACTGGCACTTGCAGGTTTTAGGAGCAAGCAACTGAGGATAAATAAATAACTCAGGTTTAAAGAATGGGTGTAGCCGTACCTGAGTGTGACAGGAGTCCTCTGACTGCTGGTGTTGAGTGTGTTGTGGGCACCTTTCCTACCTGTCCACAGAAACAGACAGGGCTGCTGCATTGCATAGCTCCATGGGGCACCATTCCCACAAAATTTAACGTAAATAATGCCTCCTGGAGTTATTATAGTGTCCCTGGGTATGGAGACTGTTGGTTCCTCTAGCCTAGTCTGAGAAGTGGAGGATCAGTTAAGAGCTTCTGCCATGTGTAAATAGTAGGGCTTCTGGTAGAAAAGAGATCATAGCATCAAAACAGTTAAATAAAATTTTTGACAACAGATTCATTGTATAATGTTTACTTTAATACATTGTTGAAACAGGGGGACAGCCTCACAAAAGGAGAAAGACATCTGATGCAAATGAAACCGAAGATCATTTGGAATCTTTAATATGCAAAGTAGGAGAAAAGGTATGCACGAAAAGAGGCGCAGAATGCGATGGGCATGGGGTTGTAGTTGACTGTACTTGGTTAATTTCTGCATCTAAAAACTTGATGATCTAAGTTTTAGGCAAAGATTGTATTTCCATGCATCTATATCCCAAAGTAAATGTGTATTAAAACCCTTGAAATGAAGATAATTGAGAATTGACTGTTTTTAGTAGTTTTCTTGGACTGTGATTCTTAAAAGAGACCTTAGGGAATAGTCCACTTAATTTAAAAATGAAGAACCAAACAAGTCCTGGATACTTGAGGTAATTTGCCCAGAGTCATATAGTGAGAGAATTAGAGAAGTCAGATAGAGCCCATGATGTCCTCCCATTCCTAATACTTATGCTATCTTAGATTGCTTTTTAAATTTCATTCATTCTCTTTTTCATGGATTTCTAAACAATGGCAATCTGAATTGATTTATACTAAACTGTCACAGTGCCTTAATGTATATAAAACTAACTTTTTATTATCACCTAGAAAATTTCAGTGCAGTGATTGCTGAGTACTTGACAGATACTTAATATGCTGTCCTCTACAGAGTGCCTGCTCTTTGGAGAGCAACCTAGAAGGCTTGGCTGGTGTTTTAGAAGCTGATCTTCCTAACTACAAGAGCAAGATCTTAAGGCTTCTTTGTACAGTGTATGTATACAAAACATTTATGAATTCAGATAATAATGTATTATCTACTCTTAAATGCTTTGAGAATGTTCAAAAGACGTGTGTATGTTCCATATGCCATCTGCTTTCCTTCTATCAGGAAATTTGTCCAATGAAATGACCTTTGGTGAACTCTTAGAGTTCAATAGGACTAAAATTGAGCATTTTCTTTGTTTCTTAGAACCTTAGAATCATTTGAGTTGACTACTTTTAAGTGAGAAAGTAGACACTTTCACATTTAGTGATTTCTTTTAAGCATATACATTTAAATATATTAGTTTAATTTGTATTTTTAATCAGTACTATCAAACAAGTTTGAGAACCAGTCACTTGAGTTACAGCCCTTCTTGGACTGCTGAAGAAGCTTTTGAAGCTATGGAATAATAGGCGTAATCTTTGTCTGAGTTAGGTTAGCTAGAACAAGTTTCAGCATTTAGTTTGTGACAAAATTAAAGCGGGAAAAGTGTCACATGAAATCATGAAACAGTCTCCCAGTAGTGGAATTAGCAATACAGACTTCCTCGCTGCTCAGGTAGACATTGATCACTCTAAACTGTATGCCTTGAGAAGAAGTAGCTATGACATCTGGATAAAGGAGTCTTCATTATGAAGGTGACTTTTAAGTTGTCATTTCAATTATTTTAAAATACTATTTTTATTGCTTACAGCTCAATTTTGAAATTTTAAAATGTATGCACCAATTGAAACTATCAGTGGATTTCACTTTAACATCTCATAAAGTACAAATAATTTGGAATACAGTTTTTTAAAGGAACCCAGTTAATATCCAGGAAGACATGTCCTTAGACTAAGAAATGACTAAGAAAAATTATTTTGCTGTAGTTGTCTATAGATGCCTTCTGTTCTAATAAACAAACATTTATTAGAATGGAGTAAATTTATGTTTAAACTCTGGTGAAAGCCATGACTTTGAGAGGAAGGGAAGGTAGAAGGGGAATGGTTACTATCAATGCAAATATTTTTTAAAAATCTAAATTGTCACTAACACCCTTGCTAGGAACCTTGGGAAAAGACAAAAAGTATAAGAGAATCTGAATGATCATGAGTTCTTACTTGCTTTTCTTTTTGAGCTCATTTCTAAAGGCTGCCTAAATTAGGGATCAACATTTGCTTTTTCCAAAGCTTACTGTAATCATCTTCCCTGCAGGATGCCTTTTTACAATTTATTTTATTTTATTTTTTAGGTGTTTTGGGGGGGGTGGTAATTAGATTTATTTATTTTTTTAACAGATGAACTGGAGAGTGAACCCAGGACCTCGTGCATGCTAAGTGTGCATGCTGCCACCTAGCTATAGCCTCCCCCTCCTCTTCCCTACTTTTGAAATAACTTTAATGAAAATTAACACACTTGGAGTAAGCAAACTGGGATGGAAAGAAATCAGCGATTTAACTGATAGGAACTGATTTTAGTTCTGAATTTTTTCTAAGCAACTAGAATAGTGTTGAAATATTCAAAGTGGAATTCTGATCTCATGACAGAATTTGTTCAGCTAAGTTTCGAAATATTGAATGTTCTATCTCCCCCTTTATGATTCTGTATTAAAGAAACTTGTTTCACCCAGCATTTCCCAGATATTTTACCATGGAAATCATTTTCTGTAGAACTACTGTTTGATTCCACTAAGCACATTGGAAGAAAAACTGGTTTAGCATTAGTTATATCTATTTTAGTTTGATGACTTCACAACTGGAGTGTTTTACTTTCTTAACTCTTCGATTAACTAACTAGAATTAAAATGAAAAAATTGAGAGGGTGATGTCTGCAACTCTTCTCAACATTTATACCTTTTCTGAAATAGTTTTTAAAACAAAGCTAAATGTAATACTGTTCTTTATAAAGTTACTAAAATGATAAAAGATTTACATAATGTAAAATTCAGTAACTTAACATAATGTTGTTTTGGGATCTTCTTGTTGTACTGGATCCCAAATCAGTGCACGTCTGTTACCTGAGAAGCTGACAATTTATACAACTTTAGTTGGACTGCTGAATGCCAGAAATTACAACTTTGGTGGAGAATTTGTAGAAGCTATGATTCGTCAGCTTAAAGAATCATTGAAAGCAAACAATTATAGTGAAGCTGTGTATTTGGTAAGTTTTTTTTTTGCTTTTTGGTTTTTGTGGACTTTTGGGTTTTTTTTTTGTTTTGTTTTGTTTTTTAATTTTTCCAGTATATTATGACTTAGTTTTGGGCTGGAGGGGAGAGGTGAGCTACAATCCAGTAACTTATCTTTTCTCTTGAAAAACGGTTCCCCGCTCACCACAACAGCTGCTCTTGCTCATTACCAAGTCCGTTACCAGTGGCTTCTTTTCACCCTTAATCCTAGTTGACCTCCCTGCAGCATGTAATGCTTTACACTAGTTTCTTATCTCTTGGTTTCTGCAGTACCAGTTTTTTCAGGACCTCCTGCTTCTATTCCTACCTTCTATTCCTCAGTCTCCTTTTACTGAGTCAGCTTCCTTTGCACCTTACAGTTTTGTTTCCCAGGATTCTGTCCTCACTTCACTTTTCTTCAAACATGCTCTCCTGAAGCATTCTCATTCTCTCTCATAGCTTGATAAACTACCTTTATTTAGATGACCCTCTTGCCCCCTGCCCCAAATCTATAATCTGTTTCTCCTGAGCTCCAGACCTGTGTTCCAAATACTACCTGGATCGCCCTAAGGTGTCTTGCCTAAATCAATGAATTATTCATACCTCCTTTCCTCTGCCCTCACCCCACCCCACGCCCAGTGGCTGCTGTTTACTGGATAGCCCATCTAGAAACCTGAGCATTCATTTTTGTCTTCCCTTTGCCCCCTCTTACTGTAAGCACTCCCCAAGCCCTGTCAGTTGTACCTCCTAAATTTCTCTCCAGTATGTCCCTTCTCCTTTGTCTCCAGGGCCTCTAGTGTAGTTTGTGCCTTCCTCCTCCTGTCTTAACAGCCTCTTCACTGATCTTTTTGTGTTCGGATTCTCTGCCTTTCACTTTACCTTCTACAGTGGCACCAGAGTGGTCGTTCTGTAACTGGGCTCTGTTCATGTTGATTACATGTGAAAAACCTCAGTTCCTTCCCATTGTCTTCACAGCCTGGTGCACAAGATGATGCAGGAAGGAAATATAAGAATTCTTATTTATCTCAAATGGAAATGGAATTAAGCCCTACTAATATGTAACACATGGATTGATATATAATATTAATATATATTATAAATATATACGTGTAAAACTAAATATATAAACATAAGTTTTTTATATATAATATATATTATAAATAAATATCTATGTCTTGAAGGTATGTGATCAAATTCATTTCTACTGAGTACAAAATCGAGAGTTTGGACACCCATCAGGCTCTAAGTCCAGATTCTTCATTAAACCTGACCCTTCGTGGTTTAATGTTTCTCTGTCCTTGCCTCCCCCATACCCTCCAACTATATCAAAATTACTTGCAGGTACCTGGACACACTTTGTTGTTAAACCCCTCTGCCTAGAAGCCTCTTCTTGTTCTCCACTTGAGCACTACTTTACTCTTCTTTATGACCTAGCCCTGTTGTTACCTTCTTTATGATGTTTCCCCTACTCCCTTTGCTCCTGTTCCTAGAGCACTTTTTTATTTATCTTTTAGCATAGGAGTCATTCCTTTGGGTTGAAATTGTTCTTGTCCCACTAGACTATGAGCTCCCATACGACAGGGACAGCAGTGGCACACAAAAGACACCCAATAAGTATCTGTTCAGAAATTTCCATTTCCTTGGTCCAGTGAAAATTTTTTCACAGCCAAACAGAAAAGATTATTGGTTACAGTAGCTAGAATATTACTGTTTAGGTTCTTAGTCTAGTATAAATGCAAAGCCATAAATTCACGGATTCCTGTCCTTCCTACAATTTCTGTCACAACTACTCTGCTCTGCTGTTATAGCATAAAAGCAGCCATAGACAATATGTAAACAGGTAAGCGTGGCTGTGTTCCAGTAAAAGTTGATTTGTGAACACTGAAATTTAACTTCATATAAACTGTATGAATCAAAATATTCTTTGGGGTTTTTTCCAAGCATGTGAATATCTAAAATCCATTCTTAGTTTGCAGGCTGTGTGAAAAACAGGCAGTGGGCTAGATTTGGCCCTTGGGCTATAGGTTTTCAGACCTGTGGTTTCAACCATTACAAGATTGCTTATTTTATAATTATTATAAAGGACATTGAGATTTAATAGAAATTGTCTTCCCCAATAGGTCCGTTTTTTATCTGATCTTGTAAACTGTCATGTCATTGCTGCCCCATCAATGGTTGCTATGTTTGAAAATTTTGTAAGTGTAACTCAGGAAGAAGATGTGCCTCAGGTAAGAAAACCCCTTGTGCTAAATCTTGTCCATATACTACGAGGAATTTTTCACTAGTAACCCTTTAGTAGTAAAAGACAAAAGATCAACAGCAGATTATCATGTTATAAATTCTTAATATCTAAAAGTTAAGTCAGCTGGCATACTTGTGGGTTCTCTTGACATCTGTATGTTAGTTCAGATGATTCTGTCTAGTAAGATTAAAGCTAATACATCTAAAAATGCTCTGAATGAGCCAGGTGTCTTCCTTACGTCCTATGAAATAGTGTCCAGAGGATTTCATTCAAGGATAAATATAATATGAATGAAAATTCACTAGTACTTATTTTAAACATACCTTCTTAAAAATTCTTTAGGTGCGGAGGGATTGGTATGTGTATACATTTCTGTCGTCTTTGCCCTGGGTTGGAAAGGAGTTGTATGAAAAGAAAGATGCTGAGATGGACCGCATCTTTGCCAACACTGAAAGCTATCTTAAGTAAGAGCACAGCAGCATGGTAATGGTTTTGTGTCCCCTTAAGTTTTTCCAGAATAATTTTGTTATAACTTTCATTTTCTATCCATTAATAGGTACTTCTTTGGATATTGTTAATATCTACTAAGTTACAAATCAAAGTAAAAGTCTAAAGATAAAAATCTACTTTCTCATTATGTTAAGCTACCTTTAAATGATAGATTTTTTTAATGTTTTATATTTTTCAAAAGTTGTAGTTTTTAAATAATATATAGATATTTGCAAAAGAATGACAGTATGAGTATGAATACCCTAACATTTGAATATGTTCTTCTCCCAGTTTAATCCAAATGATAGTCCAGTATACACAGAGTTCTTCACCTGCTTTTATAGCTCTATCTCATTTTTTTTAATAGCTGTACAGTATTCTACTCTTAATGTACCATAATTTCTTTAACTAGTCTCCTGGTGGTAGACATTGAGGCTTTGGTAAGTCTTTTGCTCTTGTAAACGGTGTCTCAGTGAATATCCTTGTACATAGTGTTTTTGTGTACATGTGCAAATGTGTTTGTGGGGGACGTGAATTTTTAGAAATGGCATTGCTGGGTTGAAGTGTGTTAACAATTTTACTTTTGATAAATTTAGTCAAATTGTTTTCCAAAGGATTACACTCTTCCAAATCTCTTCTCAAGAGATTATATCAATTAGCCCTCTGCCAGTGATGTTTGAAACTGCCCACGTTTTGGTAATTTTGGTAACATTATCAAAAATTCTGGTATCTGCCAACCTGATAGGTTAAAATGTTGTTTCACTGCTTTAATTTGCATTTTATTAATAATGAAAGCAACTGAACATATTTTCTTGTCTTTAAAAACTTAAATGTAGATTTTCATTTTTATCTTTAGAAGACGCCAAAAGACTCATGTGCCCATGCTACAAGTATGGACTGCTGAGAAACCGCATCCACAGGAAGAGGTAAAAGGATTTTAGTTTCTTGTGATAACAAGCACAATTGGCTCTTCAGTAGATTCTCTTCTCTGAGATACTGGCACATTGTTCCATTTGTATACCTTAGCTAGGTTTCTACATTTCGTATCAGGAGTTCAGCTCCTCATAGCTCTAGGCATATAGTGGATTTTTAATAAATGTTAGAATGTCATTGAAATACCGTAAGATATCACTCATATGTGGAATCTTAAAAAAAAAAAAGGGAAGGAAAAAGAGGGCACTAATGAACTCATCTACAAAACAGAAACAGACTTGCAGACAGAGTAAACAGTCATGGTTACTGGAGGAAATGGGGTGAGAAGGGATAAATTTGGGAGTTTGAGATTTACAAATGTTAGCCACTATATATAAAAATAAGATTAGAAAATTTATTCTGTGTAGTATAGGAAACTATATTCAATATCTTAGAATAACCTTTAAAAAAGGATATGAAAATGAGTATGTGTATATATATGCATGACTAGGACATTATACTATACTGTACACCAGAAATTGAAGCATTGTAACTGACTACACTTCAATTAAAAAAAAAAAAAAAGAATGTCATTGAAACATTCCCTACTCTGTGGGGTTGCTGATATTGTAGAGTTGATGTGGTTTTTTTTTTTTTTTTTAAATGCCTAATTTGAAAAATGTAAGAGGGAATAGCCCTAGACAGACTTTATAAAGTAATTAAAACAAAAACAGAAACTTAGCACTATTCTGTTGCACTGTGTTTAATTATAAGTTAGCTTACTTTTGTATCCTGTATTTTAGAAGGTAGTGATTTTTGGTTTTACCTAGTCAAAATGTTATTTGGTCTAGCCTCCCAAATCTATTAATTATTAAAAATTAATCTGTCTTTAGTATTTAGATTGCCTGTGGGCCCAGATTCAGAAATTGAAAAAGGATCGCTGGCAGGAGCGGCACATCCTAAGACCTTATCTTGCCTTTGACAGTATCCTGTGTGAAGCACTGCAGCACAATCTGCCTCCTTTCACACCACCTCCTCACACTGAAGATTCCATGTACCCGATGCCAAGGGTCATCTTCAGAATGTTTGATTACACGGATGATCCCGAGGTACATGCGTGACCAACAGAAGTGTCCTTCAAAGGGCCTATGTTGTATTGTACTTGTGGTTTAATCTTGTTTGAATTGTGCCTGTGAGACATTTTAATTTTGAGTTGTTTATTATCTAAGGTCAGTGGCAGTGAAGTTAACGGTTTAACTCAGTGAATAGTATCACCTCATCATGCAAGAAGTTATTTAGCCTGTATGAATTAAGAGCACAGTGTACAATTTTAGAGCATAGGTTTGAGAGCCAGATTGGCTTGGGTTTTAATCCTGGTTTAGTCAGATCTTAGCTGTGTAATTTTGGGTAAGCTATTTACCTCTCTACCCTAGTTTCCTAATAGAATAATAATAGTATGTATCTCATTAAACTGTAATGAGGTTTCAATTATTAATACACATATATGCATAGAACAGTATGTGAAATGATGAGTGCTCAATAATATTAGCTATTACTCTTAATAAGGCTGTTTTTCTAAGAATAATACCCAGTTTTAGACGTTGTTCATCTCGCTAACCCTCAACAGTTTGTCTTATTTATATTATATAATTATATTTTTTAAATAGTATGAAGTATTTTAATTAAAAAACCCCAAAGATCAGTATAAGCAGACTTTATAATTCTTAAATATGTGCTTTATTATGAGATCAAGTTGTTGATAGCCATTATACTTCAGCAATTAAAATGTATAATTATGATATTAACATTTGGTATAAAAACTTACATTTTAATTATGCCTTAATTATTTTATACCTTTGCATTTGAATGACTGTCTTAACTTTAATAGCCAAGCAGCAAGCACTTGATCACTGGACTTGTTCTGAATAGAAGCTTGCCTGGCTGAAGTCCCATACCTGTTGCTTAGCGCATCCTACTCAGCATATGGTGGAATTTCTCAGCCTCAGCAAAATTAATGTTTGGAGCTGGATAATCCTTTGTGTTAGGTGCTGTCCTGTGAATTGTAGGATGCTTAGCAGCTTCCCTGGCCTCTAACTCTATAGATGCCAATGGCATCTAGAGGCTAAATGTCAGTTGTGACAATCAGAAATGTCTCTGTCCCCTTAGGGGCAAAATTGCCCCCTGTTGAAAACCACTGGCCTAAGAACTAATATCACCACCTAAGGTCAAATTTGAGTTTTCTTTCCCTATCTTCTCTCTTTTGTCCTATGGAAAATTACGTATGACCAGTGAAATTTCAGTGTATGTAGACTCTATCCCAAAGTAAAAAGTTGTTGGATAATCGGTTATATATACGAAATTATAACTTGTTACCCACTTGCCATATTCCATGTATAATAAAAAGCTTTTAGTCAACATTATGTAATGATCTAATTAGGTATATATAATTGAAAGTCTAATTTACAATAAGACTGATAGAATCTTTGTGATTAGGTATTTATTTGTGCAAGGGAAACATTAGAACGGGACCTCAAAATTTGTTTCTCCTCTACTATTTGTACTTAATTGATATTGCCTCTGTAATGTGCCTGTCATCCTTTGTAGGAAGAGCATAAATATACAAAACATATGTTTGAAGAGGATTTAGTTCTTTTGTTCTGGCCTTTCCAAAAAAAGTTTTTTAATTAGGAATTATAAAGAAGATTAAAGTAAAAATCACCACCATTAAGAGTCTACAGTAATAAATAATAATAATATCAGTAAATTCTTTGAACCTGTTTGCTATGCATATTTTTTTAAGTAAACAATATCATATAGATAATGTTCTTTAACCTTTTTTAAAACAACATAGTATGGATATCTTTCCCAATGCATACAGGAGTTTTTTGTCTACATAGTGTTTGAAATAAAAATTTCCCTCCATGTTTATTACGGAAGTAATCCACTTCCATGGTTTAAAAAAAATAAACTGTATAAGGCTAATAATATACAAAAATTATTTGCTTCATTTAAGAATGGAAGTGGGCAATGAGAGTACAGTGTCAAGTGTAGTAAAAGAAACACTGTAGCTGACATTCTAATTCTATTGTAGATATAAGTGAACACAGCAATGAAATTTGCTTTCACATTTAGGAACTTTTATCCCCAGCATCCAATACGGTGTCTGGAACATAATAAGCTCTTAATATTTGTTGAATAAATGAAAAAAGAATATTTTGTGTAGGTCTGTTGTAGGTACATTTGGTTTTCTTTCTAGGGACCTGTAATGCCAGGGAGTCATTCAGTGGAAAGATTTGTAATAGAAGAGAATCTTCACTGCATCATTAAGTCCCACTGGAAGGAAAGGAAGACTTGGTAAGAGTCTTTTCATGGTGCTTTTATTAGAGTGAAGAAGTAGTGACTTTGATGATTTAATAAGAGACAAGTGTATGTTAAGAGTAAGAAAATCTTCCTGTCCTCCTGATGCCTGTCTTGCTAAGACCAATCTCTAAAACAAGCACTTGCTTTCTGGAGGCACTTCACCCTCAAATAGTACTTTTCTGGGTTCTGTGTCAGACGGTAGTGCTTTATAGCAATATGCGTATGATGCCTGCTGTCTTCTGTGGATATTTGCCATATGCTGTGGACAAATTAACTTGAATGGCAAGCTATTTTCAGTATGAATGTTGCGGGAATAAATGAATACTAATGGTTTTGCTCTGTTTTCTAATAGTTAGACATCAAGCTTTGGAAAGGTTGATTTTAAATATTTTCTAAACCCTTGGAAAGTTTGGGTTTAGATTTTTAAGGTGGAAAAGAAGGTAGTATTTGGAGAGTGGTCTACCTTATAAAACTTTTTAAGTTAGTAGATCTGAATATGCTTCCTAGTATTATTACATACACTCCTTTTGATCTTTTAAGGAGTTTTGTATGCACTAAAGAGTTTCCTTGTGGTAGACAAAATAATTTGTGCTGTAGTTAAGTGAAGTAACTGAAATCTAGAACATTTCAGAAAAGATTTCCTTTCCTTGTAGCTAAACTCACTGCTTTTGAAGCTGCTTATTTTATTTTTTGTGTATCTGTTAAACTCACTAAACTTCAATTACACTTTTTCTAGTGCTGCACAGCTAGTGAGCTATCCTGGGAAGAACAAGATCCCCTTGAACTACCACATAGTTGAGGTAAGCATTTCACATGGAGCTTGTTTCTAAGCCTCCGAATCTTTCTGTTGACTTTAAAGTATTATCTACTCCTAGTCTATTTTGTTGTTCTTGGTACTTACCAGGTACTGAAAATTATCAGAGCAAAGAGGAAATTGCTTTCAGTTTTGGTGCTCTGTTAGCCATGTTAGCGGCTAAGAGAAAAGAGGAGGTTGAGAACAGTAGCCAAGTAGAATTTTGAGTTGCCTGCAGTTCATTTATTTAGTATTATCTTCATGAGTAGTTACCATGGATAATGTAAGTTACTTCTAACTGTCAGTACATTGCCCACTTAACAGATGTATAAGTGGCTTAAATACTTTAAAATATTGTATTTTTAGGCAAATACCTGTGTGGGTATGTATGTGTGTGTGTATATGTATATATATATATATATTTTTTTTTTTTTTTTTTAATGGAGGTACTGAGGATTGAACTCAGGACCTCATACATACTAAGCATGTGCTCTACCACTAAGCTGTACTCACCCCTACCTCCCTAGATAACCTATCTTTAACTGTGTTTATCTGGCCTCTTATTACTAACATATACCTGACCAGTATATTATTTCCTGTACTGTATGGTAGAGGTAGGTGTGAATCCTTATTTATTCTTAGAAATCAAAAGAGCGAAAAAAACAGTGTTTTCACTTGACAGATGGGTCAAACTGTCAGTTGCATTATTCCTTTATGTTAAAAATACTCAACGTGAGCAGTTACTATGCATTATTTGATTCACTTTTTATTCACACTGAGCCTGTGTGCTTTCTTGAAAGTACTGCACCTGTTCTGTCTTTATAAAACTTGAGACTGTGCTTAGGCTTTGAACTTGACTCATTGACATGAAAATTGAAATGCAAAACATAAGTTATATTTTTAAATCTTCAAAATGTTTAGAAATTCATCAGAATGAAGTACAGAAGTGTGGGGGATGGGAGTGAGAGGAAGGAATGCAGACCAGGCTTTAGGATTCTAGGTAGGTGATCCATAATTATAGAAAGAATGGAAACAGCTTTCAGAACAAGAGCATGGCAAAGAAGTTTTGGACTACCAAAAAGATTTCAAGTAGCAGTGTAGAATGACTAGACTGTCTTCTGTTCCCATGCTTAGAGTCTAAAAAGGGCTTTATATCTTATAGGAATGAAACTGATGGGTCTTTGAGCCCCCAGTAAACTGTACCTCCCTGAACTAACAATGATACTTCCAAACTTGGAATTTAATTGCAGTTTTCGGAGAGTATCAAATAAGCATTAATTTTTGCATAGTCCTATTTGAGTTATAGAAATAGGAATCTTCATTACAGTGTTTAGTTAGAGATCTTTGTGTTTAAAAAACATACTTTTAAAGATGAAAAATTAATTTTTTTTCATTATGGATGCCATAGAGTTAGAGTTGACGTTTAGAACATTGAGGTCTTTCTCATAGTAGAAGTGCATAGATAGCTGTTGAATTGTTCTGACTCATGTTTCCTTTGTAGGTGATCTTTGCAGAACTCTTTCAACTTCCAGCACCCCCTCACATTGATGTGATGTACACAACACTTCTCATTGAACTGTGCAAACTTCAGCCTGGCTCTCTACCCCAAGTTGTATCCTTTCCTTTGTTTTTAAACATACTCTCTTTGGCCTTGCTTTAAGAGACTATTAAATATTTTTGCTTGTAGGTTTAAATCACTTCATGAAAACAGTTTAGCATTTCTTTAAAAGTTACATGTACCATACAATCCAGCCATTCTACTCTTGAGTATTTATCCAGGAGAATTAATGTTCATAACTTTATTTGTAGTAACCTGAAACTGGAAACAATTAAATATCCATCAATACATCAGTAGACAAACAAATTTTGTTGTATTTATACAATGGAATACTACTCAGTAATAAAACAATAAACTTTTGATGCAGGCAACAACATGAATGAATTAAAAAATAATTATGTTAAGTAAAAGATGCCAAACAAATATGAATTCATGCTAATGATACCATTTATACAAAATCCTAGAAAATGCAAAGTAATCTAGTGACAGCAGACCAGTATTTGCTTGGGGGCATAAATGAGGAGGGGAAGAAGAGAGAATGGATTACAAAGGAGCATGGAGAGATTTTGGAGGTGATCTAAATGTTCATTATCTTAATTTCATGGATGTGTTCAGGTCAAATGTACATCATTGATCCTCAAAGATCAATCACTTGAAAAGATGCTCAATATTATTAGTTGTTATACAGACTTCTAGGAAATGTTACTTATTTTTCTATTACAACTTATTTTCAAGGAGAGTAGAGAATAGTTTTCCTTATCCCGAAATTCACAGCTTGCACAGGCAACTGAAATGTTATATATGCGTTTGGACACAATGAATACTACATGCGTAGACAGGTATAGTACTTGCCTTATTTCTATACTGAGTGTTAGCAGCTTCTGCTCCCTATGCTTTATAAAAGATTTTGATCAGCAAAACATTTGCCTTCTTTAATACTTTCCAAGTTAGTTTTTCTTTCCTGCCTCCTCAATATAATCTTTTATATAAATATAAAACTCATAGTTGTAATATAACATTACACTTTCTCGTCTGACTTCCAGTATGAAATGATGCCCACGCTGAGGTTTTCTTTAATTTCCTTCATTGTTTACTAGTTTGATGCCTTGGTGTGGTTATACTTTTCCCTCTGTAATTGGGTAGGTAAGCTTTTAAAATAGGCTTTATTCTAACCCATATGTAAAAGCAGAGTCTAATACTGTACTTTTATTTTATATGTATATATATAACGTGTATTTTTGTTTATAGTTAGTATCTGCTTCTGAAATAGCTAGCTTCTGTATAACTATAGCTTCAAGACTCAGTTTGTACAAAAGACCATATTGAGTTTTCTGTCAGTTTCCCAAATTAGATCAGGGCAGATACTGAACATTTTCTATAATCTATCATGTCCATTGTTCAAATGGAATATTTGAAAATTATCAGTAAGGGCTATCCTATTTTGTTGACCTGTTATCTTGAGTAATTTCAGTGATTGAAATTATAGATGCATGAGGGATTTACTTTAAGAAAGTGCTGAGTTTTTTCTCCAGTCTAATTAATAAACCTCCAGTTGTATTGAGTATCCCAATTATGCCATTCATTCAAGCATCGGGCTCTTACAAATTTCATAACATTATGCAGAATACTAAGGTGATCCCTTTTTAGTTAGAGAGATCAGATAAATATTTTTAATGGAAAAAGGAACTTCAATGGTGTATTTTTTTGTTTGTGGTGAAAAGGGCATGGTGTGGTGATGAGAGACTGCTTTGGCTCCTCCATTTATAAAATATTCTTAACCTCTTTTTCCCCACCCTATGTTTGTTTTATTGTCAATTAAATAAGGAAAGTAATACATTCCTCAGAAGTTGTTGTGAGAATTAAATTATATAAACATATATAAGGTACTTGATACAAAACAGGCACTCAAATCATATCTCTTATTCACTTAAAAAGGATAGCACTGTTGGGAGGAGTGAGATAGACTTATTTTTTTGAAGTAGAAGATGAGTTACAGAATTTGTACAAAAAAGGGCAAGTAGCAGGAGAAGACACAGCTGTAACTAGAGAGGTGTGCTTTTTATTTAACTATAAAATATGGTTTTATTTGCCTGAAGGATTATGTAACCTGTTGTAAATTGCAACCATTCATCCTTTTTTGTCCTCACCCTACTTCTCTGTATAGGTTTATTAATTGGTTTTCCCATCATCTAAGTAACTTCCAGTTCCGTTGGAGCTGGGAAGATTGGTAAGTGGTTACATTGCATCTTTCTTTTCTCTACAGTCTACCGTAGTTTTTTAAAAAACTGTTAATTAAAACTGTAGCATAAAAGCAATCTTCTTCACAGTCTGAAAGATTTAGTTTATTTTTGATGTTTATATAGATAAATGAAATTTAGATGGAAGGGAACTATTTGTAGCTATGTACAAGTTAGGTATAGTGAGATGTATAAAAACTTAAACTATATTTCCTCCTTAGGTCAGATTGTCTTACTCAAGATCCTGAAAGTCCCAAACCAAAGTTTGTAAGAGAAGTTCTAGAAAAATGTATGAGGTAAGCTCTTTGCGTTTTCTCCTTAGCTTAGGTCTTCTAACTTCTGTGAAGGAATTTTTCTTTTCTCTGCATTTGTGATGTGTGTCCAGAATATCATTTTTAAAATCCAAGTACTTGCCTCTCTTCCTTTTCAGTTTTTAATCAAGATTTAGGCAGAAAAACCTAGGCAACCATGCTGTCTGGATTCTGTGTGAATTAAGCCAAAAAGTTTTGGTTTTGTTTTTGTTTTTGTCAAACATACTTTGAAATAATTTTAAATTTCAGGAAAGTTGCCAAAAATAGTTCAAAGAATGCTGTATCATGTTCGTCTAGATACTCTAGTGTTAACATTTTACATTTTTTTTAATGATTAGTCCTTGTATGTATGTACTCTTTATATCAGTCTTTTTCTGAATCCGTTGAAAACAAGCTGCAAATATGATGTCCTGTCATCCTTTATCAGGCCATTGTATATTCCTCCAAAACAAAAACACTCTTCTACATGACCAGCATACAGTGATACTACTATACAATACTCGGCGGCTGCCAAAATTTTGCCAGCCATCCCAAAAATGTCTTTTTCCTTTCTGGTCCAGAATGCTATCCAGAAACATGTGTAGCATTTAGTTGTCATTTTCTTCAGATTCCTCAATCTTCAATAGCTATTATTCTTTTTCTATCTTCGTGTCATTGTCAGTTTTAAAGAATGTAGGCCTTATTTTGTTGTGTCTCCTTGATGTGTCCTCATGACTCAAAGTCTTGCATTATCCCACCACTGGAAATGATCACATGGCCATATCAGTGTTTGCCATGCTTCTCTACCTTAAATTCACCAGCTTTCCCTTTATAGTTGATTAATATTTTGAAGGAGATATTCTGAGGTTACACTCATATCCTATTCTTCATCAAACCTCCACCGACAACTCCTACCTTTATCTGCCAACACTGTGATGAGTCTCTTTTTACATTATTTTTTCTGCTTTTATTAGTTATTATTCTATTGTAAGAAAGAGCTTACCTTTTTCACCCATTTATTAATTCCTCGGTCTATATATCAGTAGGGACTAGTGGATGTGTTTCATTCAGTGGGTTATAATTCATTACTGTCATTATTTATTTTGATGCTCAAATTGTCCCTTATTTGGCCATTGGGAGTCCCTTGTGGCTCCTGTGTCTTTTTTTTTTTTTTTTTTTTTTTTTTTAATGTCCCCCCTCCATTCATTGAGCATTTCCTTATTTCTAGCACACGATGTTCCGGGCTCATCTTGTGTTTCCTTGCCCCTTCCCTGGGGTCATCTATTTACTCGAGTCTGAGTTTCTAGTAGTAGAGTATGATATTTAGGAACCAAGATCTGGACATTTGATGTGCTTATTGCTATTGGAGTATCATTGGTCTAGGCCCTCTGGATGGACAAGGGTAGTGCATATACTTCTGCACACATAAACACATGCATATAGGCATGTCTATAACTTTCATGTCTACTGAGGTGTGTGTATCCCTCTAGTTCCAACCGAGCATCTCATTTTTTTTAGCCTTCCCCTTTGCCATGATTTCTAGATACCTTTTCGGCATTAAGGAACTTGGCTTTCATTAGCCTCAATAAGTATTTGCTGCAGTATAACCAGCCTCCCAACTATGCAAACTGTCTCCTTCACCTCACCTCACCCCACCATCATCACCACCCCGTATTCCTGGCCACCAGGCTCATGGACCCACTGGCCCACATCTCAGTGCAAACCAGTAAGTTTTGAAGAAGACTTGAGTTCTGAAGTGCTGGCCTAGACAAAAGTTTAAAGAACTTGTTTTCCCTTTTTACTTCTTGGTTGTCAGCTGAGTCCAGGGTGTTGGAGATTGTAACTTTCTGGGTAAGTTGAATGTTGCTGAAGAATGGAACTGATGAATGACATTTTCTGAGGCTCTTATTTGTATTGTAGGTTGTCTTACCATCAGCGGATATTAGATATTGTCCCTCCTACCTTCTCAGCTCTATGTCCTGCAAATCCAACCTGCATTTACAAGTATGGAGATGAAAGTAGCAGTAAGTAATAAAATAAAACAAATCCATCCCTTTTTAGAAAGTACTGATGGAAGTATTCTCTGAAGCCAGTTATTTAAGGTGGAGAAAGTGAACTTTTCCTTTTACTAGGTTTATATTTTGTTTGAAAAGTGATTGCTCACCAGCCACTGTTGTTTTATTTCCCCTGATACTCATTTTGAAGATTCACTGTGATATACTTAGTTATTTATTTCTTTAAACTTTTTTCTTTTTTCTTAATATTGTTTTTAGTTTTATATCTATAACATTTTAAATGTGCTACTAAGTATAGCAGGATGAATTTAGAACCATAACTTATCAAAATGAAATGTATGGTTTTCATGGCAGCGGAGATTCCTTGAATTGATTTTCATCTGATAACAGTTCAGGTGTGGGAACATAGGTGCACATAACTATCTTTTGACCAGCAGTGTGTCTCTAGAAGTAAATTCTTAAATATGCTTTTCCTACTTTTCGCTCACATCATTTTTTGCACTGTAAATCAGGGGGACTATAATTTGATATGCCACTTAATGAAGGTAAGGGTGTACATTGGTGATCACTAGTAGAGAGTTAAGTATGGAGTTTTTCCAAGTTAGTCTTTTCAGATGGCACTGAACAGGCTCCTCCGTGAGCTTCCCATTTCATGTCTTTGCATCTTGATACTCACCGCACTCCCTTGCTTTCTCATACTGCATTCCTGGTTCTCCACCTGCACCTCAGACTATACCTGCTTTCCTTGAAATAAACTCAGTTGATCCTAATGTTAAGTACATTTCCTATGTTATTATGTCACTTAATCCTTAAAACAACTCTGAAAAATAGGTATGGTTATTATAACAATTTTATAATGAAGAAATGGCTTCAAAGAGATGAAGCCAGAGTGAGATTGTTTGAGCAGTAGAGCCCAGACTCAAATCCAGGCTTACTAGCTGAGCAGTCCTGCTCTCAGCCACTGTGTTTTCCTGAAAGAGCAAAGCTTGGTGTGACACTTGTAAGTGCCAAGTTTTGATTTCTGCTTTGTACTGCCTCAGAGGACGGTAAGATACAGTCTTTGACATCAGAGAGTTCAGACTTTTGTTAAACATTGAGCTTTCTTTTTTCCCATAGAAATAACTCAGCCTAACATTTAAGGCCTTCCTAACAGTTGTTTCTACTTTGTTATATGTGTATGTCACTTCTTCCCAGATGGACCTCTACTCCAGCCAGGCCCACTTCCTTTTTATTTTTTCCGTGCTGCTTGTTCATGGTTTTGCCTTTGTTTGTGCCATTACCCGGTCCTGGGAAGCCCTTCTTGTCTCTAATCCATGTTCTCTCTTCAGGGTCTAGCCCAAGCTCCACTCGTATCAATGTTTTTTAAGCCTTTAGCAAGCCAGTTTTGTGTTGCTCTCCGGCTACTATTTATGTGAATATCTTGGTTCCCCATGTAGAATGTAGACTCCTTAACAGCAGGGGATTCTTTTTTTTTTTTTTTCTCCCACTTACTTTCTCTCTCACTTTCAAGGAAAAGCACACAGCACATGTGACCTGTTGTAATTGACTTTACTCACTCATATTCTATGTCAGGATTGCCTTTATGTTACCTCTTTGTCCACGTTACATTAAATGTAGATTTCCAGTTGCTCTGGTGATGCCCTACAGTATATACTGGCACAAGTTTCATACAAGGACTCGACAGATAGTAACCAATGGTAAATTCGTGGAGTCACAGCCCATGAGCATCTGGCTAGCGTAGATTCAAGGATGTGGATTCAGCAAAAGAGAAAAGCAAAAAATCTGTCTTAAGTTAGCAGCCTTTACTTGTTCAAACTCAAACTTAGTTTCCACTGTCTTAGGAAGAAGAAGGAGGAGGAAGGGTACATTGACAAAAATGAAAGAAATACAGTTGATTCTCGGCTTTTCAGCTTACAGAGGCCTAGGGATTTGAGGACTGTCAAAGAACAATTGCAACTATATCCACATTTCCCCTCACCCCTCATTCCTGAGGAAGATCAGTACCCTTTATACTCTGAACTACAATTAGCTAATTGTTCTTAAGGAAGTATTGAGGTGAGAGTTCTCTCTTATGCTGTATTTTAAGTGAAAAACCATTGGCCTATTAAATGAAACTTTCACATATGGTTATCTTTATATAGATTAAATACTGATCTTGGGATAAAGAATATCCTATTTTTTTAAAAAAAGAATTTTTTTTTTAAGTTTCACAATTACTAAACTATTTGTGAGAATCGTCTTAAAACCTGATCTAATTCTCCTCTCTGCCCTCCTCCCCCTTCTGTGTTTAGACTCTCTTCCTGGACATTCAGTTGCCCTCTGTTTAGCTGTTGCCTTTAAAAGTAAAGCAACGAATGATGAAATCTTCAGCATTCTGAAAGATGTACCAAATCCTAACCAGGATGATGATGATGGTAACAGAATTAAATATTTCTTGAATGGAACTATGTATGGGTCAGGTTAAAGTATAAACGTAATTCTGGAACATGAGTTCCTCTTAAATCTCATAGAATTCTCATAAAGCAATGTATTTGTTTGGCCTGTCCAGCCTGTCAGTTTTCCTTAGAACCCAGGTATTTTCTCCCTTAAACATTCCTTGCTTCCTCACTTTAGAGAGGTTCTTGCACAGGAAGGCTTGATGTATTATAAAGTTGGATGCTCTGTCCAAATTAAGCTGTTATAATAATAATGTTTAACATTTACTGAGTATTTACCGTGTGATTCCAACCAAAATCTGTAGATTTTTTTCTGGGCAAGAATGGGAAAATTGTAAAATAATTTCTAAGTTTATCGTCAATAAATAGATAAGACCAAAAGTGATGAGAAGGACTTGCTTTATCACATATTAAAATATTTTTTAAAACTACGGTAACTAAAACAAAGACTAATCAGTAAAACAGAGGAAGAGTCTGCGGAGACAACTGGGTAACCATTTGCGGGGAAATTTTTTTAGATTTGTACATAAGCATAGAAAATGGCTTAATCAAAAATAAAACATTATTGGTATTTGCATTGTTTATTGCTGGGATTTTGTTACTATCTTACCACCACGTGGAGAGATATGAAGAAGGAAATCTATGTGGTATTTGTAAAAGAAATGGATCATATGGAAGAATTAGGGAAACAATCCCCAAAAACTAAGAATTAAGATTATACTTAGTTTTATATTTTGAATATTTGATATCAGTAATGGCCTTTTGTTTTTTATTAGTACTCAAAGACATTGCTATCTGACTTAGTATTTGGATGTGAGTGTGCCATCTGTTTAGTTATTCAGGTGAAGGACCAAAGAATTACATTACTTAACATTTTTCTGACTCTCTTAACTGTGGATTATTTTTCAGATGAAGGGTTCAGTTTTAACCCACTGAAAATAGAGGTGTTTGTACAGACTCTGCTACACTTAGCAGCCAAGTCGTTCAGCCACTCCTTCAGTGCTCTTGCAAAGTAAGTGCAATCAGAACATGCACCTTTTCTTGAGGGTTTGGAACTTTGCTTGGTAAATACCAGTGGTATAGTAATTTTTACTTAAAATTGTTGAATATGAAGATATGAATAGTATTGTCATATAATTTGACATAATGGGTTTTGATTTGTGGTAGCTAAAACCGCCATCCTGCAGCTCCTGTCGGTCTGTATGTACAGTTTGCAAATATGTGTGGAATGTACATTTTTTTGTATAGACCTTTAGAGAAATGAGTGGAAAACCTGGGTCCATAGGACAGTCATATATACAGTAAGAAGTCAAGAACCCTGTCTAAGTGTCTTCCTAAAAGAAGGTAAGCAGAAGCGAGAGCTGGCTACATTTTGGGGAGCCACCCAGAGGTTGGCATCTAAAGACAGAACTTTCTAACTCGTCAGTCTAAAAGAAGAAAGAACGTATAGGTATTCCTCCTGCCACGCAAAGAAACTGGACTCCTCACCCCATCTCAGCTTCCACGTTACTGTATGACTTGCAAGATTCCCAGAGAAGGTGCAGTCAGAATACTGCATTCGTGTTTGAAGATAGTTCCTTAGCCATCACTTATTTTTAGATACACAATAAACTATAATCCTAGGCTAGTGATAGTATATTGTAATTCTAAGATTTTGTGACAAATTGCATACAAACTACAAATTCCTAATCATACCTTTTATATCCTTAATGGTTAATGTTTGGTTATTTTGCATTTATATATTGCACTGTAAATTGAATAACATTGTATGGGCATTAAAAACATTAAATTGCTTATTGAATAAGGTTATATGTGGTATTTTTCCCCCACTATCAAAAGGTTTCATGAAGTCTTCAAAACCCTAGCTGAAAGTGATGAAGGAAAATTACATGTTCTAAGAGTCATGTTTGAGGTCTGGCGGAACCATCCACAGGTAAAAACTGACTACACATGTTGAGGTACTGATTGTACAGGTATAATAATAAGGCAATTAATATCATTGTTTTAGTTTGTAAAACATGAAATTTGACCATACAATAGTTTCAAAATCTATAGGGAGTTGGAGGTATAGCTCAGTGGTAGAGCGTGTGCTTGGCATACACAAGATCCTGGGTTCAATCCCCAGTGCCTCTATTAAGGAGGGGGCTTAAAAAATTTGCATAATAAAATCTGTGATTTTAGTGTTGTGGAAGTACTAATGTTTGAGTCACTCTAAAAAGCAAGTGTTATAATTGGTTTTGGGATTATAATACCTCAACACATTTTAAACAGTAAGAATGTTTATTTCTTGGAAGATTGTCCAATTGGATAGGAAATAATTATCTAGTCTATCCAGTTTCTACAGATAAGCTCCAGATTTCTCAAACTTCAATATATTTTTTCATACCATGTATTATTATAAAGAGGAATTCAAATTTCAGAGTATATTTAAGACTTTCATAATGAAACGTATTTTTTAATTTTAAGATTCAATGGAAATTATATATTTTTGTGTATATCATCTAAAATTAAAAAACAATTTAAGTGTTCCCATTCACTGTGTCTTTTTGCTCAGTCCATCTTTATTGGTGTTAATTGTATTCTTAGAGTAAGTACCGGAGCCAAGCAGAAGCCAAAATAAATCTTAGGATCTAATGGTCAAATTGATCAGTTCAATAACCACTCATAATGAATTTCACAGCCCTCCTATTTTACTTTTGTCGCAGTGGGATTATTGTGGTTTACATGTAAGTGTGATTTGCCTTAGTAACTCTTCTTTCCTCACTGTAGATGATCGCTGTGCTAGTAGATAAGATGATTCGTACACAGATTGTTGACTGCGCTGCAGTAGCAAACTGGATCTTCTCTTCAGAACTATCTCGTGACTTTACTAGGTAATATGGATTATTTTACAGATTTTGTATTTTCTAAGAATTGGTTTATATGTGGTCTTTCAGACACGAGCTCCAAATTCTGGTGCAAACCAGGTTGATGTTAATCTTGTAATGATCCAATCTGATAGGATTGCACTTGGCAAAGATTCCTGCGCAGTAGACATTCAGCCAGTTAGGTTGCAGTGTCTCTTAGGGACACACGAGTAACTTGAATTAGGACTCAACCAGTCAAGTAGAAATGCTTATAAAAGATCCAAACTATTGAGGGAGAAGATCAGGCTGTATGTCAGTGGGACACGGGCAAGAGTTCCAGCTCCGTTGAGCACCTGAAATGCACACCAGGAACGGGAAGAAATCATATAACATCACCGTAGATTAAGTGACCATCAAGGAAGCATTGAGGAAAGCCTAGTGGGCACCTGGATGCCTGTGAGGGAGAGAGGTCTCACCTCAGTCATAAAAATCCTAGATTTAATACACAGAAGATTCATTGTAGATTCATTTCCCCCTAAAGGAAAGAGATTTTTTGTTAAGCTTGATCGTACACATGAAGTTGAGTCCATAGGCTTTGTAACTGATCGGGACTGGGACAGCAAGAGTTGCCACAAAACAGGAAACAAAAGACAAGACAAATACCCATCAAAACCTTTGTCGTCTTCATTATATCTATTATTGGCAGGGGACACTAGTCTGAAATAAACTGAATCGTTATAGCAAAAAGGTATGATCTAAGATAATCATAACAGCGAAGGTGGCATTCACAAATGAAGGCAGCAGAGACATTCTCAGATTTATAAAATCTCAAAAAAACTGATCACCCAAGTATGTATTAGCCATTATCCTGAGTGGTTTACATTTGCAGCTCTTAACTCTGCAAAGCCTTCCCTGACCACCCTCTCCAGAATTAAAGTACTCTGCTTTTTTATCCTGTCTGCTAACATCGTAGACTTTGAGTTTTATGAACAGGTTGTTTTATTATCTTCCACTTAAACTTTCATGATCCAGATCAAAATCTGTAGAAGGAAGCAGTCTTCTGTGCTGTATATCCTAGGGGATTATGAGATCTAATTTATGGACAGAAAAGTAGTAAAGAAGCTACTTTAAAAAAAAATTATGCCACAGACATTTTAAAGCACCTACAATTTGCTGAGAAAGTAGATGACATAAATAGCTCATTCTTTAAAGCCCAACAGTTGACAGTTATCAACTGATGAGGTTCTTAAATGTTCTAAGAGAACTGGCTGAGTTTGTGCTAAATAGTATAAAGCATGTGAAATGAGCCTTAGGTTAGGTTTCCATTTCAAGAAATTTCCAATACTTAGTGTTTAAATTTAGAAGGGAAAAATATATTTTTGTTCCTAATGTTAGTATTTTTTCTGGTTTCCATTTTGTTGAGTATGTACACATACCTTCTATGTGTGTCTAGTAGGAGATGGAAATAAGAAAAATGACAAGAACCCAGTACTACCTTCGGGAAGGTCACCTGATTCTAATGAGTGGCACTAGAAGCTTGCACAGTTGACAGTACAAGTAAAATCACTCGTGCTGCTGGAGAAATGTGACTTATTCTGCCTAAAGAGTAGAAGACTCTGTCAGACCTTAAGAATGAGTAGGTTATGAAAGTTGAGAGATCTCGTTTTCTACAAGTGTAGTGTGACAAATAGTAACCAAATGTCTTATTACCTTAAGATTGTTTGTTTGGGAAATCTTGCACTCCACAATTCGTAAGATGAACAAACATGTTCTGAAGATCCAGAAAGAGCTGGAAGAAGCTAAAGAAAAACTTGCAAGACAACACAAACGGGTAAGTCTTGTGTCCACTGTGAATGGTCAAAGACAGTATACCAGAAACTCTTGAGAATATTCATTACCTTGATGGGAACTTATTTTTTCTGAGACCGCATCACTGCAGAGCTGTCTGTAGAAGAGGGGGAAGAGGAAGGTCCTGGGGGTCTGCTGTTACCCTGCGTGGTGAACCTGCCTAGGAAGCCGCAAACCTTCCTTTTCCATACTTCACTGTCTCTGGGTCAGTCTCATGTTTGCCTTCCCAAAAGGGAAGAGAAGGAAGGAGGACACTCGTATTTCTGAGTTTCTGATGCAGGAGGGGAAGAGGGAGAAGACCTTCGGTGTTCACCGAGTCCCCAGTACTGTGAGGCGTGTGGGGTAGTCATTCCCAGGCCTGCAGAGTACTTCTCATGTTAATAGGTTTAGTATTGTAGCCATTTGGGTGGAAGCAGTGAGCTTGCTGTGTGCTGTGATTTAGCAAAACTGTGCAGGTATTTGTCAGGACAGTATTGTCCAGTGTTATACGCGCTTACTAGAGGATGAAAGCAAGTTTAATGACTTACATGAACCTGTAGCAGGTTCGAAGGCTGCTCTCCACATAGACATACGTGTGTACAGATCTAAAATACTGCAGGGTAGACAGTGTCATCCTCATTTTATACATCTACAAACTGCAGGGGCTTTCCCTCAGGCTGCACTGTTCTCTAGGTATGTGGTGTCCATCCAGTATGGTAACAACTAGCAATGTGTAACTTGAAGCTAATTAAATTTAAATGCAGTTTAAAATTCAGTTCCTTAGTCACACCAACCACATTTCAAGTGCTCAGTAGTTCTGTGTAGCTAGTGGTGGTTGTGAGGGCGGCGCAGATTTACGTAACGTTTCCCTCATCACAGGAGGTGTATCAGCAGTGGTACTCTAGAGCCTTGCCTTAGTGTAGTGTTAGGAAAAGACAAACGTGTACCCCATTGCCTAGACTCTGTAACAGATGCTGTGCTAAAGATAAAAGCAGAAATGAAAAACAGAAACATTTTGCTTGCAGCATGGAAGAGGCTGGCGTAGCTGGGGCCCTACCAGTAGTGTTCTCTAGAAGGAACTAATAAGCTTTCTAGGTTTGATGATGCCTACCTTCTTGCTAAAAGGACCTCAGTACATAACACACCTGGAGTCAGGGTCTGGCTCTGCCACTTGCTGGCTGTGTGACACCAGTTATCTAACCTCTCAGCTTGTTTCTTTATCTGTAAAATCATGCCTGTCTCTTGTGCCTTACCAAAAAACCCCACACCTAAGCACATGCTGTGAAGTTCTTCAGGGTAAGCTGGTAGGGAATTGTTTAAGCTTAACAGAGGTGTCCTGAGTCCATCGTTGCCAGCAGAGGGTCTGGAACAGTCTGCTTTGATTTATTATGTCAGTCACAGCCATTTCTGAATTATTTCAGGGATGTGCAGCCTCTTCAGCTGCACGAGGGCCTGCCCAGCTTTGCTGTATGGCCCATTTGGGGATGAAAGATCAGCAGGGTGCCCCTGTTGGTGCTGCTCACATAGTGATGTATTAGTGACTGAAAACCAATGCTGTTGGTTTTTCCAGTGGTCAACTAAGAAAAACAGTTGTAAGAATATATTATCTATCCTCATTATTTGCAGGTTCTTTTTTTGTTTTTTAAATTACCTTCTGTCTAAAATTTATTAGTTAACCCAATACAAAATGAAGTGCTTTCCCAGTCATTTGTTGAGCAGCAAAAAAAAATTTGAGCTGCCCAGTGGGCTTGTTCCCAGCCGAGGTCAAACAAGAACAAGACAACACTGCCTTCTCTGTTTCACTTCTCATACTGTTAAGAGTGTCCTTTTTGTGGTATATTAGTGCTACATTTTTCATGTTTGTGCTGGGCTTTTTGTTGATTTCACTGTTTAAAATGACCCTTAAGCCTAGGGCTGCGGGCTGTCTAGTGTTTCTAAGCACAGGAAGGCTATGATGTGCTTGATGTGAAAAGTACATACTAGGTAAGCTTCCTTCAGGCATGAGTTACTGTGCTGTTGGCCGTGAGTTCAGTGTTCATGAATCAGCAGTGTCACACATACATCCAGAAGAGGGAAGAGGAGATTCACCAGTCTGTACATGAGGCTGCTTCCCAAGTACTAAAGTAACATCTAGTCTGTGATGAAGTGACAGAAAAGATGGAGAAGCTGCTACTACATTTGTGGATTCATGAGATGACGACCAATTTTTTAAAAAAGCATAGTGGACAACATTCTTGTGGGGCTGAAAGCCAAGGAAATTTATGGCTACGTTACTCAAGGTCAGAAAAATGTTAAATCCCCCTCAGCTAGTGTTTTGGTATAAAGAAATTACTGTATATAATTATTTATTAGACATATGTATCTTTAAAACAGAAACACACAGCAGACAAGGTTTGTGTATCAGTTGGTGAACATGTTGTGATAAGAGGCTCCCAAGAACCTAACCCTGTATTTTCTCTAGGAGCAGGGGCTCAGCATTCACTAACTCAGGGTTCATGGCAATTTCATAAAACATAACTATGGTGAGTAACAATCAACTGTATGTTTTCCATGGAGCTCAAAGCTGTTTTCATTTTGAATGGAGGGAAAACATGACACGTTTCCTCCTTGAATGGGCTATCTTGTAAAAGGCATAACTGACTTCTGCAAACACTCCTACCGCCGTCACCCAAGATAAGTACCACTAAATTTCCCTGACCTAGATAAGCACCCACAGGACTTTGGGTGTACGCCTGTGTGTCTGGGACAGGAGTACTTTTACTGTAGCATACAAGTCTTCAAATAGCATTTGACCAGAGACAGTAAAACTCTTCTGTTTACTTGATGGGATTTAATACACTGGAATTCTAAATGGTGGTTTCCTTTTGTTCCTTTGCATTTCTGTAGCGAAGTGATGATGACGACAGAAGCAGTGACAGGAAAGATGGGGCTCTTGAGGAACAAATAGAAAGACTGCAGGAAAAAGTGGAATCTGCTCAGAGTGAACAAAAGAATCTCTTCCTTGTCATATTTCAGGTATCTTGGCTTGGGACATTGATAAGTACAAAGAAAATTACATTTCTTTAGTTTTTAAAAAAAATAGTTTTTAATCATAAAAGTAATACATGCTCTTTTATAAGACCATAAAAGTTTACAAGGGAAATAGAGTTCACTATTTGGAGATAACCATGTTTACCTCTAAATTCTGTTGTTTACTTAGCGTTCTTGCATGAGCATTTCTCCATGCTTTAAAAAAACAAACAAAAAAAACCTTGGGGATTCTTTGTTAAATACCTCTTTCATATTTATTTCCAATTGTTGATCTAGTTAGATGACTGTTTTCCTTCCTGATGAATATTTTTGTGTACACATTCCTGTTAACATTTCTGATTATGTCTTTAGAATAGGTGCTAAGAAAGATTACTAGCATATGTAATCTGGACATTAAAGGTCTTCATGTATTGCCAGAAAGGATGTACTAATTCATGTTGTCACTGGTCTGCCTTTCTACACAGACAGTATTAATTTTGTGACGGCTAGGGATACATGCCACAAAGATAGTGGAACAAGCAGTACCTTTGAGGTCTCTTGGTCAAAATGTGATTGTTTCTGAAGTATAAAATTCTCCCTCTAACAAACACCTCTGGAAATTTGTACCCCATTTCCAGCGTTTTATCATGATCTTGACCGAGCACTTAGTACGATGTGAAACTGATGGGACCAGTGTATTAACGCCGTGGTATAAGAACTGTATAGAGAGGCTCCAGCAGATCTTCTTACAGGTTTGTGTAAAACTTTGATTAGATAATATTAATATCACTATTCTTAGCCACAAGGGTTTTCCATTTTCATCAAATCTGTCAGGAGGTTATGTCGTACCTGTAATCCCTTTAGTTCATATCCATTTGCTCCTAGTGCTGCTCATCAGAATATTTAGGCTTAAATTGGCTCTATCTCACTCAGACTCCAAATTGCCATCTTTGCTGGAAATCCTAGCTGTGATACAAAATGTAGGGGGGAAAATGCTAAGGGAACAGTAATTGGATTTATAGAATTCCTTAAAATCTAATGTTCAAATGATGTCCTTGCTTCTAGGGGTACTATTTAAGTCCCCTGAGGTCCTCATAGAAAGCAAAATGCAACACCTGCTCTCTGCTAGGGGACTAATCCTTGGTATCTTTGGGCACTAAACATCCCAACTCCTTATTTGTTTGATCTCGAGAAGAGTGATTAAAGCAGAAGACAAAGGGGAAAAAAAGTTTAGGCCTCCAAACAGAACTTCACTCTAGATCTTTAGATACTGTCAAATTAAAAAGAACTTTTAACAGCCTCTAGTCCTATAGGAATCTCTGAGTATATTAAAGATTATATATGTGTGCACAGAAGAGAGTATTTCATTTTCTGACACTTTTTTCCACTTAGGCTCAACAAGTCACTGATTTTCAGTAAGATAAATGAGGCATGGGTTGTTGTAGAATAACAGACCATTGGTTAATTGTCAAAATCTCTCTTTTGAAAAGAAAAAATGTTTAATAATGTTCCAATCCAAAAAAAGCAAAGAAAAGGAAATGCTTCCAAAATTTTTCTTACGTTTCAGAGACCATGATGTTTAAGTATGGTTAATTAACAAATAACATTGTGCCATTCCTATTTTGTAATGTACACCACCTTCCCTGTCTTTTTTAATCTTCCTAGTCCCTGTCCGGGTAACTTTTAAACGTCATACTGTATTTTGTCCTAATTAGGAGAGACACGGCTGGACCTAGTCTGTAACAGTAGTAGCAGCACGTGCTGTTGACATTACCTTGACGCATGAATTGCATTACGCAGAAGCAGGCCAGGCTGGATTTAAGTTATTGAATATCCTTTTTTCTTATTTCCCCCTACATTTTATTAATGTTGGGGGTTTTTAGGGGCCGTAATTCCAGTCGGCACACTCTTTTTTCCTGCTCGGTCCTGTCATTCCACAGTGCGGGGAGCTGCTGAGGGGAATGTTCTGCGAGATGGCTTAGTGCTCTTTTTCTTGGCCTAAACATTTACCCTTTTTCCTGTGTCCACAGCATCACCAAATAATCCAGCAATACATGGTCACCCTGGAGAACCTGCTCTTCACTGCTGAATTAGACCCACATATCCTGGCTGTGTTCCAGCAGTTCTGTGCCCTGCAGGCCTAACAGTCATTTTTCCCCCTTAATGTCAAGATTTTTTTTTTAAATCTCAAAATAACTTGTCTTAGTTCTGATGGTTTGAATGCTTGCTTTCTTGTAGCATCCTTTCACTTACTAAAGGAAACAGGAGTTGAAGGACAGTGAAAATGGTATTACCTTACCTTTAACTGCCCCTAAAATAACAGTAATGTGATGATGACCATAGGTGTATTATATATGTGACAGATACAGCTTTTCTCTGATATATTTTTTCCTTAAGGCACAAAAGATAACTGATTTGAGGTATGTGGAACACCAGGTGTCAAGCTTACAAAGTAGTACATAGAACTGATGGGTTTATTATCAAGTAGCATAGCTTCTCACAGCTCATGGATAACCTAACATGGCTGAAATAAAACTAAAAATATGTTTTTTAAACTTTGGTATCTCAATGATTTATCATCTCAGTCAACTTTAAAATTGGTGGTTTCTTACTGAAAGTATACTTACTTCCATCTGAAATTTTCTCTTCAAGATATTTTTCATAAGTATAGTATTTTAAGACACTACTGTTATTAAAAAGTGTTACTACCTGGAGTAGCAGTTCCAAATTTGGATATACATCACCAGGGAATCTCTCAAGTAATTTTTTAAATTAAACCACAGTCTCTGGGAGTGGAACACAGACATCACTGGTAGCTAAGGCTCCCAGGTAATTGCAGTGTGTACCGTCCAAGGTCATATAGTGAGTTACATACTAAAGTGATGTTAGAAGTAGCTAGATTGACTAAAACTATACTTACTTGGCATTCAGTTTAGGGGTGGATTTTATTTCTATGCAATCTGGTCCGCGTAACTACTAATTTCTGAGCCTGTTTCCTATCTGGTGTTGAGACTTAACTAAGACAATAAAAGTACACTGTAAAATAATACACAAGGGATTATCTGACATTCCGAATTTCTAGCATTTTTAGAATTTTTCATTAAACCTTTGAAAAAATTTACCAATAATTCCACAACTAGTAGTATTTCTGTGCATTTGTACAATATAGGTATCTTTTTTTTAATTTAGTGTATCGTAAGTATATAATGATACATTAAGCATTTTCCATATTGATACATGGGTCTCTTTGGTTTACATTCAGTGGCTACAGACTATAATCTTCACAACAGATGGGAATTCCTAGGATTTTTAAACACCATGCCATGTAAGAACAAGAAGTACTCACAAGTTTAAGGCAGCATGGCAAATTACTGGCAGAAAGGGGACTAAAATACAGGTTCTTAGCTGAATGTTCTTCTGTTTATACTGTTCCTCCTTCCCACAAACTATGTCATTAATTAGAAATGGCTCCTGTCCTCAAGAAGCTAAAGGATAAGCATTGTAAGGCTTTGGTAACTTTGACCCTAAGCTGCTTTGTAATCCTTTGCACTACATTATGAGAGTTTGGCTAGTTACACTTACTTGATCCAGATCCTAGAAGAATTTCTAGATTTTCACCTCCTTTCTCTTGGATCCTCTCTTCATGTGTAATGGTTGCTTCTTACAGCAGCTCACTGATGTGACCCTGCTCTGTCCCAGCCTGGCTGCTAGGTATACAGAAAAACTGAACTAGAGATTGGATTTTGAAGAAATAAAGGTACAAGAGCAAACATTCAACAGTTGCTCTTCCAAAAGAACGGCATGTCACCGTACACTGTACCTTGCAATAAATCAATATTCTGTTAAACTGTACTGATGCCATTTAACATGCTTTTATCAAAGTGAACATCTTTGTTTTCCTTGATTCTAAATCTCCCTTCCAGGAACTATGCAGAAAGCAATTCATGTGAAGATAAGTTTGCTTTTCCTGGAAAGTACTGAGCAACAATTTGTGTAAGTTACTAATCTACAATCATACCTGAAAATGAAAGATGAGGACAGAACTTGGCAACCAGAGTAAAACAGAGTTGGCTATCTGGGTACCAGGACTGTCTTAATTTGATGAAGAGTGAATAGACATACCTTACCTAAATAAATCTATAACTAAACCGGTCTTGATAATAAGTGCTCGTTAACAAGTGACCGTTATGTGCCAAGTGCTATAGATTCACCGTATTTAACCCTCACAACAGTCTTTAGACAGATTATTATGTCCACCTGACAGGTCAAATAGGCCCATGGAGTAACTTACCTAAGGTAGTAAGTGGAATCTGAACCCTTAGTTACTCTGTCACCAAGCTGGTACCTTTTTTTGTCCCAAGAATGTCTTGCTGCCCATTAAGAATCAGTTTTTACTGAGCTGTAATATTTAGCATAACACAAAAAAGTCAACACTCAATATATATATATTAAACATTAGTGTACTGAACACTTATATAGAGAACAATTAGTACTATATTTGGGCTTGACTTGTTTTGATTTTTGCCTTCCTTCAAGCACAACTCCAAGAACTGATCTAGACAGAAAAATGAAAATGTATAAAAATTTCCTATTTGTAGCAGTAGGATAAAAAGTCACATCAAAGAACAACTTGAAAATATCTACTTAATCTGAATTTGTTTTTATCAAAGAATGCATAGACCCTGTAATCAACATATGGGATCAAATCCTGAGTAGATATAACTGCCTTGTAATCCTTTTGGCAAGATGGGGGATATCTGACTAAACTTAGTCCAGGGGTCTGGGGTGAAGTCAGGTTGCAAGAGCAAGCCTCCTTCCCTCCAGGGTTAGATGCACCTGTAGTAAGGCACTTAATTAGCATGGTGCTCACTTGGCACACAGTAATGCTCGGTAAATGTTAGCAAGTTGTGATCAACTTATTATCACTACTTTCTTTAATCAACAAACAGTATAGCTGTTTAATCATTTTAATCCATATTTCAATATTAAGGTCTCTACAGTAGTAAACCCTAAGGATACGGAAGACACGATCAGACTCCCACAACTCACTGTATGTTGCTACCAGTCAGGACTTGTCCCAGCAATAGCTCCCCACTCCCTGACGTGGAGACAGGAATAGTCTGGAAGACCTGGCAGGACCTCTGCTGCGCGGTGGTCTACCACCGTCTGGGCTGTTTCTTGGAATAAGAATCCACATCAGTCAGCTTTTGCCTTTACTAAAAAACTTCCTGCTACCCCAATTTAGGGTTTACCTTGGTTGCTTATTTCTCAGTTTTAGCTCTAACCTCACACTTCTGAACCCACTTTCTACTGCTCAGCTCCCACCCCTATTGTAGAAAAATGGTCACAGACCCAGTATTTTGCCCACAACCAGACCTGCTGGACCTTAACTGAAACTTGCTCTTAAGCCCTAACATTTATAATTATTGAAGCATTATTTATACAAGTGTTTCTCTCATCTATGAAGACTTTATATTTTGGTGAATTTTGAACAGGATTATCTAAATTTATCTAAATGTAAAACAGATCACTTAACTAAAAATCACATTTTCTCGTACGTCAGTTCATGGCCACACACCATACAAGTCTTCCGGTACGTGTCATCCTCTAGGTTTTCTTCTGGTCCGTACTCATGTTGATGAGCAGCTGTTTCCCTTTTCCACAGACTGCTTCTTACTGCTCGCCGTAATTCTAAGAAAAAAAATGAAAGCCAGTTTTTCAGTGGTGCTGTTCAACTGAATCCAAAAATGTCAGGCTTTCAGCCGTGTCTATACACGTGTATGTGTTTAAATCAAACATGGTTTACCTTAAATTTAAACAAATCAAAACTGATTATACAAACTTGGGAAACTTAATTTCTTACTTCACTAACTAGCTTGGCCTGCAAAATCATTCATGTGGTCGTTGGAGTAGCGTGAGATGAGAGATTCAGAAATGGGGTATGTGGGCTAGAGGGACAGCAAAAGACCAGATTCAGAAGACAAGTGAAAGAATAGGGTTTTTTCAAGCAGGTGACTATGAAAAACAGGATGCCATGGCAGGAAAGGGGAGTCAGCCGGGATGAGTGAGGATAAGGAACATTTTAAGTTCCTTGTAAGTCTCTTGAGAGGCAAGTCAGGCTTTTCTTGCAAGAAAACTAGAAAGCCAAGAATTTGGGTGATGTTTCATCTTAGAAAACCTGCTTGTGTAACTGACCCTGTGGCTATTAAATTCTTTTTCCTATAAAATAAGAGCAATATTTTAGGAGACATATTGCTAATAATTACTGCAAAGTACAACCTAAATAAAAGAATCACTACTAAGAGCTGGGAAGAACCAGAGTTTTTCTTTTACTTCATTTTATTTTGCAAGTAGGGAAACTGAGCAAAGATAGCATGGGAACCCAGGTCATTCATTCCACTGTTCACAATTTTTCCCACTACATTTATTAAAATGTCATTCTTACAAAGAAAAGAATTATGTTGGATGCTTTGAAAAGCAACTTAGTTGATGACATTCTAAAGTTCACATGGCATGTTACCTGAAGAAATCCAGGGCTTCGTGTTAACTAGAAATTAACAAGCTAAAAACTTCAGTTTCTAGTTTAATGAATAAAAAGCAACAATAACTTCACATTTTCCTACTCTGACCAAGGATCCATCAAGCCCAGCACTGTCTTTGACAGCAGCACTACCTAAGGGAGAGTATGATCATTATCTTCCAAATCTCAACCACAAAAATCAATGTACACCAATTCCACTTTCTTTAATCCATTTTAGATCTATGGTAAGAAATTATCAAAATATTACTTGAATCTTTGTATTTTCAGCCTTTATTATATCATGAGGATAAGCAAGCAAATAGGGCTATGTATCAGGCACTGTTCTAAGCATTTTATATGAACACATTTAATCCTCACAATCCTTTGATATAAGTACAACTGTCATTCCAATTTTACATGAGTAAACTAAGGCACAGAAAAGCAAGTAAGTTTTGCCTAAGGTCAAACAGGCACAGTCCAGCTCAGTCCACGTTTTTAACCACTGAGCTGGGCCACCTTTTCATCCCTTCAGTATGAAGCACTTCATCTGAGACTATTCTTTTCAAGCTTCAATGTGTACAGCTCTGGATAGTTTCTAGACTAGGGAGAAAATCACATTCATCCACCTCTTTGTTTCTGTATCCTCTCATTCTGAAGAGCCTAATTTTTCTAGACATAATCTGAACTACCCATTATCTTTAAATTTTTTATTTTACCTTAGAATATTTTCTGAATAAAAATAAGTGATATGCTGACCAGACAATGACAGGGCAATGTCTCCCATTTGAATTCCAATACCTCCCCCTTTTGCTTTGTTCTGATGCAAGGTACCCTGGCCACTTTTCCTTTACTACCCCACTAAGAAAATCTCTCAACATCTGACTGCATCCCAGTCACTGTTAAGCTAACCCAAATTCTGCCTAATTTGAGCATTACGTGAACTTAGGAAGAGACAGAAGAAAATTATTAACACTAAAAGAATACTTAAAAATCTAGCTTACTAGCCATAACTGGTCACAACTGAACAGAAGGTTTTATACTGATTTTATGTCCCCCCCCCCATTCTTCAGCTAATCTATCAAGATACATAATGACAACAATAAAGCCATATCTTTAGTATTTACTAGATATTCCTGGAAAAACTTGGTGCTAGAAAGTAAGGAAGTACTAAAATACTGGTACATCTGTCATTTTCTTGCCCTTCTTTCCCCGCCTGAACAATCTAGTTCTAAAAAGCCATGAAGTGGAGCGAGTAAAGCAGGCATCTGTAGGAGGGTGGGGGAGCCCCAAGAAAATGGTAAGGAGGGTCTCCTACACCGGCGGCAGCAACAGTGAAGAGAAATTTGTTACCTTCAGGGTCATTCATCAGATAACTATACATATTATAAAGGACAATTAAGTCAGGTTTCTCACTGTCAGAGAAGGGAGTTACAAGTACAGAAAGGGAGAGAACCAAAAGGAGCACTAGAATTCTAGATTAGAACTGAGTCTCTCAATGTGAACTCAAGGTTTTAATTATAGATACAGATTTACATGTGTTTTGAGCTAGAAAGCAGAAGTGCTCAAAGAATGATGAAGATATGTCAAAAGGATGCAAGAGCTAGCCTGAAGACACTCCTAGTGGCCCAAATCTGAGACAACTAATTTGAGCACCAAAATAATTAAGGACAGAAATGAACCAAAAGCCATTGAGAATAATAGGAGTGAATGAATCCATAACAGTAATAAAGGGGGGAAGGGATGGGACAGAATGCTGGCTTCCAACTGGTTAAATGTGGAGGGAGCACTGATGTTAGCAAACAATTTTAACAACCAGCATACCAAAGACTGGTTTGGGGAAGAACCATCCACGGATGGTTACTAAATCTAAGGGGAAGCGTTGAGGAAAAGCAGGACATGTGCCTGGTCTTACAGGGGTTTTTTGCTTATCAAATCAAAAATGCATATTAACATCACCACTGAGGGCACATGTCTCCAGACGTGATCCTGGGAAGAGGCATATCATTTATGTACTATCCCCAGCCTGAAATGAATAACCTGTGTTTAACCATCAGGAAACATCAGAAAAACCCCAAATGTAAAACATTGCTTCTAAAAAGGCAGGCAGGAAAAAGGAAGAGACTTCTTCCAAAATGTCAATGTCATAAATGAAAAAGGCTGTGGGAATATTCCAGAATAAATTTAGAAAGACTCAGTACCTAAAGCTAGTACCTGCTTGTAGACTGGATCCTGTACTGGAATTAAAAACCACACAGGACATAACTGGGTCAACTTAACTGGAACAGGGATGACAGATGAGATTAAAAAATCAATACTATAATTTCATTCTGTAAGAGAGTATTCCTATTCTTAGGAAATACACTGTAGTATTTAGGCATAAAGGGTGGTGATGTAAACAATCTACTCTTCAATGGTTCAGAAAAAAACCTGAGTGTGTAGAGAATGCAGATGATACAAGTGCTAACAGGCACATCTGGGTAAGAACATGTGAGTGTCCCTGTGCTGCTCTTACCCTTCAATTTTAAGCCAGCCTGAAAGGACTTCCGAATAAAAACATTGAGGAAAAAAAAAAGGAGCTAGACTGAAGGGCCTTCCGTTGGCCAAATCTGGACAATCTGAGCATCAAAACTGAGCATAATAATGACAGGACTGGACAGATTCTAACACTGATGAGAGAGTAAGAATCCATGGTTCAATCTGGTTCTAAATAAAACTCTTCTTTCCAAAAGAAGCCAAATAATAATTGTAGAAATAACAAAAAGAGAAAGTCACCATTTATATCTACCCTAATAATAACTGACTCAGGCAAGATTCATCCCTGTGTGCTTAAACCATTGAGTGAGACTTAAGGAATGAGATGTTCACACAGTGTCAGTCACCCCACAGATTTCTTATTCATTACAAAGAGAAAAGCGTACCTTTACAACAGAAAAATCTGGCAGATCCTGCCTTAACAAAGCAACAAACTCACTCTCTTAGAGGAGAACTGATACCACGTGTCTCCTAAGGTAATGCGCTCAGACACACCACCGGCCTGAATCTTAACTGTGAGGAAGTACACTGCTAATAAATCCAAATAGAGGGACATTCTGCAAAACAAGTGGCCTGGACTCTTCAAAATGCCATGAAAGAAAAAGGCTGGGGTACTAAGAGAGACTGGACACGCATCATCCTCGACTGGCCCCTGGACCCAACAACTAAAAAGCTGTAACAGACACTGCAACAACTGGGGAAAAGACAAATGATGCAGATCGTATACTAGATAACAGCATTATATTAGTGTTAAGTTTACTGTGCGTGATTATTTTTTAGTTTTGTAGAAGAATGTCCTTGTTCAGAGCAGATAAATGCTGAAGTACTGGTAAGAATCACAATGCCTACAAGTAACTCTTACATGGTTCAGCGAAGTTGTGTGTGTGAGAGAGAATAGGAGAGAAGCCAGAGTGACAAAATGTCAATATCTGGTGAAATAAAAAATATGTTTAAAGACCAGTAAGTTTTTCCCATTACTTCATTTAAGCAACTTAAAACTTTAGAAAGTAGAGGTCAATGACCCACTGCTGAGAATGAGAAGGGGAGGGAGAAAGGTCAGAGACTTTATAAGACTGAGAAAAGGCCTGCTAGGTCTTGGGGGAGCTCAGGAAACCATGGGATGGAGAGAGGACGTGCCAAGCAGCCCTGAAAGCCTAACTGAGGCTGGAGAACAGAACAGCAACTCACCATGTTCCAGCGTGCTGGCCCCACTGGCCTAGAACTCCACAGCACGAAAAGGTGTCGGCTGCTTCTCTTGGAAGGTTATAAAAACGTTCACGGTAACATCAGTCTTGCTGACAATTACCTTCAGGAACTGCTGCTACTGTTTACCCAGAGTTTTCCCCTGAATGTTTGTTTCAATGAAAAATGTATTTTATACCACTCTAAAACTATATTTTATTCAGCTTAATATCTTAATTTTGCAAAAGAGGCAGCCTGTATTCAAAGAAGCCCAATGCAGTTTATGAGGTAAACTTGTAAGAGAATTAGCTCAGGGAGACCAGAGACTTCTAAACACCTGATGGGAGGGCACGAAGTTTTGACATAAGGTGCACATTGTTAACTAGAGGGGAAGATCACAAGAAAATGACAAAATGACATATGAATTTTGTCCTCCGTAAACCGAAGCAGAGTCACAAGAAACTGTGTCCTTCAAACTCTCTTGAGAGGAATCTCAAACAGTCATAAATATGACCACAGGCCCAGGATGTAAAATGTTCACAAACTTAGAAGAGGCGCCAAAATAGGATTTTCTTACCCACCTCTTCTGGGGAAAAAAGTGCACAGTAACAAACAATGAAGATTAATTTTTCCTTTTTTTAGGAGGCTAACCTCTACTAGGATTAAGAGAAAGCTGAGTATAACTTTAAAGAAAAGCCTCACCTCCACCTTATCAGTGGAAAGGAGCCACGCAAACCCAAAACGTTCTGTGTATTTGCACCAGTTTAAGTTCCTGTCTGATATCAAGACCAAGGCATACTGCATTTTAAAAAATCTAATGAACTACTCAGCAGTGATACCATCATCCCTACTTCTGCGTTCCTGGATCTAAGAGATCTGTAACAATTTGAACTTGCTGACAAGAAAATTCTTCGTCTTTCACCTTGTCAATATTTATACATATATACCTTATATTATCTATACTTCAATGTTCTTCTGTAGTAAGATCAATTTTGTCTCAACTGTAAAAGTAGGTCATATTCTAAAAGCAGGTAAATGTAATCTCTTACCTTTCCATAAAGAAGTAAACTTTGTGACAGCTTCTTTGTGGGTCAAAATCAGAAGACCAAGAGGAACCAGGTTCCAATTTCTTTTCAACTAAAATTTTTAGACTTGCTTTTATTCCTCTCTGTTCTGAGCCTTCTGAGCAAACTGCATTGTGAGCTCCTTGTTCCTAATCTCTACAGTGTCTACTCCACTAGTCAGGAGGAGGACAGGAACATATCCACCAACCTCTAAAGTAAGAAGAAGCCATAATTAAAGAAGGCATGGCATTGACCTCTGCACATTAGATGACACAATGACGTAATGTTTATACAAAAGAGAGAACTCATGTTTTCATATGCAAGTGAAACAGAGAAACATTCTTAGATTTGTAGGGTCTTTGAAAACATACCACTCTTGTAACAAGACATGCTTCATCCAAATAAGAAATAAACTAAAGAAACCTTAGTCTTAAGAGGTCTAAGAAAAAATTCAGGGCAAATTCAAACTCTTCAAGGATGAGGAAAATCCACAGTGATTTATCTGGTGGTTAACAGCAGTAATGTGACATAGTGAGAAAGACAGCCAATTACGTTTGAGCTTACATCTCCTTTAAAAAACACCTTTGTGAATCATGTAAATCTTAAAAGAAACATTCTATTCATACTAATACTTAATAGACATGACTATCTTGATAGAATTGTTACAGAAAAAAACAAAGAAATTAAACAGATGCCATAATCTTTTATTGTTAGTCAAATTATAGGAATTTAGTCACCTTTAGATGACATTTTGACCAAACTACAGAAACAGTATCTAAGAAAAATTACAGACCCCCTTTTAAAAATATTTCATCACTTTGCAGGTACAAGTTTCTAATTCCTTTATCCACGTATTACTGTCTACCCCAAAATACCATCTTGGAAAGTTTGTTTAATGAGGCAGCACAAAGGGAAGAGTTGAGGTGATTCAGGGAGCTGGAGTTGGAAAAACCCTGGACTGATCCGTGATTAATCTATAAATATGCCCTCCTCTTTTACACCCCTCAGTTAGTGCCTTCTGTTACCTTAACCTTCAAGGCTCTCCTCAATGTTGGAAGGGAGGAAAGGTTGCACTAGAACATGGAAGAGATTAAAGGACCAAATTCAAAAGGAGTCTTTCCAATTCCTCTCAGTTGGTCCCTTGCAGGTGTTTCTGAAGACTGTGGTACAGCAGCAGCTAATCTGGGGAAGATTCTTCAATGAAATGCTCTTATACGGCGCAGTTTGCTGTGGGAAGCCTCTCTACAAAGCCATAAAGTGTGCTTGCCCTCTGATTCAGAAAATGACATTTTGATTAACTATAATTTATATAAAGATGTATATAAGGATATTTATCATAGGGTTATCTGTCTTGATAAACTTTTTTTTAATTAAACTTTGATTTTTATTCTTAAATATTAAGTTGATCCATTTTGTATAATAAAATTTTTATTTGTAATCAAAATTAAGGAAGTTGAATTAAAAACTTGAAATAAGCTCAACTACTGTTCTCTTCATGTAATTAGACAATAAAGTAATAATTGACAAACACTTGAACATTTACACCCAGGTCCAAGGCTATGTAAATGGGTCCTTTAACCTGCCTCCATTATACAATGTCTACAGGGGAAAACAAAACTGTTCTCTAAACAGTGTCCTTCTACAGTCACACATGCAGAGCTGCCGTATTGTAACAGGTACATAATGTTCCACTGAAATACTATGACTTGGGGCTGTTGCTCTGCCCCATTTCACAGCTAAGCAACTTATATGTAATGTCTCATCGATTCCTTACAGTTTTATCATCATTTTATAGTTGAAGAAGCTGAGACACTGAGATTAAGATTGAAAAAATTTTGATAAAATTCATAAATGTCCAACAGTGCTTCCATTTTTATAAAAAAAAATTTAAGGGCCTATGCATAGAAAATGAATGCAAGAATAGACTTTAAAATGTTATTAATGATCGTCTGGGTAGTCGAATTATGGGATAGAAGTTCTTTGTAGTTTCCTAACTTTTCTGCACTGCACATGAATTACTCTTGTACTGAAAAGGGGGAAAGAAGTGCCCCACAATAAGAAGAAACAAGGCAGGCTTACATTCAATTATTTTTCTTTTTTGTTTAAGACATCTGAACTATATTCATTCACCTTCCAAAACCTCTTCTAAATCCTAAAAACACATTATTTATTCTGGCTAAGATACTCAACTTAGTGTATGTATAACCCTGTATATACACAGAATATGTGCTATCTATGTACACTTTACACCATACTGGGATGCACAGTCACTGCAGGAAGAACTTTTATGCCTACTTTTTGAGGCTCTTTTTAAGGATCCTGTGATACAGCAGAAAGTGCTCTTTGTGCCCTTGCAGCACCTTATGTTCATCACTATGCCAGTACTTGTCACACTCACGATTTTAAGTTTCCCAGTCTTTCTCTTCTGACAAACTGTGACTCCAGCATTTATGTTAGCACAGTGCCTGGAACATAGCTGACATTTAGTAACTGTTGGATGCATTCATGCACAGGTGGACAGACAGACTTCTGCACATATGCACACATGGATGCATGCGTGCACAAGTAAGTACAGAGACAGATGAACAGAGGAATGAATGGACAGATGTATGGACAGAGGATGAATGTGCCAATGCAGGCTTTCAGTCGTGGAAGCCCGGCTCCAGACCCAAATCTCTAGCAACTATGTAACAAGTCACTCCACCTTTCTAAGTCTTTTGTTCATATATAAAAGTAATTAGGCTTAGAAGGTGACTAAGACTTGGGCATTATTTTTTCATTTTAAGCAATTAGAGAGGTTTGTTGGTGGAAATCTTTGTCTTTTATAACTCCATGGATCATATTTAAGATAGAATTTATGCCAAATCCTTAACCAGGGATACATCCCTGATCCTCCCTGATCCTGCCATCATTCCTCATAAAAATGTGATTCACTTTAAGATGAGGGCTTGCATGCTTTTTCAGAACTGCAGTACTGTGAGGTATGGACTGCAAGTTTCAAACACCAACCTACTGAGGGCAAACTAAGTCTTTTTTCCTTCAGTCTATGGAAAGAAACACATTTCAATCTACTGGTGACATTGTATCATTAAACTGGAACAACTTAACTAAAGGCTTTTTACAAAGTAGTAAAATTCAGTCCTTCATGATGTAAATGTAGCCACTTACCTTTTACTTTTTTATCAAACTTCTTCTGTTTCATTTTTTCTCTGTTTTTCTGCCGAACTTCCTTTGCTTCTTCTAGTGCTTCCTGACTACCCCAAACTTCAAGAGACCTCTTCACAATCTACAATACAGAATCCATATTTAAATTAGTTGCAATTAGTTGCTGTAAAATATTTATAATTATTAAATTCACAGGTGGCCAAAGAATGATCTAACTCAAGTACAAGCTTATAAATATTTGAAATTTAAAAGATTTTAAATGTTGATCTAAGCAGCTCTAATATTACCTCCCTCTAAACCTATGAAGCCCTTAGTAAATGTATACTGAATTAGATTACATATGTGAAAAGCACAATAAAACAGGGTGTACCTGTATAAATAGAAAAGCTGTCCTCTGACTACAACTGTTTCTGATTTGTTTTCACCTCAATCAAGGGAAGTACATGTAGTCAATGAATTACATGAGTTTTGGCAGTATCACCCCCACCAAAAAAAAAATCTGCTGACCAATTAGCCGTATCAGATCTAAATATGACGTCCTCTCCAAAAATCTCCCACCACAGAAAATCAATCACTAACACTCTTCTCCAGAATCAATACGAGTTTCTATCCACTTGACTACTTCTGATCTTCAGGAATATGAGTTTAAAAAAAAAACAAAAAACTTTTGTAGCTGAATGGCCTAAAAAATCTTTATTCTAGTTTAAAAACCTTGGATTGTAAATCTATACTCTTTATAATATTTATTTACATTTAGGGAAATAATATACACACAGAGAATTATGCTTGGGATATCTCTCACAAAATGTTAAGGGGACCAAAATATCAATCAATTTAGCCAAACTAAAATTTCTTAACATAAAGTGATACACTGTTACTTCATAAATTCAAAACATCACATTTTCCACAATCTGACATCCTTGAAGATGCTGCATCACCAAAGTAATTAATGGTACTTTAACAACCCTGAGTCAAAAAGTGGTTCAGAAGAATTGGACTCTGAATATGAAGAAGTTTAAGAACACCTGAATAAATCTGCCTTTTCCTTTTCGTATACACACAAGCATGACATACAGCAAAAAAACCTACAGGAAGTCTAATGGCACTATTTCACTAAGTATAAAGTAACAGCTCCAAGTGACAACACAGCACTGGCATCAATTCAATCTTAACTATGACCCACGGGGTTATAAAAAAAAACAGATTTCCACCAGCAAACCTCTCTAATTGCTTAAAATGAAAATCATTTTTTTCATTTTTAATGGTACATAAAATAATTGTGGATCTTCTAATCAACAGTCTCGTGTTTCATGAACATTCACTGTACAAGTTTAGTTTTATAATGTAGCTTATTCTAGGATTTTCTGATATATCCCAATCAAACTGTGCTCTAAAGCAATGCCCCCCAATATTTTAAATATAATGGCACAAATAGAGTCTCATGACTTTTTTACCACCCTGGGGCCAGACACAAGGTACCCACCAGCCTGTGCACTCTAGCAGCCCCTGGTGCCGGGTGGCTAAGTATCCTGGCACACCTGTAATACAACTGCAGCAAGAGGAGCTGAGAAATCTGCTCTGAGACATACTAGACAAACGGGGTCAGCTGACAGGGTTCCAGGTGAGCACTTCCCAAGTGGCGTAAAAGTTCTAGGCATTGGTGAAATTCCCCAATTTTTTTTTTATGATTTTATTTGGGGGGGGGTGGGCATGAGAAACATGGTCTGACCCCTATTCCAAGCTTTCTTAGTTTCCAAGTTATACTCCTAACATCACCCAATAGTAATATATTTGCTCCAAAGTGCCACATCAAAAAGCAAAGTAAGGGAACATACTATTAAATGTCATTATGTATGACTAGGACTCATGCAAAGCAATAAAATGAAAAGGATCTTTTTAACTCTCTGCAAGAAAAAATTAAATGAATTATAACTAGTTCATTGTTAAACTTCACCAGACCCAGCATTTAAAATGACTGAATGTAACTTATCAGAGACCTGCAACTTTAAGTAGAGCTTCATATCACCCCACTGCGAATGATGAGGATTCTTCTTCACAATACATTTAAGAGCTGGTTCTCTTTTTTCTAAATCACAATCTTTCAGAAGGTATTCCTGTTTTGCTTCTGTTTTAGTTATAAGCTTGTGTTTATCATCAGCATCTCTGAAAACAGATTAAGTCCATTTATATAAGTTAGTTATTTTAAATAAATTAAATTTTCAAATTGCCCAAAAACCTAGGGGCATATATGCCAAAAGAAACATATAAAATACTGTTTCCTGAAACTCTTATGGTCAAATTAGGGAGAGGGTGTAGCTCAGTGGTAGAGCGCATGCTTAGCATGCACAAGGTCCTGGGTTCAATCCCCAGTGCCTCCATTAAAAAAAAGAATTAATAAATAAACCTAGTTACCCCTTCGAAAATAACTGAAATAAGAAAGTAATGTCTTATGGTCAAATTGGCAGCATAAGAATTCTAAGAGAAAAATACTTCCTTTTACTAATTGTGAGAAGCTATACTAGCAGCAGATAGATCCATATCATTCAACATTTTAAGAATTTCTTTTTTACTTATTTTAAGTCCCTCTTTTCCACAAAGGATCTGAAATGACTTCCATAAGTTCAGTAAATATAAATGGAAACTGAGACTCAACGGGGGATGCGGGAGGGTATAGCTCAGTGGTAGAGCACGTGCTTAGCATGCGGGAGGTCCTGGGTTCAATCCCCAGTACCTAAATAAATAAATAAATAAACAAACCCAATTACCTACCCCCCCCCAAAGAGAAAACCTTAAAAAAAAAAAAAAGACTCAATGAGTTAAAAAATATAAGTTAAAGCTCAAAGTCAGGATGGGCAGGGTGTAAGGAATATAAATATACAAGGTCCAACTGCCCCAAGCACAGCTGTTTTTCAAAGCCCAGGTAAAAATGGAAATATAGTCAATTACATAGCTCTTCTCATTCATTTGTTCTCCATCTACATGCCAGGTATGTTCGAGGCACTAGGAATACAGAAAGAATAAAATAAAGCTTTGTTTTCATGCAGTTTACATTCTAGTTAGGAGAAGAATTAATAAGCAAACATAATGACAGATAAAAGTGCTGTAAAGGAATATAAAGCATGGTAAAGAAACAGCAATTTTCAGACAGATTGGGTGGGTAATCAGAGAAGGCCACTGATGAGGGGACATTTGAGTAGGGCCCTTAAGAAGTCGGAGAATACGCAGAATCGCCAGAGAAAGAACATTCCTAGCAGAGAGAAGAGCAAATGCAAAGCCTCCAGGACAGGCATGTGCTTTGCAAATGGAGTTCACAGCAAGCGGGCAGTGACTAGAAATGCTTCAAGTAAGTGAAGGTGAGGGGTGATGGGAGATAAAGTCAGGGGTAGGCAGGGGCCTTGTAAGCAATGGTGAAGACAATTTTATTCTAAATGGATTGGAAACCTCTAAAGAGCTTTGAGTAAAATGCTACATGGAGAAGAGACTAATGGTGCAAAAGTGGGCGACGTGGCCAGTTAGAAGACTACTACCGCGATGGTCCAGGCAAGAGCAGACGGAGGCCCAGCCTAAGGCAGTAACGGGAGGAGGATGGGACACGGATGAATTCAGGACACAGTTTACACAGAGAAACCAATGGATCTGGAAATTAAACATGGGATAGTGGAGAAAGAGCTAATGAATGAAGTTGGCCTTGACTGAAATGGTGTACACTGAAGAGGAGGCACATGACAAGGGGGGAGGAAGCTGTAAATGGGAATAACTTTAAGAATGTTAACTAATGTGGAAGTATAAGCTAAAGGAGGGGACAGGTAAACCACTCTGTACTTATCTTAAAATTGTCAAAAATGCTGAAGAAAATAGAATGGAGCGCCGTGTTCCTAATTATGTTTACGTTTAAAAGCATATTTTTTCCAAATTACTACACAACTTTCTTTAAATTGATACATAAGTTCCTTCCATTTTCTCATGGAACTAAGGTTATATGGGGTAATTCAGTCCCCGAACGCTGTCTGTACTTGAAGGAGAGTGGCAACACTGTGAACCTTAACCACTGGGCACATCAATGACACTGTTACGTCACTAGAAATACAGTTTGTAATTTATAATTCCAGTGGCTGCCAGAACATTTCCTGTCACAGATCTGACCATGAGACCAGAAACATCTCCCATCCTCTTTACCTTCTAAGGATTCTACTCAGCAACAAGTCAACGGTGAGAGCTCTCAATGTCTGCAGCAGGGACTCTGAAAGGGCAGGGACTCTGAAAGGGCAGGGACTCTGAAAGGGCAGGGACTCTGAAAGGGCAGGGACTCTGAAAGGGCAGGCCCTCCAGGCCGGTGGGGAGTTGATCTGGGGCTGTACATACAAGAAGTGGGAACAGGGAACAGATAGGAAGGCTAAGTAAGGAGCCAAGATGGGATCCGTAGGTGTGACAGACCCCAACCGCAGGACTTGGCTGAGGAATTCAGTAGGGACAGAGGAACCACGTGGAGTGAGGAGGATTATTCTGCAGTGATACAAAAAGGTTAGGAGGAAAAAAAGAATGACAGAGTATGTGATTCTTCCTCATCTATTCTCTTCCCTGCCTATTCAGGAGAGTGAAAAGTGAATAGAAAGGTGTTCTGAGGGTACCAGGGCAGTGGCTGGATTATACTTCCTTCTCTCACTGAAGGTGCCAGTCCTCTGACCAAGATGTCAACACACCCTGCTCAGAAAATAAGATAGAAACAAAGGGATCCTTAGGGGCTGGGGGAAGAGAAGGGTTAGGAACCTGCTACTGAGAGACAGTCAACACCCCTCCCTCAAGCAGACAGGAAAAGGACCTGTCTATGGCAGAATCAGGGGCATCCTTCCTATTTATGTGGCATTAATTTTGATAAGCAAGGGCTTCCTATCTTTCCTTGGTAAAATGGAAAAAAGAAATTTTAGGAGACTCTCAAAACAAAAAACATGATTATTAAGAAAATATTAAATCCAAATAGACCTAACTATCATTTTGCATCTAAACTTACATGCAAACATTAAACTTTAGTCATTTAAAACACTGTCTGAAATTAAAAAGTACCTGCAGTTATCACAAGTGGCCAAATCAAAGTGGTTCATAAGATAAGAATCCATAAATTCTTTACCACATTCTTCACATATTACATAATCAAACTCCATAACAGGTCCTAAAGAAAGAAAGATTAATTCATTAAATTTCCTTTTTTTGTAACTAGAATACATTTTCCTCTATTTTATTAGCTTACTAGCAGGTATTTTATGCCTGATACAAATATATTTCCATAAAAGACAATATAAAACATTAAGTAATCTTACATTTATCTAAAAAAAATTTTTAAGGAAAAAAGAAAAAGGAAAGACTACAAAGGAAAAAATTATCAATTCATCAGGCACTTTTGAACCCAAACCACATGTAAGGTACTCGCATTACTTTTGTATTGCTGCTATAACAAATTACCACAAATTTAGTGGCTAAAATAATACAAATTTATTTTCTTACAGATCTGTAGTTTAAAGGTCTGACCCAGGTCTCAGTGGGTTAAAGTCAAGGTGTTGGCAGGCTGCACTCCTTTCTGGAGGTTTTGGGGGACAATCTATCACCCTGCCACTTCCAGCTTCTAGGGGCCGCCTATGTTCCCTAACTCAAGACTCCCTTCCTTCATCTTCAAAGCCAGCAAAAACAGCTTCTTACATCACGCTGTTCACACCTCCCCCGACCCTCTTCTGCCTGTCTTCCACTTTTAAGGATCCTTGTGATTACATTGAGCCCACCTAGATAACTCAGAACAATCCTCTGTCTCAAGGTCTTTAACCTTAATCATATCTGCAAAGCCCCTTTCCCTCTGTAAGGTAATAAATTCACAGGTTCCAGGGTGATTAGGATGTGGACGTCCTTGGGGGCCTTTATTCGGCCTCCCACAGCACTGTTGAGAGTATGAAAATTAGTCCCAAGGCAGGAGGAGGGGGGTGGAGGAGCTGCTTACAAATAAGGGAGATGGGCACTAACACTTAACACAGAAAAGAGCTGCAAAGAGCAAGACAACAGTAGAAGAGAGACAATACGAATTCACTTTCAAATGGGCAACTTTCCCTCCCTCCATTCCACCCCCTACCAGCAGGGCAAACAGCTTTCTCTTCATCTGTCTCAACCACTGGGTAGATTGTAAATCTCTTGAGGCAGAGATTGTTTACCTATAATCCTCAAAACCCAGCACAGGAACTATCCTAGGTAGAGTAAAGCAGGATTTTTTTTTTTTTTTTAGAGACTTCAAATACATAGCTAAGGCTCTTTATCCTACAGAACTGTTTCTTTCAGTGAATCTGAAAGCTCTTCTAGTAAGTCTTTAGGATGACTGCTACTGCCAAGCCCCAACTCTGAGAACTGCCACAACTCCCAGTGGGAGGAAAAACAGAGTTGTCATTTATTCATGGTTTGTTCAACATATTCTAATCACTGCCTTCCCTTACCGAATTCCAACATAAAGTCAGTCAATATTCTAACACTCCTCAATCCCACTAATCTCCAAACATTAACAAAAAATCACTCTTCTTTGTAAAATATTGGAGGGGCATAGATACAAAGGGAAAAACTGAAAACACAGTCAAAGTGGTATCTTCAAAAAACTGGTTACCAGAATGTGTTAGAACTGGAAAGAAACTGCCGTCAGAAATACCCATTAGGAGGCATAATTGTCCTAATTTTAAAAATTCTTTATAATAGAAAACTTTAAATATACATAATGATGATTTTTAACTCCATCACTCCATTTACATTTACCATCTGGAAACTGCCAGTCAACTGTAAGCAAGAACCCTCCCTCTCTCCCCTATTCATTCGTTTACTAACACATCTATTTATTATCGACGTAGACTCATAGATTCCTATTTTTTCAATGGTATATAATTCAAGCCTCATAAATAAGTTCTACTATTTACTAAAACTGCCACCTACCAATCTGGAGTGCCTCTTATTTCGGTCTCTCCCTGTACTCTGTGTATGGGCCAGTTCGTGAACCAAAAGACACTTTTTCTAATTTGCACAAATTCACTACCAGAATTCTATTTGCAAGTAGCAGCCCTACCATCAATGCATGAATAACAGTAATGACACAGGCCACATGCACACCTCAGTCAAGCAGAAAGGCACTACAGAGGTTCCCAATAAATATCTATTGCATGACCTGTTAAATGAACAGGGCTTTATATGCCCATGGTAGATTCAGGAATCTACAGAAAAACAGTCACAATGAGTCTTCATATCCATAAAATCATAAGGACTTAACAGGTAATTGAATTCAATGCCTTCCCTCCTAATACAGGGTGGTCTCTCAATCTCTAAACTCCTTCAGTGCTTTGCTATTTAGGGCATCACTCCACATGGTTAGGAAGTTTTTCCATTTCAGAGAGTCACTGTGAGGCTCATGGTACATGTGTTGACACTCTGTAAGTGCAAAGTGCTAAATATATGTAAGGAACACATTCATTACACTGGGCTGGCATCTCCCTCCCTGTAATTGTCACTCACTGTCCAAGATCTGCCCTCCAAAGCAAATCACAGCACATATCTCTCTTTCACAGAGGAGTACTTCTTGTATTTGCTGGCAGCTGAAGTGTTCTCTAGTTCATTGTAACCAGTTTTGACAACTGTTCCTCACATGTCAATTTCAGTACTTCCATTTTGTTTCGGACACATACATACACATGTTAACAGCCATCTTAAAATATGGCACCCAAATTGAAAATAAATATAATCCTTCAAGTCTCAGCCTCTGAAAACAATAGTTTAGACATACATAAAACAGGACTATTACCTGCACTGATGAATACACAACACTTCTGCTGCTGCAGCTAAAACTGGAAGGTTTTTAAGCTGTTACACTACACGATGGCTTCAAACTTATGATCAAATAAAACTATCTTGTTCAAACAGTGTCAAAGTACCCTCTTCCAGAGGATAGGTGGCTATACAGAGATAGATATAGATATATATAGATTTGTGATTTATCAAAACTTTAATCTTAGATAATAGTTGTATTATTATTTTTTTATGACAGGTTTCCCTATCTTATACTTTACAAACCACTTTTTCCCTCCAAACATAAATAAATGTTCTAAATCTTATCTCTTGGGTTCAAGCCCCTCATTTCAGCCTATCAAGATAATTTTGAGAATTTATTCTATCAGCTTGCCTATTATAAAACAGAGAGCATCGACCCTAAGTACACAAGCCACAAATTAAATGAATCATTGACAGATCTGTTTAATTTTTAATCTACTAGCAAAACTGCCAAATTGCATCTCTCTTACAAAGCCAACTGTGTGAGCACAAATGTAGCATTTTTTAACATCAATTTGCAAAGAATTATGCATGTTACTCAAAATGACCAGTCTAGGTACCCATTTTCTGAAAACACACTTTACCTGGTTGATGAACAACTTTTCCAATTGTATGTTCTTCTTCTTCTTCCTCTTCCAGAATGAAGCCTCCTCCTGTGTCAATTATCTTTGGAGCTGCTTTTACATTCGCCATGCCTACAAAAAGTAAGTAAAAGTGGTCAACAAATGAACTAAGTAAGTCCTCATGTTCCCTTATGCATAAACAGGAACTTTTAAAAATTTAATATATATCAAACAAGACAAGAATGTCCATTATTATCACTTCTATTCAACATTACACTGAAGGTCCCAGCTACTATAACATGGCAAGAAAACAAAACAGGCATGAAGGTTGGAAAGAAGTAAAACAGTATTTATTCACAGATGATGGGATTATGTATGTAGAATATCCACAAGAATCTACAATTAGAATTTCAAAGTAGTATCTAGGAAGAGATGTATAAAACCACTACAGCACTAAGAGAAATCAAAGACCTAAATAAATGGAGAAATACACTATGTACAGATTGGAAGCCTCAATATTGTAAAGATGTCAGTGCTCCCTAAATTTATCTAAAGATTCAATGTGACCCTAGTCAAAACCCCAGCAGCTGTGTGTGTATGTGTGTATATCTGTGAGTATGTCTGTGTGTATGTGTGTGTAATGGGAGCTGACAAGCTGATCTAACATCTCTAAGTAAATACAAACAACCTAGAATAGCCAAGATAATCTTGAACAAACCTGGAGGATTTACACCACCAGATTTAAAGATTTACCATAAAGCTTCAGTAATTAAGACAGAATGGTACTGAAACAAAGACAAAGAGACCAATGTAACAGAAGAGAGAGTCCTGAAAGAAACCTACACTGGTCACTTGATTTACAGCAAAGGCTCCAAAGCAATTCAGTGAGAAAAATGGCATTAATATTTATGACAAAGGTATTACTACAAAACAATGAGTAAAAGATGGTCTTTTCAATAAATGATCTATGGCTCTACCTCATACAATATACACAAAACAATTTTTAAATGGATCATAGTCTTGAACGTAAAAGGTAAAACAATAAAGCTTCTAGAAGAAAACAGAATAACTTCACAAGTTTGAGGTAGCCAAAAATTTCTTAAACATAAAACACGAAAACATGAAAGTATTAACCATAAGAGGAAAAAACTGCTTAATTGGACTTGATTAAAATTAAGAACTTCTATTCATCAAAAGACACCATTATGAGAGTGAAAAGACAAGATGCAAAAGGGGAGAGGCTATCTGCAATATGTATCTCTGACAAAGGACTCATATCCAGATTACACAATGAAATCCTGTCCAGCAGTAAAAGACAAATAACTTAAAAAAAAAAAAAGGCAAGTGATGAAAAAGTTCTTATCACCATCAGTTATTAAGAAAATACAAATTAAAACCATAATGAAACACTACACTCCCACCAGAATACCCAAAATGAAAAAGACTGACAAAAGCAAATGATGAGGACATAGAGCAACTGGAACTGTCATACATTGTTGGCAAGATTTTAAACTGATATAATCACTGTTTGGCAACACCTACTAATGCTAAATATACATCTCCCCAATGACCCAGAATTCCATCTCTAGGCATACACGCAACAGAAATGAGTGCATATGTCCACCATAAAACAGATACAAAAAGGCTCATATCCAAGACCTAAATTTTTTTAAAAAGCTCGTAAATGTTGTCTTCGTAATAGCCCCAAACTGGAAACTACCCAAATTTCCATCAAAAGGAAAATGGAAAAACTAAAGTATAACAACATAAAAGAGTACTAGACCACATATAAACGAACAAACTACCAATACGTGCAACAACATGGATGAATTTCTCAGGTATTATGTTGAGCAAAAGAAGCCAGACATTGTATGAATCCATGTAAATGAAGTTCAAAAATAGATAATACTAATCAAATGGTCAGAAAAGTAGTTACTTCTAGGGGTGAGTGGTTGACTAGGAAGTGGCATTAAGGAAGCTTCTAAGGTTCTAGAAGTGTCTGTACACTATACTGATTCCTGTAGTGTTTACAGGAGCATTTACATAGGTAAAATTGAGATGAATTTTACATGAATATATTTGTTATAACTAATTTTTAAAAGATACACTTAATATATATTAAGTCACTCCTCTTCTCTGGCCTCAATTTCTTCCTCTGTTAAATACAGTGATTAGAGTATAAGAGGCCTGTTTCTACTGTTAACAGCAATTCTCTCATCTCTCCATATCCCTCCATTACACTGAGTGCTTTTATCTCTGTAATTCTGAACAATAGATAAGCATTCCATGAATACTTACTGAATGGACAGAAATAGATGAATGTACCAGAATATGATTTTGATTTCATGAACAGTGTAGCAAATGACCACCAATGCAATGAGAATTAAGAAGGGAAGCTGGAATAATCAAGACCATAATTTGAGCAGGATCCTGAACAGTGCTAAATCACACCAAAAACAAAGCCCAATTTCTACTTCTATGCTTTGCTATTTTCCCAGGCCCTTAGCACTACTCTAAGTAACACATTCTAAGCAAGTTCCTCTCAGTCTTTTTAATGGCATGTATCACAGCACACAGAAAATGAAAATTGTACCATACATTGAAATAAAAGTACTACAAAGATAAAATCTCAGCACCTACCTAAGTCTTGAAGCATGGCAGGGTGTACACAATGCTACAACACAGCTCAGGTCTTTGGTAAATGCCTAGGAAATCTCACAAAATATTCATGCTACCTTGCTTTCCATCATCAGAAGTTTAACTTAATACCAGTTTATGTTCTATTTTGCACCCCTGTTCCACAGCCATTTAGTACAGATCTAGAAACCTTTCTGGAATCCTGAGTATGAATTAATGCAAATGAACAATTTATGCTCCTGACCCTAGAATGCTTCAAGTTGGGAACGGAGTAAAAGAAAACCACTAGAAAGCAGGAAGGATGAGACCAGAACTATTAAAAGTGGCTGGAATTTGCAGATTCAATACCAGTATGAATATCAAGACACGCAGCCAACCTCAGACTCTTTTCACTCTTCCTTACTTTTGGCTGATGAAAAGGCATAGCAGATGACCCAGCTGTGACTGCTCAATTACTCTCACAGTATGGATACAGGTTTAGGAACACACGTGCCTCATGTTGCAGAGATAGTCCTGAAGGACTTCATGTCAACCAAACTGTATTTTAGGTACCTTGGGGAAGATTATTAGTTGACCCCAGTGGAGAATTATATGATGGATAAAAACATACACAATAAGCAAACAGACAAATAGACAATAAAGCAAGCAGAAAGGGAGAGCTGAGGCGCTGGTCAAGGGCTGCCCTAAGAAAGGGGGAAGGTGAAATCCAGACAAGAGTAACAGCCTTTCTTCCTAAGGGTGAGAGAGAGGCCTAGTATGGCAGAGGTAGCTGGTGAGCAAAGAAAGGCCCTGAACCCATGGTCAGGTGACCTGAGTTCCAGTCCTGATTAGCCTTTGCCCTTGCGGGAATGGACCGGAGCTAACCCCCTTTCCCTCTCTGGTTTTCAATTATCACCTCAGTCGAATACGGATACCAAACCCTGCCCTAATTATTTTCCAGGTTAGCTGTGAGAATCAAATCAGCTAAAAGGAAATATGTGAAGCACAACAGGTGCCACTCCGTTAGCCCCACGAAGGCAGTAGTTAATGTCTGTTTGCTCTGCTCAGGGCCCAGCACTTGGCAAGCAATGGCCCGGTACGGAATGCGCACCCAATCACCCTTTGTAGAATGGGTGAATGAGGGAGCAGGTACAGGATTATTACTGAAATGGTTGCAGGCCTAACAGCTTTATACAAGGACCACCCCTGGGACGGGTGGAAGCTGCGGTTAGAGAGCAGAAAGGGAGAGCTGAGGCGCTGGCCCGCGAGGGCGGCTGCATTCTCAAACTAAAGACGGCAGCTGCACAGCCCAGGTGCGGTGAGGAAAGGCCAGGGCTGGGAGTCAGGAGTCGCTCAGCGTCTTGGGCTGCCCGCTGTGACAAGGTCAGCTGCGCGAATTCCCTCCCGGGACTGCAGGAGGGTCTGCGCGCAGACGCGAGGGCAGTGGACGCCACACCCAGGACGCGGCACCCGGTCCGCCAGGAGAGAGAAGGGGCAGGCGCCGCCAAGGCCCAAACCTCCGGTAGCCGCAGCCGTCGTCGCCGGGTAAGGCCGGGCTGCCAGCCGGGCCTGGCGCAGCATCAGCGCCCGCTGCCGCTTCCGCTCGATGCTCGCCCGCACGGAGGCAGGTAGCTCCGCCGGTTGTCCTGAAGCCGCCGGCTCAGACGAAGCACCCTCAGCCTCCGCCATCTCCATCCTCCTCAGAGAGCTGTCGACCTAGCCCCGCGCACGCGCATTGGCGCACTTAAGCGTCCCGAAGGCACGAACACCGCCTCCGTGCCGGCTCCAAAGCGCAGTAGCTGACAGAGAGCGCGCCTGCGCAATTTGAGAAGCACGTGCGGGAGGGAGGAGCAGTGGGCGAAATCTGCGCATGCGTTGGGGCGGGGAGTACCTGCCGGCTTGTAATCCAGGGGAAGGGCTGATGCAGAGATCAGTGTTCAGGAACTGGTCATCTTTAAAATAATAATTTAATTTTGTGGTTCAGAATGTAGGCTTTGTGGTCAGACTTGGGTTAAATCCTAGCTCTGACATTTAACATTTGCGTGACTGTTAGGAAGTTACTTAACCTGAGTTCAGTTTCTTCAGTAGTAAAGTGAGGATAATTACAGAACCACGTACACAGTTGTTGGGAGGATTAGATGTAACCTTTCAGCACAATGCTTGGCACAGAAAATGCTTCCAAAAATGACGGTGACTAGTAGTAACAATAGTGCCAATCAAGAGAGATCAGTAGATGATTGATTGGTCCGACACTACTTTGAACGCCTGGCCTAGGGGACAGAGTCTTAAGATTTGAAATGAGAATACCTGGGTTTAAAGTCTCACTTGCTATGTGACATCAGGCAGATGCAGCGCCCCGTACTAAGTCTGGTATGCATGAGCTTGGCTTTCTTTTCCATGAAATATTTCTTCAATGTGGGTGACCTGCCACCAGGTAGACAACAAATTTGGTCTTGGGCCAAATTCTGACTTCCCAAAAAGTGTGGTAGATGGAGCAAAAGAAACATTGTATGCTTTTCCAAAAATATGCATTTTCTTTATTACAAATAATTGAAGCCAGAAAACATTTAAGTTCTAATTACTACATAAACCATTTAGGACTAGTTTTTAGGATAAACTAGCACACTGAGGTTTCCTACTAATATTCAATGGTTAAAGTTTGAGAAGCACTACCTAGTGGTTCTAATCTAACAATTATATGTGTATAAAGCAGTTAAGTGCTGAGATCTTCTGGCTGAACTGGAGACAGAGACCTCAAGCCATTCCTACTCCCTTTCCCCTCAGATCCCTCTCACTTGCTACCCATTGATATTGTCCAGGTGATAAAATCTCTAATTCTGTATGACATCAAAAGCATGCACAGCAAAAGAAAAAACTTCATCAAAATTTAAAAACTTTTGTGCATCAAAGGACGCTATCAAGAAAGTGAAAAGACAACTCCCAGAATGAGAGAAAATATTTGCAAGTCATACACATCCCCCCCACCATCCAAAAGTAGAACATTCCTAAAAAACCTTTTGTAAGCTAAAATGGCATAAAGTGAAGAAGCCATCACCTTATGACACACCTTGCTAATGCACAAAATAAATCGAGATAAAGCACAGATGCTCACAGACACAGTTCAAAGCTATGGCGACTGGATGCTAAGATGCTGAGAGCGGTTCCCGGGGAAGGTGCTTAGTGGTGTCACTCTCTCAAAACGTGCTTCCTCTGTAACAGCTCACTGCAAAACAAACACTGAACGCTATTTTCACTTTGCCTTTTTTTTCCCCTGAAAGCAGAAATTCTCTTCAGATTTCTTTATGTTAGCAAAAACAGTTACTAATGAAGGTCTTTTTGTAAAAGCAAAGTAACATAAAGTAAACTTGAAAAGTGGGGGATACCTGTATCTGAAAAGGGAACTCTTACAACTAAATAACAAAAAGGCAAAAAACACAGTTTTTAAATGAGCAAAGGACTTAAATACATATTTTTCTAAAGAAGATATACAAATAGCCAAACAAGCATATGAAAAGATATGCAATATTAGTCATTAGGGAAATATGAATCAAAAGCATCAGATCAAAAGTGAAGTGAGATACCACTTCACACCCATTAGGGTGACTAGAATTAAGAGGGGAAAAAAAGAAAATAACAAGCATTGACAAGGGTGTGGAGAATTGGAATCCTCATACATTGCTGATGGGAATATAAAAAGATGCTGCTGTGGAAAACAGTTTGCCTGTTCTTTAAAAAGTTAAACATATAGAATTACCACATGAGTCAGCAATTCCACTCCTGGGTAGAAAGAATTGAATTCAGGTCCTCAAATTGAAAACAGGTGTTCAAACAAAACTGTGCATACAAATGTTCATAGCAGCACTATTCACAATAATCAAAAGGTTGAAACTACCCAAATATCCATCAAATGATGACTGGATAAACAAAATGTGGCATACCCATACAAGGAATATGATTCAACCATTAAAAGGGAGTACTGACACATGCTACAACATGGATGAACCTTGAAACCATTATGCATTTCTTTTATATGAAACATTCAGAATAAGCACACCCATAGTAACAAAAAAGCAGATTAGTGGTTGCTAGGAGCTGAGGGGAGAGGGAAATGAGAAGTGACAGCTTAATAAGTATGGGTTTCCTTTTGGGGTAATGAAAACGTTGCCGAAACATGGCCTCTGTACCCTACTTACTGAGTTGAGACGCCAGGACAAATTTTGGATGAAGTAGAAAAGGCAGCTTTCTTTCTTTGCTAGGCAAAGTTGGTCACAGTGGGCTAATGCCTCTAAGACTGTGAGCCTACTGGGGAGAGAAGGCAGGGAGTTTTATAGTAAAAGTTCAAGAATTTAAGGGGTGGAGCTAGTTTCCATAGAGATCACATAAAGGGTAACAAATTGTTACAAAGTTGTCCTTGTTTTTGTGGACACAGTGGTCCCCTTCCCTCTGCTAAGTATGAAGTTCACCTTCAGCTTTGGGACTCTATTAATATCCTCGTACCTAGAACAAAGAATGCATAGGAAGGGGCTCCCTGGAAAAGAGCTCTAGAGAAAAACTTGTGCAGTTTAAAGTCAGGTTGATAAAAGCTTTTAGCCTTTTAAGCAGGCTGAGGCCTGCCACTGGAACAACAGGATATAAGGAAATCACAAGGGGTCAGGAGGAGGGCACTGGGGTCATGAGGAGGGCACTGGGGTCATGAGTAGGGCAGTGAGGTCAGGAGCAGGGCACTGGGGCAAAAGCAGGGCACTGAGCATGATCCCTGCATGCAGCATCAGCACCACAAGAGGGCTGAGTGGACCATCCAAGACTCCCTTCTTTCCAGCCTAACCCTGGTCAGCAAAAGCATGAGAAAAACCTTTTAAGCCATTATACAGTTAAGCAGTTACAAAACACCATTACAGATATCAGATGGTCACTGATGACAAAAGGGTCCTGCTTGGTGACAAAAATGTTTTGGAACTAGATAGTTGTGATGGCTTCACAACACTGTGAATGTACTACACGTTACTAATGGTAAATTTTATTTTATAATAAGCTTTTTAAAAATTCAAATTCTGACTGGGCCTAGGCAGGTAATGGAAGTTAATGGATCTGTCCAGGTGTGGGACTCCGGCAAACTGGCATGTAAGAGTTCCTCTTAAGGGGGGAAGTTACTGCCCAGTTCCAGTGGGTAGTTGCTGAATTTGGCCCATTGTTGCCCAAGTAACTACTTCTCAAAGTTTAGTGCACATACTTGTCCCCTGGTGATCTGCTTTGGTAGGTCCACGGTGGGACTCCAGACTGTCCATTTCTAATGAGCTCCATGGTAGGGCTGCAGCTCCACCAACCACACTTTGAATAGTATGTGCCCCCAGGTTCTCAAACTTGGCTGTATATTGGAAGCACCTGAGGAGTTTTAAAAACCATTGATGCCTGCATTCCCAGAGAGTTTGATGTCATTGGTCAGGGGTGGGATCTGGGCATCAGGGTTTCATAAAGCACCCTCCCCACCCCCATGATTCTAATGGGCAGCAAACCTTGAGAGGCAGCGCCCTACATGACCTCTCTAGACTATACACAGCTCTAAGAATCTCTCAGGCTGCATAATATTTCTGGAAGACAAGGTAATTATTCTCCCCGAAGGAAACCTTTTGAGAATAATTAGCCCCTAGAACTTCCTCCCCAACAAAGCATTCCAAGCTTGAGTACTGAAGGACGTGGACCATAGCTCAGATGCTGTACAGGCCCTCGTATTTTGTAACTCTCGACAACCTGTTGGGTTTCCTTTTACTGGTAACTCCCTCTCCTTGGGCTTCCTGATCTTTGTTAGTAAGTTTCGTGTAACTGGGTCTGAATTGTTAGCTGAGGCCTAAACCAAGCTAAGCCGAGACTCCTCCTTTAGAGAAAGGAGGCATGCGTGCCCAGATCTGTACATCCCACATGGTGACAGAGGCTGCAGGGCTTGCCTGGAGGACAGCGGCATGAGTCATCTTGGTGGGGGCCCAAAAGGAAAACAGGCAAGGAGAACAGACCGGTAAATGTGTTCTTGCCTCTCCCCATTTACAGTCTCGGGAAGAACCTGTGACTCCAGCTGTCTTCCTGCTTTGTACCTCTCTCATCTCCCAGACCAACTGTGATCCTGGCTGAAAGAGGGGTAATTAATAAAGCTCAGAAAGAACTGAAAGCCCTAAAAGAGCTTGGGGAAGAGCAGGCAGGTAAGAATGCAAGTCAGGAAGGGAACTGAGAAACTTGGCAGTGTTTCCTGACAGGCCTCCTCTCTGCGTGCATTACTGGGGTTATTCATGCCTGAGATGACAGGACGTGAACGTATTTGTCTTTATTATCTAGCAAAGAGTCATGTGTGTGGCTTTCTTTTTTACTTTTATTTTCCCCGAGGGTCCCAGGGCTTTACCCCTTCATGTGGTCACTTTGAACATCATTGGCATAAATTCACAATAGAACACCTGCGGTAAGGAGCACACCAAGAGGGGAAGCTGTATGGGACGACAGCAGCACAGAAAGTAGCCTGACCCTGTAGACTTAAGCTGTATTGATTTAGTAATGCAGGAAATGCCGTCTCTTTCGGCTGTGACTGACTGTCCTTCTGGAGAAACTTAGATTTCAACCTCCCTGAACCAAAAAATAAAGGGAGTGAGGCAAAAATATCATATTGGAACCTTTATCCATAAAATGTGTGTGCAAAGGGATTTAGAAAAAATCTGAAAGACTCACAAGAATTTTCTTTTCAAGAAGGAAGGTCCAAAGGATTCAACAAAGAACAGAGCCTAGAAAAAATTATTATCAGCACTGGAAGCCAAAATCCTGTCACCTACTGACCAGCGAGGGCAGATGTTCCCAACTCTGCATTCCCCAAATCCTGAATGTGGCCCAGTGGACCTTGCTTCTTACTGCCTCTTCCAGGAAACCTGCCCTGACTCCCTTCTCTGGTTGCCTATGAACCTCATGTGTGCTGGGGTTGTGGCCCTTCCACACCAGACATGACACCTACATGCCATCCTTACTAGATTATCAGGTCCTCAAGAACTGGGCCCCTCTAGTTCACCCCAATATCACCAGGGCCTGGCCTAGTGCCTGGCACAGAGTAGCTGCTCATTAAATATTTGTTAAATAAACAGAAAAAATAATACTGAATAAGCCTAGCTGGATGTCTCATCAGCACCGTAAACTCAGGGTCCAAAGCTGAACGCAACAACCACTTCAGCTCTGCATATACACCGGTAGTGACAGAGAGTGCTCTACTTCAAAATAGCCTACTCCATTGTTGTCTAGCTTTGGCCATTATTTTTGTAATGATAATGATAATGATAATGATGATAATGATAATAATAATAATAAAAGTTATATGTTGCTTCCTCCATAGAAGGTGTTTCTAAGCACTTAAAATTTATCAGTTAATCTAATTTTCAAAACTACTCAATGAGTATCTTCACTAATTCCAGTTTATAGATGAGACAACTAAGGCACAGAGGTGTTTAAGTAACTTGTTCAAGGTCATAAGCTAGTAAGTGACAGAGCTGAGTTCAACCATGCACAGCCCAGCCCCAGGATCAATATTCTCAACCACTAAACTGTAAGTCTTGAAATTAGAACAAGTCTTCCTCTTACTTCTCCACTAGTACTTGTTCTGCCTGAGTTAATGCAGAGCTGGGATCAGAAACCAGGTCTTTGGAATACCCTATGTAGCTAATCAGGCAGCCTGAAACAGACCAGGCTGTCTTCTGTCTGAAGCCTGACCCAAGGGTTATTGTTACCAGTTTGGGGTGGGATGAATGTGGTCTGGGGTTCATCCAATATATTGATAAACTCCAATCCACCTAACAGGGTTGTAGTCATGTGGTTTCCTGTTTTCTTATTATGCCCAATTGGGGTTTTCCTTTCAATTACCTTTATAAAAAGTGTGGTTGCAACTTGAAACCACAAACCACTTAAATTTTATTGGCAAGTGCTTCCTCTAATAGTTGTAGTTCTGGTGAATAGGCAAACTATTTATTACCAGATGCACTTGTTTCTATAGTTTTTATAATGCTTGGAAACTGGATGAGTGTCCCTGGCCCCCATCTATTCTCTGGTCCCACTACTACTGGCCTAACTGAGCTTCCATCATCTTTTGCCTGAGCAGCCTCTAAACTGGTCTCTCAGCCTCAAGGCTGACCCCTTCTGACCCATCTTTCACTTGGCCTTACAGCTTCATCTTTCTAAAGTACAGTTTTGACCATTTGCTCAAAGGTCATTTGACTCCAAGTCTGTAGCTAATTCGAAGTCCACATCACCCAGTTCTAGCTGCCTTTAGGGGGACTTACGTTCCATGAATTCTCACTGAACTTTATGCGTTAGCCAAACCAGTCTATCCTCTAGGCCAGTCCTGTGTCCCTCTGCTTCTGGGCTATTTCTCCCCCTGCAATTATTTTGTTCATATACTCACTCATTCCTTCATTTGTATGTTGACTTTAATCAGCAACTTCTTTATGACACTCCTGCTCCAACCCAGGTCCTGTGTTAAGGACCAGGAATATAGCAATGAATTAATGGTCCTCCTCTCGAGGAACTTAAAGTCTAACCTGGATTCTTCCTGGTCACATCATCACCACCTGTCACAATCTTGTCTTAAAGAATACTATTCCCCTCTCCTTGAAGCCTTTCCCCAATGTTTCAGCTGGAAGTAAGCTCTTCCCTCCTCTGAGGCCTCTCAGTTACCCTCCATCCCCAACTCCCAAGCACCCCAATCTTCCAACCTTCTATCTTATATAATAATCCTGCCGCTGCCTTACTTCCCTTGGGTGATACAAGATGCTTTGCCTTCTTGAGGCAGAATCCCTCTGCATCCAGGGACCATCAGAGGAGCTGGCCCAGGGTGGACACTTCTCCAGCCAATGCTGCTGGGGGACACTGTATCCACCATGAGTCAGGGAGAACACAAAGCACTCACAAAAGGCCGTGTCTTACCCTTTACTAAGATTTAATTCACACATCACACAATTTACCCATTTAAAGCGTGCAGTTAAATCATTTTCAGTATATTTACAGAGTTAGGCAACTATCACCACCATATATTTTAGAACATTCTCATCACCCCAGAAACAAACCCCATACCCACTAGCAGTCACTCCTCATGTTCCCTCAAACCCTCTCAACCCTAGGCAACCACTAATCTGCTTTCTGTCTTCATGAATTTGACTGTTCTGGACATTTCCTATGAATGGAATAACACAATATGTGGCCTTTTGTGTCTGGCTTCTTTCACTTAACATAATGTTTTCAAGGTTCATCTAAGTTGCAGCATGTGTCAATATTTCATTTTTTAAATTGCCAAAGTTAAATTCCATTGTACAATTATACTACATTTTATGTACCCATTCATCAGCTGATAGACTTTGAATTGTTTCCACTTCTCAGCTATTAGGAATAATGATACTGTGACTGTCCATGTACAAGTTTTTGTGTGGCTACGTGTTACCATTTCTCTTGAGTAGATACCTGGGAGTGGAACCACTGAGTCACATGATAACCGTGTGTTTAACAGTCTGAGGAACTGCCAGACTGTTTTCCTGAAGTGACTGCATTATTCCATATTCTCACCAGCAATATAGGAGGGTTCCGATTTCTCCACAACTTCGCCAGGACTTGTTATCTTCTTTTTTATTATAGTATCCTACTGGATGTAAAGTGGTATCTCATTGTGGTTTTAATTTGCATTCCTTAAAGATTAATGATGTTGAGCATCTTTTCTTGTGCATATTGGCCATTTGTATATCTTCTTTTTTAAAAAATTGAAGTATAGTTGATTTACAATGTTGTGTTAGTTTTAGGTGTAAAGGAAGGTTATTCAGTTTTATATATATATGTATACATATATATGTATATATATATAACTTTTTCAGATTCCTTTCCATTATAGGTTATTACAAGATATTGAATATAGTTCCCTGTGCTACACAGCAGATCCTTGTTGTTTATTTATTTTATATATAGTAGTGTGTATTCTATATATCTTCTTTGGATAAATGTCTACTCAAATCCTTTGCCCATTTTAAAATTGGATAATCTGCCTTTTTATTAATGAGCTGTTCTTTATATATTCTAGATATTCCAGAGTTTTTCATTGTTTTCCTTATACTTTTTCTAAGTTTTCTACAATGATAATGAATTACCCTGGTAAGCAGAATATCTAATATGTGCTACTAACCCACGTGAAAATATAGAAATTGTACTAACTTATGCATGACATTAATCTGGAAAGGATGATTAATGTGTTTTAGGTTTTTTGTTTGTTTTACAAAATCAAGATCTGTTCTCGGAGGAGTGGCGCTATGGGTAAAACATAATATTAAGTGTGTTAATGTGAACTTCTTCATTTCAGTTCAAAAATTTTGTCAGGGTGCTTGATGAAGTAGTCTTTTTCTGCGTACATGAGAGGTGGCATTAGATAACCTTCAGGACCATATTCAACCTTCAATGTCTATGATTTTCAGTTAAGGTAGGGGTAGAACTCTCTTGAGAAGGGTGCATGGAAAAACAATCTGAAGGTCTCAGTGTCTCACAGACTCAGTGGGAACCAACATGTGATGTGACTGATAAAAAGAGATGATGTGATCTGAGGTGCCAAGAACAAAAGCAGGGTGTCTGAACTGAGGGAGATGTTTATCCTGCTGTTTTCAATTGCTCAGGCCACATCTGAAGCTTGTGCTCGCTTCTGGACAACACTCGAGGAATCAGAGCACCATCTCTGTGGCCAAGATAGGGAGGGAAGGGCTAGGAACAAAGTGCTGGGAGGGAGGTCAGTTCAGAAAGTCACAAACAAGGCGCTGCATCTCCAAAGGGCTTCCGGGGGCACAGACATCAATGTGGTCTGCCAGGCCTTAATCATCTCACTTAACTGGAAATTCACAGCAACCTCAGTGGGCAGGATTTCTTCTCGTCTCATCTCGTTTCTTCTCGTCTCCCTGCCAGACCCAGGACTACATGCATTGCCTGCTCCAGTGGCCCCTCATCTCTCAGGAGCTGAAGACCCAAGTGGCAACAGGGTGAGATCTGACCTGAGGGCCACACAACACGGACAAGAACGCACCAAAGACTCTATAGGGTAGCAAATTCAAGTTGTCATGGTGTCCAAGCTGGTAATGAAAACCACTGAAGCCAGTTGAGTACTTGCCTTTTAAATGTATAGATGATTTGGTCTTTTATTTTTCCTTTTTTCTGGAAAGACCTAAAAAATGTTTTTGTTTTTACAATAAGAAAAAACACACTTTTGGTCAATTAATCTTTGACAAAGGAGGCAAGAACATACAATGGAGTAAAGACAGTCTCTTCAGCAAATGGGGTTGGGAACACTAGACAGCTGCATGTAAATCAATGAAGTTAGAATACTCTCTCACACCATAAATGAAAATAAACTCGAAATGGCTTAAAGACTTAAACATAAGACAAGACACTATAAACCTCTTAGAAGAAAACATAAGCTAAACATTGTCTGACATACGTATCAGCAATGTTCTCCTAGGGCAGTCTACCCAGGCAATAGAAATAAAAGCAAAAATAAACAAATGGGACTTAATCAAACTTCTAAGCTTTTGCACAGCAAAGGAAACCATAAGCAAAACAAAAAGACAACCTACGGAATTGGAGAAAATATTTGCAAAAGGTGAGACTGATGAGGGCTTAATTTCCAGAATATACAAACAGCTCATACAACTTAATGAGATAAAAACAAACAACCTAATCCAAAAACGGGCAGAAGACCTAAACAAGCAATTCTCCAGTGAAGACATACAAATAGCCAATAGGCACATGAAAAAATGCTCAATATCACTAATTATCAGAGAAATGAAAATCAAAACTACAATGAGGTATCACCTCACACCAGTCAGAATGGCCATCATTCAAAAGTCCACAAACAATAAATGCTGGAGAGGATGTGCAGAAAAGGGAACCCTCATACAATTTTGGTAGGAATGTAGTTTGCTGCAGCCATTATAGAAAACAGTATGGAGATTCCTCAAAAGACTAAAAACAGGCTTATCCTATGAACCAGCAATCCCACTCCTGGGCATATATCCAGAGGGAACTCTAATTCAAAAAGACACCTGCACCCCAATGTTTATAGCAGCACTATTTACAATAGCCAAGACATGGGAACAACCTAAATGTCCATCGACAGATGACTGGATAAAGAAGATGTGGTATATTTATACAATGGAATACTACTCAGCCATAAAAAATAGTAAAATAATGCCATTTGCAGCAACATGGATGGACCTGGAGAATGTCATTCTAAGTGAAGTAAGCCAAAAAGAGAAAGAAAAATACCATATAATATCACTCATAAGTGGAATCTAAAAAAAAGACAAATTTATAAAACAGAAACAGACTCACAGACATAGAAAGCAAACTAATGGTTACCAGGGGGAAGGGGGTGGGAAGGCATAAATTGGGAGTCCAAGATTTGCAGATACTAACTAACATATATAAAATAGATAAACAAGTTTATACTGTATAGCACAGGGAACTGTATTCAATATCTTGTAGTAATTTATGGTGAAAAAGAATATGAAAATGAATATATGTATGTTCATGTATGACTGAAACATTGTGCTGTACACTAGAAATTGACACAACATTGTAGACTGACTATACTTCAATAAAAATATATATATACCAAAAAATGTTTTTAAAAAGCACTTGTGCAATGAGAAATGGTACCACTGGTCATCCTCACTCCTGGGGTGAAAACAGGGAACTGAGGGGACAGCTGTGACAGGACTACAGCAGGCCCAGTGAGGCCAGGCCTTCCAATTTGTTAGAGAGGAGCTAAAAATTAGGACTTCAATGTGAAATCTTCCAATTTCTAAATCTTGATGCTGATGTTTAGAAATATCATGCAGGCTTAAAACCCCTCTACATCTCTGCTGTGGTCCTCTTAATTCTCCTTGCATACCCTGGGAGCCCAAGCCCACAGAATCAGCAATATCTGTCTGCAGACTACTGTTACTGATGGGAATGGACTCTTCAAATTAAACTGAAATCTTCATAGGATGCCAGCCCAACCTCCCCCAACCTACACAGACTCTGCCATTAGTCCTATCCCTCATCTCTCAGCCCTTCCATTCATTCATTCATGCAGTCATTCATGAACTCATTTACACACCAGGGGCTCAGTTGCACAGCATCAGTGGATGGTGATGCAAGTTCCCCATAAGTTGAAACTGTGTTTTCTTTATCTCTGAGTTCCTCGGGGCCTGGAATAGAGGGCGGTCCCCTGGGTAGGAACACGGTCTCCTAATCCCTCTCCTGGATGAAGACCACTCCGGGAAGAAGTTCCCTTGTGGGCCTTGTGTGCAGTTCTCCTGAGCTGCAGCCTGGCAGCAAGCAGGAGCCCAGGGTCTGCTGGACCTGGACCCTGGGCAAGTCACTGATGTTCCAGCCCAGCCTCCTGTTGTGTAAACAGGGGTGTTAACACCCACTTCCTGGCAGATTTGTGAGGTATATATAAGTCATTTTAAAGGGAAAGTGCTACACAGCATCAGGATTGTGACAAGTGGTATTGACATGGAGGCATGGAAGGAACGTGGGGTCTCACAAGGCTGGGTGTGAATCCAGGCTCGATCACTCTGGGTTGATTTCCTCATCTATAAACAGGGATAAAACTGCGTAGTCTACAGGCCTTTTCTTGGGATTTGAAATTAGAAATAATGGTACAGGCTGAATGTCCTGCACAAGTAGGCACCCAGGAAGGGGTAGCTGTTGTGCTGTAACTGACAACCGGTAGAGGGCACCAAACCACTCCATAAATGAACTGGGCCTGGTGTCCTGGCCACAAGTGCAAGAAAGCCTTTATGCAGGCAAGGGCTGCGGGAGATCCATCAAAACTACACATTGATTTACACACACAACCACACACACACACACACACACACACATATACTCACACACCCCTTTTTCACTGGGAAGTTAGAAGGTACACTTTACATTGTACTATTGAGTGGGGCATTCACGTATTAACAGCAGCAGCTTGGAGTCGTGCAAAGAGCACCCCAGAGAGGAAGGCTCCTAGGACGTGAGTTCTTGTCCTTACTCTATATGACTTTGGGAAAGTCTGGACCCCTTTCTGAAGCCCAGGAGGGTTGGACCAGGTGATCTCTAAGGCACCTTCTAGACGTCTATGACTAAGAATCTGGGACAAATATATTTTATGAAGCATGCAGGTGGTCAGGGTCGAGATGGGGGGAATGGACTAAACGACCTCTGGATGCCCTCCTGGGGCTGGGATTTGATGATCTGTACACAGTCACGGGAAGCCTCGTACAGGCTAATCCTGGCCTTACAAAGGAGTGTGGTTAGAGTCGTTGGGTGGTGGCGATGTTTTTCTGCAAGCACACTCGATGCTTATCATCTTTTGTGCAGGTTGATGCCGAAGCCACAGAGACCACCCAGCCTGACAAAGAAAGGAATTCTTGTCTGCTGTTGACAGCCTTCAGGTTGACGGCTTTCCATTTGCCCCGGAGGCTGTCACTCACAGAACAATGGCAACAAGCAGGGTGGCTCTCACCTGAGACGGGCGCTGCCTGGGGGCGGGGTGCAGGGGGTGCTGCTGTCTCTCATCCCAGGATATGGAGGCTGTAAGATCACTCGGCCAGCAGCAGACATACCTGGAGAGGCTGTGGATTATTTTCTGTGTGGATGGGGTCTCACTCTATAGATCGGAAAACAGTAAGTGCTTAGGACATTACTCTTCATTAAAAAAAATTATAATGAATTATTGATACACACAAAATATAAATCAATCTCAAATCATTATGTTGAGTGAAAGAAGCCAGACACAAAAGATTACATACTGTATTAATCCCATTTCTATGACCTTTGAGAGCCAACAAAACTAAGCTAAAATGCTATAAATTAGATCAATGGCTGCTTCCTTAGGAGAGGGAAAGGTTGACTACAGAGGGACAGGAAGGAACTTTCTAGGGGATGGAAACTGTATGTCTTGATTGAGCAGTGATGACATGAGTGTACCTTTACAAAACTCTGAACTGTACATTTAAAATCAGTACGTTTTATTGTGTGCAAATTATATTTCAGTAACTTCATAAAAACTGAATTGCAAAAACAAACTTAATGACTTTTCTCATTCTCAAAAGAAATACATGTTCACATTAGAAGACAGAGAATACAGATATTTTTAAAAATAAAGAAAACTCATCCATAATCATATTACCCAGAAGTAAACACAGTTATCATTTTGATATTCGTCATGCCAGACCTTCATTTTCACAAAAATGAAATCACACAAGTTTGTAATCTGTATTATCATTAATTTAGGTATGAACTGAATTGGCAATATAGGTACATAATTAAAACTTCAAAAGGTACAGAAGGGCATAAAGTGAAATATCTATCTCTTTCCCGGTCTCCTTCTCCAGAAGCAATCCCTCCCATCATTTACTTGTATATTCTCCTGAAGATACATTATGCATTTACAAGCATATATGTGTGATGATCCTTAAGGAAAAAAATGGTAGCATCCTCTACACACTATTTACACCAATATCAACCTGCATTTTTAATATAATATGACAACATGAATATCTTTTCATTTTATTAAAAATTTTCTGCAATGCCATTTTAAAGCAGACTTTTGATAGAATATAAAACTGAAACATGCAAATATTGTAAGCATAAAATTTAAAGTGTTTTCACAAATTGAATCTACTTTTATATCCAGTATCAATGTAAAATAACAGATCAAGACCAGCATTCCAAAAGACCTTTTGGACCCTCTCTTAGTTCTTATCTCCTCTCCTGCAAAAGAAGCCACTATCCTGACTTATAGTTTTTAATGACTTTTGCCTGGTTTTGAACTTTATAGTATTTATATACTGATAGTGGAATTATACAGTATTTATTCTTATGTCTATATTCTTTCACTCAACAGTGTATGAATAAGACTAATTCATGTCATTGCATATACAACAGTTCATTCACACTTACTGCCATATAGTATTCCTTTGTATAAATATATCACAATTTCTTTATCCATTCTGCTGTTGATGGACATGTGGGCTGTTTTTAAGTTTTGGCTGTGACAGCTGCTATGAACATTCTGTAGATGTCTTTTGGTGAACATATGTATACATTTCTGTTGCATATATGCTTAGGGCTGCAATTGCTAGGTCATAGGTATGCATATATTCAGCATTAGCAGAAAAAAAAGTCTTCAAAATGGTTGCACCAATTTCCACCCTCTCCTGCAGTATATGAGAGTTCCAATTTTCTGCATCCTCAACTACAAAATCAATTTCAATGGCCACACAGCATTTCCTTGTACAGACATACCATACATTTTATGGACATGCCATACCATATTTTACCCATTTCCTATAGTTCAGGGATTCCTAGCAATTTTTGGGTCATAGACACATTGGTGTTCTGATAAAGCCTGGTGACCCCTTCTCATAATATGACATAGTAAAATATGAGTTTTATTATTAACATGCTAAATGATAACATCTAGCAGCAGATCTGATAATCAAAATTTCAAAATGAGCATAAACATAAAAATGTCTATTGGCCTTTTGTACTGCTTTTCCTTTGAAAATCTACCTTAGCTTTTGCCTATTTTTCAATGATCTATTTATTTTCAAGTTTTTATATACGCCCTCCTTGTGTATTACAGATACTAACCATCTCTGTGAATGTTACAATGTTGGGATTTATCATTATTTGTTGTTTAAATAATAGCTATTTATGCCATTGTTTGTTGTTTAAATAATAGCTATACTGAGAAAAAAGTTCATATACCACAAAATTCTCTTAAAGCATACAATTTGGTGGCTTTTAGTATACGTCAGCATGTTTTCAGGGCTTATCCATGTTGTAGCAGGTGTCAGTAGTTCATTCCTATTTATGGTAGAATAAAACTCCATTGCACAGGTATCTCAGATTTTTTTTTATCCATTTATCAGTTAATAGTCATGTGGGTTGTTTCCACTTTTTAGCTATTATGAATAATGCTGCTATGAACCTTCATGTAACAAATTTTTGTGTGGACATATGTTTTCATTTTTCCTTTGTATATACCTAGGAGTAGAATTTCTGGGTCATATGGTAACTCTATGTTTAACATTTTGAGGAATTGCCAGACTGTCTTCCAAAGTGGCTGCATCATTTAAAAAGCCCATGTAGCAATGTATGAGATGTTTACGGCTTTTTAACAAATAAAAATTTTTAATTTTACATAGAAAACTAAATCAATGTTTTTCTTTGTGGTTTCTGTCTTTGAGTCATTCTTAGGAAGACTTTCACCATTCCAAAATTATAGAAACACTTATATATGTAAACACACACAAATATATATATATATATTTATATATATTCTTTTAGTACTTCTTTGTTTCTCCTTTTTGTAATTAAAAACTTGAAACAACCACTTGGAATCTACAGTATGCAATGCCCAGTCTTCCTGTTCTTCTGCCATTTTGATAGACTTACTTAATCCAGTTCTGCCTTATAATTAATGGCAACTTTTCCCAGATTCAGAGGTGTGGTGAATTGTTATTGGAATCTTTTCTTGTTTCTTCTTTTATGGCTGCTTCAGATACTTTAAACCAAATTCCTTTCTTCCTTTTTGGAATATGATTTTTAAAGAAAGTGCTCATCTGAACGCATTTCTCGGTGGTATAAACATTTTATCAGAATTGGAATAAAGATGCTATGGATGGTATTCTAGACACACTTTTCTTCGCTTGTCCTGTCTTCTCCTGTTTTCATTGTCTCTAGAGTGAATGGAAGCCTGTGTTTGGTAAGAAGACAAAGATTGGCTGGATAAGTGGTGAAGAGACTAGGGGAGGCTGAGAGAAGTTTGGGAATCTTTGGAAACTTTCATTAGGTTTTCCAGCCTGTCCCCTGTTTTTTCTCACTCTCTTGACCACTTCAAAAAAGGAAAGTGTATTGGGTCTGCTTGTAATGGTATAACAAAGCCTCATGTTTCCAGCTTTTCATACCATTTAAATTCTGTTTCATCCTTACTACAATCCTGGGAAGTTAGCCAGGACCAGGGCTCATTATTCCATTTTACAGATGAAGAAACAGCCCCTAAGAAGAGAAACCCTGAAAGCATAAGGCTGGAACCTGGTAGGGTAGCATCTTAGCAGTCCAGGACTCCTGACTCAAAGCCTCGAAAACCCCTGTTCAACAGGGAAAGAGGGTCAAAGGTCCAGGGTGTGTACACATACAGCCCTCAAATGGAATGTGGGGTTTTGTGGTTTGGGTTTTTCTTCCCCTTTCTAAGCACGCTTCGCATGCCAGCAAAGGGCGTGCATATGTGTGTTGGGGGATGGGCGGGGTGAGTCTCAGAATCGCTTGTCATTCCTAAGCCAATTTGTAAAGGAGGGGAAAGCATGGAACATGTGATGAAGCTCACAAGTCCCTTCTGGTCCCCTGGTGTCTCATCAGAGCCCAGCTTCTGCAAGGGAATGATGGACACTCGACCTGATGGTGGGAACTGGGCTTTGGTTCTATGTGACATGATTCATTAAATGGTTTATTGTGATCTGTGCTGTGCTCCAAATTCATAAGACACCCCTTTTGTGACAATAGAGAAAGATGAACTCTGCTTCGTGGGCTCAAAGATAAAAGTTGAAAAGATAAAGTCTACATGCCTGTGACATTGCATATTTCAATGTGAAGTGTCCTTTGTGAGGGGGAAAAAAGATTTTCCAGTCAAATGCTTTGAGCAAATGCTATACACTGCACACCCTTCTTGCAGATTCACAATGAAAATCAGTATATTTGAGGCTCCAAGTCGTGTAAGAATGAGGTCTATTAAATACTTTACCACGGAGTTTACCTAGCGTCTCCAACCACTGAACCTCTTCCTCAGGTGACATCTAAGACTTCTTGCCAAATAACAGTTGCATGGAACTTAACTTTGCACAGTGCTGTTATACATACATTTCTATTACATATGTTTAATACTAATACAGTCCTTCATTAATTCCAATTTACGACTTTGAACAAGCTCACAATGTTTTTTGAACCTAAATATAGGTTAAATTTTATTACAACAAACCCCAAGAGGCTGCCCCAATTCTTTTACACTTGTGCTGTGCTTTTATTTATTTATTTGTCTGTTTGTTTGTTTGTTTATATTTTAGGGGAAGAGGTAACTAGATTTATTAATTTACTTTTTTTTTTAAGTGGAGGTACTGGGGATTGAACCCAGGACCTTGTGCATGCTAGGCAGGCACTCCACTACTGAGCTATCTCCTCCCCCTGTGCTGTGCTTTTAAATGAATCAAATGTTCCTTGTTGTAAGTGTATGATTTTCAGAAACTGAAGGCATTTTTGATCATGCAGATATTTTTGTTGTGAAAGAAATTTGTTGTAACATTCTTTCATCTGTATTGTTCTTACTGAGTGACTCAGACTTAGTATATCTATTAATATTCACAAAATATCTTATTTTCAAAATTTTCAGTATTATATTATCATTAATTTTTATTAAAGTTGTATATATAATTTTCATGAAAATACGTAAATGGATTTTTCCTTTGGGGCATTAAAATATATCTGAATAGAATCTTCTTTATTATAAGAATAATTGATAAGCCCTTTTAAATTTTTAGAAAATATAGAAAAGCAGAAAAAGTCCATTATCTATGCTCTCAAATACAACCATGATTAACATTTTAATCTATGCATACATGGTTTTTACATAGTTGAGATCCCACTTCGCAATGCTGTCTCTTACTTTATTGATTTAACATTATAGCAAGAACATCAGCATTTATTTTTATATTCGGCGAATGTATAAACAAAGAAAACAATTTAAGATGAGATTCTGCCTTCTAAGAGACATTGGTGGTTTCAATTGTTTGGGGCCCAGGAGTAATTAAGATGTTCCTCACAGAATGCAGGGAAAACAGGGCTGTCTTAGATGAGGACCCCAAGTGCGAGTAAGGTGGCATCTGGGCCCCCAGCAGCATCCCTTCCCCATAGCTAAGTCCACTTGGGTCCCCTTGGAAGCCCCTCCAACCCTAGGTACTAAGACATCCCTACCTTCGCTCAGATTTAAGTCAAGAAACCAAAGTTAGGAGGGACAGGTGAATTCTCCTTTATGTAAACAACCTTCCTTCAACCACTGAGTTTTGCTTTTCCCTTTCTCCCAAGTTGGTGCTAATATGAACAATTGCACATTACCTAATAGGTTAAGCTCCTGATAAAATACACATTCTAATGTGCTCCTGGCAAGAACCTTTTGCAGATGAGGTAGTTGAGACTCAGGGGGCTTAAGTGATTTGGCCAAGACCCCTTTCAGCCGGTGAGCGACAGCACCAGAATCCCTGCCTTGGTCTGTAGAGTCCAGATCTCTGGCCCTTCTTTTTGGTGCAGACCTGCACCCCTGCTGTCGGACAGGCATAAAATGCCAGATAAAATGTCAAACCAAAGTACAGCTGTCCTTGGCTGTGTGGAATTGGAAGATACTTCAATTGAACAGAATTAATGGGCTTATTACAAAATCCCTTCTGATTCTTCAGTCAGCTCATCTGAGCCCCAGTTCTGGGCCCTCCATTGCAGGGTTTTCTTCGGTGGCTGACAGATGCTGCGCACTCAGAATAAAAAGCACGGAGGGCGGGGAGGTGGCTATGGTTTTCATAATGGCCACAGGTGTTCTGCTCTGCCTCGCTGCTTCACCCTTTTAACGCTTTGCCAGATGACAAAGATGATGGTGAAGATTGGCCTACCTCCCTGAGCTTTTCACAGCTGGGAGGGTTTGCTGTGTGAGGTAGATTTCATTTGCCTGTCTGTGTTTTCCCTGGGAAAGGGGGACTCTCAAAAACAGCTCGAAGCCTTTGAATCTGAAGGGTAGTTCAGGCTCAAATCTGAGTGAAAAAAGGTTTAAAAAAATTTAGAGTGCAGTTCAAAGAGTATTCTAACCAGGCCATGTGCAAGACTAGGGTTGGAATCTGTTGGTGGTGGCCAGAGAATAGTGAGAAAGGAACCAAATTGTTTGTATTTGTTTCTTTAAAACAGATAAACTTCACCATGAAGCACATGCCCTTTGCTATTTGCCATCATTAGAAATAAATAAAATTTCCCAAGCTAAAAGCCAGTAGGGCCCTAAATGGAATGTTTCCATTTTTTATTCTAATCCCTCAAGATTTCCTGAAAGACTGGGCTGGAAGATGCAACTTTCCAGTCAGGGTTTCAATTTTCTTATCTGTAAAATGAAAAATTTTGAACACACAACTACTTAGGGTTCTTCTAGTAGAGTTTCTATTATTTTTACATAAATTCAACTTAACCAACATCATTGCACACTTACCCTATGGTCAGTCTTGTTCCTGACTCTGACAGTGCATAAGATGTACATTTCCCGCCCACAAGAAGCCACTGTTCACTAGAGGAGATGAGGTCAGCGGAGAGGCTTATGACACAAAGCCAAGCCTGCTGGTGTATATACAGTGCAAGAGATGCAAGAGATGCTGTGGGCCAAAGGAGTAATAGAAGGAGAGGTTCTGTCCAGATAAAAGGACAAGGAAAGACGTCATGGAGGAGGTGGCATTTGATTGGGCCTTGAAGGTTGAGAAGGATTTCAATGTGCAGAGATGAGGAAGAAAGGAATTCTCTGCAGGAAAAGAGCATTAGCAGAGGCAGGGAAGTAAGAAAGAGCAAGACAAATCCATATTCTCATGAGATGGACGTGCCTGGGACACAGGGCCTGAACAGGGGAGTCATTAGGAGGCCTTGAATGCTAAGGTAAGGGGTGTGCAGCTAATTTGGTGGGTACTGGGGAGCCATAGAAGGCCTGAAGGAAGAGATGTCATGTCATCAGAATTGTTCTTTAGAAATATTAATCTGGCAAAATCAGCCTGTTGGTTTTCCCAAAGTGCCCCCCACCCTCTGCCCAGGCGGCAAATGGGGGAGTTGAGATTAGAACCCACCCAAGCTGACTCCCAAGCTTGGGCATATAACTCTCCAAGAAGGCCACAGAAACACCCTAGATGAGCTTCAAATCAACAACTGCTTAGATGGTTTAGATACCAGCATCCTATCCAGAGGGAGACACCAGGAGAAAATAACATCTGATAGAAGGGGTGGAGATTCATCTGATAATTCCAAGGTTCAGTCATTTGAAAGCTGGCCCCCAAAAGATGTGTCCACATCCTAATCCCTGCTACCTGTGAATATTGCCTTGTATAGCAAAAGACTGAGTACTACCTTACGTGGCAAAAGATGTAAATAAATTAAGGATCTTGAGAGGAAGAACTTATCCTGGCTTATTCAGATGGCCCCACATGCAATCACACGTACCTTTATCAGATAAACACACAGAAGAAGAGGAAGACACAATGTGACCACAGAGATTGGAATGATGTGGCCACAAGCTAAGGAATGCCTGAGGCCACCAGAAAAGGCAAGGAATGAATTCTCCTGAGAGCCTCAGAAAGGAGTGCAGCCCTGCAACACATTGATTACAGACTTCTGGCTTCCAGAATTGTGAGAGATGAAATGTCTCTTGTTTCAGGCCACCAAGGCTGTGGTAATTTGTTACAGCAGCCATAGGAAACTAATATAAGAGGTCACCTTTTGTTAAATTTAATTAATTCATTTAAATTGGTAATACATGCACATGGGTCAACATTTTGAATGGGTAAAGGATATATGTTGAAAAGGAAGTCTCTCTCTTTTCCAAGCCCACCAGCCACTGGTTTCCTCCCATTAAATGGTCATTAAATTAAATTAAATGACCATTTAATCTTTTGTGTATGCGACACAGATTTGCAAATTTTCCCCCAAATAACCTGGAAAGTAGCAAGTGACCATGGGGTAATGAAAACAGACCTTCTCCTTGCAGACAGACAGACAGACCTGGTTCAGATTCCATCCAAGTTCCAACACATATACAGAGACTCTCTGGACAAGTTCCCCAAACACAGAGGGTCTTGGTTTTTCCCTCTGCAAAGTGGGGATGATGATGTTTCCCAACTCTAGGACTGCAGTGAGGACGAATGACATGATGTGGGTGAAGCTCACAGCAGAGACTGGTCTGTGGCTGCACAGAGAGTTCCCATCTTGTGACTACTGCTCCTACAGCTCACGGGGCCATTAAGGGCACTTCTCAGCTCAGCACTTCACCACTTGGAATCAGCCAGCACATCTTTTGCTGACATGCCTAAGAGAAATGGCTGCATTTTTGACATTCCAGGGTTATTTCTGACTGTCTGTGGGCTCTTCTTTCAGTGTTGATGGAAAACCAAGTTACGTAACATTAATAAGCCAATTTTTTAAACCCATAAAGAGAAAGTAATGAGCATTAGGGGGAAGCAGATATGCCTGGGCTACAAAGACAGGAATCCGGGCCTTCGTCCACATTGTTCCTTTACGTGCAATGCCTTTTGGAGTACAAAATTCCAATGCAACTGTGCAATGGGGTCTTCTGTGAAAGAACACAGGGGTTAGGGAATCCAAACCCACTTACACTGCAACTTTGGCCAGGGCTCATCTACTTGATAAGACTCAGTTTTTATTAATCTTTGAAATGGGAATAATGCTCTTTTCCCCACCTATCTCAGAGTTGTCATGTGGGTTACAAAGGAATAACCAGGGACCTGCTTAGGCATTACCTATTCCATCGCTTATTTTACAGGTGAGGAAATTGGGACCCAGGAAAGGCACGTTACCTGCCCAAGATTACCCAGCAAGTCAGTAGCTGGGCTGGAGCTAGAACTCAGCCTTCAAGAGATACCTCTTTGCTCTTTAGCAGGCTGATGAGACATAGGTGATAAACCGTAATATACTATGTAAATGCCATTTGAGGTCACTGGTCTTAATGATGTCTAGACCTTGGTTTACCTGTTTCTTTTTCTAACATTCTGTCCAAAATGGATGCAAACTGCAATCCTCTGCTTTTTGGCCATTGAAGGAAGGATACAGGGTATTTGAATTTCCTCTGCAACTATGGGCTTCTGGTCCTAGTCCCCACTGGCTGCTCCTGACAGCAGTGACTCCCCCCCCCCCCCCCCCCGTGCTCCTGGATCAGGAATGCAAGGAATGAGCCTGTGCATAAGGCCACTTGACCTTCTACAGGGGGACATGGCGATGGGGACAGGACACGGGGAAACTTTTAGTGGCAAATGATGCTTCCCTGGACTGGGTAAACATTCTTTAAACCCACACATAACTCTCAAATATTTGTCTCCCTGACTTGGACTTTATTCTTTCCAAATTGTATGAAACTGGAAAACAACTTGAGAGGTTTCTTATTAGAAATATTATTAATGTTTACCACCATCCAAAATGAAATGTCTTCTTTCTTTTTACCTATTGCTAAAAATAGGACAACAGAATACAGGCTCCAAGAAACAAGGCTGTTTACATTGTGTGTTGGGGGTGGGGGGGCTCGGGGCGGGGGGTTGGTATTTGAATTAGCAGGAATGAGCAGAAAGGAGATTTGACCACCTTACCCTACAACAACTGGAGACACCCAACACTGTTTCCCTTCTCTTGCATCTAGAGACATCAGAAACAAACAAACAAACAAACAAACAAACAAAAGGAAGAATTTAAAAGAATCAGTTTTCACTTAAAACAAGTTAGATGATCTAGAATGAAATGATAACTACAGAGAGGTCTCCTGGGCACTACCAGTGTGTCTTACACTTTCATTTGCTTTCTTGTTCCTACGTAGCATCCTTTCATTTCAGCTTGAAAAGCTCTTTTCAGCAGGATGATACTTATTCCAACCAAACTTTACCATGATGGTAGCAAAACAATAGTCTTCCAACCACAGCACTCCCTTCAGGTTTATTGGTTGGCATTTTTACTGTAAGCAAGAATCCCTTCCTCTTCCCTAGGTATTCACTCATTTATTATTGGTCTATTTATTATCAGTATAGATTCATAGTTTGCTATTTTTCAATGGTTTATTATTCTTTATTTTCTTAATTATTTTGATGCTCAAGTTATCCCAGATTTGGCTGCTGGGAGCCTCTTCAAGCTGATTCCCATGTCCTTGTGATTTGCCCCCTTCATTCTTTCCTTTGAGCACTGCCTTACTTTCCAGCACAACAAGATATACCAAGTTTATCTTGTGAAAGAAAAGCAGGGGGATTAGAAAAAGAGAAAGTAGCACTTACAGATCAATAAAGATGACTGTGCATTGTCAAATTATAGGTATTAACTAAGAATAATTATTCTAAGTATCTAAGATACAAAGAAACAACTATGCATGTTAAAAAGAAAGGACTAGAAGAAAATGCTAGGAAACTAGAAGAAACTGTTGGGATTATGAAAAATTTTTTTCCTATTGCTCTTTTTTTCTATATATCCCAGATTTTCTGTGATGAGAAGGTATTATGTTTACAATGGGAAAATTTATGTGAAAGGTTTTTCTCTTCTTAAGAATAATGGAGTGGGCCAGCTCTGAGAACATTACAAAAGGATTTATAAGTATGTTAACAAACACTATTAAAAATCACTGGAAACACTTCATCATCATCAATTACACTATCAAAACAAAGCCCTGTGCCATACACTGGTACTGAACTTGGTCATAGAAAACTTGGGTACCTAGACCTGGTTCTGTCATATACACCTGAGTAACTTTAGGCAAATCATTTTATCAATCTGGGCCTCAATTTCCTCACTGGAAAAAGGAGATAATAATTTCTTTCTATATCAGCGAAGTAACAAGGCTCAAATGAAACCATGTGTATGAAAACTTTTTTAAAATGCTACAAAATATCTTGAAAAAATTTTTTTCAAGAGCTTAAAAAAAGTTTGCTTAATACTTTGTTGAAAGGTTGAATTTTTACCAGTTTCCTTTTTTTTGGTATTTTTTCTTCTAGTTTTTTTGAGATATAATTGACGTACAGCACTATATAAGTTTATGGTGTGCAGCATAATGATTTGACTTACATCATGAAATGATTATTACAATAAATTTAGTGGACATTCAACATCTTATGTCGATACAAAATGAAAGTAAACTTTAAAGTATTTTTTCCTTGAGATGAGAACTCTTAGGATTTACTCTCTTAACGACTTTAATATATAACATACAGCAGTGTATTGCACATAATATCCCTAGTACTTATTCACCTTATAACTGAAAGTTTGTACCTTTTGACTTGCCTTCATCCAATTCCTCCTCCCTCCAACCTCCCAGCTGATTCCTTTTTTAAGTAAGCGGCAGAGAAGCCCTCTAGGAGTCTCTGTGAGCCTGTATACGTTCTATCTTACAGCCGCGGCAGCAGCATCTGCACGGCTGCCTCTTAAATCAGGTTTCCCAGAAGCAACCTTGCGAGGAGGGCTCATGTGCAACTGATTTACAAGGAGGAGCTCCCAAGCAAACTGGTAAGGAAATAGGGAAGTAGAATCAGAGAGGAAATGGGTCCCAGCAAAGGTATGTGATCAAGCAAATCACTCAGAAGATACCCTCATCTCCCAAGAGAACTCTGTTGAAAGTTACACCCCAGAGCAGTCAGGGGCAAGGGAGCTGGAGTATTTACACCTCTATACCCAGAGTTACCAGAGAAGGGGGTAGGGTGGGCAATCTCCCAGGCACTTCCAGGTCTCCTGGATGCAGGCAAAGCAGAGAGGTTGAGTGACTTGCGGAGGGTCATAGAGGTGGCAGTCAAGATTCCAGCCTTGCTCTGTTTGTGAGGTGCCTCTGGTCTGTCCACAGCTCATGCAACCTATGTTGCTGTTCTATGCTATGTGCTCACTACACTGGTACTAGTGCCTTTTCAATGGAGGGTCACCTATAGAGAATCCTTCATGTGCCCCAGAATCTCACAGACCACCCCGCCTTCAGAAATCCCAGGGTCCTCATGGGAATCCACAGGATGGCATTCACGGTTCCTTCCTCCTAGTCACCTCTCTCTTTTTGAATTTATCCAACACAAGGCACCAGGATAGATTGAATAATGACATTATGAACTCCAAAAAGAGACGCCTGTGTCTCAGATTCAGGGTGGCCCATCTCCTGGCTGCAAAGACATTATTAGTGATTTGGGGAGAGTCAGTTAGACAAACAGGTACCATTCCAAACAAAAGACCTTGTGAGCTTACCGCTTGGTTCTCCTTTATTGTACTTAAGAGCAATTTCCCCACATCCTGCTTTCTGAACATGAGCGAACATGTGAAGGAACAGACACACTGGCGCTCAAGTCATGCACACCTTACGTGTAGCTGGGGAGCAATGGTCCAGAGCCACAGGTCTACGGCTGGCCCCACCACACACCAGCTGAGGGATCTTGTATAATCTTGTCAGATCTGAGCATCCCCGCTCACAACGTGGTGCCCTCTTCCCACATAAGGGTACTGTGACGTGTCTGGAGGGCTTCACAGAGTGTCAGCTCAATGCACATGTGAAGGTAGTGTTATCCACTTGTCCTACCAGCATGATTTTTACAAAACCAAATGCAGTCACTCTGCTTTCTTGGGATCATTGATCCAACATCCTCAGACATCCAGACGCCAGCCATGAGTTAGGGTATAAACTTGTAGGGCCTCTGGGCAGCTGTACCACATGACATGCACCCTCTTCACAATGAAGCAAGCCAGCTCCAACGCCCTGTGTGTTCTCTTCGAGGCAGTTCTAACAAGCTTCATTATTGTGTCTGGTTTCTCAGAGCAGAAGCAAACAAAGACTAAAGAGCTGGCCTACTGATGCTAGCAAAAAGCAATATTTAACAGCCTGACAGGAGAAATGTCCAAAAGAGTATAAATGGCAGCTGTATTCACTCAGAACCATAGTCTGGATTGAAAGTCTACACATTCCAGAGCTCCTGGTGTTGGTAATGACTCAAGACACTAAGAATCAAGTTGCTTTGTGATCTGTGCTCTCTATTTAAAAGTGCAGGGACAACTAGGAGAAAAGTTGACAGAAAAATGTCCAGTAGCACTTGGAAATTTTTTTAAAGCACATTAAACAATAAGACAGTCCATGATGTTGAAATTAGCATGTTATTTTCTGAAATGAAAACACTCAGTGCTGGTGATGATGAGGTAAAACTGGTTCTAGAAAACAAAAAACTAAATACATGTCTCAAAACAAAGGTAAAGTGAATTTTAATTAAATAAAATATGACATTCTGTATTCACTAATAGTGGAAAATTTGAAAACAATACAGGAATACAGAAAATTGCTTACAATATTCCATGAGAAACCACAATACACCAAATAGCATGTATAGATGTAATGCAACCCATAACTATATGCTAAGAAAAAGAGACTAGAAGGAATATCACTGTGCTTCCCTTCTTTCTACTCTCTCCTTCCTTAGCACTTTACAGAGAGGGAAACTGAGGCCAAGTGGCTGCCCTGCTATTGAGAACCTGTCCCTACAGTTTCCATGTGGCCTGCAGAGGTACCTGAAGGGGCAGAGTGGAGGAGCTGGTGACCATGCACCAGGAGGGTCAGGTTATAGAAGACATCTGGGGCTGGGGTGGAGAGGGCTGGTCCAACACATGTCTTTGGCACATGCTTACTCAGTGCCAAAGGGAGTTGAGGCACTGAGGACAGAGGCAGATCAGACCTGGTGCCCAACCTTATGGAGCACATAGGAGAGAGATTTGGCCTCTACCTGAATTAATCAGGGAAGACATCAAGGGGGAAGTGGCATTTGGACCTTGAAGCAGAGTGAAGACACATGACATGTAGGTGTTAGTGTGTGCCAGCTCGTGAGAGCTGACTGCTGAATTTTCAGGAATCTTGCATGTCAGTGCTTAGACATAGCTATTATTAGAAATAAATTATATAAATACACAATTTGATAAATAATATTTGAAGCAAGAGTAGTACTCAAAACTCCTCACTTCCTAATTATTTTACTTTAATTTACTATGATCGGTGCCTTTGAGGTTGTTTGCATCTATTGTATCTGTACGGAGGGAATGCTGTAAACAGGGTGCTCCCATGCCTCTCTCCCCAGCTCCATGGTGACAGTGACATCACATCAGTAGCTTGAACCTGGCAGTGGTGGGAGTGTTTACACCATGGAAATGGGCAAATGCTACAAATCAGGACTTGGTTTAATGCTTTGTCGACTGTCTAGAGTTCAGGCTCTGGACTTTTTACAAAGTGATGGAGAAAATGTTAATAATGCAGATTAAATTTAAAAGTCTGTCATGTCTATGGTTTTTTAAACATTATCAATAGCACCAAAATATAAGAAAATTCTTCTGGTACTTGAAAACTATTATCTGATTCAGCAAAAAAATTATCTTTGTCATTGATGAATGAATGAATTTCCATTATATGTCTTCATTTTTTCATTTTTGTCTTACTCATTAATGTAAATGAAAATATCAGCCAACATTCATCAAAGAATTTCACTCTGTGACATGAGTGACTTCTTGGCTGAATCCTATGGTAACCAAGCATTTGTTCGTAGTTTGATTTTGTAACACTATTGTTGGAGATAGAATTATAAAAACCAATAGTGGATTTCATAAGGAATAGCAGCACTGAAGTTAAAGGTGTATGGAATTTATAGTAAAGAGTATTTTGTATCATTATTTGTAAATTCTATGCCACACATTCTTTATATCAGGGAAATGTATAGTAAACTTATATACAAATATATACGGATACATCTATTTTAGGAGAGCCTTTGTTAAACATTTACCAACATATCATCGGTAAGACTCAGTCAGGAAGAGTCAGGGCAGGCATGGGTAGAGAAGGGTGTAGAGTAGGGACTGTAAACTGGGTTCTGTAGCAGAGTGACACTGTAAGAGATGAGGTGACTGTGATCTCTCTCCCAGGAACCAGCGTCCTCACTGCCCTGGATTTCTCTGGCCCAGGTCCCTGGCCCAAACAGCTTTCAGGAGGAAGGAGCAGGCCCTGGGTGGGGCGGCTCCCGACCTCCCAGTGAGCGAGCCTGGCTGGAGGTGTGCTGAGCCCGACCACCCCAGAAGGAAATGCCTTGGGGCCCTTGGAGAGAGGGACCCTGCACAATCAAAGCATCCTAGAGGTGAAATAGCCAGAACTAGGAGGGCCCAGGGATCTCACACAGTGCCAGCCCTCCTGAGGTCAAAGAGGAGACATGAGTAAGGAAGGGAAGTTGGGGCAGGGATGGGCGGTCCAGACTGGCGAGCTGTCTCCAGGGTCCTGCATGACCAGGGTGGGATCTGTGCTTCTGCCCTTCAAGGACACAATGCCTTGCTTGCCTTGTTTTTCTGCCTGATCCTGCCACTATTTTGTTTTTGTTTTGGAGTGGAGAGGATAAAGGGAACTTCATCTAACGCAAACCAAAGCTTGTATGTTGTTTTTTATAATTGAGGTATCATTGACATACACATAATATTAGTTTCAGATATACAACATAGTAGTTGAACGTTTATATACACTACAAATTGATTGCAACGATAATTCTAGTGATAATCTGGCACCCCACAAAGTAATTACAATATTATTGACTACATTCCCTATATTGCACGTTACATCCTCATGACCTATTTTATAACTGGAAAATTTCCTCTTAATCCCCTTCACCTGTTTCACTCAACCTCCTACCCCCCTGTCCTGCCTAATCCTAGTGAAACAGGAAACTCCAAGAAGCTGTCTGCCCTTCATTGTCCATGCCTGTCCTTACTTTCCATTTACCATGGTTACCTCACTACTTACTATTCTTATACTTCTTTAAATCTCCATGTCTACAGTCAGATTCCTCTTTTAACCCCTGCTTTTATTTTGTTCTTGATGCTGTTTGTATCTTGTTTTTCTCCTTAATTATTCCTAAGACCAGGCTATTTTATCAGCTGTTCAAAGAACTGGCCTTTTGTTGATCATCTGCACTGGGTTTTTTCCCTTGATTTTGCTATTTCTATTTCAATAATTTCTCATTTTAACTGTATCAGTTTCTTCCTTACACTTCTCTGGATTTATTTCATTGCTTTTCTAGACTCTTGGCTTGAAAATTTAGTGATCCCACTCCTTATTTTTTAAATTTTCTCTTTTAATAGTGAAGCTATTTCTCTTTTAATAGTTAAAGCTATAAATTTCCCTCTGAGTACTGCTTTGGCAACATCTCACAGATCTGACATCTAACCATTCAACAGATATTTATTAAGTATCTGCTACGTACCAGGAACTAAGAAATGGTACTCCCATCATACAGTTCTAAACAGTGTAAATTCCATTTGGGTTTCTCTTTAATAAGAGTTATTTACAAGTGTGTTTTTGTTTCCAGGTATATGGATTTGCAAGGGGGAGCTATCTTTCAATAACTGAATTCTAGTTGCTTTGCACTTGGGTCAGTGTATATGATTTGCTTGATGATAGTACTTTGGAGTTCTCTGAGATTTCCACTACTTACAATTTTTTCCTTAACATTAAAAAAAACTGATGCGTAATACATACTCCGTAAAGCACATATATATTAAGTATGTACAGCTTGATGAATTTTCACAAACATATACCTATGTCTATGCCCTGTGAATCAAAATAGAGAACATTACCTAGACCAAAGAAGACTTCTTGCCCCTCCCAGTCAAAACCCCTCAGACCTCCTCAAAACACTAAAAATAGAACTACAAGGATCCAGCAACTCTACTCCTGGGTATATATCCCCAAAAATGAAAACACTAATTTGAAAAGGTACATGCACCCCAATGTTCATGGCAGCATCATTTATCATAGTCAAGATATGGAAGCAAATAAGTGCCCATCAACAGATGAATGGATAAAGAATATGTGATATATAGAGAAAGAGACATATCTATATCTGTGACTTTTTTGTTTCTTGATATTTTCTCTTTTGTATTTATATATCTAGAATTGAGGCATTTTCTTTCATTTGGCTTTATCCTGTCTTAAAGAGCTGTTCTAAAATTCCTGATTTACCTGGCTCTTTCATGATCAGCTCACAGAGACTTGCTTTTAGGTTTGATGCAAACAAAATTAATCATATTTGGTGTAAATGTATATATCATGTAAATATATATATAGTGGAATACTACTCAGCCATAAAAAATAACAAATTTTTGCCATTTGCAACAACATGAATAGACCTGGAGAGTATTATGCTTAGTGAAATAAATCAGACACAGAAAGAAAAATACTGTATGTTATCACTAATATGTGGAATTTGAAAAATAAAACAAATGATGAGCATAAAACAGAAATAGACACAGATATAGAGAACAAACTAGTGGTTACCACTGGGAAGAGGAAAGAAGACAGCCAAGGTAGGGGTAGGGGATAAGAGATACAAACTACTACATATAAAATAAATAAGCTACAAGGAAATATTGTACAGCATAGGGAATATAGCCAATATCTCATAATAACTTTAAGTGGAGTATAGTCTATAAAAATTTTGAATCACTATGTTGTATATATGAAACTAATATAATATTGTAAATCAACTATACTTCAATAAAAAAAATCCAAACACATACACACACAAACATACAGACACAAATACCCCTCAGAGGTATCATTCTGATTTGTTTTTCCATTTGAAACTCTTATACATGGAATTATACAATATGTATTCTTTTGTGTCTAGCTTCTTTCACTCTACATTATGTCTTTAAGATTCATCATGGTTTTGACTGTAACAATGCTTTATTTTATTTTCACTAAGGCATAGTAGTCCATTTTACAAAATACTACAATTTACCCATTCTCCTACTGAAAGGCACTTACTTGGGTTGCTACCAATGTGTGCCTATTATAAATAGTGCTGCTATGAACATTCTTATAAATGTCTTTTAATACACACATGTGCATATCTGTTCAGTATAGATCTGTAAGTACTGATTAACTTTTAATTTTGGGATCCTGAGTTTATTTTTTCCTATACTGCTTTAAATCTTATTTGGATCAAGGTAAGATATAAACATATCTTCTTGTGTGTGACCATGTCAAATGAATCAGGGGGTTTTAACTCACAGTAACTTTCCCCCTCCTTCCCCTCAACGCTGGCTCTCCTGGCTCCTTAGTGTTCTAACTTAGAAGAATCTTAGACCCAGATCTCTCAGTGATTTCTAAACTTCTGCCTCAGAATCATCTGGAGTGCTTGTTAAAATGTACAGTCCCGCCCCTGACCCAAACCTAGCACCCTGGTCTTCCAGGAGCAGGACCCAGGAATCTGCGCTTTAGTTAAGTATCCCCAGGTGATTCTGCTGCTCATCAGGTGTGAAAATCTTCTTGGATTCCATGCTTCCATGGGTTATGGACCAGCGAGGTGAATTATCACCATCTGAGGCAGCCTCGGTCATTCCTATCCTATTCTGAGACCAGCAGTTACAACTATGACAGAATGAGTGTGGCCCTGGGAATCAGACACACCTGAGGTCAGATCCTACCTCCTCTCCTTGAAGTAAATAGATGAAGGTTTTGGGGCCTCAGGTCCCAATTTTGAAAATGGGAGTAGACCCAACTAGGATTAGAGTTAACACATATGTAACACTTGGCACATGGTATGTGCTGAATAAACGGATGTGATTATTAGTAGGAGAATCTAGATTGCCCTGGAAGTCCTATCACATCGTCTGGAATGTTACACAGGCTGGGTAGCAGGAGCAGAGGGAAAGAAGGAATGCTGGCTTCCCCACTGCTTTCAACCTACTGTCGTTAGGTTCTCCCTTCCTACTCCTGTGACCTGCATGTCTGAACTCCAAGTTCACCTGGGAGCCATCCCATTTCCAGAGCAGCGACTGTGGGCTGGGTCCTGTGAGGGGCACTCGGGTTTCAGTTCCCGCCCTGGAGGAGCACCCAAGCTGACAGAGAGCTGCAGACAGAGGGCAAAGTGACAGTTTAGGGGAGGAAGTAGAGTTTGGGGCGGGCAGGGGCCAAGATAAGTGCAAGTCTGTCAGTTTACAGATGGGCAAGTGGAGGGTCAGGGACTTGGGCAAACACTCCCAGTGGCCCTAAAACCCAGCTGCCCTGCCTCTCCACCTATTTGGGAGTTTATCTTTTAGGGAAAGCTGGACTGATACAGTGTCAATAAAGAGTCCAGCAGATATGCAAAAGCTTAGTATGAACTTGTAGGCAGAAAGCAAATCAAATATGTTAAGCAAACTGAGACTTATAGTCTTTCGTATGCCTATCTGAGCTAATATATCACAAAGAAGGAGGACATCCTCCTCCCCTTGCCCCTGGCAGAGTACATGTGAATTTGTGTTCCTAAGTGGCGTTTACAAAGTACTTTGGTCTCAAAATCACATCACGTGGATGTTCAAAATGCAAAAGCAAGAACTCACTTTAAATAGCACTTTGTACTTTTCAGGGCCACCCCTTGTGTGCAGGTCCTGAGAGTCAGGAGGCCTGTGTTCTAGCCATTCTGTGCCTAACTTGCTCTGTGTCCCTCTCTGGGCATCAGCAGCTCTGTGAAATTTGACCATTAGGCTAACTGCCTCCCAGGGCTCCTTCAGATCCAGAGTTCTCAGATCCTAGCATATTTTCTTGGATACTTGTAATAGCCCTGGGAGGTAGGCATCCTCATGCCCATTATACAGATGGAGAGTCAAGGCTCAGAGGTCACCAGGGAGTCAGAGGCTAAGCCAGACCAGAACCCAGAGCCCCACACCTTTCCTAAGTATTCCTTCTAGAAAGCCATGCATGTACACACATGCATGTACATACATGTGTGTGTGTCAGGGTGCATGTTTCCACACGTGCCCCAGAGCTGCCCTGCAGTTGTTCCTGGATACTGCGTGTGCAGGCTCATGGGCCAGGCCGGGCCTGTTCCAGGCAGTTCCACCCTGTGGGAGTGGGGGGGAGAAGAGGGAAGGGAGGAGAGGGGAGGAAGCCACACCTACTTTTTTGTACTGCCCACTGATTTCAGCTGCTGCGGCGGCGCAGGCTCCTGGCTGCTGTGTACTTAGCTAAGTCTGAGTGACTCCATACATTTGCAGTGAGCTGGAACGCTTGCCTCCAAGCGTCACAACTGTGAGCTCTTCTCATAGCTGGCATCCAGGCCTGCAGGAACATTCATGGCCCTTCTTGCAAATGCACACAGAAACACACACACGCACGCGTATGCATGCACATTTACAAGTATTTTCCCCTCTTTGGCCCCAGTTTTCTCATCAGTGAAATGGGAGACAACACTCTTTACCTTGCCAGAGGATCCTTTAAATTCAGAGACATTGCAGGTAGCTTTGCAAACTGTAAAGATCCTGCTGAGATAATGCTCATCCAGTCTGCTCACGCGAACGGCAGAAAATGGGCCTTTTTTCCTTTTTCTGAACTAATAAAAGAAGTCATGCATGCTGCCTTTAACGGAGATTAAATAAATTTACTCTAGTTTTACCTTAATACAAATTGGCAATTTCAACCTCAGAATCACACTATCTGGTGTGCCCTCCTCCTGCCAAATCTGCAACGGTCTGATTGCAGAGAACACCCTGATTCGCAATTCAAAAGGAAGATGATATGGTGAGGTGGTTAATAGAATGGACTCTGGAATCAGGCTACCTGGCTCCTAATCCCAGTTCTGCCACTTGCTAGTTGTGTCATGCTGCCTTTGATGTCTTATTTAGTCGCCTTGTGCCTCAGATTCCCCATCAGCCAGGTAGGGTGACTGTGGTACCTACTTTATTGGATCGTTATGAGTATCTGCATGTTCAAAACTGCTCAGTAAGAGTGGTTATTTTTTTTTCTTGGAAGCAGAGTAAGTGGTGGTGGACATATTCAAAGTCACTCAGAGATTCACTGCCAGTGCCAAGGCTAGTGTGAGCTCTCCTGTGTCCCCTCCAGTCTACACTGGCTTTGAGGGACCCCTCTGTTGTTGGAGGTAAAGGCAGCTAGTCTACCCCAACTCCCTGCCCACAGCCCTGACTAAGGTCCCATGGGAGGTTTTAGCGACGGAAACTCAAACTCTCAGTGGTTAAAAGCAAAAAGGTGAGGCTTTCTGCATCGCTCTCGACACCGTCATCTGTGCCTGGAAACAAGTGTCTTATAGCAGAGGGTCTGAAACTCTGAGGACTGTAAGGACCCAGAAATTTATTAGAAAAGTAATAAACTAAATGAAGAATTGGGCTCCAAGTCAAGAGAATCCAAAACAAGACCAACATCTTCCATTTACTAGGCTTATTATGTGCCATGAGCTTTCCACCACATCACCTTACATAATCCTGCACACAAGCATGGGGCCATGATTATTGAAGGCATTTTATTGTTTTAAGTAACCAAGAAGGACAGGGGTGGAGCTGGATATGGCCTCAGGGAGGCCTGGGACCAGAGATTCAGACACCAAGATACTTTGTTCTCAGCATCTCATCTCTAACTGTTGGCATCATTCCGTCCTATCACAGACAGGCTTCTCCAACAGCTCTAGGTTCAAATCTCCATCACATCAGGAGAGGATTCTTTCCCACCAGCTAAAAGAAATCCCAAGAAAGGACTCTAATGTGCCTGCTTTGGGTCACATGATCATCCTTGGATCTATCACAGTAGCTAGGAGGTTGATTGGCCCAGATGTCTGGGTCATGTGCTTAGGGCCTCAAGAGATGTGTTCTTAAAATAAACAAAGGAAAAGGATGCCGTGCAATTTTCTCCTTAGAGAGTCCCACACGTGGGTGGAATTGGGGAATAGTTCTCTGCACCAGGTGCTGGGGATGGCATGAAGCCACTTTTTACAAGTGCTATATCCTCTCAGCTTGTCTTTGGTGTCAGGTTTATGCTAAAATATACTCTTTGTAGAAACAGCTCGACTTAATACAGCTTAATGCTGTCCAAATCCACCATCTTCAGCCGCTGTTTGCAGAGCTTACGCGGTGCTCACAATGGATGAAGCCCAGGCATGATGGCGGTCTCCCTGGAGGGCCCAGCGTGGATCTTTCCCTGCATCCGCCCATCATCTCCAGGCACAGTGGGACCCTGGCCTCCGGTTCCTCCACTGACCCCGGACTGCAGATCTCAGGAGACTGGGTGTGTGTACTTAAAGTAAAAAACAATAGTGCTAGAAGGGACCCCAGGAACCACCTGACCCATCTCACAGCAGGGAGACCGAAGCAACAAGAAGACAAGGGGGCTGCTTACCTAAGGACGCAGAGCTCCTTTGGGAACTGTGTCTTCATCAGGCACCCTCAGCCCATGGAGATGGCAGGTCCTCAGTCAACATTAGGTGAAAACATGAATGAACTGAAGTCTTATTCCTGGTCTCTTGACTCCCAGGCCCATATCATTCTAATCTCTTTTGAGCCTAAAATTCTTAATTTCTAGATATAAAATCCTTTCCCTTTCTAAGGGAGAAGAGTCCTTGGCCAGGTTGGGTAGGAAAGGTGTGCTGGTGCTGAGATGACCAAAATGCTCACAATCCTAGCTGAAGTGACTGAGAACTGGTACGTGGTACTGGGTGCAGGCAGATGAGAAGGAACAGATGGGAGCGAGGTGAATATATACTCATCATCTTTTTACAATTTATGATTTGGGCCAGTGTGTGGTAGGCAGGGCAGGGATTCCATTCCCACCTGGGCACAAAGACTAAACCCCAAGAGGGCAAGTGACTCGCTCAGCCTTCCTCCTCCTTCCCTGACTCAGCAAACTGTGGCAGTGCTTAGACCCCTTTTCAGGTGTAGGTGTTTCAGCTTTTGGCTCACCAGCTCTCTGTGGCAGATACTTTGATGCCTCGCCCATCCACATGCCCTCAGCCCCTGTCACTCTGTCTGGGCACTCTCCCTGCCAGTCATTCCCAGCACAGGCCAGACATGCTAGGGAATTCATAGCCCCCTTCCAGGTAGCAGTCCCTAACCAGTGACTGACACAAGTTAGGGGATACATACTCCAGCTGCCTCGCCCCTCAGGTAGGTCAATGCTGAGGCTGTACACACCAGCACCCAGAGCCCCCCAGCACCAGCAAGCTCCAGTTGCCCACACAGGGGTCACTTGCTTGATAATGTGCCATTCATTGTGTTCTTTCCCTTCCCTGCTTTACTTCCAGGCTCCATGGCAGCATTTCCTGGGACCCGCCCCCCTCCCAAATAAACTACTTGCACTTAAATCTTTGTCTTAAGAGTCTCCTTCTGGGGTAACCTAAACTAAGACAATCACCTTTTTTTTTTCAAAAGAAAAAAAAGAGAGAGAGAGTGGACCAATTGGCTAGATAATGACAAAAACAGCTTGAAAAAGTAAATTCAAGTCAGGTCCAGAATGCCACAATGCCTTCTTACTGCCTACCTGCTGGCCCCTTTCCTGGCCCCACCCTCAGTAGTCCTGCAAGTTTCTCCACCCCCCATTAAGGAGGTCATTACCTATGAGGGTGTCACAGGTCATGCTACCTAGAACCAGCACCATGCAGGGCTGACTCCATCCCTGAGCCCTGGGTGACAGTTTCCCATGGCTCTGACGAGGTGCCAGGCGTGAGTCGGCACAGGCTCTGCCTTCTCAGGCAGGCAGCTGGTCTGTCCTGATGCCACACAGGAACCCAGCCTCATGCTACCTCATCCCTGGACTGACCCGCCCTCCCCACCCCCCAGGATGACATATACCTGGGCCTGAGGATCAGAGTCATGGAGTGAGTCATGGAATGCCGGGGCAGAAGAGAGCCACAGGGACCGGGCTCCTCGTCTAACCCTCATTGTAGTGGGGGGAGGGGAGGAGACCTGGGGGGACAAGGTGTGTCCAAGGTCACGCAATACATCAGGAGTGGAATGGGGAATGAACCCAGGCTTTTTTTTTCTTTTATTTGATGTATTATTTGATGTATTTGCTTCTTATTATCAGAGTGTATGGGAAGAGGAGAGGGGGGCACAGCAGAAGAGCAGGAGCCCTGGATTTAAGGCTGGGCGGACCCTGGCCTAAAACTGCTTTTGCTGACTGTTAGCCAGGTGACTTCAAACAAGTTGCTCAGTTTCATGTGCCTCAGTTTCCATGATTGTGAAGTCAAGGTTTTATTACCCACCCCACAGCACTGTGGGGAGGCTCAGCAGAGATCATCAAGATGCAAGGCACCTGGTAATAAGACATGCTCCATAAACACTGGGTGATTCTGAGTCTAAAAGGAGATCCCTCCCATTGCACAGGCCCCCATGAGGGCTAAACTCCACAGGGTTTAAATAGAAGTGTCCTGACCATCTTCATCAGCACTTCTAAGTATACAGTATGGTCTAGTGCAGAATTTCTAGATGGCATGCTTTAGAGTGATACTTCCGTGTGAGAAAAGGTGCAGAGTGAAAAAAGAACTGCACTGCCAAGTACATTTGGAAAGTGTGGCATTAACACTGACCAAGTTCACACCCTGTACGACTTCTTAAGGCCTCTGCTGCTTTATGTGCTTTGTGCATGTGCAACATTTCCTAGCACATCTGACCACGTAACTCTTTGTCAGGGGCATTAATCGTCACCCAGTCATTGGAGATGCTCCAGGAAGCAGTTCGAGAAACAGCTGCCATCCACTGGACGTTACTGCTTGTGACTGAAGTCTGTTATTGCCACTTACTCTTGTGACCTTCGGCATGTCCCTGACCAGTATGGGCCTCAGTTTCCCTATCTGTAAAAAGAGAGGGGGAAATGGAATCCCTAAAGCTGCTTCCAGTTCTGATGTGCTGGGATCTTGAAGCTCTTTTCCTCCTCCACCATTAGCTCCCTGCTTGTAATCCTAGCATGACCAACTCTGGCCAAGGACAGTGCTGGGAGAAGGGTAGAGGGTTCCAAGAGGGTGCCGGCAAGCAGTCCCATGGCTGGTCTCATGTCATGACCTTGAAAGGCAGGCAGGACTGTGCTGGGCAGGGCCTTACCAGCCTCTTGCCTGGAGAGGAGACAGGAGGGTTGCTGTCCTCCCCTCCTTCCTGCTCTGCCCCCATGACGGGACAGTCAGCCGCTAGGGGATTAAGAATGGGCCCAGCGCCCATTCAAAACATTCAGCCAGACAGGAAGCCAAGTGCACTCCTGCCCGTCCGCCCGCCTCTGCTGGGCAGGTCTGCAGGATTATGCATTGTGCCGGGGACTTGCACAAAGGGAGGCCCAGCCCATCAGGAAAGGCCATGTCCAGGCGGGAATGCCCCGCCCGATGGCTGGGGCGGGCTAATGGGCTTCAGAGCTAATCATCCCCTCCACCAAGTCACAGACTGCATCCTCACGGTGCCCAGAGCTGCCCTTTACCCTGCACAGTGAGTGATTTGGGGCTCCAGGGGCATGGTGGGTGCCATCCCTTACAGTGCCTCCCAAGACAAAGTCCCTGCATCCACACGTGAAATTTCAGCCGGTGTGCAGGAGTCTTTTCTGAGCATAATTCAGAGATCTTCACAAAGGGCAAGCGGGCGGGCAGGCAGGTGAGGACAAGTTCACCTCCCTGAGCCAGAGGCTCCTGAAGGCCTCTGGAGAACAGGCATGTTAATTTTCTCTACCTTCTTACAGCCACCATCTAATCCTTAACCTGAACAAGCTGGATCTAGCTCTGAAGGCAACTCAAAGACAGAGATGTCCCTGTCAGTTCCCAAGGGCCAATGGGCCAGATCTGACTGGACAGCCAGGCTCAGCAGCAGGTCAGTCCCACCCAATCACCTGAAGACATGGGCATTCGCCATCTGGGATCCTGTGGGGATTTGTGCTCCAGGTGGTGCGGGGTACCCTGAACTCCACTCATTTCTAATTTCAGCCATATCTATTCCTAACAATATTTTTCATTTTATCAATTTCCTGACAGTATTTTTCACTTTATCAACTTTCTTTTTAAATTGAAATAACTTCTTTCGCCTTTTGCTAAGCAATAATATCAGTGAAATCATGGGTCTTACATGTTAATAGTTCCTAATACAATAAAAATAATTTTCCCACTAAATCACTTTGCTGTACACTCAAAACTAGCATTGTAAACACACTACACTTCAATAAATTTTTTTAAAAGCCACATCAAAAAATAGTAATTTTTCCAACCATAAAAAAAAAGAATGTTCTTAGACTACTTAAATCAGCTTGAGCATTCTCAGTGGTATGTGAAGTAGAGAGAATGAGATTGGATAGTCTCTAAGACCCCTTCAACCCTTGGGAGCTGGGTTTATAGGATACTAAAAATCCTCAATACCATTGATTCCAAGATTCTCCACAGTCACCTAAGCCAGACCCTTAAGAGTCCTTCCTGGGCTCCTCCCTCCTCACTCCCCTGATGTAATCACTAGGGAACTGGTCCCCAAACACCTCTCCCATCTGACCTGCTCTCTCCCATCCCAGGGGCCACCGCCTCGGTTCAGGCTTCCACCCGCTCTCACCCAAATGCCTGCAGCAGCCTCCTGGCTGGTCTGTCTGCACCTCCAGACTGCCTCCAGTCCACTCCCCACCCTGCGGCCAGAGCATTCTTCTAGCCACGCATATCTAAAGCACTGGGAAGATGGGACACATTCCATTAACGATAGGTATGATATTCTGTAAGGATACAAATCTCATCAGGTCTCTTTACTGCTTAAAAGCTTTCCATGGTTTTTTATAGATGGGAATTCTGTAACCCATTATGGAAGGCTCTTTCTAATCTAGCTCCTACCTGGTCCTTTAGTTGTGTCCTCCATCACTTCCCAACTCTATCTCTGTGTTCAGTGAAACCAAAACACTGAGGTGTCCACATGTGCCACAGTTCCATGCCTCTGTGCCTTTGCTGATTCTGTCTCTTCTGCCAGGAATGTTTCCCCTTCCCTGACTACCAACTCTTCCTCAGATGTCTAGCCAATTTACGGTCTTACTAAATTGCACCACCCTCTCCATATCAGTTAGCTTCTGCTGCATAACAAACCACCCCAAAACATAGTAGCTTAAAACAAAAAACACTGATTATTTATCACAAGTCTGTGGATTAGGTGGATAGTCCTTTTGGTCTAGGCTAACTCAGCTAGGGCTAGATGGCCGGTGGTGGCCTCACTCACATGTCCAGGGCCTCAGCTGAGAAGTCTGGACAGCAGGAATGGCCAGAGTCTATCTGGACATGCTCTTATCCTTCCCAGAAGCAAGAGAGAGGGCAAATCCCAATGTGCAAGTGTTTATGAACTCTCTGCTTATAACACATTTGCAAATGTCCACTGGCCAAAGCAAGCCATATGACCAAACCCAGATTCAAGGGGTAGAGATTGGAAGAACAGCAAAGTCATATTGCAAAGGCAGCGAATATTAGCATGGGAGGTAATTATGGCTCTTCTGCAAAATACCACATTTTCTGAAGTTTTCTGTGATGAAAAACTTATCTTCCTGGTACATGTTTCCCCCTTATTCTGGTAACAGTACCCTCCTCTCTCCTAAAGAACTATTCCCTCCTCACCTCCTCACCTTCAATCAAAACCCCTCTCCCAGCCACAGGATGAGTAAACTGGGTCAATCATAGTCCCTCATCTCTGGAGCCATGGTGATTTTCCCAAAGGTCAGCCATATGACCCAAAACAAATTCAGGATTTCTAAATTGGAGCTGGGAGTAAAGAACCCACTCCTCTCTGTTGACAAAGCTGAGAAGATACACCCAGAACTACCAGTGATCATGAAGCTGCCAAACCTACACGAAACCATATCCTATCCATCCCAGGGTTTGCTCACATGAGCCAGTTTATGTCCCTGTTGGCCTAAGTTGATCCATCACTTGAAAGTGAAGTTATCCATCACTTGAAACCAGAGTCCTGACCACCTCATCTTTCCCGGTCCCAGGTAGAAGTGACTATACCTCCTCCTTTGTCCCACTACTGTACCTGGGTTCACCTCAATTATCAAGAATTGGCTACATGGCATCAGTCAATAAATGGTAAAGCAGACAATTGTTGACTTCAGCAGCCAGGAAGGTCAACAGCACTGCACAAAAGATATCACCTTCTTCATGTTTCTGTTCAAAGGAGATGTCTTTTTCGCTTGGATTCCACCCAGGAAACTATTCTTCCAACCAAAGGAAACAGATCATAACTCTCAGAATGATCACAACATAACATCATAATCTCCACAAGGAGATTCAGAGAAGGCTGCTCACATTAGAGAAGAGAAGCCATTTCCAGACGGACACAGAGACAGGTTGCTGGGATCTTGAAGAGTGAACAGGAAACAGACTTCTCCAGGAATAAACTCACAAAGGCTTTCACTTGCTTTTGTCACAAGCTTTGAGTAATGTCATAAAACAGGCCAAAGATGTTCTTTAAATATTAATAAAGGCCATGAGACAAGAAAATATCACCCTCCTGCAGGTGGCACAGAACAGGAGTCCATAGGAAGATATGTGAACTTCGGACAAGACAGACCCAGAATGGACCAGAATGGAGGCCCTATTTTAGCCGAGTAGTTCTTGATCTTTGGAGACTGGGACACACTCTCAAATACTAGGCTTTCCAGAGGTATGTCTGAAGGGATTATACTGTACCCCTAGGTGTGCAGCATTCATTTGCTGGCCTCTCGGCATTGTGACATTATTTAATAGAACAGACAGCTGCTCAGGCTGTATTCCCTGACATACCCACAAAGAAGAGCTCTTGTGTGTGATCCTGTTTCTCATTCACAGTAAATTGTACTACAGCTGCTCTCAATCCCATAATCTCTCCAGCTCAACCTTCCAACCACATCCAGAATTACTGTAGCTGAAATTGAGTTTACACTTTTGTGGTATCCAGCGTACACTTGTTAGGAATTGCTGCCTTAGCCATACAGCAAAGTCAATGAGATAACTGGCAAGGAGCTGCATGTTTATGTCAGAGGCCACTGATTTGTAGTATGTTGTATATACACTTATGCATAAATAAATATATAAAATGTACATAATTCTTGCTTAATAATATGCTTCATTTTTTTTTTAGTGGTCCCATTTATCTTTTTTTAAATTGAGTTATTAGGTGCATACAGGAAAGTACTAGAAATATCCTATATCCTGATCCTGGCATATGCAAATATATTCTTTTGTGTCTGGCTTCTTTTGCTCAGCATAGTATTTTCGAGATTCATTCATGTTGCATATACCAGTTCTTTGTGCTTTGTTATTGCTGAGAAATATTCCATTGTGTGAATATATTATAATTTGCTTATAGGCTCTAGACATCTCCAGTTTAGGAATATTATGAATAATGCTGCTATGAATATGCTTTTCTTTTGGTGAACTACATTTCTCTTTGGTTTATATTCAAGAGTAGAATTTCTGGATCAGAGGTAAGTTTATACTTAGTTCTAGTATGGGATTTTAATAAATTACTGAGGGTTTTTTTCCTTCATAAAGTCTCTCCAAGTACTGTTATATGCAGACCCCTACACTGGCTGGATTCCACTGAATTTCAGCCTATATTCTGGTGCTCTAGATGGGCCCAACCAGATCAGCAGACATCCCCGCCCTTTTTTTTTTTTTAACAAAATACTGTCTTAATAAAGCATTTTTCTACCTTGTCTGTGCTTCGGATCACATTGGCACTGTCTCACATTCTACTGCAAACCCTGTTTTATATTCCATTACCCCTTCCAATCTCCACTAGACTGAATGCTCTTTGAGGGCAGGTACTCTGCCATCCCTATAATCTCCTTTGCTTGGCATGCAATAGATAATTAATGTCTAAAGATTAAAAAATAATAGCTAATTTAGTAGTTAGCTGTTGCTGTATGACAAATCACCCTAAAGCTTAGTGGCTTAAAACAACATTCGTTATCTCGCAATTTCTATGGGTCAGAGAGCCAAGGGTAGCTTAGCTGGGTCGTCTGGCTCAGAGTCTCTCATGAGATTGCAATCACGGTATTGTCTAGAGCTGCAGCCATCTGAAGGCTTGACTGGGACTGGAGGATCCTCTTCCAAATTCACTTACTGCTGGCTGATGGCTAAAGACCTCAGTTCCTTGCCACGAGGTCCTTATGACACAAAAGCTCACTTCCCAAGAGCAAGTGATTAAAGAGAGAGAAAGGAGCAAGCTGTAGCATCTTTTATGACCTAGTCCTTGAGTCACACATGGTCACTTCTGCTTTATTCATTAGAAGTGAGGCACTAGGTCCAGTCAATACTCAAGAGGAGGAGAATTAAGCCTCACCTCTTGAAGGAAGGAATATTAAAGAATCTGTGGACATATCCTAAAACCACCGTCTCTAACAATAGCTAACGTTTACTGAGTGGTTACTGTGTGCCAGGTAATATACTGTGTGCTTTTACAGAGCATTTTGTTTAATGCTTATTACAACCCTACAAGGGAGATACTATCTTCAATTTTTCAGGCAAGAAAACTGAGGTGCTGAGAGATTAAGGAAGTTGCCCAAGGTCCCACAGACAATGGCAGAGCTAGGATGGGAACCCGGGAGTCAGACTCCAGAGCTTTTCTTCCTAACAACTAAGTTATATAATGAATGAGAGACAGCAGGTGATTCCATGAGTCTATCGGGTTATCAGATGGAGTGGTGGCCTGAACAGTATCTCCAAAGATATGTCTATGTCCTAATTTCTGGAACCTGTGAATATTACCTTACATGGTAAAAGTTGTGAGGTCTCTAGGAAAAGATAGGACGCCCAGGGAGACAGGTATGGCCTTTCCATCTCCCACCCTCCTCAACCAGCAGCTGAGGAAGTTAGAGATATTTTGTCACATGAGGGATCCGACGAGAAAGAGAAGGAAGGGCCAACTGCTTCTGCTCTTCTCCTTTCTCCCCACCCTGTGCCCTTTGATGTCTCTTTTTCCCTGATTCATCCTCTCCCTCTCCTTTCACCCCATTCCAGCCTCCTAGCCATTCCTCTGGAGTCATTCTCTTTCTACCTCCCTCATTCCTATCCATTCTCTCTGTTTCTTCCCATCTCCCTCTTTTAATTTTTTTTTTTTACTGAAGCATAGTTGATTTACAACATTATATTTGTTTCATATGTACAACATAGTTATTCAATATTTTTATACTTCATTTAAAGTTATTACAAAATAATGGCTGTATTTCCCTGTGCTGTACAATATATCCTTGTTGCTTATTTATTTTATAGTAGTAGTTTGTATCTCTTAATCCCACACCCCTATCTCACCTCTCCCTCTTCCCTCTCCCCACTGGCAACCACTTGCTTGTTCCCTAAATCTGTGAGTCTGTTTTTGTTTTGTTATATACACTCATTTGTTTTATTTTTTTTAGATTCCACATGTAAGTGATAACACAGAGTATTCATCTTTCTCTGTTTTACTTATTTCACTAAGTATAATACTCTCTTTGTCCATCCACATTGTTGCAAGTGACAGAATTTCATTTTTTTAATGGCTGAGTAATATTCCATTGTGTATTTTTACCACAACTTCTTTACCCATTCATCTGTTGTTGGGCACTTAGGTTGTTTCAATTTCTTGGCTGTTGTAAATAATGCTGCTATGAATACTAGGGTGCATGTATCTTTTCAAATTCGTGTTTTCATTTTCTTTAGACATATACCCAGCAGCAGAACTGCTAGGTCATATGGTAGGTCTATTTTTAGTTTTTTGAAGAACCTCCATAGTGTTTTCCACAATAGCTGCACCGATTTACAATCCCACCAACTGTACTAGGGTTCCCCTTTCTCCACATCCTTGCCAGTATTTGTTATTTGTAGACTTTTTGATGATAGCCATTTTGACAGGTGTAGGGTGATATCTCATTGTGGTTCTGATTTGCATTTCTCTGATGATTAGCAATGTTGAGCAGTTTTTCATGTGCCTGTTGGCCATCTGTATACCCTCCTGCAAAAAATGTCTATTCAGGTCTTCCACTCATTTTTTTAACTGGGTTTTTTGCTTTTGTTTTTTAGTATATTGAGTTGTCTGAGCAGTTTATAGATTTTGGATATTAACCCTTCACTGATCATAACATTTACAAATATTTTCTCCCATTTAGTAGATTGCCTTTTTTGTTTTGTTGATGGTTTCTTTCGCTGTGTGAAAGCTTTTAAATTTAATTAAGTGCCATATGTTTATTTTTGCTTTTATTTCTTTTGCCTTAAGAGACGGATTTTTTAAAAACATTGCTACAATTTATGCCAAGGAGTGTTCTGCCAATGTTCCCTTCTAGGAGTTTTATGGTTTCAGGTATTTTTATATATGGTATTAGAAAATGTTCTAATCTCATTCTTTTTTTCTTTTTTTTTAATTTTTAATAGACTTTATTCTTTTAGAGTAGTTTCAGGTTCATAACAGAATTGAGCAGAAAATACAGAGTTCCCACATAGCCTTCCCCACCCACACATATATACTCCCCTACCCTCAACATCCCTCATCAGTGTGGCATATTTGGTACAATCGATGAACCAACATGAGCACCTTATTATCAACCAAAGTCCATAGTTTACATTAGGGTTTACTCTTGATGTTGTACATTCTAAGGGTTTTGACAAATGCTTAATGACATGTAGCCACTATAGTAGTATCATAAGGAATAATTTCATTGCCCTAAAAATCCCTTGTGCTCCATCTATTCATTCCTCCCTCCCTCCCTCTCCCCAAACCTCTGGAAACTGTGATCTTTTTATTGTTTCTATAGCTGTGCCTTTTCCAGAATGTCATTTGGTTCGAATCGTACAGTTTGTAGCATTTTCAGACTGGTTTCTTTCATTTAATAATATGTCTTTTAAGTTTCTTCTATGTCTTTTGTGGCTTGATAGATCATTTTTTTCCTGCACGTGTATTTTTAAATTTACATATATGTACTGTTCATTATTTCTAAGAATGTTTAGAGCTTTAGCTTTTTAAACTTACATAGTTATCAAAGGAATAAAGCCAATCACAAAATAAGAATTAATTCAAAAAGATACATACACCCCGCTATTAACAGCAACATTATTTACAATTGCCAAGATATGGAAGCATCCTAAGTGCACATCAAGAGTTGAATAGATAATGGAGATGCAGTATATATATATGTATGTATATGTAATGGAACACAACTCACCCATAAAAAAGGAGGATATTTTGCCATTTGCGGCCCTTCATTCACTTTTGTTCACTTCAAAAACCAGAATTTTATAACTGGCAGAGACATTTCCATTACATCAAAAACAACAAAATACCTAGAAATAAATCCAACCAAGAAGGTTACCTATACTCCGAAAACCTAAATGACACAAAGAAATGGAAAGAATTCTTGTGCTCTTGGATTGGAAGAATCAACACTGTCAAAATGTCCACACTACCCAAAGCAATCCACAGATCCAACGCAGTCCCCATCAAAATACTCACGACATTCCTCACAGAACTAGAACATATAATTCCAAAATTTATAAGGAACCACAAAAGACCCAGAACAGCCAAATCAATCTTTTGTAGGTGTCTCTCTTTTTTTTTTTTTTCTCTTCTTTTTGTACTCTTATGATTTGATGACTAGAGAAGGTCCTTTAACATTTGTTGTAAAGCTGCTTTGGTGGTGCTGAAATCTTTTAGCTTTTGTTTATCTGTGAAGCTTTTGATTTCTCCATCAAGTCTGAATGAGAGCCTTGCTGGACAGAGTATTCTTGGTTATAAGTTTCCCCCTTGCATCACGTTAAATATATCATGCCACTCCCTTCTGGCCTGTAGAGTTTCTGCTGAAAAATCAGCTGATAACCTTATGGGAGTTCCCTTGCATGTTATTTGTTGCTTTCCTCTTGCTAATTTTAATATTTTCTCCTTAGCCTTAATTGTTGTCAATTTGATGACTATGTGTGTTCCTCTTTGGGTTGATTCTTTGTGGAACTCTCTGCGCTTCCAGGACTTGGGTGACTATTTCCTTTCCCAAGTTGGGGAAGTTTTCAGTTACCTCTCCAAAAAGTTTCTCAGGTCCTTTCTCTCTCTCTTCTCTTTCTGGGACCCCTATAATGCGAATATTAGAGCACTTCATGTTGTCCCAGAGTTCTCTTAAACTATCCTCATTCCTTTTTATTCTTTTTTCTGCTCTGAAGTAGATTTCCACTAATCTGTGTTTTAGCTTAGTGATCCATTCTTCTGCCTCATTTAGTCTATTCTTGGTTCCTTCTAGTGTATTGTTCATTTCAGTGATTTTATCCTTCAACTCTGTTTGGCTATTCTTTATATTTTCCAACTCTTTGCTAAAAACTTCACTCTGTGCATCTATACTCCTCTTACGTTCTCTGAACATCCTGGCCATCATTACTTTAAACTCTTTCTCAGATAAACTACCTTTCTCCTCATCACTTATTTCTTTTTCTGGGATTTTATCTTGTGCCTTGGCCTGGGAGATATTCCGTTGCCGCCTCACATCGTCTATCTTTCTATGTGTTTGTTGATTCCTTCCACAGGCTTTGGGATTCTTGTTTTTTATTTCTAGTATCTGCCCCTGGTGGATGAGGCTGGACTAGAGGCTTATGCAGGTTTCCTGGCAGGAGAAGCAGGTGCCTGCCCACTGCTGGGTGAAGCTTGGTCCTGGACCTCTGGTGGGTAGGGCTGTGTCTAGAGGCTTTGTGGCTTAGGAAGTCTGATGATGGGTGTGGCTGTGTTCCCACTCTGTATGTTGTATGGCCTGAGGCTTCCCTATAGGCTGTTGGGTGGGGCTAGGTCTTGGTGCTGATGATCCAATCAAGATGTCAGCCTCCAGGAAAGCTCATGTAGATGAACACTCCCAGAATGTCTGCCACCAGCTTTTATGTCCCCTGAGTGAGCTGCAGCCATCCCCCACATCTCCAGGAGACCCTCCAAATCCAGTAGGCAGGTCTGGCCCAGGTTCCTATGAAATCAATGCCTCTGCCCTTGGATTTGGTGCACGTGAGTTTCTGTGTACGCTTCTCAAGCAAACGGAGTCTCTTGTTTTCCCCAGTTCCATGAGGCTCCCAGAGCCAAACCCCCTGGCCTTCAAAACCAGATGTCTTGAGGTCTCCTTCTCTTCCCAATGCCGGGACCTGAGCTGGGGAGTCTGACGTGGGGCTTAGAGCTCTCACTCTTGTGGGAGGGCCTCTGCATCTTAACAAATCTTCAGCTTCTGGGTCGCCCACCCCCAGGGGTAGGGGGCCCAATTATATCATGAGCACACCCCTCTTACTGTCCTGTTGTGGTTCCCTTTTTATGTTTCCAGTTGCAGAAGATCTTTTTTGCTAGGTTCCAGTCTTTTTTCGATGGTTGTTTAGCATTCAGTTGTGGTTTCATTGTAGTTGTAAGAGGCAAGCTCGTGGTCCTACCACTCCACCATCTTGACTGGAACTTCTAATCTCATTCTTTTACATGTAGCTGTCCAGTTTTTCCAGCATCACTTATTGAAGAGGCTGTCTTTTCTCCATTGTATATTCATGCCTCCTTTGTCAATAAATTAATTGACAAGTGCATGGGTTTATTTCAGGGCTTTCTATTCTGTTCCATTGATCTATGTGTCTGTTACTGTGCCAGTACCATGATATTTTGATTGCTGTAGCTTTGTGGTATAGTCTAAAGTCAGGGAGCATGACTCCTCCAGTATTGTCCTTTTTTTTCAAGATTTCTTTGGCAATTCATGCTTTTATCCTTCCTTATTTTGAAGCATGTCTCAGATATTATATAGTTTTGTCTATAAATATTTCAGTATGTGTCATTAAGGGATATAGCTAATTTTTAAAACATAACCAAATACACTTACTATTCCTTAAAACTTTTTAATAATTTGAGATTATCAAATAGTGTGGGGGCATTCACACTTTCAGTTATTGTCATGCTTTTCTGCTCTCCACTTCTGCCTCTTTTAATAAAGATAATGATACCTCTTCCACTGCAAAGCCCTTCCAAACACATTAACTTATTTAATGCTCATATCTGCCCTTGGACGACTTTCCTCCTTCTGGAAATGAGGAAACTGAGGCTCAATGAAGTGAACAGACTTGCCCAAGGTCACACAATGGCCTAAGGGCAGAGCCAGGCCCTATGTCTCTCAGCCTTTGCTTTTCTCCACTCTGGAAGTCTTGCAATGGGAGATTTCAGCTCTCAAGCTCAGAGGTTCCAGGGAGCCTGAAGAAACAGGCTGAGAAACTCCCCCCCAGTGGCAGCAGGCTGGACAGTGTGTGTCCCCAACTAGGGAGGTACAGCCAAGCTCTTTCCTCCAGGCAACAACAGGACTAATTCCTTGGCTCAGGCTTATTCACATGTAGTAGTTCCCCAAAGCCCGAGCAGCAGCTGGGGCTTACCACCCAGCCTCCTGAGCAGCATGCCTTAAGCCCCCTGCACTATGGCAGATTGGATGGTGACACCCAAAGGGCAGGCACAATAGCCAGATCACTCAGCCAACCTTATCCTAATTCTACTTTTTGCCTAAGTGCAGGAGGAGGGCAAAGGTCTCTCTGTTTTTCTTCTGGGAACCTCCTTGCCTAGCCAGCCCTGCACATGCAGAGAATGCCAAGGATTCCATTCTAAATCCTCTGGCTTTTGTGGCTAATTCTTCCATTAGTCTGCAGACTACAGAGCAAACCCCTTGGCCGGGCATTCAAGACCTGCAGTCTGCCCAACATCACTGATGTAACCTGTCATAGAGAACAACGGGACGATGGTACAATTTCAAGGGGGACAAAAAAAAAAAAAAAAAAAAAGCATTATACTAGCTAATTCCTGAAATTCTGCTGTTAGAACTTCACTTCTTTAGCTTTAGCTATGTAAATCTGTTTAAATGCAAGCATTGTTCCTGTCAGCAGTGTCCATTAAGTCTCCTTCCAAATCTCAAAATTAATGTCCTAATAATACCACTTGCCACTTGTTTGCCCATATAGACCATAGCATTTCGTTTTTCCATACCTTTGCTCATGCAGTTTCCTCTGCTGCAACGTCATTTCTTCCTTCATACATTAACCACTGGGGGTGCCACCTACTCTGGGGAGATTTTCTGAATGTCTCCCTCATCTCACAGCCTTTCTTCCCCAGACACTGGGCAAAGGCTCTTTCTAGGGTTTAACTTGACCATAGCCTTATTGTGCTGTCTGGTAACCAAAACATGGTGAGCCCCTCAAGGGCAAGTATCAGTGTTGTTCATCTCAGTCTTCCCTAGGCCTGAACACAGGAACTGGCACATAGCAGGATCTCCACTTAGTGGGCTTGTTGGAATACTTTACCTCACTGAATCCTCACTGCAGCCCTGTGGGTTAGGCTGCTCAGGAATGATGGTTCCTCCCATTTTATAGAAGTGGCGGTTGAGACACACAGAGGGAAAGTGATGTGTCCCAGGCACCCAGCACTGAGTCAGGGCCAACACTCTTACCTCCTGCCTCCTGGTGCATTGCGCTGTTCCTGCTGCTGGCCTCCCAGACAGGCCCTGGATGTTCAAAACAGAGGAGCCGTGACAATGTGGAGTGGGAGCCAGTGCCCCTAGTCACACTGGAGCTAGCAGCTGTGCTCAAACACCTTCAGCACAATTCCCTGCTGCCACAGGGACAAATCCAAATACCCCGTCCAGAGAGGTCTGGAAACCTCTCAGCAGGTGGAATTCACAGGGCCTCCCGAAAACATTCCCCAAGCCCACCTCTCCAGCTTCATCCTCTCACAGGCCCCTGCTCCTACTCCACAGCCTCCTCACCCTTCCCTGGGCTCACCTGAGATTTTTGAACCCTGTACAAGGTGCCCATGCTCTGTCTCCATCACGTCCTGAGAAACCCTGATCAGTGCACCTGGACGGAGAGGTGGGGCAGATGTTGACAGGAGTCTTCCGATGTCAGGGTGACAGAGCGGTGTAGCGCTCAAAACAAGTAGGTCAGTCAGCATTTGCCACCCTTGCTCATGGAATGCCAGCATCCTGAGAGATGCTTATAACCATTTTTCCACACAGAAGTCCCCTGGGCAATATAACAGTAATACCTGGTGTGTACTGAGTGCTCACATTTCAGGCCCTATGCAGAGCATTTTGCACACAATGCTGCATTTCACCCTCCTAATAATGCTGAAAAGCAGGTTCCATTTTCCCCTCTGAACTACAAATGAGGAAACTGCAGCTCAGAGAGGCTAGTCAACTTCCCCATGGTCACACAGCTAGAAAGTAAGAGAACCAGGATTCAAAACCCAGCCTGTGCTCTCAGTTATTTTGCAAGACTACTTTGCTGCATTGCTCCTGGAGGGAGTTCCAGATGTAATTAACATCCGAGGATTCTTATTTAAATTTAACTAAATATTTCCCACACTTATCTGAGGCTGGAACAACCCCCCTCCTTACCACCACCTTTTGTTTTACTGAATCCTATTCATACCCCACAGAATATAATGTCTCACTGAACTCATTTGTGAAATTGTGAAATGCTGCACTGGAAGTTAACAGCTCTTATTGTCCTCTAACAACTTGACACCATGGGGTAGAGGAGCTGAAGGAACCTAGGAGACCTCTGGGCAGAGCCTCTTTATTGTACACATGGGGTTCTGAGACCCAGATGAAGCCAGTGCTCTCCCTCATTGTGGCCAATGAGGGGAGGGAGCAGGTCTCTAACTTCCTCCCCTCAGGGCCAAGAAAGGCCTTTACTCAAGGCGGACTGGTGGGGAGGGCAGTTTGGAAACCTCTCAGCAGGTGGAATTCACACACCTTCCTGAAGAGGCCACACAGGCTTTGGAAGATGGAAACTGCTGGAAGAAGCACCATCTTATTGAAAAAAAAATCAAAAGATCCAAGGAACACAAAGCAGGGTGGTTCCACAGATCACATCAAATTTAACTCCTCCAACACAAAGGCCCAGAGACGGAAAGGCCCTTGTCCAAGGCCACACAGCAAGTTCAAAGCACAGCTGGAACTAGAATTCAAGCTTCCTGCCTCCTGCTCCAAGGAGCTATCTGGACTTTCTAGCAATTGCTGACATGTGTATCTGTCTCCTCAGCCTGGCCAGGGGCCCCTCGAGAGCAAACCCAGTGTCCAATTCATGCCTGACTTCCTGGTTCCTCTGACATTCAGGGCTAAAGAAATACTAAGTGAATAAATAAAACACTTGATTTTTACCCAAAACTCTATTTCTCAGCTTGATCATTTACATGGCTAAGATTAATGTTTGGCTGCTTCTGAAAATGACTGTACCCTCAAAGGATAAACATTTGCTACCAAAGAATAATTCTATTATGTTTAATATATGTGTGTGTATATACTCACATCTCATACACACACACACCACTCTAAGCATTTTACCCATATTAATTACATTTAAATCTCACAGTGACCGTAAAAGGTATGTATTATTATTATTATCATCCCCATTTTATAGATGAGAGAAAATGTGGCACAAAGAAGTTAAGTACCTTGTGCAAAGTCACACAGCTAATAAGTAACAGCGTGAGGATATGAACTCAGGCACTCTAACACCAAAAGCTACATTCCTAACCATTATACGGCACTGCCTCTCGAAGGTCCTGTCTTTATCAAACATGCAATATGTGCCAGGTACTATATTAAAGCATCACTTATATTACCTGTAATCCTCAGAGCAAAGCCCAGAGATAAATACTGTTTTCTATTTTACAGATGAAATTCTGTAGGTATAAAAGGACTTACTTGTCTAAAGTCACACAGCAAGGAAGTGACAGAACTGGGATTTAAAGCCATCAATTCTAGAGATATGCCCACAGTCATCTCTCACGGGCTATGTCTAAATTGCCATACACAATTCAGTCAAAACTTCAGTAAAATTCAATGCATTATCATCTGCTATAATATCACATGAAATATTTTTCTTCCAATAGAAACATCTTCCTTTTATTGGTTAGTTTTTTTCCAAGGCTTAGTTATTCATTAAATCGTTTGGTCATGCAAATACTTATTGGATTACACACAAGCGCACACACGCACAAACACACACACCAGCCAGCACCTGGTACGAGGAATATAGCAATAAACATGACAGATACTGTCCCTACTAACCCTGCCTTCTTCAAAACCTCACATTCTGGTAAGACGGATCATAATTAAACAATTCATTTCACAATTAATTAACCAATTAAAATGGTGGTAATTGCTACAAAGGAGAGGTAGAGAGAGCTACAGTGTGACTAGCTTGCTCAGAAAAGTACCAGTTAATCTACTGAATGTTTTGAAAGCTATCATTAAAATTAACTTTTCCATGGCTCCATATAGTAGTTATTTTTAAAAGAGCAGGAAGAAAGAAGTTCTTATTTATCTGAGGGAAATAAAAAGGAATCCTTGATTAACACATATTCCTGGAAAACAAGACTACTTAAGAGTGAGTTAGAGATAGTCAAGACATACTCAACGAGAATGTCTCCTAAGTGCCTACTATATAATAGAACTCTCTAGGGGGCTGGGCTTTCCCAACAATACTATTAAACAGGAGTTCTTATCCCAATCTAAAGAGGAGAAACCGAAGACACAGAGAGGTTAGCCAGTTCTTTGAAGGTCCATCACACAGCTACCAAGTAGAACCAGGATTCAAATCCATGTTTATGTGACAGCAACGTTCAGAATCTTTCCCTGAACCATACTGTATTTTCTAATCTTAAAAGCTGATCAGCCAAGAGTTGAAACTTTTGACTCTGACATCATAGGTATGCAGAGTCTTCTTGTCAATTCCATCTTTCCTCCATGAGGCCCTGGAGAAGAAACACTGCATTTTCCGGGAACGAGGAGGATGAAAATGAGAAGATCACATATGATGCAAACCACACTTCTTGGGGGAACTGTTAATTACTGGAATGATTGCATTCCTTTCCCCTGAGATATAGGTTTCTTGAAGAAAAAGCTTTAATATTTTGTTTATGCAAATGGAGAAACCATTCTCTATCTCTCAAATAAGATGACCAAGTGGAGTCTTTTCTCTGCCTTTCATGACTAAACAAACACTGTCCTTCTCTAAGGCAACTCTACCTCTTGGTGCAGCCAAAACTTGCCCAGAGTTCCTCACCCCAGTTTCAGGAGCAAAACCATTTCTTACTAATCCAGTTTTCTCAGAGTCTAAAAGGGACAATGAGGCTTCACTTTTCATTTGAAGGAAAAGAGCTCTTCTTCTCTGGATTCATCTTCTGGCCTAGGAGTGAGCTTCATTTGATCACCCAGTGGGTCTCACTTCACAAATGCCCTTTTCCATCAATGACAAACACTTTGGAGTATTTTCCAATATTGAGAAAAAACCTAACTTTGGAATAGGAAAGTGTAGATCGTGCCTTGGCCAACGTGCATTCCTGGAAGCCTGCTCTTGGAAGCCTTCTGCTCCCACCATCCCTAGCCAGTCTCACCATGGGGTCTGGGAACCTGGATGTCCACTGAGATGCTGTTCCCGAAGCAGACATTCTGCCTTTTTGAGAGTGAACAGGAAAGAGGGCACCTGGACAGGCATGTTCAAACAGCCCTCCTTTCTAAGGAGCTTGCCTTGCAGGTTTCCTAAGAGCTGATGTGCCTGTGGATTCTATAATGAGGAGGGATTTGTTTGTTGAAGGATCTTTTCAGCTTTATTGCTTAACTCAAAGGTGAGAAGGAGGTGGGGGCAAGATGAGAATTACTCTCCTTTGCTTTCCCCAATTTCCCCAGTCAAATTTAAGCTTTGACTACAGCTGCCCTGAAACAGCAGCCAAGACAGTTTTAAGAATGGGAAGACAGAAGTTCTAGTCCTGGGCTGCCCTCTAACCTGCTAGGTGACCGAGGCAAATCTTCCCTTTTTCTGGGTTACAGTCCCCTCATCTGTTCAACAAGAAGATGGGAACTATTATCTGTGTCTCAGCTTCCTCATCTGTGCAATGGCCATTGCAGTAAGTATCTGACTTCATTCTCCTGGCTGCTAGAAAGATCAACATGGAATAATGTAAACTAGAACTGAGAAATAAATGAAGGCTTAATTTTGACAGTGGATGTGTTAGAATGATAAAGTAGCTGCAAGTTCTCTTTGGCTTTGAGATTTCTTTGGTGGTGGCCATTAACTTCTTTGTACAACAAATACACTTTACTTTATAACTTTTAGTTTGGAAAACTTTTTGGCTTACAGAAGGGTTGCAGAAGACAGAATAGAGAGCTCCCATTCATCCTTCACCCAACTTTCCTTGATAATAACATCTTACGTAACTACTGTAAAAGTATCAAAACTAAGAAATTATCATTGTCACAAAACTGTTAACCACAGACTTCACTGAGATTTCACTAATTTTTCTACTCATGTCCCTTTTTTTGGTTCCAAAATCCCATACAGAGTAATACATTACATTTAGTCATCATGTCTCCTTATTCTCCTCAATCTGTGACAGCTCCTTGGTCTTTCCTTTTTCTTCCCCATGACCTTGACACTTTTGAAGAGGACTGCTCATGTATTTTGTAGAATTTTCAACTACACACAACTCAAGTGTGTCTGATGTTCTCCTCAGGACACGACAGAGTGAATAAAGTTTTCAGAAGAATATTACAGAGATGACATTCTCTCCTCATTGCATCATATCAGAGGTATGATATAAACAATGTTATTACTGGAGATGTCAAATTCGAGCACTTGATTGACATAGTGTCCTGGGACCACACCAAAAATTACAGTTTTTCCCTTTTCATATACTTCTCAGAGAAAAGAAAGACTGAGCTCAGCCTAGACTACATACCAAGTTCAAGGGGTGAGAAATTAAGTTCCACCTCCTGGGAGAGGAAAATGTTAAAATCACCACATTTGGCGGGGAGGTCCTTTGAGGCAATGCAAACATTCTGTTTCTCCTTAAAGTTTTGCCCATCAATTTTACCATACTCAGTGGATCTTGCAATTATTACTGTGGTGTTCTGATGGTGATTTTCTATTTCCCTCATTCTTTCTGTATTTATTACTTGGAATTTTTCTATAAGAAAGATTTGGTACTTCTTATTTATTTATCTATCTATTTATATAAGTATAGACTCATGGATTTTTAAAATATTCCAGATTATAACCCAATATTACACATATTTACTTTAGCCACTGGAAGCTCTTTCAGGTTAACTCTTTATTGTTCTTTTTTTCATGCTCCATCGTTTTTTTTTCCCTTAATGCTTCCTTACTTTCCGGCACTACTTTAGGCTTTAGGACCATCTCGTATTTTCCCTGACTCAGTCTCGGAACTGGCCATTTCTCCAAGGAGCCCTGGCTCCTTTCATTGGAAAATGGCATTTAGGAACGAAGGCCTGGACTCTTGAGTGTGCTCACTGCTACTGAAGTGTCACCGCTCCTAGGCCCTCTCAGCAGACAGAAATGTAGAAGGATGCTAATCCATGTACACACATATATCTACATTTGTATCTGTATCTATCTGTGTACATATTAAAATAGACATGAACTCATGCTGACACTTCTAACTCTACTCTATCCCCACAAAGTTCATTCTAGTCTTCCCCCCATGCTCATGTGTGACTTCTTTCTCTAAGGTGAGAAACCTGGCTCCCATTATCCACAATGTATTTACTTCTTTGTTTAACCCTCATATCGATGTAGTTTCAGAAGGCTAACGTCTATCCCTGTGACAGACACATTTAACAACTAGAGTGTGGTGTTTATAAACAGTTATTTTTGTCTTTAACCAAATATAGTTTTTAATATTTAAAAGAAGGCCTGGATTCAAACCCCATCTCTGCCACTCACTCACTGTCTCAGTGTGAGGAACACACTTAACCTCTCTTTCATCTCAGTTTACTCATCTATAAAACCAGAATAATAGCCTCTGTCCTACTGCTTTTTAGCCTTGATAAAGAGGGAATAATTAGAGGAGATAAAGTATATAAAGGGGCTCAAAAAATCATTTATAATTCCTCAAATGTTTGATGTTATTGTAACATCACAGTCCCTGAGCTCCAGGGTTGGGCCCTGCAGATGGCAGCCCCTTTCCTCTGAGTCTTGTCCTGCTCTAAGGCACATACAAGGGTCACAAGGGTCCACTCCTTTCTGCATCCAATTCAGTGAGTCTGATCCAGGCCAAGCTGGGCGGGAGCCTGGCTCTGACTAAATAAACACAGACACTAAGAGCGTCTAGGCTCTTGGAGGCTCTCACTACCTGCTGGGCCATTTCAGCCCAAAACTCTCCCCTGGCCTTTGTCTTCAGCTTCCCTTTCTTCCACAAGCAGCAGAGCTTCTTAGGGGAGGGGGCAGGAGATTAGGGGTAACTCTCTGTGGGAAAAATCCCCAGCATCCTGAGATGAAAAGCTTTGCTCTCATTTTGTTTTGCAGGCTGGTAGGGCCCCTTCCCTTCTCTGGTCTTCAGTTTCCCCATCTGTAAAATGAGCGTGTTGGATTAGGTCAGAAGTTACAAACTGGTAGCTGGATCCAGCAGGCATGTGTTATATTTGGCCCACAGGGCACGTTCAGTAGCTCTTATACTTAGAGCAGTTTTAGATTTACTAAAAATTGAGTGGAAAGTACAGAGCTCCCATATGCCCCCTCTTCCTACCTCCACCTCCACTCCAGTAGTTTCCTTTATTGTTAACATCTTGCATCAATATGGTACATTTGGTGCAACTGATGAACCAACATAACACATTATTACTAATGAAAGCCCACCATTTATATCAGGGTTCACTCTTGTGTTGTACGGTTCTATTGAGTTGTGACAGATATAATGTCATGTATTCACCGTTACAGCAGCATAAGAATAGTTGCAGTGCCCTAAAAATCCCCCATGTTTCACCTATTCATACTTTCCCTTCCCTTCAACCCCTCAAACTCCTGGCAACCACTGATCTTTTCATCGCCTCTACAGTTTTGCCTTTCTAGAATGTCATGTACTTGACATCATATAGTATATAGTCTTTTCAGACTGGTTTCTTTCACTTAGCAATATGCATTTAAGGTTCCCTCATGTCTTTTCATAGCTTGAACAATCATGTCTTTTTATTGCTGAATAATATTCCATTGTATGGATGTACCACAGTTTCTTCATCCATTCACCAGCATGATTTTAAGCTGGAATTATTTGCCAATAGTTAAGAATGGAAGGCATTATACTGAAATCTGTATTTTCAGCTTCTCTTTCATAAAGTGGGAAGATCTGTAACACTGGGTCTATCTTCCCAGAGGGCAAAAACTGACTAGAACTGAATAGCATCAGGCCTCTTCGGATAAGGCATAGATGACCTGCCCACTAGTCTCTTCCTGTCTTCCTTATATGACCTGCCAGTTCCCAGTAAGCATACAGATGGAATTTTGCATCTTATTAGCAGAGTGACTTCAGGCAAATGTGCCGATTGTTTTCCATTTGCACCATTTCCTATCCCTTAATCCTATTTCTACACTTTTTCTCCTGCTCCATGTCCTGAGACACTAACCCTGAAGACTGCACGTCCCAGGCTCTCTCACTGGCTGGCTTCCAGGTAGGTTTGGCTATAGGAGCCATTGGTGTGAGATCAGAGGGTGAGAGGAGAGAGGGACCACTATATACTTCTATTGCCCTCCCCCTCACTGCTTGGACACTGACTCTCCAGCAGTAGCTGCAGCTCTCCAAGACCATGGCTCCTGCTGGGTAACCCTCCCCTACAGTCCCAACCCTGTCTGGGCACATCCTCCCTTTGCCCTTTCCCACTATAGCTAGCCTCTGGGTCTCTCAACCTCTCTTATTTATTCCCTTAACCCTGTTAGTCCTTTGTAAGTAGCCCTTTCATTAAAGTCTATTTGAACCATCCAGTTGGTTCGATTCCCTGTTGAGGTTGATTATACTCTCTGTGCCTCAACTCCCTCATCTAAAAATGGGAATTATGTTAATGCCCACTTCATAGGGATGATGTGACAATTAAATGAGAAAATGTACATATGATACCTAGCATAGCCCCTGGCATATTTAAGTTCTCAATGAGTGATCGTTAATATTGTTATCATCATCATTATCATTAGAATTTATGATCCTGGGGCTACATCATTTCGACTGGCCGTTACAGCATGGATAGAAATGAATGAGTGATTCACTATACAAAAGTTGCTGCCAATATATCTCCAGAGATCATCTTAATCTTTTGACCCCAAAGTAGAGTTGAGGGTTGGATGGTGTAAATTGTAATTATCTCTTGCCATTTATAAGCCAGGGGACTGGGCCCTTAATAAGGAGCTTTGATAGCCAATTTTCCCTCACATGACAGTGGCCACGTGGAACTTTCATCCCATTTACAGATAACAGCTAACATTTATGCAGTTCCTTCCTCTATGCCAAATAATCCAAGTCTTCACATGTGGAATTATGCAACCACTGCACATCAGGGCCTCTACAGATGAGACAAATGAGATTCTGAGAGACAAAGTGACTTGTCCAAGGTCACACAGTCAACAAGTTTTTGAACGGGGACTACACTCAAGTTTCCAGGCTTTAAGTCTAGCACCCTTTCAACTACACACTCTGCCCCTGCATGTGCAAGGACTCTGTCGCACTGACACCCAGAGTTTTCCTCACCACAAGATTCTTCCCACTTGTAAACAGAAGCCTCACTTGACCTTACAAGTCCCCTGATTATGTTAACAAGGATCTTGAGAAATGTAAAGCAGTATGACTGAGGGTGGGGTCAAAGTCTACTCTTGACCACACCCTTTCCTTGTCGGGCTCCAGCAAATGGCCCCCACTCCCTCACTTCCTAAGGCTGACCTGGCTCACAGAGCCTGCACCCAGGTTGATCTCCTCTGACATCTTCTTGTGAGAGAGGAAAGAACCAGGCCCCAAGCAGGAAGGAAAAAATGAGGCTCAGACAGAAATTCAGATCCCTCCACTCAGATATCAGCATGACTACTATTTGTGGAATAAAGAAGGGTTGAAAGAATCAATCAATCTACCAAAGTATCAGAGCTGGGGGTCAGACTACAGGGTCTGGACCCACATCCTGCTTCCCTCGCTGAGCCTCAGTCTCCTCATCTGTAGACTGAACTACTGCCATCTCTCTTTTTGGAGTTGTCTTGAGGTTTGAAGTATCCCGCACTCAGTGAGCTCTCAGTGGTGGGCTCTCAGACTCTGTCTCTCTGCCTTGTTTCACATCCTCTCCACATCTTCTTTGATTTCTCTCAGCCCTCTGGAAATTTATTCTGGGCGATTATAGCAATAACATCTAAGAATGGTACAGGGGGTATTTTTAGAAAGCAAAGGCCCAGAAACATGCAGTTCTAAATCCCTGGACATATATCTGTATGTCTCAGCATTCAGTGCAGTGGTTTGAATGAGGTAAGTGCTTGAGAGTTGATTTAATTATTTAAAATGTAGATGGTTGAGGCTGGGATCATCATCACCTCCCTCATACTCTTAGGCATAAGTTGACATTTATGAAATTCTCCAGAGCCCCCAACAACCTATGAGGTGATCCAGAAAGTATGTGTTATCCCCATTTTACAGATGAGAAGTCTCAGTGAGGTTTAGGCAAATGTCCTTATTCAGAATCCAGTGGTCTTTATATTCTCATGAGCTGCCTGTTTATTTGTGATTGGAAAGGAAGGGGGTATCTTTGAGCTTGCTTCCCAGTAATGCTTATTTCGACCGCAAAAGCTAAGTTCCAGTGAAGGGAAGCACCTTGCCGATGGCATACCATAGAGGGAACCAAGTTGGGACAACATTCAGGTTCTCCAACTCTTTGCTTTGGGTTCTTCTCATTCTTCTATGTGCCTTAGATTCAAAAGGAAGTAGGCATTTTGGCGTACTCAGCACTAACAAAATGAGACAAATACTCCAGCTCCTCAGGCCCCCAATAAATCAAATTCCCCCAGAAAGCGACTCAGAGAAGAATCTCCCAATGTTCTACCTGCCCAAAGGACCCAAGGCTGGGATGTCTCCAAGAAGACTGGCTGCCCAGCTGCTGCCCAAGAGGCTCAGAGATGGCATTCAAGCCCAGAGCCCCTGGGTAGAGGCAAGCATGCAGACCCCAGGGCATCTGGCTGCACACAATACCCTCTCTAGCACTGCTCCTGACCAGCTATCATGGATGAATGGACACTCAAGCAGGTGCTGGGAAAGAGAGGTGGCCAGGGCTCCAGGGGACACTTGACTTGTCTCTCAGTGGAGTCAGGGACATGCTCCAGTGATGCCCATGGATACTCCCTACAAAGGCACACTGACTTTTGTCCTTGCCAAAAAAAGGCAGTGGAGGGGGGGGATAGTTAGGGGGGTCCTGCTCTGAACTGAGCAGCCAGAGGGAGTCAGGTGAGCACAGAGTCGTGGATAAACTCATGAACTTACTTACTCAACAACATTCACCAACTACCGGCTCTCTGTTAGACTCTGCACTGGGAACTGGAGATTCTGTAGTGAATTGGACATGATGTCTGCTCTTTATAATCTAGTAAGATTTGTACCCAAGTAGCCACAATGTAAAGTAGAGAGTGGCAGGGTCCTAGAAGAGGGACTCCGGAGTCATGCTACCCGGTCCAGTCTCCGTCTAGCCCTACGATGCTGGGTGACCTTTAATAAGCTGCTTAACCTCTCTAATCTCAGTTTCCCTCTTCAAGAGCTATTCTAAAAACGAAATAAAACAATTGGCTTGGAAGTACTTTGCAGACAGGAGCCGAACAGGGAGAGATGATTATTAGTGTTCCATAGTTTCATCATTAACGTAGATGCCATTTATTCAGCACCTTCCAGTCCTGAGTAACTGCTCAGCATCACATGTAATTATTCCTACAACCCTAGTGATACTGTATAATTATCCACATTTTAAAGATGAGAAATGGAGACTCAGAGAGGGGTGGTGAGTTACCCATGGTCACACAGACTGTGAGGGACAGAGCTGAGATTGGAACCCAGGTCATTTGGATTCCAGAACCTGTGTTCTTTCTGAACTGTCTCCTATGGCTTCCTTCTTCCTCTTTAGTCCTTCATTCAGCAATGGCTTATTGAACCCTTTCTATGTGCCAGGCATTGTGCTCAGCTCTGGAGATGTGGAGGGAGCAAAACAGACCTGGAGCCTTCCCTCATAATCTCCCAGTCTAGTGGGGAGGGAAGCAATGAAGAATAGTTACAAGCATAACCTTTATCAAAGGGGAGGGTCGGAGCCCCATGGGAGTGAAAACCTTGTCTGGGAATCAAGCAAGGCCTTCAGGAGACAGTGATCTTTGAGATAAAGTCTGAAGGCTGACTGAGAGTTGGGTAGACAAGAAGTCAGGGGAAGTGGGAACAGCATGGAATCTGGAGCCACAGGTGGTCAAGGAACATAACAGAACACATAGTTCAAGGGAACAGAAAGAGACTGGGAGCACAGGCACCAGGATGAAGCAGTACAAGATGGGCTGAAGTGGGAGGCAGAAGCCTTGAAACATATGCCAGGGAGTTTGGACTTGATCCTGAAGGCCCTTGAGAGCTGAGTTAGCAGGGCCTCATACCCTTCATTTTATGTGTTATATTTTCCTCATCTGCTCTCTGACTGACTGGATCAGCAGCTGAGGAGTGAGTAGGGACAGGGCCAGGGGAGCTGAGAGTGACCAGACAAGCTGAGGTCAGCACAGATCTGCAGGAAGGGCAGGCAGAGGCTGGACCAGGGCAGCACCAGGGACAGCTCTCAGTGGCTCCTGGGACTCAAAAGGCCATCAGAGATCCTTCACTCTCTCATTCGCTCATTCATTCTACAAAAATTATTGAGAGCCCTGCTATGAGACACTGCTCTGGGCACTGGAGGATACATCAGAAAACTAAACAGACAAAACTCTCTGTCCTCCTTGAGATTATTTTCTAGTAGGAGGAGACAGAAAACAGACGCAACAAATAAGGCAATAATGCATTGTATTAGAAGGCGACATGTGTACGGAAAGAATAAAGCACAGAAGAGGGGGATCAGGAGTAAAAGTGAGAAGGGGAGCATTTATACCTTTTAATAGGCCAATTAGAGAAGGCTTTACCCCAAAAGTGACATCTGGGCAAATACATGAAGGAGGTGAAGGGAGAGTCAGGAGCATCCATAGGGGAGAGTGTCTCAGGCAGAAGGAACAACAGGTGCTAAGTCCCTGAGGCAGGAGAATGCCAGGCATGCTGTCGGTTCTGTGAGGAGCCTGGGGTGGGAGAGTAGGAGTGGATGATTCAAAGATGGGAGGGAGGGAGTCAGAGCATAGAGAGCCATTGTAAGGACTTGCCTTTTACTCTGGGTGATTGAGGAGCCACTGGGGAATTTTGAGCAGTGAGGTGACATTATTTGACTTATATTTTCACATGATCCCTCTGGCTGCTGGGTGGATATTAGACTGTGAGGATAATTATCTCTACTTTTCAGACAAGAAAATGAAGTTCAGAGAGATGAAGCTACTTGTCTGCAGTCACATGATTAATAGTGGTAGGGTTGAGATTTGAACATAGGTCTCTCTGATGACTTCAGTCCCTGCTTTGCAGGGCTTTGTAGTACAGGTGGCATTTCCCCTGGGATTTAAAAGCTAGGTAGACTTTGGACATGTAGAGGGAAGACTGGGATGCTGAAGGGAATAAAATGTGTTTCAGGCAAAAGGAATAAAATATTGAAGAGGGGAGGGTAATTATGGGTCTCTGGATTTAAAAATAGAGACAGCTTTGCTTTAAAAAAAAAAAAAATAGACCAGTGGGGAGGTATAGCTCAAGTGAGAGTGCATGCTTAGCATGCGTGAGATCCTGCGTTCAATCCCCAGCACTTCCTCTAAAGATAAACAAACAAATAAACCTAATTACCTGCCTCTGCCAAAAAACCTTTTTTAAATTTTTTTTAATTTAAAAATAGAGTACATGCTGGGAAGTAGCTGGAGCTAAGTCTGAGGAGGCTAGTTCATGAAAAAGAGCCTTGAATGCCAGGTTAAGGCAAGATGGTCAAGGAGCAGCCCAGAAAGCTTCTTGCACCCAGAAAGCTTCCAAATTGGTGTCCTCAGTGGAGAGGGTTGGAGAAGAACTCAACAACACAAAACGGTTTCTTATATCATATTCAACCAAGAAATTTTAGCAGCCTTTGGAGGGAAAAAACCAGCCAGGCTTTGCTTGATGGTGTCTACAAGGGAGTTTTGGAAACAGACAGGCTGATGGATCAAAATATAATGCTCACCACTTAACTAGCTTTATTTCTCAACAGCTACACTAAGTCCCTAAGCCTCTCAGCACAAGGGAGGAAGTAACAGGCATCAGTGCTCCTTGTAGAGGACAGATACCCCAGCTTGTGGGTACTCTGGGCCCCATCTCAGACCTCTGGGGGAAGTGGGGGCCCCATTTCCTGGGGATGGCTTTGGAAGGACCCAAGAGGGCCGAGGAGCTGCTGGATGGGGAGGTATGTCTTCCTAGATCTTGTGCCTACCCTCAAGCCCCACCCTAACCTTGACACTGGGGCCCAAAACAGAAATATTTGGAGACCTATTAGGGGCTAAGGAATGGATCTCACAAGGTCTCAACTGCCCACCACTCTCAGCTTCTTGGTGGGCCCCCATTTGCTTTGCTCTGGTCATCTGCCATATGATGTAACTATCACTGCAGGGCTTCCCCATGTTGAAACTGTTTTTTAATAAAGCCTCCAATCCACCCCCAACTCATCCTCAACACCACAACCCACCCATAAGGTTATATGCCTACCAGCCTCTATTGAAGTTCAGGAAGAATAATGTAATTGTATCTGTAAAACTAGACTGCAAACAGAACTCTTCCAAGAGTTCAAAATAAAGAATATCAACCCTCCACAGGGGGTCGCCACATGTTTCTTATCCTGAAGACCATTTTCCTTCCCTTTCTCTGAGAGAGGAACCCCTGTGTCAATTCTTCACCAGAGGAATGTCTACCAGTTAGGGAAAGCTCAACCCCAATCACAGGGATGGCACTAATCCAAAGTCAAGGAGATCCACAGTACACAGTAAACTTCCAGCAGTATCTCTCCCAAAGTCTGAGTTTAGAATAACCACACAGGGCCCCGGCAGAACATGCGGCAGGCCTGGGCCCTCAAAGGATGATCCTCATTCGTGTGTCTCCACCAGTATGAGATAAAAATGCCTACTCATTCTTCCCTGTCTTCCCAATGGTAATGTTTGGAACACACACACACACACACACACACACACACACACACACACACACACAATTTTCCAAAGCTAAACAATGGTTCTCAAAGCCAATATGGGCTCTAGACTACTAGAAGAAAACATTTTTATAAATCCACATAATCTGCCCACACGGAGATCCATCTTATATTATTATGTAAAGTGGTATCATGTCCCCTCTTTTGCTCAAACCAGTTGTAACTGAGTATCTATCATCTGAAACAGAATCCTGACCAAAGTACCTCACCTCTCCATATTGGCTAAGAAGCTTTCAGCTGCAAATAACAGGAACGTAATATCTCACAAATAGGAAGTCTAGAGGTGCTAAGGCCTTCAGGGTGGGTCGATTCAGGGGTTCGATGGTGTCTTCAGATTTTTTTCAAGCTGCCCACTCTGCTTAGAAACGAGGTGACCACAGTGATTTCAGATATCACATCCACATGACATCAAGCCGAGAAAGTAGGGGGACCAGCTCTTACTACATCTCTTTCTCAGGGGTAAGGCAAGGAAACTTTCTCCTAAGGGTTTCCCATGAAGCTGTCTCCAGCAGGTATCTCCGGTGCTTCATTGGCTAAAACTGGATCTCATGCCTTTCCTCAACCAATGATTTGGGGCAGGGACAATGGCAAGGGAAATGGAATTTTCCTGAGACCAGTCGGGCTCATCTCTGAAGTTAGGGGTGGGTCAGAGTTCCCCAGGGGAGACGGCTGCAGCTGTGTATGTATGATGGGGCTACTTCAACCAGATTAGGGTTCTGTTAGGAGGGAGCAAAAAAGGAGAGAGGCAAGCAGCCAATGATGTGCACGGCACTACATTCAATAGCTGCCCTCCCCTGAAGCTTTCCTCAAACTTGGGCCACAGCAAATCCTCAGGAAGGATGTTTCCTCCCACTAATCTCTGCAAGAGGTTGGACTGGAATGAGGTGGGGTTGGAGGCAGGAGTGCCGATTAGGAAGTCAGTCAGGCTGTCAGCCCAGGACCTGTGAAATGAGGAGACAGCCCAGCCCAGTAACGCTGAAGTGTGAGTCATGAGTAAGTTTTTCATGGGAAGACTGAGGACGAGAAGAGGGTGCTCTCAGAGGAGGACTCGCAGGGATTCTGCCAAAGGAGGACAGCAGGGCCCTAAGCTCCTCCGTGAAGGCCAGGCAGGGAGAGAAGACTCTGTGAGTAAGGGGCAGGGGGAGGAGACCCCCCAAAGCCATCCTCTTTACTTGTCCTGAATGTCGCCAGGCAGGTTGGACAGACAGGTTTCACCTGGCCTGCCCCTGATGGCCCCTACCCATCAGCTCAACAGGCATTCCTGGCAATCGGGGACTTGATTCCTGCCGCTGGCCCTCTTCCAGCCTCACACCAACCTTCACTCTCCAAACATTCTGTGCTCCTTCTTGCCTTCCAGCCTTTGCCTATGCTGCTCCCTCATCAGGAAGGCTTTTCCCTGCCCAGAATGCCCCACTTCATCCTTCACACAGTCTCTGGAGCCCCACCTGGGTGAGCAGCTCTCTTGTTTTCCTCCCACACAGCTGTAGAGCTGTGTGCCTCCACACCCTGGGTTGTCCTTTCTATCCACATGCCAATCTGTCCATCTCCCAGAATGAACTGTGAGCTCTTTGGGGGCAGGGACCTTGTCCTGTTCATCTTGGTGACTTCTGCAGTTTCTATGTAGTGTGGGACCACAGCACCTGCCTACGACACAAGAATAGGGAAGGTGGAAAGGAGGGAGATTCCTATGCCTTCTTTAGAACTGAGTTGTCCAACATGGTAGCCAAATAAAATTAAAAATTTAGTTCCTCGGTTACACTAGCTGCTTCTCAAAGGTTCAACAGCCACTTGTAGCTAGTGGCTGTTGATTGGACAGTATAAATACAGAACATCTCCATCACTGCAAAAAGTTCTGGGTAACACCCCTGTTCTAAAGACTCAAACTATCGCTGCAGCTCTAAGAAGAGCAGACTGTCTGCTACAAACTCCTTTCCCCTCCAATCCAGGACCCAGCACAAAGCCAGGTACCTCCTCTTTTCTCTTCCCTCTCCTTCCTCTCCACCCATCATCCTCTACCACCATCTTCCTATCCCCCTACAGGATCAGATGAATAATTCACAGTGGCTTCAGAGTTCAGTGAGCTTTTTTATAGTCTGTGTATCTCTGACCCTTCACTACAGCTCTAGAAGGTAAGCAGGACAGAGATTTCAATTTTCATTTTAAAGGTCAGGAAACCAAAGCTCAGAAGGATGAAGACTCTTGCCCAAGGTCACTCAGCTGGCAAATGCTAGAGTCGATCAGACCTCAGATTAGACTCTGGCCCTTTCTTTCCTGCCAGTGTTATGTGACTTCTCACTAAGGGGTCATCTAATCCAACCTGCTGTGTGATGCACTAACCCCTTCAACAACATTCCTCTCAAGTGTTTATCCAGCTTCTCCTTAAGTGCTCCACATGATGTGAACCTCACCACCATTCCTTGAAGCAGGACAGTGTATCTTTAGACAGCTCTGCTGGAAAACTCTTGCTTATGCTGAGTGAAAATCCACCTTCTTGTAACTATCCTGTCCTGAGATCTTAGAAATCATTCAGCCATGAAAATGCCTCCTGCAACCCCCATGTCAGTTAGCTTGCAGCCTCTACTCATATACCTCCGGTCTGGGGGAGCTCAACACCACTCAAGGAAGCCCTTCCTTTCTTTGGCCTTTTAAAAACCAGCCTTCCTCCTGCAGCTGCTCCCCACTGGCTTTCCCTCTGGGGTGCCCACAGACTATCTGCTCTCTCTCTACCCAGGGCAGCCCCTCAGAGACAATGACCATGCACTCCAGTTTGCTTTTGTTCTGACTATAGCCTAAACAAGTCATCAGAGACAGGATGCTCTGTCCTATTAGCACATGACTTCTGACTTCCCTTTCCTATTAGCACACAAACCCCCTTATTCCATGGACCCTACAGGAGGCCAAGGTCTTGTCGTAATAATAACTACTGCCATTTATTATGTGTTCACCACATGCCATGCAGCTGGAGAAGTGCTCTGCTTATATTTCATCTTCAAAACCCTGCAAGGTGGTCATTATTATTCCCATTTCACAGATGAAGTGACTGTATACATGTCTGTCACCCCAAGTGAGAGGACAATTGCAGGAACCTGGAGGATGGATGTGACGTGGGAAGACCCAGCTTTGGGCCTGGGTCAGTCGCAGGCCCCCAGGCCCCAGAGAGGGTAGAGGAGTTTAGAGGTATATATTATGTGCACAGGCCATAGGGGCAAAAGACTTGGGTTCAAATCACAGCCATTTAGCAGCCATGTGAACTTGAGCAAGTCACTTCGTCTCTCTGAACCTCCATTTGTTAATGTATAACAGGGAGCGAGTAGAGCCCAAGGACTGCGATGAAGAAACAATGAACACTCAGCACCATCCGTGGCACTTAGCAAATTCTCAGCAATGGGAGCTAATACCATCAATATTATTAGGGAAAGACCAGACCCAGGGCCAAGGCAGGTGTACCTCATAGCCTTACCCTCCCACGCTGAGCCTAGTCAGACCCAGTGGCTTTCTGCATCCCATCGTGGCTCCCAGAAATGCCTGGTATCTGAGATGAGTTCAGATGTGCTAACGCAGATGGAACTGAGACAAGGGGAGCCTCGGCTACTCCCGTGGTAAGCCAAGAGTTACCCAAACTTCCCTACAGAAAAGAGAGAGGGGAATGCACAGGAAGTAAAGAGTGGGGGAAGTGAAAAACTAAAAATGGGGCCATCTCACTTCTAAAGCAAACACAACTTTGGGCAAGTTATCTTCCTCTCTGAGCCTTTATGTACAACTCTGTCGAATGGGGTAATAACGCCACCCTTGCTGCGTTGGGGTGAGGATGAAGGCGATACTATACATGGAAGCCCCAGGCCAGGGTGTAGCCCACAGGAGCACTTGGGGAGGGTCTGCCCTGACCCACTGCTGAGTGGCTTTCACAGTGAGCTTTGGTCATCATGGCAGTCAACAAAAACAACATAATTATAACATAATACCTACTATTTCCTCAACACCTGCTCGGGACCAATCCTCACAGCAACCTTGGAGGAAGGTGTCATGGGTGCAGGTGAAGAAACTGACAGTTCAGCAAAACAAGGGTGACATGCCCAATGTCACTCAGTAACCCAAGATACCAGGACTGGCACCCAGGCCTGGCTAAAGCCAAATTTCATTCCCTGATACCAAGCCGTGGAGCCTGTGAACCAGGCCCAGGCTGTGGGAGCCTTTTGGTGCCTTCTCCACCCCAGCACTGTGGCCACTACCACAGATCTGGACCACAACCACTCTGCATGGTTGCGGAGCACTGGACAAACATACACAGCCCTGAGTTCTGGTCCCCTCCCTGCTGCAAAATGCCTGCCCAGTCCTAGGCTACTCCTCCCCTTGGTCAGTATCTCCACCTGCATAGCAGAGGTGCTAGAATCAGGACTCTGGGGTTTTCCAACTACCTCTCTGAGATTGTACAGACAGCAGCAGGAACTCAGAGGAGGAAAATTGCCCTAAATGGAATCAGTGCACTGTCTTTCTCCATCCTTTAATAACCACTAATTAGTTAATCCCTGTAGCAGCAGAGTGAGTTATCGGGTATTATTATCCCCAGTTTACAAGCAGGAGGTTGAATGAAGGAGGGATTGGCCCCAGGCTCAGGGCCCGGATGGGATCAGTGAAAATCTGGAGATGCTACAAATTGCTTCAGAACTGGGGGAGGGGTCAGGAGAGGGGTGAGGGAGGCCTCGAAGAGGAGAAACCAGATAGGAATGTATTCATGAATCTCAGAGAGTTGAAGTCTCTTCGAGGGCACGTGAGTCAGCTCTCTCTGTGCACAGATGGGCAGATGAGAGGGAGAAAGACTGGCCCAAGGTCACACAGCCAGAATTACAGACCAGGAGCACCCAATGCCACCTGTTCTCAGCTGAGTCTGCTATGATGGGGGCTGAGAGGGGATGGCTCTTAAGAGCTGGGTTCCTTCGTGGCCCTCCCTGAATTCCTAGAGAAAGCAGCCAGCAGTAAGCCCCCGGGGATTATGTCTGTTCTAATGGCCTATGACAAAGGCAGTAGGATAAGCTCCTTGTTCCGCAGACTGAACAAGGTGTAAGAAGCCAAGTCAAACAAAAGCTGAGGTTTTGTGTTGGCCTGGCTGGTGGGCTAGAAGAAGCCTGGCCTCTTGGGAGGCCAGGCCTTGTGCCACCACCCAGAGTCTCCACTCACCAGGCCCTTTTCCTCCTTTGCCACTAAGGGCTGGAGAGAAATATGTCCACAACACATCACCATCCCCGCTTGTAGCATAGAATGCACTTTCATCACATTGCCCCAGATGAAGAAACTGAAGGTTAGAGAGGGGAAGGAAGATATTGTTCCAAGTCACATGGCAAGTCAGGCAGGAGGCTGGGACCCAAGACCTCCTGACTTTCTGCTCCACCACAGCCTCCTAAATTCTTCCTTAAATTAGCATTGAGTGACATAAGAACACTGGAACAGAGGAAAATGCAATACTCTCGTTTCTAACCAAAGTATCACCTTCCCTGATCTCTCATTGGAATCCACAGCACATGCTTTGGTGACAGGCCTGGATTCGGTTCTGCTTCTGCCTCTTTCTAGCCCTATGGCTTTGGCAAATTACTTCACCACTCTGGGCCTCAGTTTGCTCTCGAAAACAGGAGAAATAATGGTACCCCCGTCACAGAGTTGTTGGGATGATTAAATGAGTTAATATATACAAAGCATTTTGCTCTGTGCTTAGCCTACAATAAGCACCTAATCACTGCTATTGCTATTAGCAACTCTGGTACTAACCTGCTGGATGGCCTGAGGCAGGGCCCTCAACCCTTCTAAGCCTCCACAGCCCTCTCTCTCAAATGAGATGTCACAAAGATTTCTTCTAACTCCAGGGATCTGTGGTCTATACCACCAGCCTTTCCCAATCTAAATGAAACTGTAGACTCCAGAGTCAAAGAAGTGGGCTGGGAGGCTCCATCACCTGCTAGGCCAGGCTGCTTGCCCCACCCCCGGCTCCACACACCTGCTCCAGGATATCCTGGGTGTGAGTCCCCAAAGCAGACAATCTGTCCATTCCCAGAACTGGTGCTGAGTCAGTCTTGTGCTGTTCCAAAGGTTTGCGTGTGATTGCAAATAATGAGACCTTGGGCCTTGAAGAACTGGGGAGAACTTGGAGATTAGGGCTGGGGAAGAGGCTCAGGAAGATCCAGGGGCTGCACAGGACAGCATCACATCCCTCTTCCCTGGCAGTGATGCCCTGAGGGTACAGGGAGTCAAATCCTCCCTGCCTTGTTTCTGGTAAAAACAGCTAGAGACACCAGCACCATCCTAAATCCAGGGACTTGCGAATCCCCCTTAGCCATGTGCAAAAGGGGCCCTCTCCATCATCCTAATGGGCCAGGGATTGTTCTGGTTATTTCTGATGCAGCTTCCTTTCCATACTGTAGAACTCACTTCTGAAAAATGAGAATGATTTGACTTGAGGCCTGGGGCCATTTCTCACTCCTTCCCTCCTAGTTCCCAACAGGAGCAAGAAGAGATCTGCCTCGTGGGGATTAAGGCGATCCTGTTCTCTACCAGCTAGGGAGGTGGCAACAGGATGCGTGAGGAGATTACCTACCTGCCCCTGCTTACCTGTCTGTATGTCAAGTTTAAGCCCCTGGAGGGTTTATTTAACACTGTTTAGGAATCTTAAACAGTAGAGACCCTATTTGTGGGATTACAGGGTGTGGAGACATTCTCGACTTTCACACTGAGGCTTCGGACGGCTGCCAACCCCGCTCAGTCCTGACAGTTGCTGAGCCCTGCTTTGCACAGAAGCGATTTATTCTAGTCTATTAAAAACGAGTCACATCCCAGGAGTCCCTAGTCTTTGGAGCACATTCTGCCATTGACCAGTTTGGACTCAAAGTAATGTTTCCAGACACAAGTGCAGCTGCAAAAGTGTTGAGCTGTGCTAAAGAGTGCTCCTCTTTGGTGTTTGCTGTGTGACCTTAGGCAGGTCATTTTCCCTCTCTGAGCTTCCATTTCTTAACCTGTTACTAAAACATAATCTCCAGCTGCATCTGTTGTTCATGATTAGGTGCGAGAGCTTGCAGAAATGTATATTGTGGTATAAATTCAAGGGCTTATCATTGTCAAACCTTATAGTTATTTGACTATATGACTTAATGTATATGTATAACTTTTTGAAATTTATTTATTCTAAAAAAACTTGGAGGAGTAATTAAGTTTACTTATTTGTTTAGTTTTAGAGGAGGTACTGGGGATTGAACCCAGGACCTTATGTATGCTAAGCATGCACTCTACCACTTGAGCTATACCTTCCCCCTGTATAATTTTGATAAAAATAAAAAATATTTTAAAATGATGTGTTGATAGCTGTTTTACAGTTAGTTGAAGTAGTTGGGAATCATTAGCGAAAAGTACATAGAAAGCTAATTGAAGCAATTATTAACTCCAGGAAAAACAAAAAGAAGTACAAAGAAGAGAAACATAGTATTTTATGTGACTTAGCATTAAACAATATTTATGTAGTTATACTTGTGAAAACACTGAATACTGACTGAACCGAACATTGTGGTAGCACAGTGAGAGGATAAAAAGAGGAAAAATTACAGGTTAGTTAAGAGGGCTACACTCTCTCCCACGAAAATAGGAAATCAATAGATAATGTCTAAAATTGACAAGTCAAGAAATAATAGTATAAGCTTATCAGCTGGAAATGCAGAATATAAATAGAAGAAACAGTCAATAAAGTGTAAAATGGTTGGAGGGAGCAGCACTGAGGAATGATAAAGGATGAGGAAGAGAGTTATTTTTCATTAAAATTATTATTTTACTTTTCAAGGTATGTGCATCATGTTCTTAGATTAAAATGAAAATTAATTTTAAAAATAACAATAGAAGCAAATGGCAGCTATGAGGAGGCTAATTTTGGTTCCATATAAGACCAAACTTTCTAATAACCAGATCTATCCAAAAATTGAACTGGCTAACTCCCCAGATAGTGAGTCTCTTGTCATCAGCAGTGTTTAAACAGAAACTATATCCATCTGTCAGAAATAAGGTAGAGAGTTTCAGCCTTTGTTAGCTTTTACTAAATAAGCTTAGGGATCCCTTTCAACTCTAAGATCCCTTCTAATTCTATGCATCTGTGGAAGCTGGGATATTATTGCCACTCACCTCATAAATAATTCATTTACCTGTGCATTTAATAAGCATTTGCCTAGTATCGATTTTGTTTCTCATGCTGTACCAGGGCTTGGGTTGGGGATAGGGGAACCAAGATGGGTATGGCATAGTGTCTGCCTACAAGAATCACTGAAAGTCAGTCTTGGAAAGCTCCTCAGCATTTGTCTGACCAATCCCTCATTATACAGAGAAGGAAACTAAGGTCCAGAGAGAACAAGACACTTGCACAATGTCACACAGCATTAGTGGCAAAGTCAGGCTCACACCTAGACCTCTTAATTCCTGTACTAGTAATCTCTTCCTCACAACCCTGCCTCTGAAGAGCACTTCCTCAAAAACAGTTCTAGCAAAAATGAAGTTGATTCTTCATGGTATTTTACTGATCTCGTGTAGACATATCATCATTGTGAAATGAATCTTATTATTATTTTAATTGTAGCAAGGTTCGGCTTCCTGGATATCTGCTTCAGAAGGGCATGCGGGGAGATTTCTGGAGACACCCAGTAAAAGTTCACTGAACCCAAACCTTCAAGTCATTCACCAGAAAGATCTAAAACAACAGAAATCAAACTAATTGGCATTGCTTTGTCTCACCATCTCATGAGATTCGTGAGAATTCTTAGGTAGAGAGTTACTGCCTGTGTCATGGGTAAAATCCCAAATCATTTTGTGGAATTTATTATTCCAACAGCGGTGAGAGCCAACATCTGCATGTGCCAGCATCTCCTTGTAGTATCACTTCCTGGATCCTTTCTGCTTCATTAGTAGTCCTGTCTTTGCTACCCTGACTAAAGTTCCACATCTCACTGAATTTTCCCTAGCCACTTTGTTGGTTGGTTGTTTCTGTTTTGTTTTGTTTTTAATAATAGTCACCATGAGTGTTAGACTAGACCAGTGGTTCCCAACCAGGGGCAGTTTTGCCCCAGCCCCCAGGGGAAAACCTGGTAATGTCTGGAGACATTTTTGGTTGTCACAACTGAGATGGAGTGACACTGGCATTTAGTTGGGTAGAGCCCAGGGCTGCTGCTAAACATCCTACAGTGTGCAGAGCAGCCCTTCCCAACACAGAATTATCTGGTCCAAAATGTCAATACTGCTGCTGTCGAGAAATTCTAGGTTAGACTCTTTGGCAACAAGGGACAGAAACCCAAGTCCAACTTGCTTTAGTAAAAGAAGAAAAAGAAAAAAACAAAAGCAAGGTGGTTATTGAAAGAATATTATCATTGGTTTAAAAAAAAAAAGAAGAAAGCTAAAAAAAAAAGAAAACTTTAGGATGGATATACCTTGGTGATTAACATAATAACGTAATTCAGTTCCCATCTGTACTACCTCCCCTTTCTCTCTGCCTTCCTTCTGTTCTCATTCTTTCCATGTGACACAGGCCTAACCACCCTGGTTTTGAGCTCATATTCTCACAGCTGCACAACCAGAATGGAAAAGGTCCTTTTCTTTCTCAGATCCACTATCACAAACCCCAAGGAAGGATTCTGATTGGTCATGCTTGGGTCACATCCTCATCCCTTGACTAAGGTCAGAGAGGGTGAAGTACTGCACAGTGATTGACCTAGCCTGGGCCAATGCCCATCCCTGTGGCCAGAGGGAGGAAGTCTGTTTCCTGAGGTAGAGGAAGTGGGTTCCAGAGAGACAAAAACTATAGCTACTGCAGCACAGAATAATAAAGAGGGTGATGGACTAAGAGTCAAACATCTGGGTGCTATTCTGGGCTCTGCCTCTAACTTGCTGTGTGATCTTAGACAAGTCCCTTTCCCTTTTTGGGCCCCAATTTCTCACCTATGTAATGAAAAATAGACCAGAAGTCAAAGATATCTCCCATCTCCAATATTTGATAACTTTTGATTGGTTATTATGTATTATTCATGTCCGCAACAATGATGACATTTGAAAATACTTGCTAAACCCACCTAGCTTTTAAATTGCTAGTTCCAGGGTATAATATGGTCTAGAAATTTCTAAATTTTTTTAAAATTTAGTTTAATTATCTGATTTTTTCCAACTTTTTCATGATAATGAAAACAGCATCAACTAAAATGCTTCTGCACCTATTCATATTTTTAAAATGGTCCATGTACTTCTCAATTCTTTCATAATATTCAATCCTTATAGGAAAAATTTGTAGACCCACAAAAACTACTTATACATTGCTTTTTCTTTTAAAAAATTAATTATTAGTAATTAACTTAAGAAATATTAATATATGAAAAAATCTGCTTTCAATTTGGTGTATAAATTTTACGGTAAGTCTTATTTTGAAATTTATATAGTCAAAAGAAATAATTGGTATTGGGCAATCTTCAACAGTATGGGAGATGAGGCAAAGATTTCAATATCACCAACCACTCATTTATTCAACAAATAGTTCCTGAGTGCCCACTATGTGCCAGACACTAATCAATGATCTGTCCCTATGAAATTTACATTGCAGTGGATACAGCTACACTCTTTGATGAAGGATTTCTTGAGTCCTAGCCCATCATCAACGAAATGAAGTCTATACCTCTCAGCCCCTTGCCCCTCTCCAGCTCCAAGAGAACTCCCACTCACACCCCACACCTCACCGAACAGAATTTCCAGGTTGCCAACTCCAGAATTCACCAGCTCCTTCACACCTCTTCTACTTGGAACACTCTTGCCTTCACATTTGTATCACCTCCACTAGGAAACCTCCTTGAATGGTTTTTCCTTCCTACTCCACAGATTTAGTCCTGCCCTCCTCTGTGCCCCTAAATTTCATATACACGTGCCTGCCACTTAGCACTTCACTTTGTCAGAATTATTTTTTTACCTCATTGCTTCTCTCAATGGAATACAGATTTCTCTAGGGAAAGGAAAGATTCTCATTTACCGGAGGATTTGGGGGGCTTGACAATCAACACAAACACACACGTATACACAGATGTGCACATTCATGTGCCTCAAACCTGCTCTTTCTCCTCTATTCTGCTTCTCAGTGAGTGGCACCCCCATCTTCCCAGGTGGTCAGGCTAGAAACCTGGGCATCATCCTCAATGAATCCCTCTCCCTCACCTCCCACATCCAACCAAGGTTCATCATGTCTATCTACCTCCATACATACTCTCATCTCTGAATAAATCAACTACTTCCCCTGGCTTTGATCAATCCCACCCCATCCCTTCATAGCCTGGGTAGCTCATCATTCAGGGTTCACTTTAATCTTGACTTCCTCTAGGAAGCCTGGCTTAATCCTTGACCCTCCAGTTTAGGCCAAGTGTTTGCTCGCTGGGTAGTATAGGTCTCCTGTGCTTCCTAGTTTATATGGCAATTGTTCTTCTCTCCTGGTAGACTACAAACTCCAAGAAAGCATGTTCCTATGTATGACTGCATCCTCAGCTCCTAGCCTATTGCCTGAGATGTGTAGGTCACCACAAATGACTTTTTAGATAAATGCAGGAACAAACTCATTCGTAGTGAGAAAGCCTGGATTCTATTCAGATCTGCCATTAACTAGTTGGGTCACTGTGCACTTAACTTCTCTGGGCCTTGATGTTCTCATCTGTGAAATAGCCATAATAATTCCTCCCAGTCTACCTCAAGGGTGAATGTAAAAATCAAATGAGATAATAAATGTGAAAACTATTTATAATCTGTAAGTTGTTTTACACATGTTTTACACATGTTGTTTCTAAATGCTCTGGGTTGTTTTGTTTTGTTTTATTTACATTTTCTCTGGTTATTTTAAATATAATCAGGTATTGCTCCTACTTGTGCATTTCCTATAGGTACAGAATCATTACTGCTGTTCATCTCTGAGAAGATTAACAGTTAAATGTTTTGATTTTTAAAAAATGGTTTAGAGAACATTTTTGATACAAATTGTACTAGAGGTGTTACTGGAAATAATCTAAATTTCATTTAAGCAACTAATACCAAATGGATAGAAATTAAACAAATTAATCCTTTATAATATTTACATAAGAGGAAACAACTGACAATTTAGGACAGAATAGGAAAAGAAAATATTCAAAGCAAACTTAAGTTCAGTTTTACACTTAATAAATAAGCAAAAACCATTTTCAACGATAATTCTCCACACTACTGAGGTTATATAAAAGCTATACACTGCTGTTAGAATGTAAATTGTTCACTTCTTTGAAGAGCAAATATATCAAATACATCAAGTGCCAAAAAAATAATTCTATTCTTGGAAATCTGCCTTAAGGGAAGAATTTAACAGGGAGAAAAAGGGGGCTTGTGCACAAAAACATATAGTATTACTCAAAAATAATCAAAAAGTGCAAACAACTACAACAGTGGAGAAATGGTTTGGTTAAAGCATGTTGCATCCATGGGATGAAATATTTCACACCGTTAAAAGCAATCATTATGGATGCATGGCCATGGCATTCTTAGTCCCACCCACAAAACCCCTGTGAGTCCTGTTGGATGGCTTCTTCATGATCAGAGGAGGGCCAAGCTCTTAGAACAGATCTTTGCTCAAGTCTTCGAGAAGGTCAAGGACAAGTTCTCCAAGATGTTCCCCATAAAAGTATTCAGTTTAAGCCAGGGCCCACAAGATACTGGCAGTGGATTTGCAGGAGGTGGCAATGGGCACTCTAACATTTCAGGAGCTTCATAACTTACTGTTGACTCTGCTCACAATGAGGCTATCCACATTCTGATGGCCTTGAAGGAGACTATGGACACCTGGGGCAAGGCTGTGTCTCCTGCAGCCAGCTCCTAACCAAAATTAAGAGGATAGCCAGATTTCCTGGGGAGAAGGAATCAAGTACATTCAAAAAGGCTAGGGAGTGGGGGGGGGGGCCTCTGACTCTGGGCTCCATGTAATTATAAGAGAGTCCCAATGAACTGTGTCTCACTGTATTCATATGTTTGGTTAGTATCCTCTCCTTGAACTTGGACTGGTCCTGGGGCTCAGTTGCTAGTTGTAACTACAGAATATGGCAGAAGTGATGGTGCATGCCTTCTTTTTTGATGTTATTTTGTTTTTGTTTCTTGGGGGGGGAGGGTAACTATGTTTACTCATTTGTTTATTTAGTGGAGGTACTGAGGATTGAACCCAGGACCTCATGCGTGCTAGGCACACACTCTACCACTAAGCTACACCCTCCCTGCTGCATGCCTTCTGAAGCTAGGTCAGGAAAAGCTTTCAAGCTCCTCTCTGGAACATTCTCTGATAGTCCTAAAAGAGTTATATGACCACCAGCCTAGAGAAACCACTTTTAGGCACTCTAGTTGACAATCCCAGCAAAGCTCAGCCTTCCAGCCATTCCCAGTAAGGCATTCTCCAGACCAGTCTATCCATAAGCTGAATCCCCTACAAGTGACTTGAGTCAGTACTGAATGGAGCAGAAGAATCGATCAGCTAATCTTGGACCAAATTACTGACCCACAAAATTATGGCACATAATTAAATGGTTGTCGTTTTAAGCCACTAATTTTGGGGGTAATTAATACACAATAGTACATAAACAGCACATCACCTTTGAAGGATGCTTCAGAATCAATTTACAAATTCAGAAACAGATAAAGAATCAAGCATTTATCTTGCCTTTTCTTTATGAACTGTACTTCAGAGTTCACATTTTAAGAGTAACCAAATAGTTGAGGAGATTAAGCTCTTCTTTATAGAATTACAGCTAATAAATGAAGAAGGAACATCGCAATTAGAATATCACTATTTCAAAATCCTTGATGGAATAATAGAATGAGGCAATGATCATCAATGACTGCTGAAGTCAATAGCCAAACCCCGGCAAGGAACATTGTAACAGATCAGGCTGAAAACACCTCAACCCAAGTTGAGAGATAATAAGCCAAGAAAATAGAAAACCAGACACTATGCGCCTCCTGATGCAGCACAAGAAGTCCATGGCACCAACTCTGAAACTTCCTTGTCCCCAGATCAAACCTGAGCCTCATAGCACTTCTAGATTTCATCCCACGGACCAGAGGAACATGCTACATGACCCCCTGGGGATGTAATCAGCAAAATGCAAAACACAGAAAACTCTGCAGGACAAACAACTAAGTATCTTCAAAATATAACTTTTAAAAAAAGAATAGAGGAAGAAGGGGACTCTATTGATTAAAAGAGACTTAGGAGACATATCAACACAATTCAATGTGTAAACTGTCTCTGGATTGTGATATAAGTATTTATTTGAACATTGAATATATTTGAAATACATACATATTTTTGAATACTGACTGGATATTTAATGATACTAAATCATTTTTAACTTTTAGGTGTCATAGGTTATTATAGTTTTTGAAAGAGCCTTTATTTTCTAGAGATAAAATATACACGTATCCCAGCTGCATCTGGGATTCTCTTCAAAATAATCCGGTGGTAAGAGGGTAGGAGAGGACAGGGTATAACTGAAGCAAGATTGGCCACATTGATATTGATATTATTAGAGATAGGTGATACGGATGTGGAGGTTTAATACACTAATATCTATATTTTTTGTATATAATTTAAATTTTCAGTTAAAAAACTTTAAAAAATTAGCTCTAGCCCCCCCCCCCCCCAAAATGGGAGGAAGTGTTTCCAGTGATCTATCTCTGAGTGATTTGAGTCCAAGAAGCAGCCTTTACCTCTTCCCCTCTGGCCAAATCCCCCTGCACTTAAAGAACTAGAAACCTAAAGAGACATCTGAAGTCACATTTTAAGGATGTATAATGGAAGGGAGTTTGGAGAGGAATGAAATCATTAAGGAGGATTATACTGTCACCACTCGACACAATGGGGATTGCTGCTTTTAACTGCTTTAAACAAGTCTTACTTCATACCAGAGTTTCGACTCAAGTAGGCGTCGCCATGGGAAGTGGATCCTGCCCAGGAGATCAAATCTTTCTTCCTGGCTGAGTCTTTGAGTGCACGCTCCTTCCCTACACAACAAGAGAACAGAGGTGGTTCTTAGAAGGCACTTGAAATTCTTTTTTCCTCTTCATAGTGTCCTTGCAGCCAGGTGTCTTGGAAGGCTCCGGAATGAAGGCGCCTCTGGATAAAGTGGCTATCCTGCCTCTGAGAGGCTGGGGGACCAGGCCAAGCTTCTGCCTTTCTGTGAGTCTCTATTTCCTGCACATGCAATCAGATATAGTATAGCATAGGGTCAGCCAGTGGCCTCTGCAAGTCACCAGCTTTGCAAGTTTTCACCTTATTGCACTGCTGAAAGCAAGATGTGTCACCAGTAGCTCTATGAGAGCCACCTATAAAAATTCAGCCAGAGTTCTAACTCTTGCTGCATCTGCTTAAACTGACACCATCTGATCAGGAAATACAGCCTAAATATGTGCCACCAGTGTTTCCATCAGTTCACGAAGGATAGAGGTTTCATCAGGTTAGACCAAGGAATCTTCTTTGAACGGATTATCCAAGGCATCTACCTGACAAAACAATGCTAGCTTTTTGTACAAATAAAAAAAAGTAGGGATGATAACTTCCAGATCACATTGTTGTTGAAAGGATAAAATCAGGCAATGTATCTGAAGTGCTCAGCATGGATCCTAGCATTGAGTCAGCTCTCAGTAAAGGGTTATTATTATTATTTATTTCTCCATAAAATGCAGATTGAATCTAGAGATGCTTAAGTTTCCTCCTAACTCCAGCGTTTGAGGATTCATTCATTTATGCAACAAGCATTTATTGCCAAGCCCTACACCAGGTGCTGGTGCTAAGGTGGAGACATCTGACATGGGTTGGGGGCTAAAGTCAGTATGTAAGGCCAAAACTCTGCATACTCCAAATTATTCTTGAAAATCCCTCCACCATCAACTGATCTCCCAATCATTTGTTCCCCCATTCAGGGGTGCTGTCAGAGGTACGGCTGGTGGAATGAGCAGCATGGTCTGGGCCATGGAGTGATGGTGGTTGAGGGATCTTTCAGGACATGGCATCCTGTCTCCACCCAGGACCCAGGACATGAAAGCCTTAATCTCTTCTCCATTCAGAGCAAAACTATATTTCCTCTTTTGGCTTTGAACCCACAGCCCTAGTGCTGGATGAGAAAATAGAGGACAGCCTCAGTGACCACTTTCTATCAAGTTCAGGGTCGCCATGAGATGGTCATCGC